>NC_069499.1:1377405871-1378128371 GCF_027579735.1 Bombina bombina | reverse complement strand
AGAAGTCCTGTAGTCTAGCATGAGAGGAGGTGATGGTAGAAGAGGCAAGGAGTAGATCGTTGTTGGATCTTAGGGGACAGCCTGGAGTATATTTGTTGATGAGTGAGGACAGGTATGGGGGGCTGCATTGGTATGGGCTTTGTAGGTCAAAGTGAGAATTTTGAATTTAATTCTGCTGTGAATGGGGAGCCAGTGAAGGGACTCACAGAGGAGTGCAGCAGATACAGAGCGTCAGGAGAGGTGGATTAGCCTAGCAGAGGCATTTAGGATGGATTGAAAGGGGGAGAGGCGGGAGAGAGGATTGACACTTTTTCACTTATTTTTGTTTTGGTTATTTGCAGTCTGAAACACAGTTGCAGTTTGGAACACAGTTACAGCTTTGCTATTTTTCTAGACATTATTTTTTAGACACTACAATTATTTCACCTTACATCTCACTCAGATCGGATATTTGGAGTTTCTTTTTTTGAGGTGGGTTTTTTTGAGTTGGATTTTTAGAGTTGGTTTTTTATATTTTTTAATATTTTTTAAACTTTTACAAATTTTTTAGGACATTTTTGAGTCACGGTTGATTCATTTTTTTTTTTAATAATCTACAAGTATCGTTATACACAGCACCTATTGTACAAGCATACCTCACCAGCTTGGTCTACTTTAATTGACTGTTATATACTATGTTTTTATGTTAATTCAGCGTGGATCCATGCAATTGTAATTTAAATTTGATTTTATTTTGTATTAAAATATCTTTTATGCAATTACAATTTTAACCTCAGCTTAGCTTTTTTACCTTACCTTTGTATTGCTTTTACCTTAGCCTTCGTATTGCTGGGGCCTGGGCACACTCTTTACATTAGTTTCAGCACTCAGAAAAGGACGAATTTTGGAGATATTGCGTAGGTGGTTGTGACAGGATGAAGAGAGCGATTGGATGTGGGGTATGAAGAACAGATTGGAGTCGAGTGTAACTCCAAGGCAGCGGACTTGGGGTGATGGGGAGATAGTAGTGTCACCGACAGTGATAGTAAAGTTAGAAACTGGAGTAGAATTAGTTGGGGGGATTAGAAGAAGCTCAGTCTTGGACATGTTGATTTTTAGGTGGTGAGAGGCCATCCAGGAAGAAATGCCGGATAAGCAGCTGCTGATGTGGGAAAGGACAGAAGGAGAGAGTGCAGGGGTGGATAGGTAGATCTGAGTATCATCAGCATAGAGGTGATAGTTGAAGCCATAGCTACTAATAAGTTTACCCAGTGAGGAAGTATAAATAGAGAAGAGTAGAGGGTCTAGAACAGAGCCTTGGGGTTACCTTAACAGACAGAGGCAGTGGAGAGGATGAGTCACCAGCAAATGAGACAGAACAGGACCTATTAGAGAGATAAGAGTGGATCCAGGAGAGGGCAATGTCACAGAGCCCAAGGAGGAGGGGATGGTCAACAGTGTCAAAGGCAGCAGACAGGTCAAGTAAGATAAGTATAGAATAGTGGCCATTGTTTTTAGCAGAAAGAAGATCGTTAGTAACCTTGGTGAGGGCAGTCTCAGTTGAGTGTTGAGAACAGAAGCTAGATTGCAGGGGGTCAAGGAGGATAGGAAGTGTGTTAGGCAATCGAAAACTAGTTTTTCCAGGACTTTAGAAGCTAGCGGAAGTAGTGATATGGGGCGGTAGTTTGCAGAAGAATTGGGGTTGAGGGAGGGTTTTTTGAGGATGGGGGTGACCTTTGCATGTTTGAAGGATGATGGAAATGAACAAGTAGTAAGGGATCGGTTGAATATGTGAGTAAGAGCTGGGGTGAGGACAGAGAGGGTATTAGATGTGAAGGGATAGGGTCAAGGGGGCATGTAGTGAGGTGTGAGGAAGATATTAGGGAACTCACTTCATTCTCAGTGGTTGGGGGGAAGGTACTGAGAGTGTTGGAGGGGGTGACGGGGGCAGAGATGAAAGGTTGCAGTCTTGTGGTGGGATGTTGCTTCTGATGGTAAGTGTTTTGTTGAAAAAGTAATCTGCCAAGTCTTGAGCACTAACGTCAGATGAGGGGGGTGGTGCAGGTGGATAGAGGAGAGTGTTAAAAGTGGAGAAGAGACGTTTAGGGTTTGAGGAGTGGGAAGATATGAGAAAAGAGAAGTAGTTTTGCTTGGCTAAGTGAAGGGCAGAGGAGTAAGAATAAAGAATGAACTTATAGTGTAGGAAATCGTGTTCAGAGCGGGATTTCCTCCAGGCATGTTCAGCAGCACGGGAGCATTTTTGTAGATAGCGTGTTTGCTGAGAGTGCCAGGACTGGAGCTGACGACGTGGGGTTTTGCATATTTGTGGAGGAGCAAGGGTGTCGAGTGCAGAGGAGAGAGTATTGTTATAGTGGTTTGTAGCAAGGTCAGGGTAGTATACCGTGGAAGTGTGGGGAAGGCGTTTTTGAATAAGGTTAGAAAGTTAGAGAGGATCCACAGTGCGCAGTTTTCTACAGGTGCGGAGGGGGGGGGTAGAAATAGGTTTAGCCTGTACATTGAGATTATAGGTGAGCAGATGGTGATCTGAGATCACTTACATCACTTACATCCCAGGAATCCCCAAACTGAGGTCTAACCTGATGCCACTTTAAGCCTCCTAAGACTGCAGGGGGGCCAAAATCAGCTCTGAAAGTGGTCCCCCCCTACGATGACATGCGGTTTTCATCCACAGTAACTGCATTGTGTGGATGACAACCTTGTTTTGTCATCAGCATTTAAAGGGTTAAAGCTTCCTTGTTAAGTAGTATTAGGTATAAAAAACTTAAATAATGCTTACCTGATAATTGTCTTTTCTTCAGATGGAAAGAGTCCACAGCTGCATTCATTACTTTTGGGATATAAGAACCTGGCCACCAGGAGGAGGCAAAGACACCCCAGCCAAAGGCTTTAAATACTCCTCCCACTCCCCTCATCCCCCAGTCATTCTGCCGAGGAACAAGGAACAGCAGAATAAATACCAGGGTGAAAAGGTGCCAGAAGAATAAAAAATAAGAGACGCCCCACGGAACAAATACGGGTGGGGAGCTGTGGACTCTTTCCATCTGAAAAGGCTTTAAATACTCCTCCCACTTCCCTCATCCCCCAGTCATTCTGCCGAGGAACAAGGAACAGTAGAATAAATACCAGGGTGAAAAGGTGCCAGAAGAATAAAAAATAAGAGACGCCCCACGGAACAAATACGGGTGGGGAGCTGTGGACTCTTTCCATCTGAAGAAAAGAAAATTATCAGGTGTGATAACCAAAATTAGAATATGAAAAATAAAGGTTTTGTTGCTCTTTTCTGAAAATAAGCAAGAGAAAATGATTTATTAAACTTACTTATTTAAGGTGAGACATTAATTTTGTAATTGATTGAATAATATGAAACTTCACTAAGATAGGAATATATATATAAGTCAGGAATGAGTATAAGTAACTGAGATTAAAGTTCAGAGCAAGTCAGATGTGTTTAAGTATAATGCAACAGTTAATGCTGATTAAAGCAGATCAAGCAAAGCAAATGAATAGACTGCTTTGTAAGGTAGAGGTGGTTCCTTCACGCACTCACACTTTCACGCAATAAAATATATACACAGTCCAGACATACTAGCTTGAATCCCAAACCGCAATATACTGAGTCAGATGTGAAACACAATATAGGTATTTGATATGTCCTATAACAAACAATGATGTTTAAGGATTAACCTTTATGCGAGAATAAATTGTAGCGTGGAGAGCGGTACTTATCTTAACAGTTGCGGTGGTATGAAGCGTGGAGAGCGGTTATGCCTTTTAGTAAAAAAGGTTGAGAGGTAAGTTGCAGCTCTTAGGTTCGGCGTCTGTTTGGTGTGAGCGCGACTTCGGCGTGGTGAAAGAAGTTCCGGTTGGCGGATGAATCCAGAAAATGATCCCGGTCAGAATAGAGGTAACAGTAGATACCCAGCGGGTATCGAAGGCGCAGTATAAGACCTGAAGGTTAAAGCAACAATAACAAAAAGTGGTAGTAGCTCCACAGAGGAGCAAGGAGAACTGGTTAACAGCTTCAATTTTCAGGCCCTGATTGAGGGGTAAGCACTTCCTTAAATAGGAAGGAAGTGCTTATGCAGGTTCAGATTTAAAGGGATATCACATGCCCCCCTCCTCAGGGAATCACCCCTGGGGATTCTGCGTGAGGTTTAAGTGGATATTTCTTATGGAAGAACCTGATCAATTGGGGCGAATGGACTTCGGAATGGATGAGCCAAGAGTTTTCCTCAGGGCCGTAACCCTTCCATTTAATGAGATATTCCAATTTATTTCTGTGTATCCTAGAATCCAGTATGGATTCAACCTCAAATTCTTCTTGATGATCCACCATAACAGGAGGTGGCGGAATAGAAGAAGGATGGTCTTTGGTTGGGAATGGTTTCAACAATGAGATGTGGAAAGAAGGATGTATTTTGTAGTCTTTAGGCAATTTAAGTCTAACCACGTTGGAATTGATCACATGTTCTATTGGAAATGGACCCAAGAACTGATTTGCAAGTTTCTTGCTAGGAACTTTGAGTTTAAGATTCTTTGTTGATAGAAGTACTAAGTCCCCAACCTTATAATCAGGACCCTTTCGATGTTTTAAGTCATAATATGTTTTTTGATATTGTTTGGCTTCATGAAGATGTCTTTTCAGGACAATTAACCTTTCATGGAGGTTAGATGTAAATTCCGTTGCTGTGGGAGAATTTACTGATTTGTTAGAAAGAGATATAGTGTTTGGGTGGTAACCATATGTTGCAAAAAAGGGGGAAGTTTTGATAGAGGTACTTATGGAATTGTTATATGTGAATTCGGCCATGGGAAGATAAACTGTCCAATCATCTTGGAGATGTGATATGTAACAACGTAAGAATTGTTCTATGGTTTGATTAAGTCTCTCTGTAAGTCCATTAGTCTGGGGATGGAAAGCAGTGGTATAAAGGTGGTCAATCTTTAACAATTTACACAGAGATCTCCAGAAAGAAGAGGTAAATTGCGTTCCCCTATCTGTAATTATGTTGGTAGGTAAACCATGTAGTCTGACTATGTGGTCGATAAATACCTTAGCCGTAGTCATAGCTGAGGGTAATCCCTTAAGTGGGATAAAATGAGCTAGTCTGGTTAAATGGTCAATTATTACCATAATAGTGTTATATTGTTGAGTAAGTGGAAGTTCAACAATAAAATCCATGGCTATGGTACTCCATGGTTTATCTGGGATAGGCAGAGGTGTGAGTAGACCAATTGGTCTCTTATGAACTAATTTATTTTGGGCACAATTCTCACATCCTGATACATAATCATAAATATATTTGTTCATGCCAGGCCACCAGAAATGACGTTGGGTTAGTTCAATGGTCTTTTTAATTCCAGGATGACCAGACATTGTATCATCATGGGTGTGTGTGAGTATTGAAGATCTCATGCTCTTGGGTATATACAATTGACTGTTATGATAGTACAGTCCAGATAGAGAGTCTTTAACACAAGTTTGGTGGGGTATTGAATCTTGTTTTAGAGCCTTATGAACCTCTTGTTCTATAGGTGTCAGGACGCCTATGATTTTTTAAGGAGGTATAGTAAAATTAGGTGGTTCATGAGTTAAGTTTTCGTTTATACGTGATAAAGCATCAGCCTTAGTATTTTGACTGCCTGGTTTGTAGGTAATTATAAAATTAAAACGGTCTAAAAATAGAGACCATCTTGCTTGTCTGGCTGTCAAAGTCTTGTTTTTTTTTAAATATTCAAGATTCTTATGGTCAGTAAAAATAATGAATGGAAGTTTAGATCCTTCTAGGAGGTGTCTCCATTGTTCAAGGGCACTCTTTATTGCTAACAATTCTTTGTCCCCCACACTATAATTACTTTCTGCACTAGTTAAGGTTCTTGAATAAAACGCAATGGGGTGAATTTCCCCATTCTCAACTTGTTGTTGGGAGAGTACTGCTCCTATGCCAGTATTAGAGGCATCTACTTCAAGTTGGAATTGGAGATCAAAGTTGGGTAGTGATAAGATTGGGGCTGTAGAAAATAACTCTTTAAGTTTTTCGAAGGTTTCTTGAGCTTGTTGAGACCATTTAAATCTTTGATTAACACTAGTCAGTTGTGTCAGTGGTCTAACTATTGAAGAAAAGTTTTTAATAAACTTTCGATAAAAATTAGCGAAACCTATGAAGCGTTGTAGCGCTTTTACAGTAGTGGGAGCAGGCCAATATTTAATGGCGGACACTTTGTCAGGATCCATTTGTACATGGTTAGGAGTTATTATATAACCTAAAAATGTTATCTTAGAGACATGGAATACACATTTTTTCTAATTTAGCATATAATTTGTGCTCCATGAGACGGGTGAGTACCCATCTTACATGCTTTTCGTGATCAGAGGGTGATTTGGAGTATATTAAAATATCATCTAAGTAAATTATAACACCGATGTCCATAAGGTTGTGGAATATTTCATTAATAAAATGCTGGAAGGTTGCAGGAGCATTGCTTAAGCCGAAGGGCATTACATTGTATTGAAAAAGCCCATAACGGGTTCTAAAGGCGGTTTTCCACTCATGACCTTCTTTCATACGGACAAGATTGTAAGCCCCCTTAAGATCAAGTTTTGAATAGATTGTAGCATCATTTAAACGTTCTAATAATTCGGGTATGAGGGGTAGAGGATACCTGTTTTTAACAGTAATTTCATTTAAAGCTCTATAATCAATAATAGGTCTTATTGTTCCGTCCTTATTACGTACTAAGAACATTCCAGCAGCAGCTGGAGATGTTGAATGGGATATAAAACCTTTTTGAAGATTGTCGTCTAAATAGGAACGTAAGTAAGTTCCTCTTGTGAAAGTGGGTATATTTTTCCGTGAGGTATTTGAGAGCCAGGTATCAAATCAATTGGGCAATCAAACTCCCTATGAGGGGGGAGGTTTTCTGCCTCTTTTAAATCAAACACCTCTGCCAGATCCTGATAAATTTCTGGTAGTTCGGATTCAATAGCAGAGATTAACTGATATGGAAAACAAGTTTTTAAACAGAATGGTGATGCTAATGTTATCTGTGGAGTGGACCAGTCAATGCTGGGGTTATGTTTTTTTAACCATGTAAAGCCAAAAATAAGTGTATGCATGTGGATGGAAATTAAGTCAAAAGAAAGATATTCAGTATGTCCATCGTCAGTTGTCACTAGTAAAGGTATCGTTTGATGGGTAATGGGACCATGTTGTATGAGGGAGCCATCAATGAGTTTAACTGAGACTGGTTGTGCCTTGCAAACAATAGGTATTTTATTTAAATCAACAAAAGAAATATCGATATAATTTCCGGCTGCCCCAGAATCGATCAATGCATTAGACTGTATGTTTTTCCGATCCCACTGTAAAGAAAGGTTAAGAGTCAGTTGAGGGTTTTGAGTGAAGTATAAAATATTATGTTTTGATTGAATCTTACCCTTCTTCTGCTTTTGAAGGATTGGGCAATTATTAAAGGAGTGTTCTTTTTGCCCACAATATAAGCAAAGATTCTCAGATCTGCGTCTGGCCTTTTCTTCAGGTGTTAAAGGTCCTTTTATGGCTCCAATCTCCATTGGGGTTTGATTAGAAGTACCCTTTTCCTGGTTGGGTGTGTAAAGATACGGACGTCTAGGTGGTACGTCATAGGTAGCTCTCTCAGCCTTCCTTTCACGTAATCGCCGATCCAGGGTAGTGGATAATTTCATCAGTCCGTTCAGGGTTTCGGGCATCTCCAAACGGGACAACTCATCTTTTAACAATTCTGAAAGGCCCAGTCTGAACTGGTTCTTCAAACTAATTTCATTCCATTTGGAATCATCTATCCACATTTGGAATTCGGTAATATAGTCTTCTATATTCCTCTTACCCTGTTTTAGGGATCTCAATTTCGTTTCTGCCGTCATCTGGGAGTGAGAGTCCTCATATAGGGATGTCATGGCTAAAAAAAACTCTTCCAGGGAATCCAAAATTGGATGGTTATTCTCAAAGTATCTATTAGCCCATGAGCGAGGCTCCCCCTGGAGGAATGAGATGGTGGTACAAACCTTGATTCTCTCAGAGTGATAAGTTTTAGGCCTTAGTGAAAAAAGTAATTTGCAAGCATTTTTAAAGTCTCTATATTCACTTCGTTTACCAGAAAAGGGTTGTGGATAGTTAATGTGAGGTTCAGGGACTTCTGAGCTCTTTGCTGGTAAACATTCTTTTACTAAAGTTTTAAGTGCTTTATTTTCTGATTTTACCTCCGTTAAGGCCCTGGCTAAATATTCCAATTTTTGATGAATATTGGTGAATTCATTTTTTATTTCACTAGGATCCATCCTATATATTACAGGTTATAACCTTAAGGGCCTGAAAATTCTGTGATAACCAAAATTAGAATATGAAAAATAAAGGTTTTGTTGCTCTTTTCTTAAAATAAGCAAGAGAAAATGATTTATTAAACTTACTTATTTAAGGTGAGACATTAATTTTGTAATTGATTGAATAATATGAAACTTCACTAAGATAGGAATATATATATAAGTCAAGAATGAGTATAAGTAACTGAGATTAAAGTTCAGAGCAAGTCAGATGTGTTTAAGTATAATGCAAGTAGCAAAAAAAGATTTGTTCCAGCCACCAATAGTTAAAAAACCTTTATTTCTTCATATGGGGTCTTTTGTGGACAACTTATTTAAAAGAGAGAAAAAAAGAAAATTGGTGCAAAGAAATAGGAAACATAATAAAGAGGATATGTCAGCCATTAGATCTCTGAGAGAGAATAAAAATATAATCATCAAAGAGGCCGATAAGGGCGGGGCCATTGTGATTTTAAACAAATCTGATTATATAGATGAGATCAATAGGCAACTAAAAGATACCCAAGTTTATGAAATACTGACTAGAGATCCCACCATACAGATTAACAAAGGGATAAATAACATCTTAACTCTGGCTACACAAAGAGATATTATAACAGATAAGTTTAAGGAGGCCTTATATGTAACAGATCCAATTAGGCCAGTAATATATGTACTACCAAAGGTACATAAATCCTTAAAAAATCCCCCAGGTCGCCCTATTGTGGCAGGGATGGGTTCAGTATTTTCTAATATTTCCACCTTCTTGGATAAAGTATTGCAGCCTTTAGTTAAGAACACTACATCTTACATTAGGGACACTAATGATTTTTTGGCTAAATTACAGGACTTAGGACATGTAGGTGACAAATGTATTTTGTTCTCATTAGATGTCTCAAGCCTTTACACATCTATCAAACATACAACAGGGATCTCATCTGTTGAACATATGCTTAGATCTAGTAGGAATTATACTGAGGCAGAGATCTGGTTTCTAATAGAACTTCTATCTATTATTCTTTATCAGAATTATTTTCTATTCATGGATACATATTATATGCAGAAACAGGGTACAGCAATGGGCTCCAACATTGCCCCCTCATACGCCAACATTTTCATGAATAGCTTTGAGGAACACTTTGTGTACCCTCATGGCTTGTTCCAGCTCTATGGTGCCTCCTGGTGGAGATACATTGATGACGTGTTTGGCGTGTGGGGGGGTGACGTTGGTAGCCTATTGTCCTTTGTTGAAGATCTTAACAATTCCGTCAATGGATTAAAATTCACTTTAAATATGAGTGAAATTGGAATTGAGTTCCTAGACACCTATGTATACTTTAAGGATGGTTTCTTAAAAACAGATATCCATACAAAAGATACAGATAAAAACAACATATTGAAATATGGAAGTTACCATCCAGATAGTATCTTTAGGGCCATTCCAAAGAGCCAATTTTTAAGGGTTAAACGCATAGTGTCTGAGGAGAATAGATGTAAGCAAAGGTTGGAGGAGATGGCTGATAAATTTATCAATAGAGGGTATCCAATATCACTAATCAAGGAACAACTAGATGTAGTTAACAATAAAGAATTACCTAAAAGGTACAAAAGTAAAGAAACAGATCGTCTAGTGTTTGTAACACAGTTCAATGAATTTAGTCAGAAGATCAATGGTATTCTAAGAAAGCATTGGCACATCCTAAGGGACTGTAACCCTCAAGTGAATGAGTTTAAAGAAAATTTTATGACAGCATACAGAAGAAATAGAAGTATCAAAGATAGCCTTGTACATTCAGACATAGGCAGTAACAAATTGAACATACAGAAGACTATAGGCCCTAGGAGAGATGGATGTTATCCCTGTTTGAACTGCAGTAACTGCAGTTCAATGATTAAAGGTGAATACTTCTCTCACCCCACAAGTGGTAGAAAATATAAGATTAATAAATATCTTACTTGCAGGTCATGTTACTGTATTTATTTGATCAAGTGTCCATGTGGTCTGATCTATTTGGGCGAGACCTGTAGAGAGGTAAGGGAGAGGATAACAGAACATAAGTCCAATATTAGATGTAAGAACAAAGAGGCTCCTGTTTCCTCTCACTTCCTCTCTATGGGTCACAACATCAGCCAGCTCAGATTCCAAATAATTGAACAGATTGAGAGACCAAGGAGGGGGGGTAATAGAGAACATATTCTAAAAACAAGAGAGATGTTTTGGATATACAAATTGGAAAGCCTAATACCTAAGGGTATGAACAAAGAATTCGATTGGAGTTTGTTTTACTAAATATTTGTTTTTCCTAAAACATCTCTATGAATATGTAAATCTTCCCTTTCTAATGGGCTGAGTATTATGATACCTGCATTTCTTTAATCTAAAATAACTTTCTAATAACCCTTTTTAATGGGCTGAGTAAAATTGGAGGGAAATGTTCAAAAATTATCCTTACATACAAAAACACTAAAGAGAAAAGTAAAAGATTATTTTCAGTGTTCAAATTGACAGTAATCCACATAATCTCTAGCAGCAATTTTTTGAAATCAACTCTAAAGTGAAAGAGTCCAAATTAACATTCAAATAACAAGTAAACAGTGATGGCATATCTGCATATTGTGCGTAATATTTCTTCTATTTTAATTTTGTACATATGATTTTATCTATTAACATTGTTTGATACTTAAACCTGTTCAATGTGACTATTCAGAATGTTTTTTCACAATAGGAATATATATGGTAGATGGCCACAAGATGGCAGTGATACAATAATGAGTAGTCACATGACAACAAGTGAACAATTGACCAGGTGTAGAGTATTTAAATGATGAATCAGTGTATGTTCAGTATACATGACTAAGGACCTATAGCAGGTCTGAAACGTTGTATGTTTGTCAAAAGACCCCATATGAAGAAATAAAGGTTTTTTAACTATTGGTGGCTGGAACAAATCTTTTTTTGCTACTTGGAGTACTTGCAGGATAAGGCAGATCCTGGGTTCCGTGCCCCACAAGCCACATATCTGTTGGTGCTGTTTTCCACACTTTGCTTTAAGTATAATGCAACAGTTAATGCTGATTAAAGCAGATCAAGCAAAGCAAATGAATAGACTGCTTTGTAAGGTAGAGGTGGTTCCTTCACGCACTCATACTTTCACGCAATAAAAACATAATTTATGTAAGAACTTACCTGATAAATTCATTTCTTTCATATTAGCAAGAGTCCATGAGCTAGTGACGTATGGGATATACATTCCTACCAGGAGGGGCAAAGTTTCCCAAACCTCAAAATGCCTATAAATACACCCCTCACCACACCCACAATTCAGTTTAACGAATAGCCAAGAAGTGGGGTGATAAGAAAAAAAGTGCGAAAGCATATAAAATAAGGAATTGGAATAATTGTGCTTTATACAAAATCATAACCACCACAAAAAAAGGGCGGGCCTCATGGACTCTTGCTAATATGAAAGAAATGAATTTATCAGGTAAGTTCTTACATAAATTATGTTTTCTTTCATGTAATTAGCAAGAGTCCATGAGCTAGTGACGTATGGGATAATGACTACCCAAGAAGTGGATCTTTCCACACAAGAGTCACTAGAGAGGGAGGGATAAAATAAAGACAGCCAATTCCTGCTGAAAAATCCACACCCAAAATAAAGTTTAACGAAAAACATAAGCAGAAGATTCAAACTGAAACCGCTGCCTGAAGTACTTTTCTACCAAAGACTGCTTCAGAAGAAGAAAATACATCAAAATGGTAGAATTTAGTAAAAGTATGCAAAGAGGACCAAGTAGCTGCTTTGCAGATCTGGTCAACCGAAGCTTCATTCCTAAACGCCCAGGAAGTAGAAACTGACCTAGTAGAATGAGCTGTAATTCTCTGAGGCGGAGTCTTACCCGACTCAACATAAGCAAGATGAATTAAAGATTTCAACCAAGATGCCAAAGAAATGGCAGAAGCTTTCTGGCCTTTTCTAGAACCGGAAAAGATAACAAATAGACTAGAAGTCTTACGAAAAGATTTCGTAGCTTCAACATAATATTTCAAAGCTCTAACAACATCTAAAGAATGCAACGATTTCTCCTTAGAATTCTTAGGATTAGGACATAATGAAGGAACCACAATTTCTCTACTAATGTTGTTGGAATTCACAACTTTAGGTAAAAATTCAAAAGAAGTTCGCAACACCGCCTTATCCTGATGAAAAATCAGAAAAGGAGACTCACAAGAAAGAGCAGATAATTCAGAAACTCTTCTGGCAGAAGAGATGGCCAAAAGGAACAAAACTTTCCAAGAAAGTAATTTAATGTCCAATGAATGCATAGGTTCAAACGGAGGAGCTTGAAGAGCTCCCAGAACCAAATTCAAACTCCAAGGAGGAGAAATTGACTTAATGACAGGTTTTATACGAACCAAAGCTTGTACAAAACAATGAATATCAGGAAGAATAGCAATCTTTCTGTGAAAAAGAACAGAAAGAGCAGAGATTTGACCTTTCAAAGAACTTGCGGACAAACCCTTATCTAAACCATCCTGAAGGAACTGTAAAATTCTCGGTATTCTAAAAGAATGCCAGGAAAAATGATGAGAAAGACACCAAGAAATATAAGTCTTCCAGACTCTATAATATATCTCTCGAGATACAGATTTACGAGCCTGTAACATAGTATTAATCACAGAGTCAGAGAAACCTCTTTGACCAAGAATCAAGCGTTCAATCTCCATACCTTTAAATTTAAGGATTTCAGATCCTGATGGAAAAAAGGACCTTGTGACAGAAGGTCTGGTCTTAACGGAAGAGTCCACGGTTGGCAAGAGGCCATCCGGACAAGATCCGCATACCAAAACCTGTGAGGCCATGCCGGAGCTACCAGGAGAACAAACGAGCATTCCTTCAGAATCTTGGAGATTACTCTTGGAAGAAGAACTAGAGGCGGAAAGATATAGGCAGGATGATACTTCCAGGGAAGTGATAATGCATCCACTGCCTCCGCCTGAGGATCCCGGGATCTGGACAGATACCTGGGAAGTTTCTTGTTTAGATGGGACGCCATCAGATCTATTTCTGGAAGTTCCCACATTTGAACAATCTGAAGAAATACCTCTGGGTGAAGAGACCATTCGCCCGGATGCAACGTTTGGCGACTGAGATAATCCGCTTCCCAATTGTCTACACCTGGAATATGAACCGCAGAGATTAGACAGGAGCTGGATTCCGCCCAAACCAAAATTCGAGATACTTCTTTCATAGCCAGAGGACTGTGAGTCCCTCCTTGATGATTGATGTATGCCACAGTTGTGACATTGTCTGTCTGAAAACAAATGAACGATTCTCTCTTCAGAAGAGGCCAAAACTGAAGAGCTCTGAAAATTGCCCGGAGTTCCAAAATATTGATCGGTAATCTCACCTCCTGAGATTCCCAAACTCCTTGTGCCGTCAGAGATCCCCACACAGCTCCCCAACCTGTGAGACTTGCATCTGTTGAAATTACAGTCCAGGTCGGAAGCACAAAAGAAGCCCCCTGAATTAAACGATGGTGATCTGTCCACCATGTTAGAGAGTGTCGAACAATCGGTTTTAAAGATATTAATTGAGATATCTTCGTGTAATCCTTGCACCATTGCTTCAGCATACAGAGCTGAAGAGGTCGCATGTGAAAACGAGCAAAGGGGATCGCGTCCGATGCAGCAGTCATAAGACCTAGAATTTCCATGCATAAGGCTACCGAAGGGAATGATTGTGACTGAAGGTTTCGACAAGCTATAATCAATTTTAAACGTCTCTTGTCTGTTAAAGACAGAGTCATGGACACTGAATCCATCTGGAAACCCAGAAAGGTTACCTTTGTCTGAGGAATCAAAGAACTTTTTGGTAAATTGATCCTCCAACCATGATCTTGAAGAAACAACACAAGTCGATTCGTATGAGATTCTGCTAAATGTAAAGACTGAGCAAGTACCAAGATATCGTCCAAATAAGGAAATACCACAATACCCTGTTCTCTGATTACAGACAGCAGGGCACCGAGAACCTTTGTAAAAATTCTTGGAGCTGTAGCTAGGCCAAACGGCAGAGCCACAAACTGGTAATGCTTGTCTAGGAAAGAGAATCTCAGAAACTGATAGTGATCTGGATGAATCGGAATATGCAGATATGCATCCTGTAAATCTATTGTGGACATATAATTCCCTTGCTGAACAAAAGGTAAGATAGTCCTTACAGTTACCATCTTGAATGTTGGTATCCTTACATAACGATTCAATATTTTTAGATCCAGAACTGGTCTGAAGGAATTCTCCTTCTTTGGTACAATGAAGAGATTTGAATAAAACCCCATCCCCTGTTCCGAAACTGGAACTGGCATAATTACTCCAGTCAACTCTAGATCTGAAACACATTTCAGAAATGCTTGAGCTTTTACTGGATTTACTGGGACACGGGAAAGAAAAAATCTCTTTGCAGGAGGTCTCAACTTGAAACAAATTCTGTACCCTTCTGAAACAATGCTCTGAATCCAAAGATTGTGAACAGAATTGACCCAAATTTCTTTGAAAAAACGTAACCTGCCCCCTACCAGCTGAGCTGGAATGAGGGCCGCAACTTCATGTGGACTTAGAAGAAGGCTTTGCCTTTCTAGCTGGCTTGGATTTATTCCAGACTGGAGATGGTCTCCAAACTGAAACTGCTCCTGAGGATGAAGGATCAGGCTTTTGTTCTTTGTTGAAACGAAAGGAACGAAAACGATTATTAGCCCTGTTTTTACCTTTAGATTTTTTATCCTGTGGTAAAAAAGTTCCTTTCCCACCAGTAACAGTTGAAATAATGGAATCCAACTGAGAACCAAATAATTTGTTACCCTGGAAAGAAATGGAAATTAAAGTTGATTTAGAAGCCATATCAGCATTCCAAGTTTTAAGCCATAAAGCTCTTCTAGCTAAAATAGCTAGAGACATAAACCTGACATCAACTCTGATAATATCAAAAATGGCATCACAGATAAAATTATTAGCATGTTGAAGAAGAATAATAATATCATGAGAATCACGATGTGTTACTTGTTGCGCTAAAGTTTCCAACCAAAAAGTTGAAGCTGCAGCAACATCAGCCAAAGATATAGCAGGTCTAAGAAGATTACCTGAACACAGATAAGCTTTTCTTAGAAAGGACTCCATTTTCCTATCTAGAGGATCCTTAAACGAAGTACCATCTGACGTAGGAATAGTAGTACGTTTAGCAAGGGTAGAAATAGCCCCATCAACTTTAGGGATCTTGTCCCAAAATTCTAATCTGTCAGGCGGCACAGGATATAATTGCTTAAAACGTTTAGAAGGAGTAAATGAATTACCCAAATTATCCCATTCTTTGGAAATTACTGCAGAAATAGCATCAGGGACAGGAAAAACTTCTGGAATAACTACAGGAGTTTTAAAAACCTTATTTAAACGTTTAGATTTAGTATCAAGAGGACCAGAATCCTCTATTTCTAAAGCAATTAGGACTTCTTTAAGTAAAGAACGAATAAATTCCATTTTAAATAAATATGAAGATTTATCAGCATCAACCTCTGAGACAGAATCCTCTGAACCAGAGGAATCATCAGAATCAGAATGATGATGTTCAGTTAAAAATTCATCTGTAGGGAGAGAAGTTTTAAAAGATTTTTTATGTTTACTAGAAGGAGAAATAACAGACATAGCCTTCTTTATGGATTCAGAAACAAAATCTCTTATATTATCAGGAACATTCTGCACCTTAGATGTTGAAGGAACTGCAACAGGCAATGGTACTTTACTAAAGGAAATATTATCTGCTTTAACAAGTTTGTCATGACAATCAATACAAACAACAGCTGGAGGAATAGCTACCAAAAGTTTACAGCAGATACACTTAGCTTTGGTAGATTCAGCACTTGACAGCGATTTTCCTGTAGTATCTTCTGACTCAGATGCAACGTGAGACATCTTGCAATATGTAAGAGAAAAAACAACATATATATAAAGCAAAATTGATCAAATTCCTTAAATGACAGTTTCAGGAATGGGAAAAAATGCCAAAGAACAAGCTTCTAGCAACCAGAAGCAATAAAAAATGAGACTTAATAATGTGGAGACAAGAGTGACGCCCATATTTTTTCGCGCCAAATAAGACGCCCACATTATTTGGCGCCTAAATGCTTTTTGGCGCCAAAAATGACGCCACATCCGGAACGCCGACATTTTTGGCGCAAAATAACGTCAAAAAGTGACGCAACTTCCGGCGACACGTATGACGCCGGAAACGGAAATAGAATTTTTGCGCCAAAAAAGTCCACGCCAAGAATGACGCAATAAAATGAAGCATTTTCAGCCCCCGCGAGCCTAACAGCCCACAGGGAAAAAGTCAAATTTTAAGGTAAGAAAAAATGTTAAATTAAAATGCATTATCCCAAATATGAAACTGACTGTCTGAAAAATAAGGAAAGTTGAACATTCTGAGTCAAGGCAAATAAATGTTTGAATACATATATTTAGAACTTTATAAACAAAGTGCCCAACCATAGCTAGGAGTGTCACAAAAAATAAGACTTACTTACCCCAGGACACTCATCTACATATAGTAGCTAGCCAAACCAGTACTGAAACGAGAATCAGTAGAGGTAATGGTATATATAAGAGTATATCGTCGATCTGAAAAGGGAGGTAAGAGATGAATCTCTACGACCGATAACAGAGAACCTATGAAATAGACCCCTTAGAAGGAGATCACTGCATTCAAATAGGCAATACTCCTCACATCCCTCTGACATTCACTGCACACTGAGAGGAAAACCGGGCCCCAACTTGCTGCGGAGCGCATATCAACGTAGAATCTAGCACAAACTTACTTCACCACCTCCATCGGAGGCAAAGTTTGTAAAACTGAATTGTGGGTGTGGTGAGGGGTGTATTTATAGGCATTTTGAGGTTTGGGAAACTTTGCCCCTCCTGGTAGGAATGTATATCCCATACGTCACTAGCTCATGGACTCTTGCTAATTACATGAAAGAAATATATACACAGTCCAGACATACTAGCTTGAATCCCAAACCGCAATATACTGAGTCAGATGTGAAACACAATATAGGTATTTGATATGTCCTATAACAAACAATGATGTTTAAGGATTAACCTTTATGCGAGAATAAATTGTAGCGTGGAGAGCGGTACTTATCTTAACAGTTGCGGTGGTATGAAGCGTGGAGAGTGGTTATGCCTTTTAGTAAAAAAGGTTGAGAGGTAAGTTGCAGCTCTTAGGTTCGGCGTCTGTTTGGTGTGAGCGCGACTTCGGCGTGGTGAAAGAAGTTCCGGTTGGCGGATGAATCCAGAAAATGATCCCGGTCAGAATAGAGGTAACAGTAGATACCCAGCGGGTATCGAAGGCGCAGTATAAGACCTGAAGGTTAAAGCAACAATAACAAAAAGTGGTAGTAGCTCCACAGAGGAGCAAGGAGAACTGGTTAACAGCTTCAATTTTCAGGCCCTGATTGAGGGGTAAGCACTTCCTTAAATAGGAAGGAAGTGCTTATGCAGGTTCAGATTTAAAGGGATATCACATCAGGTAAGCATATGTTAAGTTTTTCTTCATAAATGGAAAGAGTCCACAGCTGCATTCATTACTTTTGGGAAAACAATAGCCAAGCTATAGAGGACACTGAATGCAAAAATGGGAGGGTACAATAGGCGGCCCATTCTGAGGGCAAAAAGGCCTGAAAAAACCACAACCCAACCAAATCCCGCTTCGTCGGAGCTGGGCAAAAACACTAGAAGGAAAAGGCCCCAAGGACACTGACCCACAGATAGTCCGAAGGCCTAACTAGAGTCCACAAAGCATGCTCACTGAGCCAACACTCCAGGAGAACCATTGCCCAGCAGTCGGTCCCCACACAACCCTTACTAGAACAGTACCAAAATCCCCAAAAGGGAGAGGACAAGGGTGAACCAAAGGGATACCCAAAAGGTACAGCAAAATCCAATAACAGAAAAGCCCCCTTCAAAAGAAGGCCAAGTCCACAGAGACCCAAATGGATCCCGAGAACAAGGGGAGATGACGCAAGGAGCAACCGGGCATCACCAAGGAGAAGAAATATCTCCCAAATATCGTGCAACAGCACCAAAAAGACAGCAGAAGACAAAGTCCTCAAAACGTCAGAACTCAGAGACTGAGTAAACAGAAAAATTACAAGTAGCAAACTCAGAAGATAAACATCTGAGTCCAGTAACACGCGGCCATCCATAGGAAGACCTGGAGAAAACACTCTCCGTAAGGAAAAAGCGTCCGACCCAACTAGCAGATTGCCCAACCTCCAAGGCAGAGGACACACTCCAGGCAATCCAGGCCGCCGGACCTACTCACAGATCTCAAAGGGGAAGAGGCACAGAACCTCTAATAAAAAGGTCCACGGGCACCCCCCAAGACCTGAGGATAAACAACAGATCTCAGATCCTACACCTAGCTGGACCAGCCCAAGCAACGGCAGATCTGAAGTAAGGGAACCAAAAGGAACCCCAAGACCAGCCCCCAAAGGGTGGAAGAATGGACACAGCCACCTCAATCTAAAGACAAATGAGCAAGCATTAGACCCAAGCAGATCTAGCAAGGCTACCCGACAGTCTCAATGCGGAGCCAGCAGCTCCCCAGATGGAAAGGAACGACTCAAAGAGCAGACCAGTCCCCAAACCAGATAAACCGTTACAACCTCCCAAACACAGGAGAGGCCACCAAAAAGGGAACCATACCTCCGTAAGGAGAACAAAGAGCTCCCTGAAGAGTAGAGAGTTGATAAACACCTGCCCAGAAGACAGGAAGTCGTAGGAAGAACCGAGAGGACACAAGGCCACGGAAGAACCCCATAAAACACCCTTGTGCGAGCACACAACAGGTGCAAAAGTGACAGCTGAGCAACCGCAAACCCTCTGTTTGCCAGGCAGGAAAGCCCACCATCAGGTCTCAGAAGTTGGCTGTCCCAGGGGAACCGTATCGTTTGTACAAGACAAGGCCCAAGGAGACCCGGCTCTCAATAAATCTGGCCAAGTTGTAAAACAGAACAGCCAGAACAAGGGCGATGCCCACGCACCCCGGAAACTGGAACCCCCAGGCCAGTCCTAGGATCATAAGGTCCGGTAACATCCCACAGCGGGATCCTCAAAGAGAAAACGCTGAGCCAAATCCTCAACCCACAGGAAGATCAGGACAAGAAGCCCGGGCCCCACAAACATTTGAATTAAACAATCCTTCCAGGCACATAAATTCCCAGGCTAAAAAAACAGACTTCCCAGAGAAAAATCCAGAATAAAACAGATAACAAGAGCAAGAAGCCCTTGCAAGTCCCGACCCAAAGGGAAGAGACCACTCCTTGCAGGAGCCCAACACTCCAAAGAGCCAGGGCCATAAAAGGACACTAGAGCTAACAGACATCCAAGCATCATTAACATGATTATGCTTGAAAGTGTGACTAACCCCCCTATCATTTTATCAACCTCTAAAGGAGGAAAGGAACTAGCAACCCTCGGGTTGTTACAGTATAGAGTAGCCATAGAGCATTGGAATGCTGAGCTAGCTGTCCGCCCCAACCGGCGGAAAAGAGGCGCTAAACCCTTTAATTTTGCCACCACATGGGAAGAAATACTCTAGGTTCCAAGGGTACCGGAAGCAACAGAGAGTGACGCAGAAAAATTCACTGACCCAGTCACCAGAGAAACGGCTATTTAGGACTGAAACAATCCCGAGAGCCGCACAGACCGGCAAATCCTCTTGAGAATGCTTAGCGGAAACTTTAAAAACAAACAAATAATGTTAATAGCACTCGGCACCCCAACCTGACCAGCAAGGTATAATAGGCGCCATGTGTCTGATAAGCCATGAGACAGAAGATCTGAACCCAAGCAGGACCAGCCTGCAACCAGGGTCATAACTGCCAAGCTGGCTAAATCCACCCTCAGAGAAGAAGGAAGGAAAATGTAAGGTAAACAAGGGACTAACGTGTCCTGAACAACTTCCATAGAAGTAAACAGTGAGTATCCTGCAGGAAACAGTATAAAAAGGAAAAATAAAATGAATCCTAACCGGATAAATAAAATAACAGGCAACCCGAGGGTTAATGCCCAAAAAGAACAGAAGGTCCGCAGGACCAGCCTAACTTAAACCCTGTCTTCCCACAACACTGGGAAAGATCTTGATAACAAGACTGAAGGAGATGACTTCAACCCCCATGTCTAATGAGGTGCACCGTTTGAAGGAGGAGACTGATGAGTCTCATACCCCAGAAGGATAGGGTCCCCAAGCAGCTCAAAAACGTGTCTGAGTAAAACACTAAGGCGAGCCCGCCTGTAACGAAAGGCACAACACTCAGGCACAGTTACACCCGCAGGGAACTGTACATGCCCTCCAGAGGCCGAAGGACCTGGGGCAATCTGGCACAAGCACAATCGGAAACAAACATCTGGACTTTGCAGATGCGCAAGCGCCAAAAGTATGTAAAAGCGAAAATGTGTCACAACCTCCAGGGGAAAAAATCCATTCTCTGAGGAGGGAAACACAAAACTTGGGTTACCCGCATGTGTAGTAGTAGAAAACGGTAGGGAACTCGCCTCCCGGAGGACAGGGCCCCCTGAGGCGGATGGCTCAGCAGTCTCCTGAATCCCAGAGCCCAAGGCCTAAAGAACATAACCAACTGACTTGAGACAATGGGGCCAATTTGCATTCTTCACAGGACAAAGAATCTGAATCGGAATGTTGACCAATCTCAACATCAGTATCCTCCATAGCTGGATCAAGGATACCCAAAAATGGACTATATATAAAACAAATTGAATGGCACCCAACACCCACAATGGCTGGGGCACTCACCACCTCCTATGTACCAGACAATAGCAGACTAAAATTTTCCAAGGTGAACCATACAGTCCGACTGTAAGGTTGCGTCACTTCAACAAGCCGTTATGTTCTAAGCCACGAGCCCGGTAAACACTACACATAAGCATATTGAATCACATAACAAACATGATTAAAAACCGCCCTGTTCAATAGTCCCCCTCAGGAGATATTAGCTCTTGATTCCAAGACACTTAAAGGAGTCTCACTGAGACCCTGTAGTTTTCATGTGAGTTTGCAGGAACAAATGAGTTACAGTACATTCATGAAGAAGAAAAATGAAACGATCTTACCGGAATCTACGCTGTGGAACAGGAACATGGCCCTTCAAGTGTGACAGATAGTAGCCTCGCCTCCACCATGGACTTGAGAGAAGTAAGCAGGCAGTGAAGCGAAGTTCGACAACGCCGATTGCTGAGGAGCTGTTAACGTGAGTCGGGATGGTTTCGCAGAAAGACTCTTCCTGCATCTCTGGACTCTAACTTTCATCCAAGTCCTCACTGAGAGACTGACAGGATTACTTAAAACTCCCGTCCCATGTCGAAGAGTACTACCCTCCATAAGAGATGAAAAACAAGCTTCTGACACTTTTCTGCCAACCTCCTGGGACAAAAGGCAAAGAATGACTGGGGGATGAGGGAAGTTGGAGGAGTATTTAAGCCTTTGGCTGCGGTGTCTTTGCCTACTCCTGGTGGCCAGGTTCTTATTTCCCAAAAGTAATGAATGCAGCTGTGGACTCTTTCCATTTATGAAGAAAATGTTCCTATGGATTTATTACTTTCTTCAAGACTTTCTACTCCTTATTCAATGTTGTTGATATCCCAGATGTTTGTACTGTAGGTGTTTTCATAATATCAGTGTATGATGTGTACAGATAATGTCATATAATTTTTTATTTATTTTATAATTGCAAAATGTAATTTCAGTATGTATATATATATATATATATATATTTATATATATATATATATATATATATATATATATATATATATACACACACATATATACATACACACAATCTAATCCTATATTTAACTGAACATGCTCAGAAATGTTAACACTGAAGAAAGTTAACAGCAAATAAATGCATATTGAAAAGGGCCAAAATTTGTTTTTAAATGGTCAATGTTGTCGAATTAGAGAGGTCCTAAAATTCAGTAAAAATGTAATTGTTTAGAACACCGCTGTTGATTTATTTCAGTGTAAAGTACTGATGAAGTTAACGTATTTCGAGTGTTTTGTACTAATGGATTGGAATAACATTGAATTTGATAAGAAAAAAACAAAAACCACACATGCACTTCTATGAACTAGAAAGTCTGCTAAGGCTTCTGTTATACAGATTTTCTCCTGGGAAAGGATCTTTGCTACTTGCTAGATCTTTTGTAGGGCATCCAAAATATCTGCTTTGGTAATTGAGGCAGGTTCTATTCCAGTTGGGAAGCTGATGTGGTTGAAGTGCTCATTAATAATGAAACAAATACTGAGTTGTCATCTTATAAGGAATAGTGTTAGTCTAAGGTTAAAAAAAAACTGCCCATGCTTAGCTGTAAAAGGTTTATCAGCTTTGTCTGTTCTAGTTGGTTGTCTGCTGACCACTCCATTTGTGTTGAAAGGATATTAGATATATACCTGACTGCTAAGGAGTCTTTGAGAGATGTACTAAACTTTGAGGTTTCTCCTCCAGTCTGACACAAAGAGATCCCAAAATAGTGTAGTATGTCAAACACAATGAAGTTTAATAAGTACACTTCTACTCACAAACATCACACAAAATCAAGCACGTAATATCCCACACAGAAGCCGCAGTGAAGAGTGCGCTCTAAGGAACTCTGTCAGCTGTTTGCTGTTCCGAGCCAGCGTGTGACATCACCACCCAGCAAAACGACGTTCAACAGACACGCCTCTTCTCCTGTCACTGCTGAGGATTACACATACTCTCCTGACCCGAACACGTTTCCCGGTCTCTATATACACTATATCATAAGGAATCTAGAGGTAAGAACGCATATACTCTACATTAAAGATGGGGACACATGTAATATCATGGAATGTGGGAGGGATAACATTGCCCATTAAGAGAAAAGCCATACTAAAATATCTAAATTCTAGAAAAGCAGATATCGCAATCCTTGAGGAGAACCACTTGAAGCCAAGCGAACACTTGAAATTAAAACAGGGATGGGTGGGGGAAGTCATCTACACCAACTATGAAAGTAGTAGAGCAAGGGGAGTGGCAGTCCTATTCCGTAGGAACCTAAACTACACAATCACCCAGAGAGTGATAGACCCACAGGGAAGATATGTGCTGCTCAAACTGATGCTACACGGATCAACGTTGCTGATAGGGGGTGTATATGGACCCCATACGCAAAAAAAAGAATTTTGGAATTCCCTTAAAACTTGCCTCTTACAGATGACTGACGTTCCAATCATACTGGGAGGGGACTATAACCTGATGCCACAAACACCTGCAGATAGATATCTCAACCCGAATAGAACACCTCTAACCGCTGCCACAGTTAAACACTCAAAGATGGACACAATTATATTTCGTAAATTTTGTAATGCACTTCTCCTCTCTGACGTCTGGAGAGATAGGAACCCGGAGGCCAGGAACTACACATGTGTCACCCCTGCAAAAGACATGTTCTCACGCATAGACTATTTCCTGGTTTCTGGGTCCTTGAACTCTGGGATCGGGGACGTGGGAATTGATAATCCGATCATTTCGGATCATGCCCCAATCACACTGAAAATTAAGGAAAGACACCCAAGGGAGAGAGGCATGATGACAATTTTAAACACTCCTTGGTGGTAGAATGGTTAGCTTACACCTCAACTAATCAGGAGCATAGGAGAGACTCTATTCTATTTTGGGAAGCTGCTAAGGCAGTCCTGAGAGGGATCTCATATGTCATTAAATTTAGAAGGCAGAAACAAGCCAGGGAGAATCTGCTGCTTAGACAGCTGTTAAATGCGAGCAATAGATATCTTCGGAACCCCACATATACCAACTGAATTAAATATAGAGATGCCAAAATGCTTAGAGACACCTGTGTTACTCAAGGCGCAGCTAGAGACTTGACAAAAACGCACACTAGATTTTATTGCCATGGTAACAAGACTGGCCGTATGCTAGCTAGATTAACAAAACTGACAAGAGGTTACAACACCATCTCAGCTATTAGGAGTGAAGGGACTGTGGATACAGATACAGCACGTATCCAAGCAGCATTCAGCCGTTATTATTCGCACTTATATGCCACGCGAGAGACAGATCCTCAAGACAGAGATAGGTTCTGGGAGAATCTTTCCCTACCATCCCTGACAGATTCACAACAACAGGGGTTGCCATTTCAGTTAGGGAAGTGATGTCAGCCATTGGGGGGCTCCCGCTGGAGAAGGCATCGGGCCCGGATGGCCTCCCGGCAGAGTTCTACAAAATTCTCCAGCAAGAAATAGCAAACCCACTAACCTCAATGTACAATGATATATTGGGTGGCAGAGTAGAAATATCTAAAAGGTTCACAGAAGCGAATATAACCCTTATCCACAAGCCTGATAGAGACCTTTTGGCCCCTGAGTCATACTGTCCGATTTCGCTTATGAACTCGGACTACAAATTATTCACTAAGATCTTAGCTGATAGATTGGCAGGGGTGTTACGAGAACTAGTCCATCCCAGTCAAACTGGGTTTGTAAAGGGCAGGTCGTCGGTGGTAAATGTACGCACATTGCAATTTCTGTTGACGCATTACTGGGAAAAGGCTGGGAAGTGGCACAATCAGAGGAGGCTTGTGCCCTCCTTGTAGATGCAGAGAAAGCCTTCGATAAAGTGCTTTGGGGACATCTCTTCTATACCCTGGAGCGATTTGGAATAGTAGGGAATTTTGCGCAAGCTTTACATATTCTATTCTCTGATCCCCAGGCAGCTATACTTGTTAATGGTATTCCATCAAAACCATTTTCCCTGAGTAGAGGCACAAGACAGGGGTGTCCGTTGTCACCCCTTCTTTTTGATCTGGCTTTGGAACCCTTGGCGAGCAAAATCCGTCAAGAAACCGAAGGCCTCAAGATTGGGGAGGTAGTGTTATACTTATCTCTCTTTGCGGACGACATGGTGTTGTATGTACAAAATCCCAGAGCTAATATCCCCTTACTATTGAATATAATAAAAGAGTTTGGACTAATATCGGGGTATAGGATTAACACTGATAAGACGGAGCTGATATGGCTCTCCCATGCCAATGATATCCCTGTCCTTCCTTACAACTTTAAACTGGTAGAGACTGGTTTCAAATACTTGGGAGTACGACTTTCCAAAATTCCAACGGATTGGTATAGTCTGAATTACGCTCCTCTCAAGCGTAGCGCAATGGAACTCGTTGCCAATTGGGCCAAACTGCCACTGTCTATCTCTGGCAGAATAAGTCTCATCAAAATGGTATTGTTCCCCAAGTTACTGTATGTGATGCAGATGCTACCGATGCTGCTGCATAAGGCGGATGTGAAATTCTGGAGATCCCTTTTTCTCTCTTTCACATGGGCAGGGAAAAAGCATAGAATTAACTCGACCAGAATGATGAGCACGGTAGACTCGGGAGGCCTGGCAGTCCCGAATGTGGCGTTATATTGCTGGGAGGCGCAGGCGAAATATGTACTCGATTGGATAACAGGACAATCTCATTTTGCAATATCTGAACTAGAGCAGCAGGTTGTTCAACCCTGGACACTAGCTGTACTGCCACACTTGACTGTCGACAAAGTGGACAAAATACTGACTGGCTACTCACTCTTACAGCAACCTCTTAGAGCGTGGGAAAAGCTCTGCAAAAGATTACAATGCCAACACGAACTCGTTAAGTACATTCCACTACAGGGAAACCCTGACTTCCTGCCGGGTATGACTACAAAGGTATTTAGAGAGTGGAAAACCTTAGGACTGGATAGGATATCTAAAGTACTTGACAGAGATGGGAAAACAATTCACACTTTTGCTCAGCTACAGGAGACTTAGACTCTCCCCCGCACAAACCACTTCGCATATCTGCAGGTAAAACATTACGCTACTGAGTTAATTAAACGGTCAGAGGTCTCTGGGGAAACTAAGGGTGTAGCGCAAATTTGCCACTTATACACACACGGGATGACGTCTATTTCCCCCATCTACAAAATGTTGCAGGGACCGGATAGCAAAAGCACGACAGCATATATCAGTGCAAAATGGACTGAGATACTGGGGACACAAATAACTGGGGAACAGGTTCAGGAGAGCATTCAAAAAGTGAGAAAAGCTACACTATCAATGGATCTCAGAGAGTCACATACCAGAATGCTTGAATTAGCCTACATTACTCCAAAACTCTATAGGAAATGGGAAGCCAAACACTCAGGGAATTGTCCCAGATGCATGCAGACTCAGGCAGATTTAATACACATGATTTGGGCTTGCCCCAAGTTGACCAAATTCTGGGGTATGGTACACCACTGGCTGAAGACTTTAAACATCCCAATTGGCATCCTCACGTCTCCAATGATCACACTGCTAGACTGCCAAAGTTTAGATAGGAACACAACAGCATTTGCACACAATGTCATACTGTTAGCTAGGAAAATTATTTTCCGAAGATGGCGAGATAGCGAGGCGCCAACACTGTCACAGTTAAAGAACGAAATACTTACACAACTATTATATGAGCAAGTAGACACCTTGGGAGACATTGCCAAGCGCACAGCCCGCTTTATGAAAAAGTGGGGAGTATATATTCAGACGCTAGAAAACTCACAGCAAGTAAAGATATTATCTCCTATACGCAATTCAGAATACATTCTGGAAGCACAGCTTAGAGGCGAGTGGAGACTGGATTTTGAGTGAATTAGGGTCTCCTTGGAAATCTGTAGGAAATAATGTTAGGAGGAGAATCTGACACCCCGGGGGGGAGGAACTGGCTGGTCGGCCAAAAGTAATATTAGAAAATGGGGGGGACATGTACGGAAATATCTGATTGAATGTTCTCTTTCTCTTTTATCACAATTTTAATGTGATGCCCATAACAATGCATATGTAAATGTATATTACTGAATTCTTTGCTGTCTTGGGAAACAGTGTTTGTGACATGTCCTTTCCACGAAATAAATAAAGAATTAAAAAAAAAAAAAAGAAGGCCCCTGAATAATACGATGATGGTCTAACCACCAAGTCAGAGAGAGTTGAGTGTTGAGATTTAAGTATATCAACTGTGATACCTGAGAATAATCAATGCACCATAGATTCAGCATGCAAAGCTGCAAAGGTCTTAAAAGAAAACGAGCAAAGGGGATCGCATCCAATGCTACATTCATGAAACCTAAAAACTTCCCTGCATATAGCCACTGAAGGGAATAATAGAGATTGAAGGTTTAGAAAGGCTAAAACTAATTTCATTCGTGTTTCTTGACAGTTAAAGACAGAGTCATGGACACTGAATTTATCTGGAAACCTAAAAAGGTGACCCTTGCCTAAGCAATCACAAAACTCTTAGGTAAATTGATCCTCCAACCATGTCTTTTGAAGAAACAACACTAGTTGATTTGTGTGAGATTCTGCTAAATAAAAGGATTGAGCTAGTACAAAGATATCATCCAAATAAGGGAAACACTGCAATACCCTGTACTCTGATAGAAGGGCACCGAGAAAAATATTTAATAGGAGGACTAGACTCCTAATACCTAAAATTATCAAAACTTCCTTAAGAACAAAAAATGTTCAATTATAAAAATAAAAAATAAGATTATTCTACTGATGAGGCTTTCTTTAGCTTAAAGGATCCTGCATCAGAGACTGTATTTGACAAATCTTATTTTTTATTGAAGAACCTTTCTCCCAAAAGAAGCCTCAGCTGAGGCAAAAGTATCAAATTTGTAGAATTTGCAAAAAGTATGAATAGAGGACCAAGTAGCCGCCTTACAGATTTGCTCCACAGAAGCTTCATTTTTGAAAGCACATGAAAATGAAACAGCTCTAGTGGAATGAGCCATAATTCTCTCAGCATGAAAAATAATGTAAGGGGAATCACACTGCAGAGTTGAAAGTTCGAAAACTATGCGAGCAAAAGAAATAGCAAGAAGAAAGAAAACTTTCCAAGATAGAAATTTAATGCTAACAGAATGCATCGGCTCAAACGGCGCCTGCTGCAAAACTCAGGCCTGATTCTGACCAAGGACTGAACAAAAGACTGAACATCTGGCAGAACTGACAGACGTTTATGCAGAAGAATAGACAGAGCAGAAGTACTGACTGACAAACCCATCTCCAGGCCCTCCTGAAGAAAAGTCAAAATTCGAGGAACCCGTACTTTTTTTCCAAGAAAAACCTTTTGAATCACACCAATGAAGGTATTAACACCATACCCTATGGTAAATTCTGCGAGTAACAGGTTTACAAGCCTGAAACATAGTATCTATGACTTTCTCAGAGAAGCCAAACTTAGACTTTCAATCTCCAAGCAGTCAGCTTAAGAGAAACCAGATTTGGATGAAAAAAGAGACCCTGAAGTAGAAGGTCCTTCCTGAAAGGTAACCTCCACAGCGTAAGAGATGACATTGTCACCAGATCATCAAACCAGATCCTGCGAGGCCATGCAGGAGCTATTAGAATCACAGAAGCTCTCTCCTGTTTGATGCGAGCAATTACTTGTGGAAGCAACGCAAATGGAGGAAACAGGTATGCTAGATTGAAGCTCCAAGGAACTGCTAGAGCATCTACCAGAACAGCCTGAGGATCTCTTGACCTTGAACAGTACTTTGGAAGCTTGACGAGACGCCATCAGATCCAACTACGGAACTCCCCACCTGAGAGTTATCATTGTGAAAACCTCTTGGTGGAGAGCCCACTCTCCGGGATGAAAAGTCTGCCTGCATAGAAAATCCACCTCCCAGTTGTCCACCCCTGGTATGTGGATGGCAGAGAGATGTCATTCATGAGACTCCACCCACTGGAGAATGAGAGACACCTCCTTCATTGCCAAGGAACTCTGAGTTCCTTTCTGATGATTGATGTAGGCCATCAAGGTGATGTTGTCCGACTGAAATCTGATAAATCGGACCACAGCTAGTTGAGGCCAAGATGTTTATTGGAAGAGACGACTCCTTTGGAGTCCACAGACTCTGTGTCTTTAAGAAACCCCAAACGGCTCCCCAGCCTAATGGGCTGGCGTCAGTGGTCACAATCACCCAGGAGACATATGGTCCTGTGAAACCCACCAGACTCTTGTTGGGGAATCCAAATTTATCTTCTGCGAGAGATCTGGGTGGTCCCCGTTCCATTGAGCATGCATAGCTGCAGAGGTCTTAAATGGAACCGAGCAAAAGGAATGATGTCCATGGAGGTAACCATCAGTCCAATCACCTCCATGCATTGAGCCACAGATGGACGAATAGCAGACTGGAGAGATAGGCAAGAAACATGAAGCTTGGATTTTCTGACGTCCGTCAGAAAAATCTTCATGGACAGGGAATTTATCAGTGTTCCCAAGAAACAAACCCTTGTATGTGGAACAAGGGAACTCTTTCCCAGATTCAATTTGCACCCGTGGGAACGTAGAATAGACATCATCTCGGTATGAGATCTTGCTAGATGAAAAGATGGCGCTTGAACTAGAATGTCATCTAGATAAAGCACCAGAGCAATACCCTGGGACCTCTGCCAGAAGAGCCCCCAGAACCTTTGAAACAATTCTGGGAGCTGTAGCAAGGCCAAAAGGAAGGGCAACAAGCTGGAAATGTTTGTCCAGGAAGGCAAACCTTAGATACTGGTAATGATCCCTGTGAATAGGAACATGAAGATAAGCGTCCTTCAGATCTATGGTCGTCATGAACTGACCCTTTTAAACCAAAGGAAGAATAGAATGGATGGTCTCCATCTTGAAGGATGGAACCCTGAGGAATTGATTGAGACACTTTAGGTCCAGAATGGGATGAAAAGTGCCCTCCTTCTTGGGAACTACAAATAGATTTGAATTGAATCCTAGACCCGGTTCCTCTAGAGGAACTGGAACAATCACTCCCAGGGATGATAAGTCCTTTACGCAGTTTAAGAAGGCCTCTCTCTTTATCTGATTTGCAGATAACCTTAAAAAGGTAGAACTTGCTCCTGGGAGGACAAGATTTGAATCCTTTCTGTAACCGAGGGATACTACAGTATATCTATGGCCCTAAGGATCTAGAACATCGCATATCCAAGCCTGCTGGGAAAAAAAAAGCCTTCCCCCCACTTGATCCACTACAGGATTGGGGCAGACCAAGATTTTAACCAGAGAGCTCTGCGAACTAAAACAGTAAAACCAAAAATCTTAGCACTCAACCTAAGAACTTGCAAGTTGGCATCACATATAAAGGTATTGGCTAGCTTGAGAGCCTTGATCCTGTCTTTGATCTTCTCTATAGTAGTCTCTTCTAGGATAAGATTAGATAAATCATTGCACCAATAAGATGCTGCCCCCGCAACTGTAGCAATACTAGCAACAGGTTGCCACTGTAATCCCTGATGAATGTACATCTTCTTAAAAAAAGCCTCAAGCTTCTTATCCATGGGATCCTTAAAAGAACAACTATCTTCAATAAGAATAGTAGTTCTCTTAGCCAGAGTAGAGATAGCTCCCTCTACCTTGGGCACCGTGCGCCACGAGTCACGAATAGAGACAGCAACAGGAAAGATCTTTTTTAAAAACAGGGGACAGAAAAAAGGAATCCCTGGTTTATCCTATTCCTGAGTTATATCATCTGCCATACTGTCTGGAACTGGAAATACTTCCACAGATGAGGGTACATCATATACCCTATTAAGCTTACTAGACCTTTTTGGATTCTCCGCAACAGATTCGGATTCTTCCAAAGTAGCAAGAACCTCCTTCAAAAGAACTTAGAGGTGTTCTAACTTAAATCTGAAATTAATCTCCTCTGAATCTGCAGAATTTGTCACTACAGTATCAGAATCTGAAAATTCCCCTTCAGAAGTCACTGAAGAATCATCATCATCAGATAATTGAGACAAATTGACTAACACAGCTTTACTGATAACAGAATTTATGCTTACCTGATAAATTACTTTCTCCAACGGTGTGTCCGGTCCACGGCGTCATCCTTACTTGTGGGATATCTCTTCCCCAACAGGAAATGGCAAAGAGTCCCAGCAAAGCTGGCCATATAGTCCCTCCTAGGCTCCGCCCACCCCAGTCATTCGACCGACGTACAGGAGGAAATATATATAGGAGAAACCATATGGTACCGTGGTGACTGTAGTTAGAGAAAATAATTCATCAGACCTGATTAAAAAAACTAGGGCGGGCCGTGGACCGGACACACCGTTGGAGAAAGTAATTTATCAGGTAAGCATAAATTCTGTTTTCTCCAACATTGGTGTGTCCGGTCCACGGCGTCATCCTTACTTGTGGGAACCAATACCAAAGCTTTAGGACACGGATAAAGGGAGGGAGCAAATCAGGTTACCTAAACGGAAGGCACCACAGCTTGCAAAACCTTTCTCCCAAAAATAGCCTCCGAAGAAGCAAAAGTATCAAATTTGTAAAATTTGGCAAAAGTGTGCAGTGAAGACCAAGTCGCTGCCTTACATATCTGGTCAACAGAAGCCTCATTCTTGAAGGCCCATGTGGAAGCCACAGCCCTAGTGGAGTGAGCTGTGATTCTTTCAGGAGGCTGCCGTCCGGCAGTCTCATAAGCCAATCGGATGATGCTTTTAAGCCAAAAGGAAAGAGAGGTAGAAGTCGCTTTTTGGCCTTTCCTTTTACCAGAATAAACAACAAACAAGGAAGATGTTTGTCTGAAATATTTTGTAGCCTCTAAATAGAATTTTAGAGCACGGACTACGTCCAAATTGTGTAACAAACGTTCCTTCTTTGAAACTGGATTCGGACATAAAGAAGGTACAACTATCTCCTGGTTAATATTTTTGTTAGAAACAACCTTAGGAAGAAAACCAGGCTTAGTACGCAAAACCACCTTATCTGCATGGAACACCATATAGGGCGGAGAACACTGCAGAGCAGATAACTCTGAAACTCTTCTAGCAGAAGAAATAGCAACCAAAAACAAAACTTTCCAAGATAGTAACTTAATATCTATGGAATGTAAAGGTTCAAACGGAACCCCTTGAAGAACTGAAAGAACTAGATTTAGACTCCAGGGAGGAGTCAAAGGTCTGTAAACAGGCTTGATCCTAACCAGAGCCTGAACAAATGCTTGAACATCTGGCAAAGCTGCCAGTCTTTTGTGTAGTAAGACAGATAAAGCAGAGATCTGTCCCTTCAGAGAACTTGCAGATAATCCTTTCTCCAAACCTTCTTGTAGAAAGGAGAGAATCTTAGGAATTTTTATCTTATTCCATGGGAATCCTTTGGATTCACACCAACAGATATATCTTTTCCATATTTTATGGTAAATCTTTCTAGTTACCGGTTTTCTGGCCTGAACCAGAGTATCTATCACAGAATCTGAAAACCCACGCTTCGATAGAATCAAGCGTTCAATCTCCAAGCCGTCAGCTGGAGGGAGACCAGATTTGGATGTTCGAATGGACCCTGAACAAGAAGGTCCTGTCTCAAAGGTAGCTTCCATGGTGGAAGCGATGACATATTCACCAGGTCTGCATACCAAGTCCTGTGTGGCCACGCAGGAGCTATCAAGATCACTGAGGCCCTCTCCTGATTGATCCTGGCTACCAGCCTGGGAATGAGAGGAAACGGTGGAAATACATAAGCTAGGTTGAAGTTCCAAGGTGCTACTAGTGCATCTACTAGAGTCGCCTTGGGATCCCTGGATCTGGACCCGTAGCAAGGAACCTTGAAGTTCTGACGAGACGCCATCAGATCCATGTCTGGAATGCCCCATAATTGAGTTATTTGGGCAAAGATCTCCGGATGGAGTTCCCACTCCCCCGGATGGAATGTCTGACGACTCAGAAAATCCGCCTCCCAGTTTTCCACACCTGGGATGTGGATCGCAGACAGGTGGCAGGAGTGATCCTCCGCCCATTGAATTATTTTGGTCACTTCTTTCATCGCCAGGGAACTCCTTGTTCCCCCCTGATGATTGATATACGCAACGGTCGTCATGTTGTCTGATTGGAACCTTATGAATCTGGCCTTTGCTAGTTGAGAAATTTCAAAAAACTCCAGCCACCAATTTCTTTAAAAGACCTTTATTCTTTTGTCATGGGTCCCATTGATATACAACGTTTCAAGCCAGCATTAGGCTCTTAGTACATGACTAAGAGCCTAATGCTGGCTTGAAACGTTGTATATCAATGGGACCCATGACAAAAGAATAAAGGTCTTTTAAAGAAATTGGTGGCTGGAGTTTTTTGAAATTTATGGACTTTGGTGAGACTTGGCAAGTCTGTTACTCCGTGCCCCACTGGAAGAGGTAAATTGGTGTGCTGTTTTCCATTTTTTTGATTTCTTTGCTAGTTGAGGCCAAGCCCTGAGAGCATTGAATATCGCTCTCAGTTCCAGAATGTTTATCGGGAGAAGAGACTCTTTCCGAGACCATGGACCCTGAGCTTTCAGGGATTCCCAGACCGCGCCCCAGCCCACTAGACTGGCGTCGGTCGTGACAATGACCCACTCTGGTCTGCGGAAGCTCATTCCCTGGGACAGATGGTCCAGGGTCAGCCACCAACGGAGTGAATCTCTGGTCTTCTGATCTACTTGAATCATTGGAGACAAGTCTGTATAGTCCCCATTCCACTGTTTGAGCATGCACAGTTGTAATGGTCTTAGATGAATTTGTGCAAAAGGAACTATGTCCATTGCTGCAACCATCAACCCTACTACTTCCATGCACTGCGCTATGGAAGGACGAGGAACAGAATGAAGAACTTGACAAGTGCTTAGAAGTTTTGACTTTCTAACCTCTGTCAGAAAAATCCTCATTTCTAAGGAATGTATTATTGTTCCCAAGAAGGGAACTCTTGTCGACGGAGACAGAGAACTTTTTTCTATGTTCACCTTCCATCCGTGTGATCTGAGAAAGGCCAGAACGATGTCTGTATGAGCCTTTGCTTTTGACAGGGACGACGCTTGTATTAGAATGTCGTCCAAGTAAGGTACTACTGCAATGCCCCTCGGTCTTAGAACCGCTAGAAGGGACCCTAGTACCTTTGTGAAAATCCTTGGAGCAGTGGCTAACCCGAATGGGAGGGCCACAAACTGGTAATGCTTGTCCAGAAAAGCGAACCTTAGGAACTGATGATGTTCTTTGTGGATAGGAATATGTAGGTACGCATCCTTTAGATCCACGGTAGTCATAAATTGACTTTCCTGGATAGTGGGTAGAATCGTTCGAATGGTTTCCATCTTGAACGATGGTACCCTGAGAAATTTGTTTAGGATCTTCAAATCCAAAATTGGTCTGAAAGTTCCCTCTTTTTTGGGAACTACGAACAGATTGGAATAAAATCCCATTCCTTTTTCCTTTATTGGAACTGGGTGTATCACTCCCATCTTTAACAGGTCTTCTACACAATGTAAGAACGCCTGTCTCTTTATTTGGTTTGAGGATAAGTGAGAAATGTGGAACCTTCCCCTTGGGGGTAGTTCCCTGAATTCCAGGAGATAACCCTGAGAAACTATTTCTAGCGCCCAGGGATCCTGAACATCTCTTGCCCAAGCCTGAGCAAAGAGAGAGAGTCTGCCCCCCACTAGATCCGGTCCCGGATCGGGGGCTACTCCTTCATGCTGTTTTGTTAGCAGCGGCAGGCTTCTTGGCCTGCTTACCCTTGTTCCAGCCTTGCATCGGTTTCCAGGCTGGTTTGGGTTGTGAGGCATTACCTTCTTGCTTAGAGGATGCAGAATTAGAGGCCGGTCCGTTCCTGAAATTGCGAAAGGAACGAAAATTAGACTTATTTTTGGCCTTGAAAGGCCTATCTTGTGGAAGGGCGTGGCCCTTTCCCCCAGTGATGTCTGAAATAATCTCTTTCAATTCTGGTCCAAATAGAGTTTTACCTTTGAAAGGGATGTTAAGCAATTTTGTCTTGGATGACACATCCGCTGACCAAGACTTTAGCCAAAGCGCTCTGCGCGCCACGATAGCGAACCCTGAATTTTTCGCCGCTAATCTAGCTAATTGCAAAGCGGCATCTAAAATAAAAGAGTTAGCCAACTTAAGTGCGTGAACTCTGTCCATAACCTCCTCATATGGAGTCTCTCTACTAAGCGAGTTTTCTAGTTCCTCGAACCAGAACCACGCTGCTGTAGTGACAGGAACAATGCACGAAATGGGTTGTAGAAGGTAACCTTGCTGTACAAAAATCTTTTTAAGCAAACCCTCCAATTTTTTATCCATAGGATCTTTGAAAGCACAACTATCTTCGATAGGAATAGTAGTGCGTTTGTTTAGAGTAGAAACTGCCCCCTCGACCTTAGGGACTGTCTGCCATAAGTCCTTTCTGGGGTCGACCATAGGAAATAATTTCTTAAATATAGGGGGGGAACAAAAGGTATGCCGGGCTTTTCCCACTCCTTATTTACTATGTCTGCCACCCGCTTGGGTATAGGAAAAGCGTCGGGGTGCACCGGAACCTCTAGGAACTTGTCCATCTTGCATAATTTCTCTGGAATGACCAAGTTGTCACAATCATCCAGAGTAGATAACACCTCCTTAAGCAGTGCGCGGAGATGTTCTAATTTAAATTTAAATGTCACAACATCAGGTTCAGCTTGTTGAGAAATTTTTCCTGAATCTGAAATTTCTCCATCTGATAAAACCTCCCTCATGGCCCCTTCAGATTGGTGTGAGGGTATGACAGAACAATTATCATCAGCGCCCTCCTGCTCTTCAGTGTTTAAAACAGAGCAATCGCGCTTTCTCTGATAAGTAGGCATTTTGGATAAAATATTTGCTATGGAGTTATCCATTACAGCCGTTAATTGTTGCATGGTAATAAGCATTGGCGCACTAGATGTACTAGGGGCCTCCTGTGTGGGCAAAACTGGTGTAGACACAGTAGGAGATGATGTAGTATCATGTTTACTCCCCTCATCTGAGGAATCATCTTGGGCAATTTCATTATCTGTGGCAGTACTGTCCTTACTTTGTTTGGACGCTATGGCACAATTATCACATAAATTTAAATGGGGAGACACATTGGCTTTCATACATATAGAACATAGTTTATCCGAAGGCACAGACATGTTAAACAGGCTTAAACTTGTCAACAAAGCACAAAAAACGTTTTAAAACAAAACCGTTACTGTCTCTTTAAATTTTAAACAGAAAACACTTTATTACTGAATATGTGAAAAAGTATGAAGGAATTGTTCAAAAATTACCAAAATTTCACCACAGAGCTTTAACCCTTAAAATAACGGAACCGGAGCCGTTTACAAATTTAACCCCTATACAGTCCCAGCTATAGCCTTTGCTGAGACCCAACCAAGCCCAGAGGGGAATACAATACCAATTGACGCCTTCTAGAAGCTTTTCCAGCAAATTTCAGATCCTCACACATGCATCTGCATGCCCTGCTCTCAAAAAACAACTGCGCAGTAATGGCGCGAAAATGAGGCTCAGTCTACAACTAGGAAGGCCCCCTGACTGGAAAAGGTGTCTAACATAGTGCCTGCCGTTTAATAAACGTTCCCCAAGTTTATAAATGCGAATTGTCAGCATAAATATGAATAAAATGCCCAAATAAAGCAATCGATTTAGCCCAAAAAAATGTCTACCAGTTTTTTAGCCCATATTAAGCCCTTTATTCTGTTTGTTTGACTAAGAAAATGGCTTACCGGTCCCCATGAGGGGAAATGACAGCCTTCCAGCATTACATGGTCTTGTTAGAAATATGGCTAGTCATACCTTAAGCAGAAAAGTCTGCTAACTGTTTCCCCCAACTGAAGTTAGTTCATCTCAACAGTCCTATGTGGAAACAGCAATCGATTTTAGTTACTGTCTGCTAAAATCATCTTCCTCTCACAAACAGAAATCTTCATCCTTTTCTGTTTCAGAGTAAATAGTACATACCAGCACTATTTTAAAATAACAAACACTTGATAGAAGAATAAAAACTACATTTAAACACCAAAAAAACTCTTAACCATCTCCGTGGAGATGTTGCCTGTGCAACGGCAAAGAGAATGACTGGGGTGGGCGGAGCCTAGGAGGGACTATATGGCCAGCTTTGCTGGGACTCTTTGCCATTTCCTGTTGGGGAAGAGATATCCCACAAGTAAGGATGACGCCGTGGACCGGACACACCAATGTTGGAGAAATATGTTTAGATTTCCTCTTTCGTTTACCAGACGCAGACGGCTCCTTCTTGTTGCCATGGACACAGGAGGCTTCTTCCAGTGGCCATGGCGGTGCTCTGGGTGCACTAGATCTGACGTCACCACCGCTCTGAACACACCTGGATGTTCCCCTTGGTGCGTACCTGGCTCTATGTAAGTACTTTCTTTCCTTACTTACATTGCCCAAGTATAGGTTAGTCTTGTGATTCCTGGGTGCTATTTTTCCTGAACTGAGTTATTGTTTTATTATTGGACTGTCTAATTCTTGCTGAACTCTGCTTGTCTCTGACCACTCTTCTGTTTATGCCCTAAACAGCTTAAACTTTGGATTGCCTAATTGTTGATGGACTCTGCTTGTTACTGGTTACTCTCCTGCTTAACCCTTGGACTGCTGATCCCTTGGATTGCCTACTTGTTGCCGGACTCTGCTTTATTGGCCCCTCTCTGCTTAATCCCTTGGTTCTGTGAAGGATTGGACTGTCTGTCTGGTATTGACCTCTGCCTTCCTCTAATCACTCTCTGCTTTACCCTTTGGTACCGTGAATGACTGGACTGTCTGCCTGGTGTTTAACCCTGCCCTGCCTGGGACCGTTTCTCTCATCTCTACTGTGAGTATTGGATTGCATCCTCATTTATTACTTTTATTTTGTTATAGGATATTTCCTTATCTTGCCACTTTATTGCGGCTCCATCTTCAAGACATCCGACGCGGAGCATCATCTTCCATCGACGTCAACTGTAGAATGAAGGTTCCTTTAAATTACATCATCCAAGATGGCGTCCCTTCAATTCCGATTGGCTGATAGAATTCTATCAGCCAATCGGAATTAAGGTAGGAAAAATCCTATTGGTTGATGCAATCAGCCAATAGAATGCGAGCTCAATCCTATTGGCTGATTGCATCAACCAATAGGATTTTTCCTACCTTAATTCCGATTTGCTGATAGAATTTAAGGGACTCCATCTTGGTTGACGTCATTTAAAGGAACCTTCATTCTACAGTCAACGTCGATGGAAGAGGATGCTCCGCGTCGGATGTCCTGAAGATGGAGCCACTCTACGCCGGATGGATGAAGATAGAAGATGCTGTCTGGATGAAGACTTCTGCCCGTCTGGAGGACCTCTTCTGCCCGGCTTGGATGAAGACTTCTGCCCGTCTAGAGGACCACTTCGCCCGGCTTCACCCAACCGGGCCGAAGTCCTCAACGAAGACGTCTCAAGGTAGGGTGATCTTCAAGGGGTTAGTGTTAGGTTTTATTAAGGGGGGATTGGGTGGGTTTTAGAGCAGGGTTGGGTGTGTGGATGGTGGGTTTTAATGTTGGGGGGTATTGTACTTTTTTTTACAGGTGAAAGAGCTGATTACTTTGGGGCACTGCCCCGCAAAAGGCACTTTTAAGGGCTATTTGTAATTTAGTATAGGGTAGGGCTTTTTGTTATTTTGGGGGCTTTTTTATTTTATTAGGGGGATAAGATTAGGTGTAATTAGTTTAAAAATATTGTAATTATTTTATTATTTTCTGTAATTTAGTGTTTATTTTGTACTACTGTAGATAATTTTATTTAATTTTTTAATTGTAGTTAATGTAGGTAATTGTATTTATTTGTAGTGTAGTGTTAGGTGTTAGTGTAACTTAGGTTAGGTTTTATTTTACAGGTACTTTTGTATTTATTTTAGCTAGGTAGTTATTAAATGGTTAGTAACTATTTAATAACTATTCTACCTAGTTAAAATAAATACAAAATTGCCTGTAAAATAAAAATAAATCCTAAGATAGCTACAATGTAACTACTATTAGTTATATTGTAGCTATCCTAGGGTTTATTTATTTCGATTTATTTAAATTATATTTAAGTTAGGGGGTGTTAGGGTTAGACTTAGGTTTAGGGGTTAATACATTTAATATAGTGGCGGGGGGCAGATTAGGGGTTAATAAATATAATGTAGGTGGTGGCGGTGTAGGGGGGCAGATTAGAAGTTAATAAATATAATGTAGGTGGCGGTGGGCTCCGGGAGCGGCGGTGTAGGGGTTAATAAATTTATTAGAGTTGCCGTGGGCTCCGGGAGCGGCGGTTAGGGGTTAATAACTTTATTTAGGTGCGGTGGGGTCCGGGAGCGGCGGTATATGGGGTAAAACAGTTTAGTTTAGTGTGGGTGCTTAGTGACAGGGTACCAATAAAGCTGTAAAAAAGCCGAAGAGCAGCGAGATCGATGACCGTTAGTTAACAACAGTCCGCTGCTCATCGCCCTGTACTTGGTGCACGGCTTTTTTGTTAATTTTGGAGAATGTATTCAGGTCCGCGGCAGCGATGTTAGGAGCACTTAGGCGAGCGTATTGGTGTTGTCGAATGCAGATACTTTGGCAGGTTGATAAATAGAGGCCATAGGCTCAAACGGAGCCTTCTGCAATACCTTAAGGACCAAGTTTAAGCTCCATGGGGGAGCAGACTGTCTAAAGACAGGCCTGATTCTAGACAGAGCCTGAACAAAAGATTGGATGTCAGGGAGCTCAGAGAGCCTCCTATGCAACAAGACTGATAATGCCGAAATCTGTCCGTTTAAGGAATTGGCGGCAAGACCCTTCTCCAAATCTTCATGGAGATAGGACAGAATCCTGGATACCTTCACCTTATGCCAAGGATATCCATGTTTCTCACACCAGGACAAGTAAGTCCTCCACACCTTATGGTAGATGCGATGAGTGACTGGCTTCCTTGCCTGAATTAGAGTATCAATCACACTTTCAGAAAAGCCTCTCTTGGCCAAGCCTAGGCGTTCAATCTCCACGCAGTCAGCCTCAGAGAATCGAGATTTTAATGTTGAAAAGGACCCTGTTCCACCAGATGCCTGCAACAGGGTAACTTCCATGGCGGAGAGGATGACATCCCCACCAGATCCGCAAACCACGTCCTCCGCGGCCACGATGGAGCATTCTGAATGTCCGAAGCTTGCTACTGTGTGATGCGTGCCATTACACGAGGTAGAAGTGGTAACGGTGGAAAAATGTAAGTTAGGATGAACCCCCAAGGCACCGCTAAGGCTTCTATCAGCTCTGCCTGGGGATGCCTGGATCTCGACCCGTATCGGGGTGACTTGCAATTGAGTCTGGACGCAATAAGATCTATCCCAGACAAATCTCAGCAAACACTTCGGGATGAAGAGACCAATCCCCCGGATGGAAGGATTGCCTGCTGAGAAAGTCTGCTTCCCAGTTGTCCACACCTGGAATGTGAATCGATGAGAGCAAGCAGCTGTGGGACTCCACCTACTCCAAGATCTGAGACACCTCCCTCATGGCTAGGGAGCTCCTCGTACCCCCCTGATGGTTGATGTAAGCCACCAAGGTAATGTTGTCGGTCTGGAATCTGATGAAGCTGAATGACCCCAGAGGAGGCCACGCCTTCAGAGCATTGTAGATTGATCGGAGTTCCAGAATATTTATCGGAAGGAGAGACTCCTCCCGGGACCATTTTCCTTGTTCCATCCTGGCACCCCAAACAGCTCCCCATTCTGCCAGACTCGCGTCCGTGGTCACAATCTCCCAGGACCTCTCAAGAAGGATGTCCCCATGGACAGTTGCTCTGGACAGATCCATCAAGAGAGGGAGATCAAAGTCCGAGCATCCATGGATATCTGCTGTGATAGATCTGAATGATCGCCGTTCCACTGTCTCAACATGCACAATTGAAGAGGTCTGAGATAGAATCTGGCAAATGGAATTACATCTATGATGGAAACCATGAGTCCGATCACCTCCATACACTGAGCCACCAAGGGGCTTGAGGAGGACTGAAGGGCAAGGCAAGAGGACGCAATCTTCTTGTGCCGATAGTCTGTGAGAAATATTTTCATGGACATAGAGTCTATTATCATGCCCAGGAACGCCACCATATTGCTGGGAGCCAGGGAACTCTTTCCTGAGTTGATCTTCCAACCGTGAGATTGGAGCAAAAGAAGAAGACCCTTCGAATGATCCTCTGCAAGGCTGAACGATGGCACCTGGACTAGGATGTCGTCCAGATAGGGCACCAAAGCAATACCTCTGGATCTGGCCACTGCAAGTAGCGCCCCCAGAACCTTTGTGAAAACTCTCTGGGCCGTTGTCAGACCAAAGGGAAGGGCTACAAACTGTTGGTCCAGAAACGCAAATCTTAGGAACTTGAAGTGGTCCCTGTGAATTGGCACATGAAGGTAAGCGTCCTTCAAGTCTCTAGTTGTCATGAACTGTCCCTCTTGAACTAGGGGCAGAATAGATCTGATTGTTTCCATTTTGAATGATGGAACACTCAGAAACTTGTTTAAACACTTTAGGTCCAGAATCGGGCGGAACGTGCCCTTCTTTGGAACCACAAAAAGATTTGAATAGTACCCTAGACCCCTTACTGCTTGGGGTACTGGTATGAATCTGCCCCTGGGCGGATGGGATCTGAACCCTATCCTCTAACCCTGGACGACCACTAACGTCCTAACCAGGCATCTGATAAAAGAGATAATCTGCCCCCTACTTGGTCCGGAGACCGGTCAGGGGCCGCCCCTTCGTGACGATTTTGTCTCGGAGGGCTTCTTGCTCTGCTTAGACTTGTTTCAAGAATGAGCCGGCTTCCAAGTTCCCTTGGACTGGTCCACTTTCGCAGCGGGCTGCTGGCGCTGGGCCTTGTCCGCATGAAAAGGACGAAAAGTAGATCCTTTAGGCTTAGCCTTCTTATCCTGCGACCGTGGATATGATAGAATCCAATCCTGATGAAACAGCCCATAGGCGGCTGAGAAACGCGTCGCTGTGTTATTAAAGATTTTTACTTTTATATACACTTGCTGGTGTGGTATTTTGACCTAATAACTTGTTGTGGGGTTTCATACACCCCTCTCCTATCCACCGTTATATTACTGGAAGCGGAGGATCACTTGCTGTGGTTTGTCTACTGGGCGACTTATGGTTCCAGCTTGCTGATATTGCACCTGGAGGTGTTCTGTTTCCTGTGAGTATACCCATTAGGGCTATATTCTCCCTGGGCTCAAACAATACTAGGCCATGTTGGTTTGCCTCTCTCTTTTCTAGGCATAGGATCTTAGGCTCTCAAGGAACACCGACTGGATCTATTTGGAGGTATATCAGTGAGCTGAACTACTGTGAAGTTTCAGCCTGCCCCACTAGCACCACCTGGGTGCTTGACGTTTGTGAGTATATATAGTGCCTTCTATATATTTATTTCTTTGTTTTGGTGGTACTGGGCCATGGTGGCGCCTCTGTGTTCTTCTATTTGCAGAATCCAATCCTGGACCAAACAGAATCTTTCCTTGAAAAGGCAATGACAACAGCCTCGAATTAGAGGTCATGTCCGCAGACCAAGATTTTAGCCACAGAGCCCAGCGAGCTAAAACAGAAAAACCTGACACCTTAGCGTTCAGGCGAATAAATTGCATATTGGCATCACAGATGAGAGAATTGGCGACCTTCAGCACCGTAATCTTATTCTTTTATCTCGTCGATGGAAGTCTCCCCCTCAACCATTTTACACAGGGATTCACACCAATATGTCACAGCTCCGGCAACCACGGCTATGTCCTCCGCCGGCTGAAAAACAAACCCTGTGTGTTGAAACATCTTCCTTAACATGTTTTCCAACTTTTTATCCATGGGCTCTTTAAATGACAAACGATCCTCGAGGGGAATAGTTGTCCGCTTCACGAGCATAGAGATAGCACCATCCACCTTAGGGACAGTACCCAACAGCTCAAGCTGAGAGTCTGGAACGGGGAAAAGTTTCTTAAAGGAAGAAGGGGAAAATGAAGAACCTAATCGCTCCCATTCATTCTTAATAATATTAGCCATCTTAACAGGAATTGGGAAGGCCTGGGGCACTCACCACCTCCTATGACCCGGACTACAGAAACGGTTTCATCTCCTGCGCCGCTGATCAATAGAGGAAGAGAGATAGCCACACCCTGTCACATGGAATGCCTGGCAGGACCGCCCCTGCACTAAGGAGAAAAACGCGTCAAAAAAGGGCCGTGCAATACTCCCGTAAGTAACCTGAAAGTTCCACACATTGCCAAAACCTCATCTGGCATAGAACGCAAGCACTTGCTTCAGCAAAAAGCGAAAATTCTCTATCCTAAACCTAAAGTCAGGCTCCTCCGCAGCCGGAGGTTTAGATGACACGGACTCCGACCAAGAAGGGGCCTCTTCCGAAGAGTCAGAGTGGGCCTCATCATCGTATAACGCCTTTGATATTTCCATAGGCGTAGACAACCCCTAGGCCGGGCCGCCATGATACGCCCTACACTTGCGCTTAGCAGAACCTGGCATGAATCACTTTCGATACCGCCATTTGCAGTTGATCCGTAAAATCTGACGGCCAACGAATCACTCCCGCAGGAGTAATGGTTGGACCTTGGGGCGCTGCATGTGCAATTGGGGATGAATGCAGGGAACGCACCTCATGGGACAAGAAACCCTCAGAGGTGTACGGCTCAATAGTACTAGACATCTGTTTACTTTTAGTTGTCAGAACTTTATCAAGGCATGTGAAACATAGTTGAGCAGGCTGTTCTACCAGAACCTCCTCACAATAAACACAGGAATGAGACCTTGTTAAAGAGGGAAAACCCTCTAATGCGTCAGAGTCCTCCATAGCTTGCGCTTTTATTACGGACTAGATAAACTTAATAAATAGGCACCTTTATAACCTCCAATGGCAGGGGCACTCACCACCTCCTATGACCGGACTACAGAAACTGTTTAATCTCCTGTGCCGCTGATCAATAGAGGAAGAGAGATAGCCACACCCGGTCACATGGAATGCCTGGCAGGACCGGCCTTGCACTAAGGAGAAAAACGCGCCAAAAAAGGGCCGCGCAATACTCCCGTAAGTAACCTGAAAGTTCCACACATTGCCAAAATCTCATCTGGCATATAACGCAGCAATGACGCAAACAATATCATGTATAAACCCCCCTGTTTAATAATCCCCTTTCTAGGAATATTAACCCTTGATTCTTTAAAGATAAAAGGCGTCACACTGTGACCCTGTCTTCCGTGTTATTATTATGAATAAAAAATGAAACGATCTTACCAGAATCTACGCCGTGGAACAGGAACATGGCCCTTCAAGTGTGACAGGTTAGTAGCTTCGCTCCCAACATGGACTTGAGTGCAGAAAGCAGGCAGTGAAACTCGTCAACGCGGATTGCTTGTGGAGCTGTTAATATGTCGGGATGGTCCTGCATCTCCGGACTCTAACTTTCGCCCATGCTTTCACTGAAAGGCTGACAGGACTACTTAAAACTCCAGTCCCAATGCGAAGAGTACTACCCTCCATAAGAGACTACTCCGATCTTCGGCACTTCTCTGCCACCCTCCTGTGACGAAAGGCAAAGAATAACTGGGAGATAAGGGAAGTGGGGGAGGTATTTAGGTCTTTGGCTGGGGTGTCTTTGCCTCCTCCTGGTGGCCAGATTTTTAATTTCCAACAGTAATGAATGAAGCCGTGGTCTCTCCTCCCCTTTAGATGGAAATGTAGTTCCTTTCTTATGTAATATTTTTCAAGACATTAAGAAAGTGTGTGGAATCCGATACGTATGATGGAAGTTCTTTTACATAATTTTGTAAGAAAAAAATTGATGTACTGGGATAGATCGGATGTTATGTAATCAATACCGGATATTATCGAAGGGTCTGGTGGGTTCTCTAGATTTTTATGTATTTTTGGGAGAAAATAAAAAATAGGCGTTCTAAAGTCTTCGATTAGTAAAAACGCATCTTCTGAATTAGTAACTAAATTCTGAATTACAGCTCCCTCCAATAGTTTTTGTTGTTGTAATTGATAATCTTCGCCTGGGTCATTTCTTAATTTCTTATAGGTTATATTATCCCCTAGCAATCTATATGCTTCATTTAGATAATATGAATTATTCATAATCACTACCCCTCCATCTTTATCCTCTTGCTTAATCACTATCACTCGGTTTGTGATTGTAAATCTTTAAGGATTTCCTTCTCTTTTAAACTCAAGTTCCATTTCATATTTTTTGTTTTTCTATATCCATTTTGTCTAAATCTTGTTTTACCAACTTCTCGAATGATTCAGCGAAGTTACCCTTCTCTTGGGTTGGGAAAAAAGTCGATTTAGATCTAAATTCTGTATGAATTCATGGTAGATCTATTTTCCTTCTGATTGTTATGTAAAAGGGGATTTTTGATAAAGTACTTCTTTTAAAGTTAATTTTCTAACGAATTGATTAATGTTAATCAGTAGGTTCAAATGTATTAAGCTTGGATGATGGGGCAAAGGATAGCCCTTTACTTAGTATATTCTCTTGTTCCTTGGTTAGAGTTATATCACTAATATTGAAAATACCTTTATTTAGGGTCTCTTTTACTAATCTATTACTGATCAATTTTCTATTTCCTCTCCCTCTGTTCCCGCTCTTCTCTTCCCTTTTGGACGGTCGTGGGCTCTTTCTCGACATCCTAAAAAACTCACAGAGGTTCCTAGTCTAGAAGGGGAATGATCAATATATTCGTTCTTGTATTTCAATACTTCATTCCTATTCTGAATTGGTACCCTCCAATATTTGTGTGTTTGTTCTTTTCTATTATCCTCTTTTCTTTGGCGTTCATTATACCCCTATCTCTGTTATACCCCCCTCTATTGTTGTGTCTATCTTTATCTTCCAATTTTAAGGGGTTTATTATCTCCAGAGATGTGGTACAGCCATGGGAGCAAAATTTGCTCCCTCTTTTGTAAATCTGTTTCTTGGCTGGTGGGAGATTTTCAACATCTTTGGGGACAGTAACCCCTTTAGGTATCACATTTTTTTTTATAAACGGTATATCGATGACTTGCTGTTCATCTGGACAGGTTATGAAGATTGTATACAGCCTTTCATAGAATACTTGAATAGTAATGAGATAGGTCTGAGGTTTACTTATGAGCATAATATGATGCAAATTAATTTCCTAGACCTTACTTTGATAGGACAGGACAATGAGACAATTAAGTCCAAAGTATAGTGCAAACCAATCTTAGGCAACTCTCTCTTATACGGCACCAGTTGTCATCAGATACATGTGCAGTTGGCAATAGCCAAAGGAGAGTTCACGAGACTGAAGAGAAACTGCTCTGCCCAGCAGACTACTCAAAACAAGCAGTGCATCTTGAATGCAGACTTATAGCAAGGAAATACCCCCGAAAAGCCATCAAAAATGCTAAGTGGGCGGTACAAACCAAATCTAGAGAGAGTCTTCTAGAGTCAAAGGAATCCCATAAAGATAGGTTTGGAGGTGTTACTTTTGTAATTGGACATAGGGCCTAATACCCCCTAATCAGTCAAATAGTACGCAAACATTTTTCGATTCTTTCTGCAGATGATAAATTAATAGATACTGTCAAAATGCGACTGAGGTGTTTCTACAGGAAAAGCCCAAACGCTAGGATCTATTCCGTCACCTACCTTACTCAAAACATGTAACTAATCTAGCAGTTCCTGGCTCAAACATTTGGGCATGTTTAAATGTGGGCACCAAAAATGTAAAACGTGTGACTACGTCAAAGTCATCAGCCAAAGATGAATAATATGAATGAGCAAAAAGGTCTTACCGCTCTCAGTGACACCCTCGTAAACCGAAACAGTCCTGACTTCGGTGGTTTCTCTCCAAGGGTGCCCTTTTGTCTGGTGAATACTTGGGTAACTCTGCTCCAAGCTCTACTGCGGCTCACCTTTTCCGGTTGGTCGGATAGCAAACACCGACGACTGCCGCTCAGCTTCCACTCCTCACACCAGTATCTCGGCATCTGACGTCACCCGACCCTCCGGTCATGTGACTTCCACTCCGCCTCAGGTATAGGATCGTTGCTTTTACTCTGCTTGCTCCTCTTAGAAGGGATTGGTCCTCTGTTGGTGTGGTGTCACCGGTCTTAGCGGTCCGCTCTGCAGGTGCTGTGGGATAGCCCAGGAACCACTGGGAACTTGGTAAAGTAAGTTTTTACTCCTGCAAGCTGGACGGCACTCTCCTATGCCGTTAATGCAATTGTGACCAAGGAAAAACCGGCACTTGGTAAAAACTTAAAATAACTTTATTCTTCAGCTTTAAAACATAGCTTATAATTTAAGAACATGGCACAGACAGATAGACACGTCTAACATGTTTCGGTCTTGGCTGGCCTTAATCATAGACTCTATGATTAAGGCAAGCCAAGGCCGAAACATGTTCGACGTGTCTATCTGTCGGTGCAATGTTCTTAAATTATAAGCTATGTTTTAAAGCTGAAGAATAAAGTCATTTTAAGTTTTTACCAAGTGCTGGTTTTTCCTTGGTCACTATGTCAAAGTCACCAAAACTTTCACAAGTATGATCATTAATAAGACTTATAATATTGGTGCCAGCATGAACTGCACATCTAAATATGTTGTTTACCTAATTGAGTGTACCCAGTGTAGGATACAGTATGTCGGACTCACGTCAAGTAACGTTGATACCAGGATTAGGGAGCATTTTTCTTCCTTTAAGACCAATAGATCATGTACCCCTCTGGTACAACATTTTGGAATTTATCACAAAGGCAATTTAAACACTTTTACATGGTGTGTCATTGAAAAAAAAATCCAGAAACTCAAAAGGGGAGGTTATCTAGACCGCATACTAGCTAAAAGAGAGGCATTTTGGATCTTTACACTGGGTACCAGGCTGCCAGCAAGTCTAAACTCCAGGTACGATGTTATAAATCACTTCTCACTAAAGTGCAGTAAGTCTAGGTGCAAAGAAATGGGAACAAATGGAGGTGGTGCCTGATGTGTGCAAATGGAGGTGGCGCCTACAGCAGCCTGATGTGTGCAAATTAATAAATTAATAATCACAAAAGTACTCTTACTCGTGGGAATAAATCTATAAAATATTTAATTCAATAAAACAGTAAAACGATATATAACAGAGATATCGGTGTCTTAAATACTTAATCAAAAAAGCATGATTTCATAAAATATATAAACTCATATGTATTTACATTGACTGAAGCACATAAAGTCACATATAGGTACTCTGTACAGTTAGTTGTATTTACGGGTATGGAAGAATTATTTCTTTATTCCTAAATTAATAACTCAGATTTCAGAGTCTTACTCACTTCAATTCAGCTGATAGCTCACCCGGCCTTCCGACACAAAAGACAGAGCCTTGGCTCACCTTCTCTCTTTGTGTTTGTTATCAGAGATTTCCGTGTGTGTGGTTCAGCCTTATTGTAACAGTAACATAAATGTGTATGTGTAACATATAGATAACAAGTAAAATGGTTACATATTTTGGAGTATGTTTTCAAAAAAATACTCGGCTTATTCTCATGCAATTCCTTTATAACCTAAAACTGACAATACTTTAGCAGAGTTTCTGACCTAATAATTAAAGAACAGCCTTATCCGCATGAAAGACCAGAATTGCAAGGCAGTCAGCTCAGATACTCTGCGTGCTGATGCAATGGCCAATAGAAAGAGAACCTTTCAGGACAGAATCTTAATGTCAATAGAATTCATAGGCTCAAACAGAACCCTCTGCAATAACTTAAGGACCAAGTTTAAGCTCCATGGGGGAGCAGACTGCCTGAAGACAGCTCTGATTCTAGACAGAGCCTGAACAAAAGATTGAATGTCAGGAAGCTCAGTTGATCTCCTGAGCAACAAGAATGATAAAGCCAAAAGCTGTCCCTTTAAGGAACTAGCGGCAAGACCCTTCTCCAAACCTTCTTGAAGAAAAGACAGAATCCTGGATACCTTCACCTTGTGCCAAGGCTATCCATGTTTCTCACACCAGGACAAGTAAGTCCTCCACGCCTTATGGTAGATGCGACGAGTGACTGGCTTTCTTGCCTGAACTAGAGTGTCAATCACACTTCCAGAAAAAACCTCTCTTGGCGAAGACTAAGCTTAAATGTCCACGCAGTAAGCCACAGAGAAACAAGATTCTGATGTTGAAAGGGACCCTGCTCCTGCAGATCCCTGCAACAGGGTAACCTCCATGATGGAGAGGATGACATCCCCACTAGATCCGCAAACCACGTCCTCCGCGCCCATGAAGAAGCAATCGGGATGGCCGAAGCTCGCTCCTGCTTGATGCGTGCCATTACACGAGGTAGAAGTGGTAACGGTGGAAAAATGTAAGCTAGGCTGAATCCCCAAGGCACCACTAACGCATTTATCAGCTCTGCCTGGGGATCCCTTTACCTCGACCCGGGGTAGCTTGCAATTAATTCCGGACGCCATGAGATCGATCTCCGGCGTTCCCCATCTGAGACAAATCTCCACAAACACTTTGGGGTGAAGAGACCATTCCCCGGATGGAAGGATTGCCTGCTGAGAAAGTCTGCTTCCCAGTTGTCCACACCTGGAATGTGGATCGTTGAGATCGAGCAGCTATGGGACTCCGCTCACTCCAAAATCCGAGACACCTCCCTCATTGCTAAGGAGCTCCTCGTTCCCCCCTGGTGGTTCTTGTAAGCCACCAAGGTAATGTTGTCGGTCTGGAACCTAATAAAGCTGAACAACCCCAGAGGAGGCCGTGCCCTCAGAGCATTGTAGGTTGCTCGAAGTCCCAGAATATTTATTGGGAGGAGAGACTCCTCCCGGGTCCGTTTTCCTTGTGCAAATCTGGCACCCCAGACAGCTCCCCATCCTGCCAGACTTTCGTCCGTGGTCACAATCTCCCAGGACGGTCTCAGGAAGGATATCCCCAGGAACAGATTTTTCGGTCGGATTGACCAAGATAAGGAGTCCCTGGTCCGAACATCCATGGATATCCGCTGTGATAGATCTGAATGATTGCTGTTCCACTGTGTCAACATGCACAATTGAAGAGGTCTGAGATGGAACCTGGTGAAAGGGATGACGTCTATGCTGGAAACCATGAGCCCAATCATCTCCATACACTGAGCCACCGAAGGGCAAGACAGGTGGACGCAATCTTCCTGCGTCATTGATCTGTGAGAAATATTTTCATAGACAGAGTCTATTATCGTGCCCAGGAACTCCACCCTGTTGCTGTGAACCAGGGAACTCTTTCCTTAGTTGATTTTCCAACCGTGAGATTGGAGCAATAAAAGAAGAGCCCTCAAATGATCCTCTGCGAGGCTGAACAACGGCGCCTGGACTAGGATGTCGTCCAAATAGGGCGCAACAGCAATGCCCCTGGATCTGGTCACTGCAAGAAGCATCAACAGAACCTTTGTGAAGACTCTCTGGGCCGTTGCCAGGCTGAAGGGCCACAAACTGGAAGTGTTGGTCCAGAAACGCAAATCTTAGGAGCTTGAAGTGGTCCCTGTGAATTGGAACATGAAGGTAAGCATCCTTCCAGTCTATTGTTGTCATGAACTGTCCCCTCTTGAAGTTGGGGCAAAATAGTTTCCATTTTGAACAATGGAACAGACAGAAACTTGTTTAAACACTTTGTGGTTCCAAAGAAGGAGGGCACATTCTGCCCGATTCTGGACCTAAAGAGATTTGTATAGTATCCTAGACCCCTTTCTGCTCGGGGTACTGTTACGATAACACCTAAAGAGGAGAGATCCCTCACACAATCTAGAAAGGCCTCTCTCTTTTCTGGTCTTGAAGACAGGTTTGACAGGAGGAATCTGCCCCTGGGCGGATAGGACCTGAACCCTATCCTGCAACACTGGGCGACCACTTCCAGAACCCAAGGGTCCTGAACGTCCTGCAACCAGGCGTCGGAGAAGAGAGACAATCTGCCGCCTAACTTGTCCGGAGACCGGTTGTGGGCTGCCCCTTCATGGCGATTTAGTCTCGCGGGCTTCTTGTTCCAAGACTGAGCAGACTTCCAAGTTCCGGACTGATCCGCTTTTGCGGCGGGCTGATGGCGCTGGGCCTTGTCCGCGCGAAAGGGACGAAAAGTAGATCCTTTAGGCTTCGCCTTCTTATCCTGCAGTAGGAAAGCTCCCTTGCCTCCCGTAACAGTGGATATGATCGATCTAAACCTGGACCGAACAGAATCTTCCCTTGAAAAGGCAGGGACAACAGCTTTGACTAAAAGCTAAAAGAGAGAATCCTGAAACCTTTGCGTTCAGGGGTATAATTTGCATATTGGCGTCACAAATTAAAGAATTTGCGACCTTCAACGCCTTAATCTTATCCTGTATCTCGTCGATGGAAGTCTCCCTCTCGCACCAATATGTTGCAGCTCCGGCAACCGAGGCTACAGCCGCTGACGATTGAAAAACAAACCCTGTGTGTTAAAACATTTTCCTCAACATGTTTTCCAACTTTTTATCCATGGGCTCTTTAAGCGACGAACTATCCTCGACAGGAATAGTCGTCTGCTTCACGAACGTAGAGATGGCACCATCCACCTTAGGGACAGTCCACCACAGCTCGTGCTGAGAGTTCGGAATAGGGAACAGTTTCTTAAAGGAAGAAGGGGAAAAGGAAGAACCTAATTGCTCCTATTTATTCTTAATAATATTAACCATCTTAACAGGAACCGGGAAGGTCTGAGGCACCACCCTTTCTTTGTATACCTTATCAAGCTTAGGAATCAAAGGTTGCTCCGGAAGCTTCAGTTCCGGAACCTCCAGAGTAGCAAGCACTTGCTTCAGCAAAAAGAGCAAATTCTCCATCCTAATCCTAAAGTCAGGCTTCTCCGCAGCCGGAGGATGAGATGACACGGACTCCGACCCAGAAGAGTCAGAGTTGGCCTTGTCATCGTATAACACCTCTGATATTTCCATAGGCGTAGACAACCCCTTGGCCGGGCCACCATGATATGGCTATGCTTGTGCTTAGCAGAACGTGGTAAGGCATGGATCAATTTTGATACCGCCGTTTGCAGTTGATCCTCAAAATCTGATTGCCAACGAATCTCTACCGTAGGAGTAATAGTTGGACCCTGGGGCGCTGCATGTGTACTCAGAGACAGTTTTAGATGTCGCAACTTTATCAAGGCATGTGGAACATAGTTGAGCAGGCTGATCTACAAGAACCTCCTCACAATAAACACAGGGATGTACCCTCTAATGTGCCAGAGTCTTCCATAGCTTGCACTTTTATTATGGACAAGACTAGCTTAAAAACCAGGCACCGTTATACCTCCAATGGCCGGGGCACTTACCACATCCTATGACCCGGACTACAGAAACCGCTTAGTCTCCTATGCCGCTGATCAACTGAGGAAGTGAAAACTTACACCCGGTCACCTGGGATGCCTCGCAGGACCGCCCCATGCACTAAGGCCAAATCATCCACACAACTACTCCCGGAAGTCAACCTAAAGTTCCACCATTGCCAGAGCCACATCTCGCACATAACGCAGCAATAACATAATAAACAATATTATGTATAAACCCACTCTGTTCAATAATTCCCTCACTAGGAATATTAACCCTTGATTCCATAAAATAAAAGGCGCCACACTGTGACCCTGTCTTCTGTGTTATCATTATGTATAAAAAAAAAGAAACAATCTTACCAGAATCAATGCCGTGGAACAGGAACATGGCGCTTCAAGTATGACAGGTAGAAGCATTGCTACTGACATGGACCTGAGTGCAGAAAGCAGGCAGTGAAACTCGTCAATTATGATTGCTTGTGGAGCTGTTAATGAGTCAGGATGGTTTTGCAGAAAGACTCTCCCTGCATCTCCGGACTCTAACTTTCATCCAGGCTCTCACTGAGAGGCTGACAGGACTACTTAAAACTCCAGTCCCATTGCGAAGAGTACTACCCTTCATAAGAGACTACTCCGAATCTTCGGCACTTCTCTGCCATCCTCCTGTGACGAAAAAGCAAAGAATGACTGGGGGATGAGGGGAGTAGGGGAGGTATTTAAGCCTTTGGCTGGGATGTCTTTGCCTCCTCCTGGTGGCCAGTTTCTTATTTCTCAAAAGTAATGAATGAAGCCGTGGACTCTCCTCCCCTTTAGATGAAAATTATTACATGTTCTCAACTTAATTCAAGAAAAAACTTATGTCTATATATGTGTATAAAGGCCGAGATAGGTGCACTCTCACAAAGAGTCTTCAAATGCCAGGGTGCTGAATAGAGATAAGGTACAGAAGATAGAAGACAGCACTAGCTGGGCTTAATTAATGCAGTAATTGCCTTTTTTTTTTTTTTTTTTTTGAAAAATATTTTTATTGGACATCCACAATGAAGAAAAACAAAATTTATGCTTACCTGATAAAATTATTTCTCTTGTGGTGTATCCAGTCCACGGGTTCATCCATTACTTGTGGGATATTCTCCTTCCCAACAGGAAGCTGCAAGAGGACACCCACAGCAGAGCTGTCTATATAGCTCCTCCCCTAACTGCCACCCCCAGTCATTCGACCGAAGACAAGCAAGAAAAAAGGAGAAACTATTGGGTGCAGTGGTGACTGAAGTTTAAAAATATAAAACACCTGCCTTAAAATGACAGGGCGGGCCGTGTACTGGATACACCACAAGAGAAATAAATTTATCAGGTAAGCATAAATTTTGTTTTCTCTTGTAAAGGTGTATCCAGTCCACAAGTTCATCCATTACTTGTGGGATACCAATACCAAAGCTTTAGGACACGGATGAAGGGAGGGACAAGGCAGGCACTTAAACGGAAGGCACCACTGCCTGTAAGACCTTTCTCCCAAAAATAGCCTCCGAAGAAGCAAAAGTATCGAATTTGTAGAATTTAGAAAAAGTATGAAGCGAAGACCAAGTTGCCGCCTTACAAATCTGTTCAACAGAGGCCTCATTTTTAAAAGACCATGTGGAAGCTACCGCTCTAGTGGAATGAGCTGTAATTCTTTCAGGAGGCTGCTGGCCAGCAGTCTCATAAGCTAAGCGTATTATACTTCTTAGCCAAAAAGAAAGAAGTTGCCGAAGCCTTTTGGCCTCTCCTCTGTCCAGAGTAGACAACAAACAAAGCAGATGTTTGACGAAAATCCTTCGTAGCTTGTAAATAAAACTTTAAAGCACGAACCACATCAAGATTGGGTAAAAGACGTTCCTTCTTTGAGGAAGGATTAGGACATAATGAAGGAACAACAATCTCCTGATTGATGTTCTTATTAGATACTACCTTAGGAAGAAACCCAGGTTTGGTACGCAAAACTACCTTATCTACATGGAAAATCAGATAAGGGGAATCACAATGTAAAGCAGATAACTCTTCGAGCTGAGGAGATAGCTACTAGAAACAGAACTTTCTAAGATAAAAGTTTAATATCTATGGAATGCAGAGGTTCAAACGGAACCCCTTGAAGAACCTTAAGAACTAAATTTAAACTCCATGGCGGAGCAACAGGTTTACACACAGGCTTAATTCTAACTAAAGCCTGACAAAACGCCTGAACGTCTGGAACCTCAGCCAGACGTTTGTGCAAAAGAATAGACAGAGCAGAAATCTGTCCCTTTAAGGAACTAGCAGACAAACCTTTCTCCAATCCCTCCTGGAGAAAGGATAAGATTCTAGGAATCCTGACTTTACTCCATGAGTAACCCTTGGATTCACACCAATGAAGATATTTACACCATATCTTATAATAGATTTTCCTGGTGACAGGCTTTCGAGCCTGAATTAAGGTATCAATGACCGACTCGGAAAAAACCACGCTTTGATAGAATCAAGCGTTCAATCTCCAAGCAGTCAGACGCAGAGAAATTAGATTTGGATGTTTGAAAGGACCTTGAAGTAGAAGGTCCTGCCTCAGCGGCAGAGTCCATGGTGGAAAGGATGACATGTCCACCAGATCTGCATACCAAGTCCTGCGTGGCCACACAGGAGCTATCAAAATCACCGAAGCTCTCTCCTGCTTGATCTTGGCAATCAGACGAGGGAGCAGAGGAAACGGTGGAAACACAAAAGCCAGGCTGAAGGACCAGGGCGCTGCTAGAGCATCTATCAGCGCTGCCTTGGGATCCCTGGACCCGTAACAAGGAAGCTTGGCGTTCTGACGAGACGCCATGAGACCCAGTTCTGGTTTGCCCCATAGTTGAATCAACTGGGCAAATACCTCCAGATGAAGTTCCCACTCCCCCGGATAAAAAGTCTGCCGACTTAAAAAATCCGCCTCCCAGTTCTCTACTCCTGGGATATGGATAGCTGAGAGATTGCAAGAGTGAACCTCTGCCCATAGAATTATCTTTGAAACCTCCAACATCGCCAGGGGGCTCTTTGTACCCCCCTGATGGTTGATATAGGCTGCAGTCGTGATGTTGTCTGACTGAAATCTGATGAACCTGACCGCAGCTAGCTAAGGCCAAGCCTGAAGAGCATTGAATATCGCTCTTAGTTCCAGAATGTTTATCGGAAGGAGGGCTTCCTCCTGAGTCCACGAACCCTGAGCCTTCAGGGAGTTCCAGAATGCGCCCCAGCCCAGAAGGCTGGCATCTGTCGTCACTATAGTCCATTCTGGCCTGCGGAAGCTCATTCCCCTGGACAGATGGACCCGAGATAGCAACCAGAGAGGAGAATCTCTGGTCTCTTGATCCAGATTTAGCAGAGGGGACAAATCTGTGTAATCCCCATTCCACTGATTGAGCATGCAAAGTTGCAGTGGTCTGAGATGTAGGCGGGCAAACGGAACTATGTCCATTGCCGCTACCATTAAGCCGATTACTTCCAAGTCCACTGTGGTCATATATTGACCCTCTTGGATCATGGGTAGGATGGTCCGAATGGTTTCCATCTTGAACGACGGAACCCTTAGGAATTTGTTTAAGATCTTTAAGTCTAAGATTGGTCTGAAAGTTCCCTCTTTCTTGGGAACCACAAACAGATTTGAATAAAACCCTCCCATCACTAAGAGGTCTTGTACACATTGTAGAAATGCCTCTTTCTTTACTAGGTTTGTTGATAACCTTGACAGATGAAACATCCCTTGTGGAGGAGACGTTTTGAAATCCAGAAGGTATCCCTGAGATATAATCTCCAACGTCCAGGGATCCTGTACATCTCTTGCCCAAGCCTGGGCGAAGAGAGAAAGTCTGCCCCCCACTAGATCCGTCTCCGGAAAGGGGGCCCTGTCTTCATGCTGTCTTAGGGGCGGAAGTAGGCTTTCTGGCCTGCTTGCCCTTGTTCCATGACTGGTTGCCTTTCCAACCCTGTCTGTAACGAGCAGTAGTTCCTTCCTGTTTTGGAGCGGAGGAAGTTGAAGCTTAAATTTAAAATTTTAAATTTCTGAATCCGGTCTCCCCGAATCAGAACCGTCACCCACAGAATGAAGCTCTCCGTCCTCATGTTCTGCAAATTGTGACGCAGTATCAGACATGGCTCTCGTGTCATCGGCGCGCTCTGTCCTTAACCCAGAGCTGTCGCGCTTGCCTCTTAACTCGGGCATATTGTATAATACTTCTTTCATAACATTAGCCATATCATGTAAAGTGATTTGTAAGGGCCTTGATGTACTTGGCGCCTCAATCTTACGCACCTCCCGAGCGGGAGACGAAGGTACTGACACGTGAGGAGAGTTAGACGGCATAACTTCCCCCTCGTTGTCTGGTGATAATTTCTTTATCGGTACAGATTGACTTTTATTCAAAGTAATATCAATACAATTGGTACACATATTTCTATTGGGCTCCACATCGGCTTTTAAACATAATGAACAAGCAGATTCCTCTGTATCAGACATGTTTAAACAGACTAGCAATGAAGCTAGCAAGCTTGGAAATTACTTCAATAAGTTTACAAGCAATATAAAAAACGCTGCAGCGCTTTTTTAAAAAACACAATTGAATAACAAAGAACTAGTTCAGTTATAGTCAACAATTCTTTAAATGTATTAATTAGCAGAGGATTGCACCCATTAGCAAAAGGATGATTAACCCCTCAGTACCCAAAACGGATATCAAATTAAGATTTAACGCTTTTATCACAGTCAAACACACTGTCACAGGTCTGCTGTGACTGATTACCTCCCTCAAAAACGAATTTTGAAGATCCCTGAGCTCTCTGGAGACGTCCTGGATCAAAGAGGAAGAAGCAGGAAGACTGTGCTAGAATTTTAACTGCGCAACAAGACGCTAAAAAAGGTCCCTCCCACTCCTATTACAACAGTGGGAGACCTGATATAACGGTTTCTATGCAGAAATATACTTTAGCCGTGTGGAAAAAAATCATGCCCAAAAAGATTTATCACCAAAGTACCTCACAAAATGATTAACATGCCAGTAAACGTTTTAAAAAACAACATTTCAGATGCTGTGTAAAGTTATTACTAAGCCTGCTACCAGTCGCTACTACTGCAGTTAAGGCTCACACATTATATCAGTATTAACAGTATTTTTTCAGTCAAATTCTAGTCCCTAGAAAATAACTCTACTGTGCATACATTTATCAGCCTGATACCAGTCACTACTACTGCATTTAAGGCTGTACTTACATCATACGGGTAACAGCAGTGTTTTCTTAGTCAATTCCATTCCCAGAAAATATTGTACTGCACATACCTCATTTGCGGGAGACCCCGCATGCTATTCCCATTTTCTGAAGTTACCCCACTCCTCAGAATGTCGAGAACAGCCAGTGGATCTTAGTTACGCCTGCTAAGATCATAGAAAACGCAGGCAGTTTCTTCTTCCAAATAATGCCTGAGATAGAAAAACAGCACACTCCGGTGCCATTTAAAATAACAAACTTTTGATTGAAGAATAATTAAGTAAAAACTCCAGCTCCTCTCGCGACCTCCTTCTTTGTTGAGGGTTACAAGAGAATGACTGAATATGACATGTGAGGGGAGGAGCTATATAGCAGCTCTGCTTGGGTGATCCTCTTGCAACTTCCTGTTGGGAAGGAGAATATATCCCATAAGTAATGGATGACCCGTGGACTGAACACACTTAACAAGAGAAATAAGACTTACTTACCCCAGGACACTCATCTACATGTAGTAGAAAGCCAAACCAGTACTGAAACGAGAATCAGTAGAGGTAACGGTATATATAAGAGTATATCGTCGATCTGAAAAGGGAGGTAAGAGATGAATCTCTACGACCGATAACAGAGAACCTAGGAAATAGACCCCGTAGAAGGAGATCATTGAATTCAAATAGGCAATACTCTCTTCACATCCCTCTGACATTCACTGCACACTGAGAGGAAAACCGGGCTCCAGCCTGCTGCGAAGCGCATATCAACGAAGAATCTAGCACAAACTTACTTCACCACCTCCATGGGAGGCAAAGTTTGTAAAACTGATTTGTGGGTGTGGTGAGGGGTGTATTTATAGGCATTTTGAGGTTTGGGAAACTTTGCCCCTCCTGGTATGAATATATATCCCATACATCACTAGCTAATGGACTCTTGCTAATTACATGAAAGAAAGTACTCCTAGGAGTGATCTAACAAGCTATGTGGAAAACTAGGCCCCAAATAAAGATTTATCACCCTCAGAGAAAAAACGTTTTTACTATAAAACATGCAAACGTTTTTACACTAAGTAATATGAGTATTATTATGAATATTACCCTTTTTTGCAAGCATGATCCCAGTTGCTGTTAAATCACTGTATCAGGCTTACCTCAAATATACCAGGCACTGTCAGCATTTTCTAGACCTTATAATCTCTCTAGAAAAAAATATACTGAACATACCTCAAAGCAGGCAATCTGCAGACCGTCCCCCCAACTGAAGTTTTCTTTCCATACTCTTCAGTTATGTGTGAGAACAGCAATGGACCTTAGTTACAAACCGCTAAGATCATCAAACCTCCAGGTAGAATTCTTCTTCCAATTTCTGCCTGAGAGTAAAACAGTACAACGCCGGTACCGTTTAAAAATAACAAACTTTTGATTGAAGGTAAAAACTACACTAAATCACCACATCTCTCTTGATACTTCCTTTCTTGTCGAGAGCTGCAAGAGAATGACTGGGGGTGGCAGTTAGGGGAGGAGCTATATAGACAGCTCTGCTGTTGGTGTCCTCTTGCAGCTTCCTGTTGGAAAGGAGAATATCCCAGTAGTAATGGATGAACCCGTGGACTGGATACACCTTTACAAGAGAAAACAGTACAGTAACATCTGAAAGTCAAGTACATGAATAATAAATACAGTGTTCATGTTAAAAAAAAATAAAAAAAATTACAATTGTGAAGACCTTCGAAGCATAAATGTTGGATTCCTTTTTTATACAAGTTTATAGTAGTAACAATATAACAAATGAAAAACATAACTGCAAGCTAGACATGGATTTCTGTCAGAGGACTGACAAACATACCGCATTATACCTTCCTTCAATAATGGCACACAGTGACCATTTTAGTTGTATCTCACCTGGTCCCGAATTCACCCTTTCCGGGTATTTTGATCTATACTTATCTATCTCAACCCTGGATCTCAAATCTCTGCGACACATAAGCCTCCCACAATGACTGTATCTAAGCGTACAAATTTATGCATCTGTCCTTCATATAATGGTACTCCTCTAACTTATTATCTCCTTACATTTATGTACCCATTGTGCTATATCAGGTATATGTCGTGTCTTCCATTTCTGGACTAGCAATATTTTCATACCATTACTCATAATGTGTAACATCTTTTTTTGTGCTGTTGTTAACCTTCTGGGAGTGCATAGAAACAGCCACAGCTTAGGATCTAGTGGAAGTGTTTTGCCTATTACCTTAGAGGCTTCTGCAGCTATGTTTTCCCATATTGGTGCTATAGTAGTGCAAGTCCACCAAATATGGGACATCGTCCCCTTCTCTAAGCCACACCGCCAGCATACATGTTGAATAGCTTATGTATCCTAACTGGAGTCATGTACCACCTATGTAATATCTTCAAATTTAACTCAATTGTATTAGCTGATACAGAAGATTTTGAAATATTATAGAAAATATCAAAAAATGTCCAATTCGCTGTTCCATCTCTCCACATAGTAGGGAACATGTCCCGGAGGCTGTATTTGTAAAATTCCATACAATAGTGATAGAGAGATGTATTGGCTTTGAAGCAGCGCACATTGCTTCAAACTATGTCATGGGCCTGATCAGATTTTTGCGGAATTGTAATATTACTTTGCCCCAAACTCTAAAAGTTTCGACGCTTAAAGGGACACTGAACCCAAATTTTTTCTTTTGTAATTCAGAAAAAGCATGCAATTTTAAGCAACTTTCTAATTTACTCATATTATCAATTTGTCTTCGTTCTCTTGCTATCATTATTTGAAAAAGAAGGCATCTAAGTTTTTTTTGGTTTTAGTACACTGGACAGCACTTTTATATTGGCAAGGACAACCCAGGTTGTTCACCAAAAATGGGCCGGCATCTAAACTTACATTCTTGCATTTCAAATAAAGATACCAAGAGAATTAAGAAAATTTGATAATAGGAGTAGATTAGAAAGTTGCTTAAAATTTCATGCTCAATCTGAATCACAAAAGAAAATTTTTTGGGTACAGTGTCCCTTTAACAAGTTTAAATGATTGTCCCTGAGCAGATCCCCGTGAGTGGTCCAACATTGAGACCCCAGATGGTTAATGCCTGCCATTTCATGTTCTATTTGAACCCAAGTCTTATTTTGGAAGTTATATGACCAGTTGAGGATTCTTTGTAAATAAATGGCATATCTATAATGCAGTAATTGCCTTTAATTAGTGACGTTTTGGGGAATGCTCCCCTTCATCAGACCCTCTATATATGTGTACATATGTATATGTCTGTAAATACATATATACACATATAAATAATTAAATACCTACATATACTGTATATATATATATATATATATATATATATATATATATACACACATACAATATATATATATATATATATATATAATATATACATGCATACTGTACATACACACATTTTTAGACATGTATATATCTCAATGTTTAAAGCCCGTTGTCTACCTTTTTTTCCCCTTACACTTGAAATCTCATATCTTTGAGCCTATATCTTTTGAGTGCAATATTTTTTAAATAATTTTTAATAGATGGTGTTATGAGTGTAACTGTACTTTGGAATGTATTTTATGTGTTTTGTGACACTTTTTTGTTTTGCAAAACGGTTAACCACAGCCCAGAGGATACATTAATTATTCTAGTGTAAATCCTGATTGTGCTAAAGTGACCACATTTACTTTCAACTCCTAATACCAGCGGCAAACCCGACGAGCACAAACACCCATGATAAACCCCTTTATTGCTTTCGCACAAATGTTTGCGCTCCGCTCATAATCTGGCCCTAAATGTTTTATTTATAAGTGAAATAATTTATGGCTTTACAAAACTTAAATATATTTGTGTCTTCTATTAACTAAATGTAATACTATATGACTGTAGGGAAACTTGTGTACAGCATGCGTTGCAAAAATTTACTCTCAAATCAAAATTTCACTAAATGCCACTGAACATGTGTAAACATCTTCTATGATAATATAATGCCCTATTTGCTAAACAAATATTATTATTTTTGGTTACTTGTAGAACGCCAACAGATTCCACAGCGCTATAAACATAGGCGGTTTACAAGGTAACATTTACAGGGACTGCCGAGAGTCGCACTGTTTTTAGTCAGTTGATCAGCAAACAGCCTGGATAAGCCCTGTAAACGGGAATGTGAGGAGGTAACAAGAGAAGAGGAGAGTAGGAGGTTGTGAGCAGAGCAAAGGGGACGGGAGGGAGAGTATATGGAGGCAAGTTCTGAAATATAGAGGGGAGGAGTGCAGTTGAGGGTCTTGTATGTCAGAGTCAGAATTTTGTGTTTTATCCTAGAGGCAAGAGGAAGCCAGTGAAGGGATTGGCAGAGAGGTGTAGCAAATGAAGTGTAAGGAAGAGGAGTCTGGCAGAGGCATTCATTATGGATTGTAAACGAACAAGGCGGCTAGGGAGACCAGAGAGGCAATAATTTCAGTAGTCGAAGCAGGAAAAGATGAGAAAGCGGATTAAAATCTTGGTTGTGTCTTGTGTAAGGAAATGTCTAATTTTAGAGATGTTTTTAAGGTGGAAGCGGCAGGATTTAGCCAAGGACTGAATGTAAGGAGTGAAAGAAAGATCTGAGTCAAATGTGTCTTCAAATGTGGCATGCGGGGTAGGGGTAATGATGGAGTTGTCGACAGTTATAGAGAGATTGGGGGTGGAGATTTTGGAAGAAGGGGAAAAATAAGCTCAGTTTTGGAGAGATTTAGCTTAAAGGGACACTGAACCCAAATTTTTTCTTTCGTGATTCAGATAGAGCATGACATTTTAAGCAACCTTCTAATTTACTCCTATTATCAAATTTTCTTTATTCTCTTGGTATCTTTATTTGAAATGCAAGAATGTAAGTTTAGATGCCGGCCCATTTTTGGTGAACAACCTGGGTTGTCCTTGCTGATAGGTGGATAAATTCATCCACCAATAAAAACACATAATTTATGTAAGAACTTACCTGATAAATTCATTTCTTTCATATTAGCAAGAGTCCATGAGCTAGTGACGTATGGGATATACATTTCTACCAGGAGGGGCAAAGTTTCCAAAACCTCAAAATGCCTATAAATACACCCCTCACCACACCCACAAATCAGTTTAACGAATAGCCAAGAAGTGGGGTGATAAGAAAAAAGTGCGAAGCATAAATATAAGGAATTGGAATAATTGTGCTTTATACAAAAAAATCATAACCACCACAAAAAAAGGGTGGGCCTCATGGACTCTTGCTAATATGAAAGAAATGAATTTATCAGGTAAGTTCTTACATAAATTATGTTTTCTTTCATGTAATTAGCAAGAGTCCATGAGCTAGTGACGTATGGGATAATGACTACCCAAGATGTGGATCTTCCACGCAAGAGTCACTAGAGAGGGAGGGATAAAATAAAGACAGCCAATTCCGCTGAAAAAAATCCACACCCAAAAATAAAGTTTAAATCTTATAAAGAAAAAAACTGAAAAAATAAGCAGAAGATTCAAACTGAAACAGCTGCCTGAAGTACTTTTCTACCAAAGACAGCTTCAGAAGAAGAAAACACATCAAAATAGTAGAATTTAGTAAAAGTATGCAAAGAAGACCAAGTTGCTGCTTTGCAAATCTGATCAACCGAAGCTTCATTCCTAAACGCCCAGGAAGTAGAAACTGACCTAGTAGAATGAGCTGTAATCCTTTGAGGCAGAGTTTTACCCGACTCGACATAAGCATGATGAATTAAAGATTTCAACCAAGATGCCAAAGAAATGGCAGAGGCCTTCTGACCTTTCCTAGAACCGGAAAAGATAACAAATAGACTAGAAGTCTTTCGGAAATTCTTAGTAGCTTCAACATAATATTTCAAAGCTCTAACTACATCCAAAGAATGCAATGATTTCTCCTTAGAATTCTTAGGATTAGGACATAATGAAGGAACCACAATTTCTCTACTAATGTTGTTGGAATTCACAACCTTAGGTAAAAAATTAAAAGAAGTTCGCAACACCGCCAGATCCTGGTGAAAAATCAGAAAAGGAGACTCACAAGAAAGAGCAGATAATTCAGAAACTCTTCTGGCAGAAGAGAAGAGATGGCCAAAAGGAACAAAACTTTCCAAGAAAGTAATTTAATGTCCAATGAATGCATAGGTTCAAACGGAGGAGCTTGAAGAGCCCTCAGAACCAAATTCAAACGCCAAGGAGGAGAAATTGACTTAATGACAGGTTTTATACGAACCAAAGCTTGTACAAAACAATGAATATCAGGAAGATTAGCAATCTTTCTGTGAAAAAGAACAGAAAGAGCAGAGATTTGTCCTTTCAAGGAACTTGCAGACAAACCTTTATCCAAACCATCCTGACGAAACTGTAAAATTCTCGGAATTCTAAAAGAATGCCAGGAAAAATGATGAGAAAGACACCAAGAAATATAAGTCTTCCAGACTCTATAATATATCTCCCTAGATACAGATTTACGAGCCTGTAACATAGTATTAATCACAGAGTCAGAAAAACCTCTTTGACTAAGAATCAAGCGTTCAATCTCCATACCTTTAAATTTAAGGATTTGAGATCCTGATGGAAAAAAGGACCTTGCGACAGAAGGTCTGGCCTTAACGGAAGAGTCCACGGTTGGCAAGAGGCCATCCGGACAAGATCCGCATACCAAAACCTGTGAGGCCATGCTGGAGCTACCAGCAGAACAAACAAGCATTCCTTCAGAATCTTGGAGATTACTCTTGGAAGAAGAACTAGAGGCAGAAAGATATAGGCAGGATGATACTTCCAAGGAAGTGACAATGCATCCACTGCTACCGCTTGAGGATCCCTGGATCTGGACAGATACCTGGGAAGTTTCTTTTTTAGATGAGAGGTCATCAAATCTATTTCTGGAAGTCCCCACATTTGAACAATCTGAAGAAATACCTCTGGGTGAAGAGACCATTCGCCCGGATGTAACGTTTGGCGACTGAGATAATCCGCTTCCCAATTGTCTATACCTGGGATATGAACCGCAGAAACTAGACAGGAGCTGGATTCCACCCATACCAGAATTCGAGATACTTCTTTCATAGCCAGAGGACTGTGAGTCCCTCCTTGATGATTGATGTATGCCACAGTTGTGACATTGTCTGTCTGAAAACAAATGAACGATTCTCTCTTTAGAAGAGGCCAAGACTGAAGAGCTCTGAAAATTGCACGGAGTTCCAAAATATTGATCGGTAATCTCACCTCCTGAGATTCCCAAACCCCTTGTGCTGTCAGAGACCCCCACACAGCTCCCCAACCTGTAAGACTTGCATCTGTTGAAATTACAGTCCAGGTCGGAAGAACAAAAGAAGCCCCCTGAACTAAACGATGGTGATCTGTCCACCACGTCAGAGAGTGTCGTACAATCGGTTTTAAAGATATTAATTGAGATATCTTTGTGTAATCCCTGCACCACTGGTTCAGCATACAGCTGAAGAGGCCGCATGTGAAAACGAGCAAAGGGGATCGCGTCCGATGCAGCAGTCATAAGACCTAGAATTTCGATGCATAAGGCTACCGAAGGGAATGATTGTGACTGAAGGTTTCGACAAGCTGATATCAATTTTAGACGTCTCTTGTCTGTCAAAGATAGAGTCATGGACACTGAATCTATCTGAAAACCTAAAAAGGTTACCCGTGTCTGAGGAATCAATGAACTTTTTGGTAAATTGATCCACCAACCATGATGTTGAAGAAACAACACAAGTCAATTCGTATGAGATTCTGCTAAATGTGAAGACTGAGCAAGTACCAAGATATCGTCCAAATAAGGAAATACCACAATACCCTGTTCTCTGATTACAGACAGAAGGGCACCGAGAACCTTCGTAAAAATTCTTGGAGCTGTAGCTAGGCCAAACGGCAGAGCCACAAACTGGTAATGCTTGTCTAGGAAAGAGAATCTCAGAAACTGATAGTGATCTGGATGAATCGGAATATGCAGATATGCATCCTGTAAATCTATTGTAGACATATAATGCCCTTGCTGAACAAAAGGCAGGATAGTCCTTACAGTTACCATTTTGAATGTTGGTATCCTTACATAACGATTCAATATTTTTAGATCCAGAACTGGTCTGAAGGAATTCTCCTTCTTTGGTACAATGAAGAGATTTGAATAAAACCCCAGTCCCTGTTCCAGAACTGGAACTGGCATAATTACTCCAGCCAACTCCAGATCTGGAACACATTTCAGAAATGCTTGAGCCTTCGCTGGGTTTACTGGGACACGGGAAAGAAAAAATCTCTTTGCAGGAGGCCTTATCTTGAAGCCAATTCTGTAGCCTTCTGAAACAATGTTCTGAATCCAAAGATTGTGAACGGAATTGAACCAAATTTCTTTGAAAAAACGTAATCTGCCCCCTACCAGCTGAGCTGGAATGAGGGCCGCACCTTCATGTGGACTTAGGAGCTGGCTTTGATTTTCTAAAAGGCTTGGATTTATTCCAGACTGGAGATGGTTTCCAAACTGATACCGCTCCTGTGGGTGAAGGATCAGGCTTTTGTTCCTTATTGTGACGAAAGGAACGAAAACGATTATTAGACCTAAATTTACCTCTCGATTTTTTATCCTGTGGTAAAAAAGTTCCTTTCCCTCCAGTAACAGTTGAGATAATAGAATCCAACTGAGAACCAAACAATTTATTACCCTGGAAAGAAAGGGAAAGCAGAGTAGACTTAGAAGACATATCAGCATTCCAAGTTTTAAGCCATAAAGCTCTTCTAGCTAAAATAGCTAGAGACATATACCTGACATCAACTCTAATGATATCAAAGATGGCATCACAAATAAAATTATTAGCATGTTGAAGAAGAATAATAATGCTATGAGAATTATGATCTGTTACTTGTTGCGCTAAAGCTTCTAACCAAAAAGTTGAAGCTGCAGCAACATCCGCTAAAGATATAGCAGGTCTAAGAAGATTACCTGAACACAAGTAAGCTTTTCTTAGAAAGGATTCAATTTTCCTATCTAAAGGATCCTTAAAGGAAGTACCATCTGCCGTAGGAATAGTAGTACGCTTAGCAAGAGTAGAGACAGCCCCATCAACCTTAGGGATTTTGTCCCAAAACTCTAATCTGTCAGATGGCACAGGATATAATTGCTTAAAACGTTTAGAAGGAGTAAATGAATTACCCAAATTATTCCATTCCCTGGAAATTACTTCAGAAATAGCACTAGGGACAGGAAAAACTTCTGGAATAACTACAGGAGATTTAAAAACCTTATTTAAACGTTTAGATTTAGTATCAAGAGGACCAGAATCCTCAATTTCTAATGCAATTAGGACTTCTTTAAGTAAAGAACGAATAAATTCCATTTTAAATAAATATGAAGATTTATCAGCATCAACCTCTGAGACAGAATCCTCTGAACCAGAAGAACCATTATCAGAATCAGAATGATGATGTTCATTTAAAAATTCATCTGAAAAATGAGAAGTTTTAAAAGACTTTTTACGTTTACTAGGAGGAGGAATAACAGACATAGCCTTCTTAATGGATTTAGAAACAAAATCTCTTATGTTATCAGGAACACTCTGAGTATTAGATGTTGACGGAACAGCAACAGGTAATGTAACAGTACTAAAGGAAATATTATCTACATTAACAAGTTTGTCATGACAAACAGTACAAACAACAGCTGGAGGAACAGATACCATAAGTTTACAGCAGATACACTTAGCTTTGGTAGCTCCAGCACCAGGCAGCGATTTTCCAGAAGTATCTTCTGACTCAGTTTCAACGTGGGACATCTTGCAATATGTAATAAAAAAAACAACATATAAAGCAAAATTGATCAAATTCCTTAAATGACAGTTTCAGGAACGGGAAAAAATGCCAGTGAACAAGCTTCTAGCAACCAGAAGCAATAAATAATGAGACTTAAATAATGTGTCGACAATAGTGACGCCCATATTTTTTTAGCGCCAAAAATGACGCCCACATTATTTGGCGCCTAAATGCTTTTGGCGCCAAAAATGACGCCACATCCGGAACACTGACACTTTTGGCGCAAAAGAACGTCAAAAATGACGCAACTTTCGGCGACACGTATGACGCCGGAAACAGAAAAAAAATTTGGCGCCAAAAAAGTCCGCGCCAAGAATGACGCAATAAAAACATAATTTATGTAAGAACTTACCTGATAAATTCATTTCTTTCATATTAACAAGAGTCCATGAGCTAGTGACGTATGGGATATACATTCCTACCAGGAGGGGCAAAGTTTCCCAAACCTTAAAATGCCTATAAATACACCCCTCACCACACCCACAAATCAGTTTAACGAATAGCCAAGAAGTGGGGTGATAAGAAAAAAAGTGCGAAGCATATAAAATAAGGAATTGGAATAATTGTGCTTTATACAAAAAAATCATAACCACCACAAAAAAGGGTGGGCCTCATGGACTCTTGTTAATATGAAAGAAATGAATTTATCAGGTAAGTTCTTACATAAATTATGTTTTCTTTCATGTAATTAACAATAGTCCATGAGCTAGTGACGTATGGGATAATGACTACCCAAGATGTGGATCTTTCCACACAAGAGTCACTAGAGAGGGAGGGATAAAATAAAGACAGCCAATTCCTGCTGAAAATAATCCACACCCAAAATAAAGTTTAACAAAAAACATAAGCAGAAGATTCAAACTGAAACCGCTGCCTGAAGAACTTTTCTACCAAAAACTGCTTCAGAAGAAGAAAATACATCAAAATGGTAGAATTTAGTAAAAGTATGCAAAGAGGACCAAGTTGCTGCTTTGCAGATCTGGTCAACCGAAGCTTCATTCCTAAACGCCCAGGAAGTAGATACTGACCTAGTAGAATGAGCTGTAATTCTTTGAGGCGGAATTTTACCCGACTCAACATAGGCAAGATGAATTAAAGATTTCAACCAAGATGCCAAAGAAATGGCAGAAGCTTCTTACGGAAAGATTTCGTAGCTTCAACATAATATTTCAAAGCTCTAACAACATCCAAAGAATGCAATGATTTCTCCTTAGAATTCTTAGGATTAGGACATAATGAAGGAACCACAATTTCTCTACTAATGTTGTTGGAATTCACAACTTTAGGTAAAAATTCAAAAGAAGTTCGCAACACCGCCTTATCCTGATGAAAAATCAGAAAAGGAGACTCACACGAAAGAGCAGATAATTCAGAAACTCTTCTAGCAGAAGAGATGGCCAAAAGGAACAAAACTTTCCAAGAAAGTAATTTAATGTCCAATGAATGCATAGGTTCAAACGGAGGAGCTTGAAGAGCTCCCAGAACCAAATTCAAACTCCAAGGAGGAGAAATTGACTTAATGACAGGTTTTATACGAACCAAAGCTTGTACAAAACAATGAATATCAGGAAGAATAGCAATCTTTCTGTGAAAAAGAACAGAAAGAGCGGAGATTTGTCCTTTCAAAGAACTTGCGGACAAACCCTTATCTAAACCATCCTGAAGAAACTGTAAAATTCTCGGTATTCTAAAAGAATGCCAAGAAAAATGATGAGAAAGACACCAAGAAATATAAGTCTTCCAGACTCTATAATATATCTCTCGAGATACAGATTTACGAGCCTGTAACATAGTATTAATCACGGAGTCAGAGAAACCTCTATGACCAAGAATAAAGCGTTCAATCTCCATACCTTTAAATTTAAGGATTTCAGATCCGGATGGAAAAAAGGACCTTGTGACAGAAGGTCTGGTCTTAACGGAAGAGTCCATGGCTGGCAAGATGCCATCCGGACAAGATCCGCATACCAAAACCTGTGAGGCCATGCCGGAGCTATTAGCAGAACAAACGAGCATTCCCTCAGAATCTTGGAGATTACTCTTGGAAGAAGAACTAGAGGCGGAAAGATATAGGCAGGATGATACTTCCAAGGAAGTGATAATGCATCCACTGCCTCCGCCTGAGGATCCCGGGATCTGGACAGATACCTGGGAAGTTTCTTGTTTAGATGAGAGGCCATCAGATCTATCTCTGGAAGCCCCCACAATTGAACAATCTGAAGAAATACCTCTGGGTGAAGAGACCATTCGCCCGGATGCAACGTTTGGCGACTGAGATAATCCGCTTCCCAATTGTCTACACCTGGGATATGAACCGCAGAGATTAGACAGGAGCTGGATTCCGCCCAAACCAAAATTCGAGATACTTCTTTCATAGCCAGAGGACTGTGAGTCCCTCCTTGATGATTGATGTATGCCACAGTTGTGACATTGTCTGTCTGAAAACAAATGAACGATTCTCTCTTCAGAAGAGGCCAAAACTGAAGAGCTCTGAAAACTGCACGGAGTTCCAAGATATTGATCGGTAATCTCACCTCCTGAGATTCCCAAACTCCTTGTGCCGTCAGAGATCCCCACACAGCTCCCCAACCTGTGAGACTTGCATCTGTTGAAATTACAGTCCAGGTCGGAAGAACAAAAGAAGCCCCCTGAATTAAACGATGGTGATCTGTCCACCACGTTAGAGAGTGCCAAACAATCGGTTTTAAAGATATTAATTGATATATCTTCGTGTAATCCCTGCACCATTGGTTCAGCATACAGAGCTGAAGAGGTCGCATGTGAAAACGAGCAAAGGGGATCGCGTCCGATGCAGCAGTCATAAGACCTAGAATTTCCATGCATAAGGCTACCGAAGGGAATGATTGAGACTGAAGGTTTCGACAGGCTGTAATCAATTTTAGACGTCTCTTGTCTGTTAAAGACAAAGTCATGGACACTGAATCTATCTGGAAACCCAGAAAGGTTACCCTTGTTTGAGGAATCAAAGAACTTTTTGGTAAATTGATCCTCCAACCATGATCTTGAAGAAACAACACAAGTCGATTCGTATGAGACTCTGCTAAATGTAAAGACGGAGCAAGTACCAAGATATCGTCCAAATAAGGAAATACCACAATACCCTGTTCTCTGATTACAGACAGAAGGGCACCGAGAATCTTTGTGAAAATTCTTGGAGCTGTAGCAAGGCCAAACGGTAGAGCCACAAATTGGTAATGCTTGTCTAGAAAAGAGAATCTCAGGAACTGATAATGATCTGGATGAATTGGAATATGCAGATATGCATCCTGTAAATCTATTGTGGACATATAATTCCCTTGCTGAACAAAAGGCAATATAGTCCTTACAGTTACCATCTTGAACGTTGGTATCCTTACATAACGATTCAATAATTTTAGATCCAGAACTGGTCTGAAGGAATTCTCCTTCTTTGGTACAATGAAGAGATTTGAATAAAACCCCATCCCCTGTTCCGGAACTGGAACTGGCATAATTACTCCAGCCAACTCTAGATCTGAAACACAATTCAGAAATGCTTGAGCTTTCACTGGATTTACTGGGACATGGGAAAGAAAAAATCTCTTTGCAGGAGGTCTCATCTTGAAACCAATTCTGTACCCTTCTGAAACAATGTTCTGAATCCAAAGATTGTGAACAGAATTGATCCAAATTTCTTTGAAAAAACGTAACCTGCCCCCTACCAGCTGAACTGGAATGAGGGCCGTACCTTCATGTGAACTTAGAAGCAGGCTTTGCCTTTCTAGCAGGCTTGGATTTATTCCAGACTGGAGATGGTTTCCAAACTGAAACTGCTCCTGAGGACGAAGGATCAGGCTTTTGTTCTTTGTTGAAACGAAAGGAACGAAAACGATTGTTAGCCCTGTTTTTACCTTTAGACTTTTTATCCTGTGGTAAAAAAGTTCCTTTCCCACCAGTAACAGTTGAAATAATAGAATCCAACTGAGAACCAAATAATTTGTTTCCCTGGAAAGAAATGGAAAGTAGAGTTGATTTAGAAGCCATATCAGCATTCCAAGTCTTAAGCCATAAAGCTCTTCTGGCTAAGATAGCCAGAGACATAAATCTAACATCAACTCTAATAATATCAAAAATGGCATCACAGATGAAATTATTAGCATGCTGGAGAAGAATAATAATATCATGAGAATCACGATTTGTTACTTGTTGCGCTAGAGTTTCCAACCAAAAAGTTGAAGCTGCAGCAACATCAGCCAATGATATAGCAGGTCTAAGAAGATTACCTGAACATAGATAAGCTTTTCTTAGAAAAGATTCAATTTTTCTATCTAAAGGATCTTTAAACGAGGTACCATCTGACGTAGGAATGGTAGTACGTTTAGCAAGGGTAGAAATAGCCCCATCAACTTTAGGGATTTTGTCCCAAAATTCTAACCTGTCAGGCGGAACAGGATATAATTGCTTAAAACGTTTAGAAGGAGTAAATGAATTACCCAATTTATCCCATTCCTTAGCAATTACTGCAGAAATAGCATTAGGAACAGGAAAGACTTCTGGAATAACCGCAGGAGCTTTAAAAACCTTATCCAAACGTATAGAATTAGTATCAAGAGGACTAGAATCCTCTATTTCTAAAGCAATTAGTACTTCTTTAAGTAAAGAGCGAATAAATTCCATCTTAAATAAATATGAAGATTTATCAGCATCAATCTCTGAGACAGAATCCTCTGAACCAGAAGAGTCCAAAGAATCAGAATGATGGTGTTCATTTAAAAATTCATCTGTAGAGAGAGAAGATTTAAAAGACTTTTTACGTTTACTAGAAGGAGAAATAACAGACAAAGCCTTCTTTATGGATTCAGAAACAAAATCTCTTATGTTATCAGGAACATTCTGCACCTTAGATGTTGAGGGAACTGCAACAGGCAATGGTACATCACTAAAGGAAATATTATCTGCTTTAACAAGTTTGTCATGACAATTATTACAAACAACAGCTGGAGGAATAGCTACCAAAAGTTTACAGCAGATACACTTAGCTTTGGTAGATCCAGCAGGCAGTGGTTTTCCTGTAGTATCTTCTGGCTCAGATGCAACGTGAGACATCTTGCAATATGTAAGAGAAAAAACAACATATAAAGCAAAATAGATCAAATTCCTTATAAGACAGTTTCAGGAATGGGAAAAAAATGCCAAACATCAAGCTTCTAGCAACCAGAAGCAAATGAAAAATGAGACTGAAATAATGTGGAGACAAAAGCGACGCCCATATTTTTTGGCGCCAAATAAGACGCCCACATTATTTGGCGCCTAAATGCTTTTGGCGCCAAAAATGACGCCACATCCGGAACGCCGACATTTTTGGCGCAAAATAACGTCAAAAATGACGCAACTTCCGGCGACACGTATGACGCCGGAAACGGAAAAGAATTTTTGCGCCAAAAAAGTCCGCGCCAAGAATGACACAATAAAATGAAGCATTTTCAGCCCCCGCGAGCCTAACAGCCCACAGGGAAAAAAGTCAAATTTTTGAGGTAAGAAAAAATATGATAATTTAAAGCATAATCCCAAATATGAAACTGACTGTCTGGAAATAAGGAAAGTTGAACATTCTGAGTCAAGGCAAATAAATGTTTGAATACATATATTTAGAACTTTATAAATAAAGTGCCCAACCATAGCTTAGAGTGTCACAGAAAATAAGACTTACTTACCCCAGGACACTCATCTACATGTTTGTAGAAAGCCAAACCAGTACTGAAACGAGAATCAGTAGAGGAAATGGTAAATATAAGAGTATATCGTCGATCTGAAAAGGGAGGTAAGAGATGAATCTCTACGACCGATAACAGAGAACCTTATGAAATAGACCCCGTAGAAGGAGATCACTGCATTCAATAGGCAATACTCTCCTCACATCCCTCTGACATTCACTGCACGCTGAGAGGAAAACCGGGCTCCAACTTGCTGCGGAGCGCATATCAACGTAGAATCTAGCACAAACTTACTTCACCACCTCCCTTGGAGGCAAAGTTTGTAAAACTGATTTGTGGGTGTGGTGAGGGGTGTATTTATAGGCATTTTAAGGTTTGGGAAACTTTGCCCCTCCTGGTAGGAATGTATATCCCATACGTCACTAGCTCATGGACTCTTGTTAATTACATGAAAGAAATGAAGCATTTTCAGCCCCCGCGAGCCTAACAGCCCACAGGGAAAAAGTCAAATTTTAAGGTAAGAAAAAAATTGATTTATTCATATGCATTATCCCAAATATGAAACTGACTGTCTGAAATAAGGAATGTTGAACATCCTGAGTCAAGGCAAATAAATGTTTGAATACATATATTTAGAACTTTATAAAAAAGTGCCCAACCATAGCTTAGAGTGTCACAGAAAATAAGACTTACTTACCCCAGGACACTCATCTACATGTTGTAGAAAGCCAAACCAGTACTGAGACGAAAATCAGCAGAGGTAATGGTATATAAATAAGAGTATATCGTCGATCTGAAAAGGGAGGTAAGAGATGAATCTCTACGACCGATAACAGAGAACCTATGAAATAGACCCCGTAGAAGGAGATCATTGAATTCAAATAGGCAATACTCTCCTCACATCCCTCTGACATTCACTGCACGCTGAGAGGAAAACCGGGCTCCAACCTGCTGCGGAGCGCATATCAACGTAGAATCTAGCACAAACTTACTTCACCACCTCCATAGGAGGCAAAGTTTGTAAAACTGATTTGTGGGTGTGGTGAGGGGTGTATTTATAGGCATTTTGAGGTTTGGGAAACTTTGCCCCTCCTGGTAGGAATGTATATCCCATACGTCACTAGCTCATGGACTCTTGCTAATTACATGAAAGAAAAGTTCTATCCAGAGTCTGAACCAAAAAAAAAGCTTAGATGCCTTCTTTTCAAATAAAGATAGCAAGAGAACGAAGAAAATTTGATAATAGGAGTAAATTAGAAAGTTGTTTAAAAATTGCATGCTCTATCTGAATCACGAAAGAAAAAATGTGGGTACAGTGTCCCTTTAAGGTAGTGAAAGAACATCCAGGAAGAGATGTGAGAAAGACAGTTAGTGACACGGGTTAGCAAGGAAGGAGATAGGTCTGGTGCAGAGAAGTAGATTTAGATGTCATCAGCATACAAATGATATTGAAACTTTATTAGGGAACCTAATGATGACTTGCAGATTGAGAAGAGAAGGGGGCCGAGCCTTGCGGTACCCCAACAGAAAGTGGTAACGGGGCAGAGGAAGCCCCAGAGATGGCTACACTAAAGGTACGGTTAGACAGGTAGGAAGAGAACGACGAGAGGGCTGTGTCACAAATGCCAAATTATTGGAGGGTTGGAGCAAGAGAGGGTGGTCAACAGTATCAAAGGCTGTGAACAGATAAAGGAGGATAAGCAGAGAAAAGTGGCCTTTGGATTTTGCTGTAAGTAGGTCCATGGTAACCTTAATGATTGCTGTCTCTGTGGAGTGATGGGGACGAAATCCAGATTGCAGTGGGTCAAGGAGGGAGTTTAATGTAAGGAAATGGGATAGGCATGCATAAACTAGCAGGGCGGTAGTTGGATGGGGAGGATGGATCGAGAGAAGATTTTTTGAGGATAGGTGTGACCAGTGCATGTTTTAGAGATGAGGGAAAACATAATTTATGTAAGAACTTACCTGATAAATTCATTTCTTTCATATTAGCAAGAGTCCATGAGCTAGTGACGTATGGGATATACATTCCTACCAGGAGGGGCAAAGTTTCCCAAACCTCAAAATGCCTATAAATACACCCCTCACCACACCCACAATTCAGTTTAACGAATAGCCAAGAAGTGGGGTGATAAAAAAGTGCGAAAGCATATAAAATAAGGAATTGGAATAATTGTGCTTTATACAAAATCATAACCACCACAAAAAAGGGCGGGCCTCATGGACTCTTGCTAATATGAAAGAAATGAATTTATCAGGTAAGTTCTTACATAAATTATGTTTTCTTTCATGTAATTAGCAAGAGTCCATGAGCTAGTGACGTATGGGATAATGACTACCCAAGATGTGGATCTTTCCACACAAGAGTCACTAGAGAGGGAGGGATAAAATAAAAACAGCCAATTCCTGCTGAAAAAAATCCACACCCAAAATAAAGTTTAACGAAAAACATAAGCAGAAGATTCAAACTGAAACCGCTGCCTGAAGTACTTTTCTACCAAAAACTGCTTCAGAAGAAGAAAATACATCAAAATGGTAGAATTTAGTAAAAGTATGCAAAGAGGACCAAGTTGCTGCTTTGCAGATCTGGTCAACCGAAGCTTCATTCCTAAACGCCCAGGAAGTAGAAACTGACCTAGTAGAATGAGCTGTAATTCTCTGAGGCGGAGTTTTACCCGACTCAACATAGGCAAGATGAATTAAAGATTTCAAATAGACTAGAAGTCTTACGAAAAGATTTCGTAGCTTCAACATAATATTTCAAAGCTCTAACAACATCCAAAGAATGCAACGATTTCTCCTTAGAATTCTTAGGATTAGGACATAATGAAGGAACCACAATTTCTCTACTAATGTTGTTGGAATTCACAACTTTAGGTAAAAATTCAAAAGAAGTTCGCAACACCGCCTTATCCTGATGAAAAATCAGAAAAGGAGACTCACAAGAAAGAGCAGATAATTCAGAAACTCTTCTGGCAGAAGAGATGGCCAAAAGGAACAAAACTTTCCAAGAAAGTAATTTAATGTCCAATGAATGCATAGGTTCAAACGGAGGAGCTTGAAGAGCTCCCAGAACCAAATTCAAACTCCAAGGAGGAGAAATTGACTTAATGACAGGTTTTATACGAACCAAAGCTTGTACAAAACAATGAATATCAGGAAGAATAGCAATCTTTCTGTGAAAAAGAACAGAAAGAGCAGAGATTTGTCCTTTCAAAGAACTTGCGGACAAACCCTTATCTAAACCATCCTGAAGGAACTGTAAAATTCTCGGTATTCTAAAAGAATGCCAGGAAAAATGATGAGAAAGACACCAAGAAATATAAGTCTTCCAGACTCTATAATATATCTCTCGAGATACAGATTTACGAGCCTGTAACATAGTATTAATCACAGAGTCAGAGAAACCTCTTTGACCAAGAATCAAGCGTTCAATCTCCATACCTTTAAATTTAAGGATTTCAGATCCTGATGGAAAAAAGGACCTTGTGACAGAAGGTCTGGTCTTAACGGAAGAGTCCACGGTTGGCAAGAGGCCATCCGGACAAGATCCGCATACCAAAACCTGTGAGGCCATGCCGGAGCTACCAGCAGAACAAACGAGCATTCCTTCAGAATCTTGGAGATTACTCTTGGAAGAAGAACTAGAGGCGGAAAGATATAGGCAGGATGATACTTCCAAGGAAGTGATAATGCATCCACTGCCTCCGCCTGAGGATCCCGGGATCTGGACAGATACCTGGGAAGTTTCTTGTTTAGATGGGACGCCATCAGATCTATTTCTGGAAGTTCCCACATTTGAACAATCTGAAGAAATACCTCTGGGTGAAGAGACCATTCGCCCGGATGCAACGTTTGGCGACTGAGATAATCCGCTTCCCAATTGTCTACACCTGGGATATGAACCGCAGAGATTAGACAGGAGCTGGATTCCGCCCAAACCAAAATTCGAGATACTTCTTTCATAGCCAGAGGACTGTGAGTCCCTCCTTGATGATTGATGTATGCCACAGTTGTGACATTGTCTGTCTGAAAACAAATGAACGATTCTCTCTTCAGAAGAGGCCAAAACTGAAGAGCTCTGAAAATTGCACGGAGTTCCAAAATATTGATCGGTAATCTCACCTCCTGAGATTCCCAAACTCCTTGTGCCGTCAGAGATCCCCACACAGCTCCCCAACCTGTGAGACTTGCATCTGTTGAAATTACAGTCCAGGTCGGAAGCACAAAAGAAGCCCCCTGAATTAAACGATGGTGATCTGTCCACCATGTTAGAGAGTGTCGAACAATCGGTTTTAAAGATATTAATTGAGATATCTTCGTGTAATCCTTGCACCATTGCTTCAGCATACAGAGCTGAAGAGGTCGCATGTGAAAACGAGCAAAGGGGATCGCGTCCGATGCAGCAGTCATAAGACCTAGAATTTCCATGCATAAGGCTACCGAAGGGAATGATTGTGACTGAAGGTTTCGACAAGCTGTAATCAACTTTAGACGTCTCTTGTCTGTTAAAGACAGAGTCATGGATACTGAATCCATCTGGAAACCCAGAAAGGTTACCCTTGTCTGAGGAATCAAAGAACTTTTTGGTAAATTGATCCTCCAACCATGATCTTGAAGAAACAACACAAGACGATTCGTATGAGATTCTGCTAAATGTAAAGACTGAGCAAGTACCAAGATATCGTCCAAATAAGGAAATACCACAATACCCTGTTCTCTGATTACAGACAGCAGGGCACCGAGAACCTTTGTAAAAATTCTTGGAGCTGTAGCTAGGCCAAACGGCAGAGCCACAAACTGGTAATGCTTGTCCAGAAACGAGAATCTCAGGAACTGATAATGATCTGGATGAATCGGAATATGCAGATATGCATCCTGTAAATCTATTGTGGACATATAATTCCCTTGCTGAACAAAAGGTAAGATAGTCCTTACAGTTACCATCTTGAACGTTGGTATCCTTACATAACGATTCAATATTTTTAGATCCAGAACTGGTCTGAAAGAATTCTCCTTCTTTGGTACAATGAAGAGATTTGAATAAAACCCCATCCCCTGTTCCGGAACTGGAACAGGCATAATTACTCCAGTCAACTCTAGATCTGAAACACATTTCAGAAATGCTTGAGCTTTTACTGGATTTACTGGGACACGGGAAAGAAAAAATCTCTTTGCAGGAGGTCTCAACTTGAAACCAATTCTGTACCCTTCTGAAACAATGCTCTGAATCCAAAGATTGTGAACAGAATTGATCCAAATTTCCTTGAAAAAAACGTAACCTGCCCCCTACCAGCTGAGCTGGAATGAGGGCCGCACCTTCATGTGGACTTAGAAGCAGGCTTTGCCTTTCTAGCTGGCTTGGATTTATTCCAGACTGGAGATGGTCTCCAAACTGAAACTGCTCCTGAGGATGAAGGATCAGGCTTTTGTTCTTTGTTGAAACGAAAGGAACGAAAACGATTATTAGCCCTGTTTTTACCTTTAGATTTTTTATCCTGTGGTAAAAAAGTTCCTTTCCCACCAGTAACAGTTGAAATAATGGAATCCAACTGAGAACCAAATAATTTGTTACCCTGGAAAGAAATGGAAAACAGAATTTATGTTTACCTGATAAATTACTTTCTCCAACGGTGTGTCCGGTCCACGGCGTCATCCTTACTTGTGGGATATTCTCTTCCCCAACAGGAAATGGCAAAGAGCCCAGCAAAGCTGGTCACATGATCCCTCCTAGGCTCCGCCTACCCCAGTCATTCGACCGACGTTAAGGAGGAATATTTGCATAGGAGAAACCATATGGTACCGTGGTGACTGTAGTTAAAGAAAATAAATTATCAGACCTGATTAAAAAAACCAGGGCGGGCCGGGACACACCGTTGGAGAAAGTAATTTATCAGGTAAACATAAATTCTGTTTTCTCCAACATAGGTGTGTCCGGTCCACGGCGTCATCCTTACTTGTGGGAACCAATACCAAACCTTTAGGACACGGATGAAGGGAGGGAGCAAATCAGGTCACCTAAATGGAAGGCACCACGGTTTGCAAAACCTTTCTCCCAAAAATAGCCTCAGAAGAAGCAAAAATATCAAACTTGTAAAATTTGGTAAAAGTGTGCAGTGAAGACCAAGTCGCTGCCCTACATATCTGATCAACAGAAGCCTCGTTCTTGAAGGCCCATGTGGAAGCCACAGCCCTAGTGGAATGAGCTGTGATTCTTTCGGGAGGCTGCCGTCCGGCAGTCTCGTAAGCCAATCTGATGATGCTTTTAATCCAAAAAGAGAGAGAGGTAGAAGTTGCTTTTTGACCTCTCCTTTTACCGGAATAGACAACAAACAAGGAAGATGTTTGTCTAAAATCCTTTGTAGCTTCTAAATAGAATTTTAGAGCGCGAACAACATCCAAATTGTGCAACAAACGTTCCTTCTTTGAAACTGGTTTCGGACACAGAGAAGGTACGATAATCTCCTGGTTAATGTTTTTGTTAGAAACAACTTTTGGAAGAAAACCAGGTTTAGTACGTAAAACCACCTTATCTGCATGGAACACCAGATAAGGAGGAGAACACTGCAGAGCAGATAATTCTGAAACTCTTCTAGCAGAAGAAATTGCAACTAAAAACAAAACTTTCCAAGATAATAACTTAATATCAACGGAATGTAAGGGTTCAAACGGAACCCCCTGAAGAACTGAAAGAACTAAATTGAGACTCCAAGGAGGAGTCAAAGGTTTGTAAACAGGCTTAATTCTAACCAGAGCCTGAACAAAGGCTTGAACATCTGGCACAGCTGCCAGCTTTTTGTGAAGTAACACAGACAAGGCAGAAATCTGTCCCTTCAGGGAACTTGCAGATAATCCTTTTTCCAATCCTTCTTGAAGGAAGGATAGAATCTTAGGAATCTTAACCTTGTCCCAAGGGAATCCTTTAGATTCACACCAACAGATATATTTTTTCCAAATTTTGTGGTAAATCTTTCTAGTTACAGGCTTTCTGGCCTGAACAAGAGTATCGATAACAGAATCTGAGAACCCTCGCTTCGATAAGATCAAGCGTTCAATCTCCAAGCAGTCAGCTGGAGTGAAACCAGGTTCGGATGTTCGAACGGACCCTGAACAAGAAGGTCTCGTCTCAAAGGTAGCTTCCAAGGTGGAGCCGATGACATATTCACCAGATCTGCATACCAAGTCCTGCGTGGCCACGCAGGAGCTATCAAGATCACCGACGCCCTCTCCTGATTGATCCTGGCTACCAGCCTGGGGATGAGAGGAAACGGCGGGAACACATAAGCTAGTTTGAAGGTCCAAGGTGCTACTAGTGCATCCACTAGAGCCGCCTTGGGATCCCTGGATCTGGACCCGTAGCAAGGAACTTTGAAGTTCTGACGAGAGGCCATCAGATCCATGTCTGGAATGCCCCACAGCTGAGTGACTTGGGCAAAGATTTCCGGATGGAGTTCCCACTCCCCCGGATGCAATGTCTGACGACTCAGAAAATCCGCTTCCCAATTTTCCACTCCTGGGATGTGGATAGCGGACAGGTGGCAGGAGTGAGACTCCGCCCATAGAATGATTTTGGTCACTTCTTCCATCGCTAGGGAACTCCTTGTTCCCCCCTGATGGTTGATGTACGCAACAGTTGTCATGTTGTCTGATTGAAACCGTATGAACTTGGCCCTCGCTAGCTGAGGCCAAGCCTTGAGAGCATTGAATATCGCTCTCAGTTCCAGAATATTTATCGGTAGAAGAGATTCTTCCCGAGACCAAAGACCCTGAGCTTTCAGGGATCCCCAGACCGCGCCCCAGCCCATCAGACTGGCGTCGGTCGTGACAATGACCTACTCTGGTCTGCGGAATGTCATCCCTTGTGACAGGTTGTCCAGGGACAGCCACCAACGGAGTGAGTCTCTGGTCCTCTGATTTACTTGTATCTTCGGAGACAAGTCTGTATAATCCCCATTCCACTGACTGAGCATGCACAGTTGTAATGGTCTTAGATGAATGCGCGCAAAAGGAACTATGTCCATTGCCGCTACCATCAACCCGATCACTTCCATGCACTGAGCTATGGAAGGAAGAGGAACGGAATGAAGTATCCGACAAGAGTCTAGAAGCTTTGTTTTTCTGGCCTCTGTCAGAAATATCCTCATTTCTAAGGAGTCTATTATTGTTCCCAAGAAGGGAACCCTTGTTGACGGAGATAGAGAACTCTTTTCCACGTTCACTTTCCATCCGTGAGATCTGAGAAAGGCCAGGACTATGTCCGTGTGAGCCTTTGCTTGAGGAAGGGACGACGCTTGAATCAGAATGTCGTCCAAATAAGGTACTACAGCAATGCCCCTTGGTCTTAGCACAGCTAGAAGGGACCCTAGTACCTTTGTGAAAATCCTTGGAGCAGTGGCTAATCCGAAAGGAAGCGCCACGAACTGGTAATGCTTGTCCAGGAATGCGAACCTTAGGAACCGATGATGTTCCTTGTGGATAGGAATATGTAGATACGCATCCTTTAAATCCACCGTGGTCATGAATTGACCTTCCTGGATGGAAGGAAGAATAGTTCGAATGGTTTCCATCTTGAACGATGGAACCTTGAGAAACTTGTTTAAGATCTTGAGATCTAAGATTGGTCTGAACGTTCCCTCTTTTTTGGGAACTATGAACAGATTGGAGTAGAACCCCATCCCTTGTTCTCTTAATGGAACAGGATGAATCACTCCCATTTTTAACAGGTCTTCTACACAATGTAAGAATGCCTGTCTTTTTATGTGGTCTGAAGACAACTGAGACCTGTGGAACCTCCCCCTTGGGGGAAGCCCCTTGAATTCCAGAAGATAACCTTGGGAGACTATTTCTAGCGCCCAAGGATCCAGAACATCTCTTGCCCAAGCCTGAGCGAAGAGAGAGAGTCTGCCCCCCACCAGATCCGGTCCCGGATCGGGGGCCAACATTTCATGCTGTCTTGGTAGCAGTGGCAGGTTTCTTGGCCTGCTTTCCCTTGTTCCAGCCTTGCATTGGTCTCCAAGCTGGCTTGGCTTGAGAAGTATTACCCTCTTGCTTAGAGGACGTAGCACTTTGGGCTGGTCCGTTTCTACGAAAGGGACGAAAATTAGGTTTATTTTTTGCCTTGAAAGGCCGATCCTGAGGAAGGGCGTGGCCCTTACCCCCAGTGATATCAGAGATAATCTCTTTCAAGTCAGGGCCAAACAGCGTTTTCCCCTTGAAAGGAATGTTAAGTAGCTTGTTCTTGGAAGACGCATCAGCCGACCAAGATTTCAACCAAAGCGCTCTGCGCGCCACAATAGCAAACCCAGAATTCTTAGCCGCTAACCTAGCCAATTGCAAAGTGGCGTCTAGGGTAAAAGAATTAGCCAATTTGAGAGCATTGATTCTGTCCATAATCTCCTCATAAGGAGGAGAATCACTATCGACCGCCTTTATCAGCTCATCGAACCAGAAACATGCGGCTGTAGCGACAGGGACAACGCATGAAATTGGTTGTAGAAGGTAACCCTGCTGAACAAACATCTTTTTAAGCAAACCTTCTAATTTTTTATCCATAGGATCTTTGAAAGCACAACTATCCTCTATGGGTATAGTGGTGCGTTTGTTTAAAGTGGAAACCGCTCCCTCGACCTTGGGGACTGTCTGCCATAAGTCCTTTCTGGGGTCGACCATAGGAAACAATTTTTTAAATATGGGGGGAGGGACGAAAGGAATACCGGGCCTTTCCCATTCTTTATTAACAATGTCCGCCACCCGCTTGGGTATAGGAAAAGCTTCTGGGAGCCCCGGCACCTCTAGGAACTTGTCCATTTTACATAGTTTCTCTGGGATGACCAACTTGTCACAATCATCCAGAGTGGATAATACCTCCTTAAGCAGAATGCGGAGATGTTCCAACTTAAATTTAAATGTAATCACATCAGGTTCAGCATGTTGAGAAATGTTCCCTGAATCAGTAATTTCTCCCTCAGACAAAACCTCCCTGGCCCCATCAGACTGGGTTAGGGGCCCTTCAGAAACATTATTATCAGCGTCGTCATGCTCTTCAGTATCTAAAACAGAGCAGTCGCGCTTACGCTGATAAGTGTTCATTTTGGCTAAAATGTTTTTGACAGAATTATCCATTACAGCCGTTAATTGTTGCATAGTAAGGAGTATTGGCGCGCTAGATGTACTAGGGGCCTCCTGAGTGGGCAAGACTCGTGTAGACGAAGGAGGGAATGATGCAGTACCATGCTTACTCCCCTCACTTGAGGAATCATCTTGGGCATCATTGTCATTGTCACATAAATCACATTTATTTAAATGAATAGGAATTCTGGCTTCCCCACATTCAGAACACAGTCTATCTGGTAGTTCAGACATGTTAAACAGGCATAAACTTGATAACAAAGTACAAAAAACGTTTTAAAATAAAACCGTTACTGTCACTTTAAATTTTAAACTGAACACACTTTATTACTGCAATTGCGAAAAAACATGAAGGAATTGTTCAAAATTCACCAAATTTTCACCACAGTGTCTTAAAGCCTTAAAAGTATTGCACACCAAATTTGGAAGCTTTAACCCTTAAAATAACGGAACCGGAGCCGTTTTGAACTTTAACCCCTTTACAGTCCCTGGTATCTGCTTTGCTGAGACCCAACCAAGCCCAAAGGGGAATACGATACCAAATGACGCCTTCAGAAAGTCTTTTCTAAGTATCAGAGCTCCTCTCACATGCGACTGCATGCCATGCCTCTCAAAAACAAGTGCGCAACACCGGCGCGAAAATGAGGCTCTGCCTATGCTTTGGGAAAGCCCCTAAAGAATAAGGTGTCTAAAACAGTGCCTGCCGATATTATTATATCAAAATACCCAAATAAAATGACTCCTCAAGGCTAAATATGTGTTAATAATGAATCGATTTAGCCCAGAAAAAGTCTACAGTCTTAATAAGCCCTTGTGAAGCCCTTATTTACGATCGTAATAAACATGGCTTACCGGATCCCATAGGGAAAATGACAGCTTCCAGCATTACATCGTCTTGTTAGAATGTGTCATACCTCAAGCAGCAAGAGACTGCTCACTGTTCCCCCAACTGAAGTTAATTGCTCTCAACAGTCCTGTGTGGAACAGCCATGGATTTTAGTGACGGTTGCTAAAATCATTTTCCTCATACAAACAGAAATCTTCATCTCTTTTCTGTTTCTGAGTAAATAGTACATACCAGCACTATTTCAAAATAACAAACTCTTGATTGAATAATAAAAACTACAGTTAAACACTAAAAAACTCTAAGCCATCTCCGTGGAGATGTTGCCTGTACAACGGCAAAGAGAATGACTGGGGTAGGCGGAGCCTAGGAGGGATCATGTGACCAGCTTTGCTGGGCTCTTTGCCATTTCCTGTTGGGGAAGAGAATATCCCACAAGTAAGGATGACGCCGTGGACCGGACACACCTATGTTGGAGAAAGTAAAGTTGATTTAGAAGCCATATCAGCATTCCAAGTTTTAAGCCATAAAGCTCTTCTAGCTAAAATAGCTAGAGACATAAACCTGACATCAACTCTGATAATATCAAAAATGGCATCACAGATAAAATTATTAGCATGTTGAAGAAGAATAATAATATCATGAGAATCACGATGTGTTACTTGTTGCGCTAAAGTTTCCAACCAAAAAGTTGAAGCTGCAGCAACATCAGCCAAAGATATAGCAGGTCTAAGAAGATTACCTGAACACAGATAAGCTTTTCTTAGAAAGGACTCAATTTTCCTATCTAGAGGATCCTTAAACGAAGTACCATCTGACGTAGGAATAGTAGTACGTTTAGCAAGGGTAGAAATAGCCCCATCAACTTTAGCGATCTTGTCCCAAAATTCTAATCTGTCAGACGGCACAGGATATAATTGCTTAAAACGTTTAGAAGGAGTAAATGAATTACCCAAATTATCCCATTCTTTGGAAATTACTGCAGAAATAGCATCAGGGACAGGAAAAACTTCTGGAATAACTACAGGAGATTTAAAAACCTTATTTAAACGTTTAGATTTAGTATCAAGAGGACCAGAATCCTCTATTTCTAAAGCAATTAGGACTTCTTTAAGTAAAGAACGAATAAATTCCATTTTAAATAAATATGAAGATTTATCAGCATCAACCTCTGAGACAGAATCCTCTGAACCAGAGGAATCATCAGAATCAGAATGATGTTCAGTTAAAAATTCATCTGTAGGGAGAGAAGTTTTAAAAGATTTTTTACGTTTACTAGAAGGAGAAATAACAGACATAGCCTTCTTTATGGATTCAGAAACAAAATCTCTTATATTATCAGGAACATTCTGCACCTTAGATGTTGAAGGAACTGCAACAGGCAATGGTACTTTACTAAAGGAAATATTATCTGCTTTAACAAGTTTGTCATGACAATCAATACAAACAACAGCTGGAGGAATAGCTACCAAAAGTTTACAGCAGATACACTTAGCTTTGGTAGATTCAGCACTTGACAGCGATTTTCCTGTAGTATCTTCTGACTCAGATGCAACGTGAGACATCTTGCAATATGTAAGAGAAAAAACAACATATATATAAAGCAAAATTGATCAAATTCCTTAAATGACAGTTTCAGGAATGGGAAAAAATGCCAAAGAACAAGCTTCTAGCAACCAGAAGCAATAAAAAATGAGACTTAAATAATGTGGAGACAAAAGTGACGCCCATATTTTTTCGCGCCAAATAAGACGCCCACATTATTTGGCGCCTAAATGCTTTTTGGCGCCAAAAATGACGCCACATCCGGAACGCCGACATTTTTGGCGCAAAATAACGTCAAAAAATGACGCAACTTCCGGCGACACGTATGACGCCGGAAACGGAAATAGAATTTTTGCGCCAAAAAAGTCCGCGCCAAGAATGACGCAATAAAATGAAGCATTTTCAGCCCCCGCGAGCCTAACAGCCCACAGGGAAAAAGTCAAATTTTAAGGTAAGAAAAATGTTAAATTAAAATGCATTATCCCAAATATGAAACTGACTGTCTGAAAATAAGGAAAGTTGAACATTCTGAGTCAAGGCAAATAAATGTTTGAATACATATATTTAGAACTTTATAAACAAAGTGCCCAACCATAGCTAGGAGTGTCACAGAAAATAAGACTTACTTACCCCAGGACACTCATCTACATATAGCAGATAGCCAAACCAGTACTGAAACGAGAATCAGCAGAGGTAATGGTATATATAAGAGTATATCGTCGATCTGAAAAGGGAGGTAAGAGATGAATCTCTACGACCGATAACAGAGAACCTATGAAATAGACCCCTTAGAAGGAGATCACTGCATTCAAATAGGCAATACTCTCCTCACATCCCTCTGACATTCACTGCACGCTGAGAGGAAAACCGGGCTCCAACTTGCTGCGGAGCGCATATCAACGTAGAATCTAGCACAAACTTACTTCACCACCTCCATCGGAGGCAAAGTTTGTAAAACTGAATTGTGGGTGTGGTGAGGGGTGTATTTATAGGCATTTTGAGGTTTGGGAAACTTTGCCCCTCCTGGTAGGAATGTATATCCCATACGTCACTAGCTCATGGACTCTTGCTAATTACATGAAAGAAATATACCTGTGCTGAGGGAGAGGTTGAAAATGTGTGTGAGTATAGGGGTAAAGGTAGAAGAGAGTAAGGGGAGTAGCTGTGAGGGGATGGGGTTGAGGGGACAGGTAGTGATTTGAGAGCACAGTATAAGTGCAGAAACTTCTTCCTCCGTAACAAGGAAGAAAGAGCTAAATTTATGACTATGTGGGTTTTGGTTGATTGCAAGCTTTTCAGGGGGTGAGAGACTGGAGGTATGTTAAGAGCTGATTTAGTTTCCGATGGAGTCAATTTTGTTATTGAAGTGGCTGTCAAAGTCGTATTAGGAGGTGGGGGTGGGCGGAGAAGAGTATTGAAAGTGGAGAACAGACGTTTTGGGTTTGAAGAAAGAGTAGAGATAGGAGTAGAGAAGTAATGTTGCTTATAAAGATTAAGGGCAGAGTAGTAGGAGTTGTAGTGAAGTAAGTCTGAACTCTGAGATTTTCTCCAGTGCCAGCGGGAACATCTGCGTAGGTACTGTGTCAAAGGAGTATGCCAGGGCTGAGGATGAGTGTGTGATTTCCAAGATATGGTAGGAGGGGCCAGATTGTCAAGGACCGATGTAAGGGTGGAATTATAAAGTCAAGAGGGATGTTGAAGGCGCCAAGAATTAGGGCAGGGGTGTCTCAGGAAATGAAATAAGGTAGCCAGGCAGCAAAGTGATCTAGAAATTGAGTTGAGGAGCCAGTGGGTCGGAATATGACCGCAACATGTAGAGAGGGGAGAGAATAAGCAAATCATGTGGGTTTCAAATGAGGAACATGTGAGGGAAGAGAAGGGCTGTATTTGTTGAAAGGTGCAACGAGAGGAAAGTAAAATACCAACACCACCTCCTTGTCTATTACCAAACCTAGGAGTGTGGCTGAAGTGGAGACCCCCATGTGACAGTGCAGCAGAGGATGCTAGTAATTTTTTGTTCTTTAAAAAAAAACAAGCAACAAGAAAAGTTGTTTTGCAATTTAACTTTATAGCTTATCATTGATAATACATTTGTAAACATTCAGAAAGGAAAATTAAAAAAACATAAAATGAAAGTAATTATGCTTGCTCAAAACAATAAATTGTCCCTTATTTTGCCTTTGCAGAAAAAATATGAACATTGACATATAAAAATCAAATGATGCAAAAATTCAAAATTGTGCCAATTAACATTTTAGCCTTACTTGGTTTAGCAAAAACAGCAAATTAATACAAAAATAAATAAATTACTAATCACACAAATGAGCATACACCTAAAATACCACCAAGCTACCAACTTCTGTTTAGAGATAATTGATTCCTGTAACTGGTTCAGCCATTTAGAAGTCTGATGCAAATGCAGATTTAATCTTCATCTTTAGAAAACATCAAGATGTGGCGCTAATTAGGAAAGAGAAAAAGGTTATTTGAAAAGGCAGTAACTGTCATACGTAGATATAAAAATATGCTTACATTTCCACTGATAATGTTATTTTCTGCTTATGACACAACATACATGTTTGTTTGTGGCTTAATAATCTTCAAGGTATCATATGACTCTTTTCAGTTGTTTCAGTATACCAGTTATTCTGTCAACAGGTGCCATAAAAAGGATCCCCAATCCATCAGAATACCTATCCTAAACACTGTGAATTTAGATGATTTTTTGAGACAATTATATATAAACAAGTATGTGAATACTTCATCTAATTATTGAGTTCGGGTTTCAACCAAACACTTTGCTAAAAGGAGGCATAAAATCCAGTACACAGCCATGAAATCTGATAAGGCAAATATTGGCAGTACACTGCCATAGGATGCCACAAGTCAGTTTGTGAAAATTCTGCCCTATTAGATATGCACTGGTCAACTGTAAGTTTTATTATTAAGTGGAAGTGTCTAGGAACAACAGCCCAGCCAGGAAGTAGTAGAACATGAAAACTCAGAGAGCGGCCCACTGATTGCTGAAGCGTGTAAAACCCCCCGCCTATTATCTGTTGTATCATTCACTACAAAAGTCAAAGTGCCTCTTGAAACATCAGCAAAAGAACTGTACTTTCGGAATATCATGGAATGGATTTCCATGACCAAGCAGCTGTACACAAGCCTCACATCAAAATGTGCTATGTGCCAAGCATCAGTTGGAGTAGTGTTGAACATTTGTCACTAGATTCTAGAGCAGGGGAAACGTGTTCTCTGGAGTGATGAATCATACTTTCTTATCTGCCAGTCTGATGGAAGAATCTGGGTGTTGCAGATGCCAGGAGATCACTACCAACCAGATTGCATAGTGCCTACTGTAAAGTCTGTTGGAGGAGGGATAATGGTATTAGGCTGTTTTTCAGAGTTTGGTCTAGGCCCCTAAGTTCCAGTGAAAAGTCATCTTAATGCTACAGGATACAAAGACATTTTAAATAAGTGGGTGATTCCAACTTTGGGGAAGGACCTTGACTGTGCCTTTGTGCACAAAGCAAGGTCCATGAAGACCAGTTTGCTGTGGAGTAACATGAGTGGCCTGCACAGAACCATGACCTCAAAGTTACTGAAAACCTTTGGAATTAATTAGAAAACCGCTTGCGAGGCTGTACATCTTGTCGAACTTCAGTGCCTGACCTTAAAAAAATCCCAGAATGGACTGAAAATAAACAGAGGATACACAATACAAAAATGTGAGGATCAAAACTAAATATAATACTGTAGGCATATCCCAAAAATGAACAAAAAAAGTCTAACACACTTTCGATCTTCCACATAAAACATAAAAGCCCAAAACACAAAGGTTATGAAGGAAGCTTATTAGAATTCATAAGGTGGTATTCAAAGTCAAGATCTAGGCTATGCATTTATTGAAAAGGAGGTGTCTGAAGCATCCCCAGGAACACATTTAAACTCCAAAGCAGAGTCGAAGGTTAAATAACAGGCTTGATATATATAGACTTTTGTTCAGGCACTGATCCATAAGGAATTTTTAGCAATATTCCTAGATAACAAAACGGAAAAGGCAGAACATTTTTCTTAAAGCATCTTGTAGAAACTACAGAATTCTAGGAACTCAAAATGACTCCCAATAAAAAATTCCTAGCCACATATTTCATGCAGATTTTCAGACTTTATGATAGATCTGTTCTGTTAATAGGCTTCCTCCCTTGGATCAAGATATCAATTATCTTGTCAAACAAGCCTCCAGCAGTAAAAAACAAAACAAAATTTATGCTTACCTGATAAATTTATTTCTCTTGTGGTGTATCCAGTCCACGGGTTCATCCATTACTTGTGGGATATTCTCCTTCCCAACAGGAAGTTGCAAGAGGACACCCACAGCAGAGCTGTCTATATAGCTCCTCCCCTAACCCCCACCTCCAGTCATTCGACTGAAGACAAGTAAGAAAAAGTAGAAACTATAGGGTGCAGTGGTGACTGTAGTTTAAAAAATAAAAACACCTGCCTTAAAGTGACAGGGCGGGCCGTGGACTGGATACACCACAAGAGAAAGAAATTTATCAGGTAAGCATAAATTTTGTTTTATCTTGTAAGGTGTATCGCGTCCACGGGTTCATCCATTACTTGTGGGATACCAATACCAAAGCTTTAGGACACGGATGAAGGGAGGGACAAGGCAGGAACTTAAACGGAAGGCACCACTGCCTGGAAGACCTTTCTCCCAAAAATAGCCTCCGAGGAAGCAAAAGTATAAAATTTGTAGAATTTAGAAAAAGTATGAAGCGAAAACCAAGTCGCCGCCTTACAAATCTGTTCAACAGAGGCCTCATGTTTAAAAGCCCATGTGGAAGCTACCGCTCTAGTAGAATGAGCTGTAATTCTTTCAGGAGGCTGCTGGCCAGCAGTCTCATATGCTAAACGGATTATGCTTCTCAGCCAAAAAGAAAGAGAAGTTGCCGAAGCCTTTTGGCCTCTCCTCTTTCCAGAGTAGACAACAAACAATGCAGATGTTTGACGAAAATCCTTAGTAGCTTGCAAATAAAACTTTAAAGCACGAACCACGTCAAGATTGTGTAACAGACGTTCCTTCTTTGAAGAAGGATAGGACACAGTGAAGGAACAACAATTTCCTGATTGATATTCTTATTAGATACCACCTTAGGAAGAAACCCAGGTTTGGTACGCAAAACTACCTTATATGCATGGAAGATCAGATAAGGGGAATCACACTGTAAGGCAGATAACTCTGAAACTCTTCGAGCCGAAGAGACAGCTACTAAAAACAGAACTTTCCAAGATAAAAGATTGATATCTATGGAATGCAAAGGTTCAAACGGAACCCCTTGAAGAACTTTAAGAACTAAATTTAAACTCCATGGCGGAGCAACCGGTTTAAAAACAGGCCTGATTCTAACCAAACCCTGAAAAAACGCCTGAACGTCTGGAACATCAGCCAGACGCTGGTGGAAAAGAATAGACAGAGCAGAAATCTGTCCCTTTAAGGAACTAGCCGATAAACCCTTTTCCAATCCTTCTTGGAGAAAAGATAATATCCTAGGAATCCTGACCTTACTCCACGAGTAACCCTTGGATTCACACCAATGAAGATATTTACACCATATCTTATGATAGATTTTCATGGTGACAGGCTTTCGAGCCTGAATCAAGGTATCAATGACCGACTCGGAGAAACCACGTTTTGATAAAATCAAGCATTCAATCTTCAAGCAGTCAGACGCAGAGAAATTAGATTTGGATGTTTGAATGGACCTTGGAGTAGAACGTCCTGTCTCAGCAGCAGAGTCCATGGTGGAAAGGATGACATGTCCACCAGATCTGCATACCAAGTCCTGCGTGGCCACGCAGGTGCTATCAAAATCACCAAAGCTCTCTCCTGCTTGATCTTGGCAATCAGACGAGGGAGGAGAGGAAATAGTGGAAACACATAAGCCAGGCTGAAGGACCAGGGCACTGCTAGAGCATCTATCAGCGTTGCCTGGGGATCCCTCGACCTGGACCCGTAACGAGGAAGCTTGGCGTTCTGACGAGACGCCATCAGATCCAGTTCTGGTTTGCCCCATAGTTGAATCAGCTGGGCAAATACCTTCCGATGGAGCTCCCACTCCCCCAGATGATAAGTCTGCCGACTTAGAAAGTCCACCTCCCAGTTCTCTACTCCTGGGATATGGGTAACAGATGGCAAGAGTGAACCTCTGCCCATAGAATTATCTTGGAAACCTCCATCATTGCCAGGGGACTCCTTGTTCCCCCCTGATAGTTGATATAGGCTACAGTCGTGATATTGTCCGACTGAAATCTGATGAATCTGACCGCAGCTAGTTGAGGCCAAGCCTGAAGAGCTTTGAATATCACTCTTAGTTCCAGAATGTTTATCGGAAGGAGGGCTTCCTCCTGAGTCCACAAACCCTAAGCCTTCAGGGAATTCCAGACTGCGACCCAGCCCAGAAGGCTGGCATCTGTCGTTATTATAGTCCACTCTGGCCTGCGGAAACTCATTCCCCTGGACAGATGTACCCGAGATAACCACCAGAGAAGAGAATCCCTGGTCTCTTGATCCAGATTTAACAGAGGAGACAAATCTGTGTAGTCCCCATCCCACTGATTAAGCATGCAAAGTTGCAGTGGTCTGAGATGTAGGCGGGCAAACGGAACTATGTCCATTGCCGCTACCATTAGGCCGATCATTTCCATACACTAAGTCACTGACGGCCGAGAAGTGCAATGAAGAGCACGGCAAGAAGTTAGAAGCTTTGATATCCTGACCTCTGTCAGAAAAAATTTCATTTCTACTGAATCTATCAGAGTTCCTAGGAAGGAAACTCTTGTGAGAGGAGTGAACTCTTTTTTCTGTTCACCTTCCACCTGTGAGACCTCAGAAAGGCCAGAACAATGTCCGTATGGGACTTGGTGATTTTAAAAGTCGACGCCTGGATCAGGATGTCGTCTAAGTAAGGAGCCACCGCTATGCCCTGCGGCCTTAGAACCGCCAGTAGAGACCCTAGAACCTTCGTAAAGATTCTTGGCGCCGTGGCTAATCCGAAGGGAAGAGCCACAAACTGGTAATGCCTGTCTAGGAAGGCGAACCTGAGGAACTGATGATGATCTCTGTGAATCGGAATGTGGAGATAAGCATCCTTTAAGTCCACGGTAGTCATATATTGACCCTCCTGGATCATAGGGCGGATGGTTCCGATTGTCTCCATCTTGAAAGATGGGACCCTGAGAAATTTATTTAAGATCTTGAGATCCAAGATTGGTCTGAACGTTCCCTCTTTTTTGGGAACTATAAACAGGTTTGAATAGAAACCCTGCCCCTGTTCCTCCCTTGGAACTGGGTAGATCACTCCCATAACCAGTAGGTCTTGAACGCAACATAAGAATGCCTCTCTTTTTATCTGGTTTGCAGATAATTGTGAGAGGTGAAATCTCCCCTTTGGAGATGAACCTTTGAATTCCAGAAGATATCCCTGGGAAACAATCTCTAGTGCCCAGTGATCCTGGACGTCTCTTGCCCAAGCCTGAGCGAAGAGAGAAAGTCTGCCCCCTACTAGATCCGGTCCCGAATCGGGGGCTACTCGTTCATGCTGTCTTAGAGGCAGCAGCAGGTTTTTTGGCCTGCTTCCCCTTGTTCCAAGCCTGGTTAGGTCTCCAGACTGGTTTGGACTGGAAGAAATTTCCCTCTTGTTTTGCATTAGAGGAAGCTGAAGCTGCGCCACTCTTGAAGTTTCGAAAGGAACGAAAATTATTCCGTTTGGCCCTTAACTTATTGGACCTATCCTGAGGAAGGGCGTGACCTTTTCCTCCAGTAATATCAGAAATGATCTCCTTCAGACCAGGCCCGAATAGGGTCTGTCCCTTGAAGGGCATGTTAAGAAGCTTAGACTTTGAAGTAACGTCTGCTGACCAGGACTTAAGCCATAGCGCCCTACGCGCCAGAATGGCAAATCCTGAATTCTTAGCCGTTAGCTTGGTTAAATGAAAAACAGCGTCAGAAATAAAGGAATTAGCTAACTTAAGAGCTTTAATCCTGTCTAAAATATCATCTAACGTGGTCTCCACCTGTAGAGCCTCCTCAAGAGACTCGAACCAAAAAGCCGCTGCAGCAGTAACTGGGGCAATGCATGCAAGAGGCTGGAGAATAAAACCTTGATGTATAAAAATTTTCTTAAGGAGACCCTCCAATTTTTTATCCATAGGATCTAGGAAAGCACAACTGTCCTCGACGGGGCTAGTTGTACGCTTAGCTAGGGTAGAGACTGCTCCCTCCACCTTAGGGACCGTCTGCCACGAGTCCCGTATGGCGGCATCTATGGGAAACATCTTTTTAAAAGCAGGAGCGGGAGAGAACGGCACACCTGGTCTATCCCATTCCTTAGTAATAATTTCCGAAAACCTTTTAGGGACTGGAAAAACATCAGTGTAAACAGGCACTGCAAAGTATTTGTCCATTTTACACAATTTCTCTGGAACTACAATGGGGTCAGTGTCATCCAGAGTCGCTAAAACCTCCCTAAGCAATAAACTGAGGTGTTCGAGCTTAAATTTAAACGCTGTCATTTTAGAGTCAGACTGAAGCAACGCCTTCCCTGAATCTGAAATGTCACCCACAGATAGAAGCTCTCCTGCCTCGGCTTCTGAGTATTGTGAGGGTATATCGGACACAGGTATTAAAGCGTCAGAAAGCTCTGTATTTGTTCTAGCCCCAGAGCTGTCTCGCTTTCCTTGTAACCCTGGCAGTTTGGACAATACCTCTGTGAGGGTAGCATTCATAACTGCCGCCATGTGCTGTAAGGTAAAAGAATTAGACGTGCTAGATGTACTTGGCGTCACTTAAGCGGGAGTTATAGGTTCTGACGCATGGGGAGACCTAGATGGCATAATCTCCCTTTTTTCAGTCAGAGAATCCTCTGGAGATAAATCTTTAAGCGCCATAATATGGTCTTTATAGTTTATAGAAATTTCAGTACATTTGGTACACATTCTAAGAGGTGGTTCCACAATGGCTTCCAAACATATTGAACAAGGAGTTTCCGCTATGTCAGACATGTTTAACAGACTAGTAATGAAACAAGCAAGCTTGGAAAACACTTTAATAAATGTGAAACGGCAATTAAACAAAAACGTTACTGTGCCTTTAAGAGAAAAAAACTAGCATTTAAACTGCAAAACAGTGTAAAAATATAGTAAAGTCTTCGAAATTTTTACAGTGTGTGTAAGGGACTAAAGCAACATTGCACCCACTTGCAAATGGATGATTAACCCCTTAGCCCCCAAACCGGATTTAAAAAACGTCAACCACCGGTAAAAGACAGTTAAGCACCTTGCCACAGCTCTGCTGAGGCTCCTACCTGCCCTCAAATACGATTTAGGGAAGAAATAAACCCTCTATAATGGTCCTCAGATGCCAGAGGACTCCTCTAGGGAAGCTGGATGTCTCAGTCTGAAGGAAACTGTCTAGAGCGCAAAAAAAATAATTTATGTAAGAACTTACCTGATAAATTCATTTCTTTCATATTAGCAAGAGTCCATGAGCTAGTGACGTATGGGATATACATTCCTACCAGGAGGGGCAAAGTTTACCAAACCTCAAAATGCCTATAAATACACCCCTCACCGCACCCACAAATCAGTTTAACGCATAGCCAAGAAGTGGGGTGATAAGACAAAAGTGCGAAAGCATAAGAAATAAGGAATTGGAATAATTGTGCTTTATACAAAAAAATCATAACCACCACAAAAAGGGTGGGCCTCATGGACTCTTGCTAATATGAAAGAAATGAATTTATCAGGTAAGTTCTTACATAAATTATGTTTTCTTTCATGTAATTAGCAAGAGTCCATGAGCTAGTGACGTATGGGATAATGACTACCCAAGATGTGGATCTTCCACGCAAGAGTCACTAGAGAGGGAGGGATAAAATAAAGACAGCCAATTCTGCTGAAAATAATCCACACCCAAAATAAAGTTTAAATCTTATAATGAAAAAAACTGAAATTATAAGCAGAAGAATCAAACTGAAACAGCTGCCTGAAGTACTTTTCTACCAAAAACTGCTTCAGAAGAAGAAAACACATCAAAATGGTAGAATTTAGTAAAAGTATGCAAAGAAGACCAAGTTGCTGCTTTGCAAATCTGATCAACCGAAGCTTCATTCCTAAACGCCCAGGAAGTAGAAACTGACCTAGTAGAATGAGCTGTAATTCTTTGAGGCGGAGTCTTACCCGACTCGACATAAGCATGATGAATTAAAGATTTTAACCAAGATGCCAAAGAAATGGCAGAGGCCTTCTGACCTTTCCTAGAACCGGAAAAAAATAACGAATAGACTAGAAGTCTTTCGGAAATTCTTAGTAGCTTCAACATAATATTTCAAAGCTCTAACTACATCCAAAGAATGCAATGATCTCTCCTTAGAATTCTTAGGATTAGGATATAATGAAGGAACCACAATTTCTCTACTAATGTTGTTAGAATTCACAACCTTAGGTAAAAATTTAAAAGAAGTTCGCAACACCGCCTTATCCTGATGAAAAATCAGAAAAGGAGACTCACAAGAAAGAGCAGATAATTCAGAAACTCTTCTAGCAGAAGAGATGGCCAAAAGAAACAAAACTTTCCAAGAAAGTAATTTAATGTCCAATGAATGCATAGGTTCAAACGGAGGAGCTTGAAGAGCCCCCAGAACCAAATTCAAACTCCAAGGAGGAGAAATTGACTTAATGACAGGTTTTATACGAACCAAAGCTTGTACAAAATAACGAATATCAGGAAGATTAGCAATCTTTCTGTGAAAAAGAACAGAAAGAGCAGAGATTTGTCCTTTCAAGGAACTTGCAGACAAACCTTTATCCAAACTATCCTGAAGAAACTGTAAAATTCTCGGAATTCTAAAAGAATGCCAGGAAAAATGATGAGAAAGACACCAAGAAATGTAAGTCTTCCAGACTCGATAATATATCTTCCTAGATACCGATTTACGAGCCTGTAACATAGTATTAATCACAGAGTCAGAGAAACCTCTTTGACTAAGAATCAAGCGTTCAATCTCCATACCTTTAAATTTAAGGATTTGAGATCCTGATGGAAAAAAGGACCTTGCGATAGAAGGTCTGGTCTTAACGGAAGAGTCCACGGTTGGCAAGAGGCCATGCGGACAAGATCCGCATATCAAAACCTGTGAGGCCATGCTGGAGCCACCAGCAGAACAAACGAGCATTCCTTCAGAATCTTGGAGATTACTCTTGGAAGAAGAACTAGAGGCGGAAAGATATAGGCAGGATGATACTTCCAAGGAAGTGACAATGCATCCACTGCTTCCGCCTGAGGATCCCTGGATCTGGACAGATACCTGGGAAGTTTCTTGTTTAGATGAGAAGCCATCAGATCTATTTCTGGAAGTCCCCACATTTGAACAATCTGAAGAAATACCTCTGGGTGAAGAGACAATTCGCCCGGATGTAACGTTTGGCGACTGAGATAATCCGCTTCCCAATTGTCTATACCTGGGATATGAACCGCAGAAACTAGACAGGAGCTGGATTCCGCCCATACCAGTATTTGAGATACTTCTTACATAGCCAGAGGACTGTGAGTCCCTCCTTGATGATTGATGTATGCCACAGTTGTGACATTGTCTGTCTGAAAACAAATGAACGATTCTCTCTTTAGAAGAGGCCATGACTGAAGAGCTCTGAAAATTGCACGGAGTTCCAAAATATTGATTGGTAATCTCACCTCCTGAGATTCCCAAACCCCTTGTGCTGTCAGAGACCCCCAAACAGCTCCCCAACCTGTCAGACTTGCATCTGTTGAAATTACAGTCCAGGTCGGAAGAACAAAAGAAGCCCCCTGAACTAAACAATGGTGATCTGTCCACCACGTCAGAGAGTGTCGTACAATCGGTTTTAAAGATATTAATTGAGATATCTTTGTGTAATCCCTGCACCACTGGTTCAGCATACAGAGCTGAAGAGGTCGCATGTGAAAACGAGCAAAGGGGATCGTGTCCGATGCAGCAGTCATAAGACCTAGAATTTCCATGCATAAAGCTACCGAAGGGAATGATTGTGATTGAAGATTTCGACAAGCTGAGATCAATTTTAGACGTCTCTTGTCTGTCAGAGACAGAGTCATGGACTTTGAATCTATCTGGAAACCTAAAAAGGTTACCTTTGTCTGAGGAATCAATTAACTTTTCGGTAAATTGATCCTCCAACCATGATCTTGAAGAAACAACACAAGTCGATTCGTATGAGATTCTGCTAAATGTGAAGACTGAGCAAGTACCAAGATATCGTCCAAATAAGGAAATACCACAATACCCTGTTCTCTGATTACAGACAGAAGGGCACCGAGAACCTTTGTAAAAATTCTTGGAGCTGTTGCTAGGCCAAACGGCAGAGCCACAAACTGGTAATGCCTGTCTAGGAAAGAGAATCTCAGAAACTGATAGTGATCTGGATGAATCGGAATATGCAGATATGCATCCTGTAAATCTATTGTGGACATATAATGCCCTTGCTGAACAAAAGGCAGGATAGTCCTTATAGTTACCATTTTGAATGTTGGTATCCTTACATAACGATTCAATATTTTTAGATCCAGAACTGGTATGAAGGAATTCTCCTTCTTTGGTACAATGAAGATATTTGAATAAAACCCCAGCCCCTGTTCCAGAACTGGAACTGGCATAATTACTCCAGCCAACTCTAGATCTGAAACACATTTCAGAAATGCTAGAGCCTTCGCTGGATTTACTGGGACACGGGAAAGAAAAAATCTCTTTGCAGGAGGCCTTATCTTGAAGCCAATTCTGTACCCTTCTGAAACAATGTTCTGAATCCAAAGATTGTGAATTGAATTGATCCAAATTTCTTTGAAAAATTGTAATCTGCCCCCTACCAGCTGAGCTGGAATGAGGGCCGCACCTTCATGTGGACTTGGGAGCTGGCTTTAGTTTTCTAAAAGGCTTGGATTTATTCCAGACTGGGATTTTGTCCCAAAACTCTAATCTGTCAGATGGCACAGGATATAATTGCTTAAAACGTTTAGAAGGAGTAAATGAATTAACCAAATTATTCCATTCCCTGGAGATTACTTCAGAAATAGCATCAGGGACAGGTAAAAACTTCTGGAATAACTACAGGAGATTTAAAAACCTTATTTAAACGTTTAGATTTAGTATCAAGAGGACCAGAATCCTCTATTTCTAATGCAATTAAGACTTCTTTAAGCAAAGAACGAATAAATTCCATTTTGAATAAATATGAAGATTTATCAGCATCAACCTCTGAGACAGAATCCTCTGAACCAGAGGAACCATTATCAGAATCAGAATGATGATGTTCATTTAAAAATTCATCTGAAAAATGAGAAGTTTTAAAAGACCTTTTACGTTTACTAGAAGGAGGAATAACAGACATAGCCTTCTTAATGGATTTAGAAACAAAATCTCTTATGTTATCAGGAACACTCTGAGTATTAGATGTTGACGGAACAGCAACAGGTAATGTAACATTACTAAAGGAAATATTATCTGCATTAACAAGTTTGTTCCTCCAGCTGTTGTTTGTAATGAATGTCATGACAGATACCACAAGTTTACAGCAGATACACTTAACTTTGGTAGATCCAGCACCAGGCAGCGTTTTTCCAGAAGTATCTTCTGACTCAGTGCCAATCTGGGACATCTTGCAATATGTAATAGAAAAAACAACATATAAAGCAAAATTGATCAAATTCCTTAAATGACAGTTTCAGGAAAGGGAAAAAAATGCCAGTGAACAAGCTTCTAGCAACCAGAAGCAATAAATAATGAGACTTAAATAATGTGGAGACAATAGTGACGCCCATATTTTTTAGCGCCAAAAAAGACGCCCACATTATTTGGCGCCTAAATGCTTTTGGCACCAAAAATGACGCCACATCCGGAACGCCGACACTTTTGGCGCAAAAAAAACGTCAAAAATGACGCAACTTCCGGCGACACGTATTTTTTTTTGCGCCAGAAAAGTCTGCGCCAAGAATGACGCAATAAAATGAAGCATTTTCAGCCCCCGCGAGCCTAACAGCCCACAGGAAAAAAAGTCAAATTTTAAGGTAAGAAAAAAATTGATTTATTCTTATGCATTATCCCAAATATGAAACTGACTGTCTGAAATAAGGAACGTTGAACATCCTGAGTCAAGGCAAATAAATGTTTGAATACATATATTTAGAACTTTATATAAAAGTGCCTAACCATAGCTTAGAGTGTCACAGAAAATAAGACTTACTTACCCCAGGACACTCATCTACATGTAGTAGAAAGCAAAACCAGTACTGAAACGAGAATCAGTAGAGGTAATGGTATATATAAGAGTATATCGTCGATCTGAAAAGGGAGGTAAGAGATGAATCTCTACGACCGATAACAGAGAACCTATGAAATAGACCCCGTAGAAAACATAATTTATGCTTACCTCATACATTTATTTCTCTTGTAGTGTGTTCAGTCCACGGGTCATCCATTACTTATGGGATATATTTTCCTTCCCAACAGGAAGTTGCAAGAGGATCACCCAAGCAGAGCTGCTATATAGCTCCACCCCTCACATGTCATATCCAGTCATTCGACCGAAACAAGACGAGAAAGGAGAAACTATAGGGTGCAGTGGTGACTGGAGTTTTAATTAAAATTTAGAACTGCCTCAAAAAAAGACAGGGCGGGCCGTGGACTGAACACACTACAAGAGAAATAAATTTATCAGGTAAGCATAAATTATGTTTTCTCTTGTTAAGTGTGTTCAGTCCACGGGTCATCCATTACTTATGGTATACCAATACCAAAGCTAAAGTACACGGATGATGGGAGGGACAAGGCAGGAACTTTAAACAGAAGGAACCACTGCCTGTAGAACCTTTCTCCCAAAAACAGCCTCCGAAGAAGCAAAAGTGTCAAATTTATAAAATTTTGAAAAGGTGAAGACCAAGTTGCAGCCTTGCAAATCTGTTCAACAGAGACCTCATTCTTAAAGGCCCAGGTGGAAGCCACAGCTCTAGTGGAATGAGCTGTAATTCTTTCAGGGGGCTGCTGTCCAGCAGTCTCATAGGCTAAATGTATTATGCTACGAAGCCAAACAGAGAGAGGTGGCCGAAGCCTTTTGACCTCTCCTCTGTCCAGAATAAACGACAAACAGAGAAGAAGTTTGCCGAAAATCCTTAGTTGCCTGTAAGTAGAACTTCAGGGCACGGACTACGTCCAGATTATGCAAAAGACGTTCCTTCTTTGAAGAAGGGTTAGGACATAATGATGGAACAACAATCTCCTGATTGATATTCCTATTAGAAACAACCTTAGGTAAAAATCCAGGTTTAGTACGCAAAACTACCTTGTCTGAATGAAAAATCAGATAAGGGGAATCGCAATGTAAGGCAGATAACTCAGAGACTCTTCGAGCCGAGGAAATAGCCATCAAAAACAGAACTTTCCAAGATAAAAGCTTGATATCAATGGAATGAAGGGGTTCAAACCGAACACCCTGAAGAACTTTAAGAACCAAGTTTAAGCTCCACGGAGGAGCAACAGTTTTAAACACAGGCTTAATCCTAGCCAAAGCCTGACAAAAAGCCTGAACGTCTGGATTCTCTGCCAGACGTTTGTGTAAAAGAATAGACAGAGCAGAAATCTGTCCCTTTAACGAACTAGCGGATAAACCCTTTTCTAAACCCTCTTGTAGAAAAGACAATATCCTAGGAATCCTAACCTTACTCCATGAGTAACTCTTGGATTCACACCAATGTAAATATTTACGCCATATCTTATGGTAAATTTTTCTGGTAACCGGTTTCCGAGCCTGTATCAACGTATCAATAAACGACTCCGAGAAACCACGCTTTGAGAGAATCAAGCGTTCAATCTCCATGCAGTCAGCCTCAGAGAAATTAGGCTTGGATGGTTGAAAGGACCCTGAAGTAGAAGGTCCTGCCTCAGAGGCAGAGACCATGGTGGACAGGACGACATGTCCACTAGGTCTGCATACCAGGTCCTGCGTGGCCACGCAGGCGCTATCAGAATCACCGATGCTCTCTCCTGTTTGATCCTGGCAATCAGACGAGGAAGCAACGGAAACAGTGGGAACACATAAGCCATGTTGAAAATCCAAGGGGCTGCTAGTGCATCTACCAGCACCGCTCCCGGGTCCCTGGACCTGGATCCGTAACAAGGAAGCTTGGCGTTCTGGCGAGAAGCCATGAGATCCAGTTCCGGTTCGCCCCAACGAAGAATCAGTTGAGCAAATACCTCCGGGTGAAGTTCCCACTCCCCCGGGTGAAAGGTCTGGCGGCTTAGAAAGTCCGCCTCCCAGTTCTCCACGCCTGGGATGTAGATCGCTGACAGATGGCAAGAGTGAGACTCTGCCCAGCGAATTATCTTTGAGACTTCTAACATCGCTAGGGAACTCCTGGTTCCCCCTTGATGATTGATGTAAGCCACAGTTGTGATGTTGTCCGACTGAAATCTGATGAACCTCAGTGTTGCTAACTGAGGCCAATCTAGAAGAGCATTGAATATCGCTCTTAATTCCAGAATGTTTATTGGAAGGAGTTTCTCCTCCTGAGTCCATGATCCCTGAGCCTTCAGGGAATTCCAGACTGCGCCCCAGCCTAGAAGGCTGGCATCTGTTGTTACAATCGTCCAATCTGGTCTGCGAAAAGTCATTCCCTTGGACAGATGAATCCGAGACAACCACCAGAGAAGAGAATCTCTGGTCTCCTGATCCAGATTTAGTAAAGGGGACAGATCTGAGTAATCCCCATTCCACTGACTCAGCATGCATAATTGCAGCGGTCTGAGATGCAGGCGCGCAAATGGCACTATGTCCATTGCGGCGACCATTAAGCCGATTACTTCCATGCACTGAGCTACTGATGGGCTTGGAATGGAATGAAGGACACGGCAAGCATTTAGGATTTTTGATAACCTGGACTCCGTCAGGTAAATCTTCATCTCTACAGAATCTATAAGAGTCCCTAGAAAGGGAACCCTTGTGAGTGTTAACAGAGAACTCTTTTCCATGTTCACTTTTCACCCATGCGACCTCAGAAATGCTAGAACTATCTCTGTATGAGACGTTGCATTTTGAAAACTTGACGCTTGTATCAGAATGTCGTCTAAGTACGGAGCCACCGCTATGCCTCGCGGTCTTAGTACCGCCAGAAGCGATTCCAGAACCTTTGTAAAAATTCTCAGGGCCGTAGCTAACCCGAAGGGAAGAGCTACAAACTGGTAATGCCTGTCTAGAAAGGCAAACCTTAGGTACCGATAATGATCTTTGTGAATCGGTATGTGAAGGTAGGCATCCTTTAAGTCCACTGTGGTCATATACTGACCCTCTTCTGGCCTGCTTGCCCTTGTTCCAGGACTGGTTGCTTTTCCAACCCTGTCTGTAACGAGCAGCAGTTCCTTCCTGTTTTGGAGCGGAGGAAGTTGATGCTGCTCCTGCCTTGAAATTACGAAAGGCACGAAAACTAGACTGTTTGGCCTTTGATTTGGCCCTGTCCTGAGGAAGGGTGTGACCCTTACCTCCAGTAATGTCAGCAATAATCTCCTTCTGTTAGGTATGAATTTATTAGGAATAAAAGTCCTTGGTAAATGCTATTGCTGCAATAAACTGAATCACAGCTGCAGACTTATGGAGAAGCAGAAAGAAGGAGGATTTGCTAATTTTAGTGAATCAAGTATGTTGTTTAATACTAACTGGTTACAGGAGAGAATCCTGCTTAGAACTTATATCAAAAGGAAGTAGCTGAGAAGTGCTGGTCTTGAAGATGTTAGTATGGAAGATAAGTTCAAGTTAAGGCAAAACTTTGTTGCAAGGAAATCTGACTTGCTCTGTTTGTGCAGCGTTAGACTTGATGCTGTACTGACGTCACAGGTGGGCGTGACCGATTCACGCTGCAGAGAGGAGCAAGCTTGTCACTCAGTGTGACGCAACTAGCAGCGGTGAGAGTTAGATATCTGTGAACCGGAGATAACAATCTTCCAACCGATCTTACCGGAAACAAGGAGACAACTGAAAATAGGTTAGTTCAGTTTGAATGACACTAGTTCTTGATACTGGCAATTCCGGAGGATACACTCATAGGAATAAATGAACAGTTCTTTCCGGTTTGTTTGCTGTTTACCGTAACAGAATAAATCTGTAGTGTTGAAAGGTGGTGAAATCCGGTGAAGCACTGAGTTAATGGAACGCTCAGGATGCCGGTACTTAGCTCAGATAATGTAGTAATGGTAGTTGCGGTTTTATACAACTGTAGAAATCCAGGAAAGTTCCTTAGCAAAAAAGGTCTCTTGTTGATAGAGAAACAAGTATAAGTTTTAGCTTTTAGGAAAGCGAAGGTATCTGTAAATCCTTTGTAGATATGAAGAGAGAGCTTCTTTAGCGTGAGAGCTGTAGCAATGCCACAACTAACTGCATTAATTAGCAGCTGGTGCTGGGAGAGACAAGCTTTTAACAGACAGAGTTAAAGGGACATACAGCAGAGAACAGATACCTGACACCTTCAAGCCGGGCCCGAATAAGGTTTGCCCTTTGAAAGGAATATTAAGCAATTTAGATTTAGAGGTTACATCTGCTGACCAGGATTTAAGCCATAGCGCTCTGCGCGCCTGAATGGCGAATCCGGAGTTCTTAGCCGTTAGTTTGGTTAAATGCACAACGGCATCCGAAACAAATGCATTAGCTAGCTTAAGGGCTTTAAGCTTGTTCAAAGTCTCATCCAATGGTGCTGTGCGAATAGCCTCTTCCAGAGACTCAAACCAGAAAGCCGCTGCAGCAGTGACGGGCGCAATGCATGCAAGGGGCTGTAAAATAAAACCTTGTTGAACAAACATTTTCTTAAGGTAACCTTCTAATTTTTTATCCATTGGATCTGAGAAAGCACAACTATCCTCCACCGGAATAGTGGTACGCTTGGCTAAAGTAGAAACTGCTCCCTCCACCTTAGGGACCGTCTGCCATAAGTCTCGTGTGGTGGCGTCTATTGGGAACATTTTTCTAAATATCGGAGGAGGGGAAAAAGGCACACCGGGTTTATCCCACTCCTTGTTAATAATCTCTGTAAGCCTTTTAGGTATAGGAAAAACGTCAGTACACACCGGTACCGCATAGTATTTATCCAGCCTACATAATTTCTCTGGGATTGCAACCGTGTCGCAATCATTCAGAGCCACTAATACCTCCCCTAGTAATACACGGAGGTTCTCAAGCTTAAATTTAAAATTTGAAATGTCTGAATCCGGTCTCCCTGGATCAGATCCGTCACCCACAGAATGAAGCTCTTCGTCCTCATGTTCTGCAAATTGTGACGCAGTGTCAGACATGGCCCTCATATCATCAGTGCGCTCTGTCCTTAACCCAGAGCTATCGCGCTTGCCTCTTAACTCAGGCAAATTAGATAATACTTCTTTCATAACATTAGCCATATCTTGTAAAGTGATTTGTAAGTGCCTTGATGTGCTTGGCGCCACAATCTCACGCACCTCCTGAGCGGGAGGCAAAGGTACTGACACGTGAGGAGAGTTAGGCGGCATAACTTCCCCCTCGTTGTCTGGTGATAATTTCTTTACCGGTAAAGACAGACTTTTATTTAAAGTAACATCAATACAATTGGTACACATATGTTACTCCTGTCTCCTCTCACAACCTCCTTTGTTGAGACTTGCAAGAGAATGACTGGATATGACATGTGAGGGGTGGAGCTATATAGCAGCTCTGCTTGGGTGATCCTCTTGCAACTTCCTGTTGGGAAGGAGAATATATCCCATAAGTAATGGATGACCCGTGGACTGAACACACTTAACAAGAGAAAGAGATCATTGAATTCAAATAGGCAATACTCTCCTCACATCCCTCTGACATTCACTGCACGCTGAGAGGAAAACCGGGCTCCAACCTGCTGCGGAGCGCATATCAACGTAGAATCTAGCACAAACTTACTTCACCACCTCCATCGGAGGCAAAATTTGTAAAACTGATTTGTGGGTGTGGTGAGGGGTGTATTTATAGGCATTTTGAGGTTTGGGAAACTTTGCCCCTCCTGGTAGGAATGTATATCCCATACGTCACTAGCTCATGGACTCTTGCTAATTACATGAAAGAAATAGGCCCCTCCCATCATGTACTGGATGTTAGAGGGGCGTTAAGAAAATACTCCTAGGAGTATCTGACTAGCCATGTGGAAAACTAGGCCCCAAATAAAGACTTATCTCCCTCAGAGAAAAAAACGTCCTATTTATGAAACATTTAAACGTTTTGTCACTAAGTAATATGAGTATTAACAAGAGTATTACCCTGTTATGTAAGCATGATCCCAGTCGCTGTTAAATCACTGCATCTAGTTTACCTCAAATACACAAGGCTCTGTCAGCATTTTCTAGAACTTATTCATCTCTCTAGAAATAAAAATACTGAACATACCTCAAAGCAGGTAATCTGCAGACCGTTCCCACAACTGAAGTTTTCCCATACTCTTCAGTTATGTGTGAGAACAGCAATGGACCTTAGTTACAAACCACTAAGATCATCAACCTCCAGGCAGAATTCTTCTTCTAATTTCTGCCTGAGAGTAAAACAGTACAACGCCGGTACCGTTTAAAAATAACAAACTCTTGATTGAAGGTAAAACTACACTAAGTCACCACATATATCTTGATACTTCCTATCTTGTCGAGAGTTGCAAAAGAATGACTGGAGGTGGGGGTTAGGGGAGGAGCTATATAGACAGCTCTGCTGTGGATGTCCTCTTGCAACTTCCTGTTGGGAAGGAGAATATCCCACAAGTAATGGATGAACCCGTGGACTGGATACACCTTACAAGAGAAAAAAATTATGCTTACCTGTTATATTTCTTTCATTCATGATGGTGAGAGTCCACGAGTCATCACGTGGGATTCAACTCCATTCCACTAGGAGGAGGCAAAACACCCAACACAAAGTTTTTAATCCCGACAAATTTCCCATAAACCATCAGTCACACATATGGGGCTAGATAACATTGCAACGGGAAAATTGACTTGTGCATGTATTACAAGCTGAAAGTAAACGCAAGCACACAGGCGCAAACTAATCTTGCGTTCATTGGGTTAACGTGACTGAAGACCATGCATAAAGTAAACTAAAAAAGGTACATGAAACAACATAAATACATTAAAATAAAGTGTAACACTCAAATATACACTTAAACAAATTATTTACATAAATATTATAAAAAACAAGTCAAAGGTTTAAAGGTACATGAGAAGGTGTTTGCATACATATACATGTCTAAATATGTGTATGTATGTACACATACATTTCTATATATGTGTGTGTGTGTATGTATTTATATATGTGAATATACATACATATATACATAAACACATACTTTGAAGCCCTTTCCGGTCAAATACCTGAAAATAAAAAAAAATATTTTGATTTAATATTAATATTTAATGTGTTTTATTGTGTATGTACGATACATTTTTTACATTCCAATATTCTTTACAAAGGGTAAAATAATAATAAAAAATAATAATAATATATATATATATATATATATATATATATATATCTGTTAGGAAACGGCACACACCATCCACTATAACTTCCTGTTGCACTGCTAAACATAGAATACTCACAGTCCTAGTAAACCCCCACCGGGCCTGAGTGAACGGGGTGTTGAAAATAATAAGCAATGCCTGTCTCTGTTTTTTGCAGTGCCTAGTGAGGTCTGAATAGGTTAATTTGAAAGGAGGAGTTAATAGTCAGGAGAGGCCAGTCTTGTTTAATGGGACTATAAAATGTAGCTAGTTCTGAGTGTATGTCTGTTTATTTTTTCTAAATCTAATCTTTTTCTTTCCTTGTTTAAATTCTTGCATACCAGCTAAAATCAGTGAACACTTAAGTTATTTAGTATCTTGATAGGCTAAATATATGTATGTATACCATAAATTAAGTAAGCTTGCAGAATGATATGCTTTTTACACAACTCTCTTTGTAAACATAAGGAATGTCTAAGAAAAGCAGACATTAGTTCATCCCTGACCTTTACCCTTTTTGATATATGGTCAGACACAGTAAAACAATTCTGATGAATAGAACTTAGTGACTAAAACTTTGTAGAACTGTTATTTACTTATGTTGTAACCATATTTGGTAAAACCCTTGCATTTTGTTAGCTATCCAATCATAAACTGTATTAGCTTAAATATGGAGTTCAGGAATGCCCTGTCTCCGGTGTATAAATACCTGGGATGGGGACTGACCCCCCAGAAAAACCTTATATTCTCTCTTCACTGCAGTGTGTGTGTTTTCAATAAACAAACCCTCTTTAACCTGTCGTGGTCTGAAGAGTTATTCAGTCCAGGGTGAATATCACCAACAGGGGAATACCAAAAAAGGCAGGCAGCACATGATTCTTTGAATAAGCCTTCATATGCAAATTTGCAAACAAACATTTGGAAACAAAAGTTTCGTCTCTCACAGGAGCCTTTGTCAAATGGAGGCCGTTAAGATATACATACCCCCACCAAAAACCCCTCTTATATACATATAGCTAAATTACCTTAGCCGTGTTCAGGTGTTCACCTGTAGGACCGAACACTGTAAACCATTGCTGTATTGGTGGCGGAACACGCCGAGCCATCCAATGACATCATCAGTCGTTGCTGACATAAACAAAGGCAACGTGGATGTTGTCATGGCGATAACATAAACAGCAATGGATATCCTTACACTAAGCGCTATGTGTGCATTACGGGCTACAGTTAATCTAACAATTAAAGGGACAGTAATTTTCATGATTCAGATAGGGCATGCAATTTTAAACAACTTTCCAATTGACTTTTATCATAAAATTTGCTTTGTTCCCTTGGTGGTATTTTTGAAAAACTAAACCTAGGTAGGCTCAACTGATTTCAAAACCGTTGAAAACCGCCTCTTAGCTCAGAGCATTTTGAAAGTTTTTCACAGTTAGACAGTAATACTTCATGTGTTTCATATAGATAACATTGTGCTCACTCCCGTGCAGTTATTTAAGAGTCTGCACTGATTGGCTAAACTGTATGTCGTCAAAAGCACTGAGATAAGGGGGCAGTCTGCAGAGGCTTAGATACAAGGTAATCACAGAGGTAAAACATATATTAATATAACTGTGTAGGTTATGCAAATCTGGGGAATGGGTAATGAAGGGATTATCTATCTTTTTAAACAATAAAAATTCTGGTGCAGACTGTCCCTTTAATAAACTATACAAACTAGTAAATACTCAAAACAGGAATGTAGATAATATATCAAATGCATATATCGTACATATTTATAACATCAAAAGCGCAATCAAGAATCTGCTGGCGCTCTACAAATAACCGATAATAATAATAGTATTAGGTGCATAGAATTTACTACAACTATTGGGTCTTAAGGGAAGCACTCTATACTCAAGGGTATCAGTGTAATACCAAAGACCCAAAATGGTTATTTTTGATTAGCATTAACCTATAAGATTCATAACTTTTTACCATTTTATCCATAAGAGTAGGTAGATACTCATTGATTTTTAGTATTGGAGGAGATTCCCGCAGTCCTTTCATTGCCTGTTGCAGCAACCAAAATCCACCATTGTGCTTAAACCCCTTGGGGTGACTGTATCCAGATTAATGATCCGTTTAGCCTCTAGGCGCAATAAGGCTTGTGCCCTATCGCCACACCGTCTTAGGAGGGGGACATGGTCTTCAATGATGACACAGAATGTCCAGCTTGCATGAAGTGTCTTGCGACGGATTCATCAGAGCTTTCTATTTCCAGGGCTTGGCGAATAGCCGTCTTATGATTCGTCAGTCATTCTCTGAAGGCTGTGACCGTTTTACCAATAAAAGTACAGGGGCAAATAACTGCATAAACTACATATTCTGATGTACATGTCATCCAATGTTTAATAGTGTAACTCCTATTCGTATGTGGATGGTGGAAGCTTTATCCTGTAAACATGCTGTTGCACGTAACACAATTCCCACAACGATAGCAACCCTGCTTCCCTTTTGGTAACCACATCTTTTTCTCATAACAGTGTATCAGATCATTTAATACCAGATGGTTACGTTGATTCTTAGACCTCTTGTCATTCTATCTTGAACTGTATAGTTGAATCCAAAGCGTTAAGGTGGTTAAACCATTCAAGAAGGGACTCAGAAGTTCCCCACCAAATAAAAAAACAAAACACTTTGTCGATGTACAGACGGAAAAATTTGATGGAGTTGAAAATGTTGCAAATCTCATACATTGCCATATATATAAATTGGCATATAATGGGGCCATACTCAACTTCATCCCCGTGCCCAAGGTCAGTAAAATGAAATCATTTTCAAATCTATTTTGTTTTCTCTAAGCAGAACTAGATTTAGTTCAAATCCCATTCTATCTTGAACCGTATAGTTGAATCCAAAACGGTAAGGTGGTTAAACCATTCAAGAAGGGATTTAGAAGTGCCCCTCCAAATCAAAAACACATTGTCGAGGTATTGATGGAGTTCTGCTGAGAGTAGAAAATGTTGCATGTCTTATACATTGCCATATATATTGGCATATAATGGGGCCATACTCAACTTCATCCCCGTGCCCAAGGTCAGTAAAATGAAATCATTTTCAAATCTATTTTGTTTTCTCTAAGCAGAACTAGATTTAGTTCAAATCCCATTCTATCTTGAACCGTATAGTTGAATCCAAAACGGTAAGGTGGTTAAACCATTCAAGAAGGGATTTAGAAGTGCCCCTCCAAATCAAAAACACATTGTCGAGGTATTGATGGAGTTCTGCTGAGAGTAGAAAATGTTGCATGTCTTATACATTGCCATATATATTGGCATATGATGGGGCCATACTCTAAACCCATCGCCATGCCCAAGGTCTGTAAAAAGAAATCATTTTCAAATCTATTTTTTTTTTCTCTCTAAGCAGAACTCCACCAGATTCACCAGAAACTCAATGGGGGGGACATGAGTAATGTTCACTAGCAGTTAACAAAATTCTGACCATTACTATACCATGCTGATGGGGGATCACAGTATAAAGACTCACAACATCCATTGTAACCAGAATATCAGTGCCACTTATAACATCTAGTTTACCAAGCAGGCTGAGGAGCTCAAATTAGTCCCTAAGATACAATTTAGTAGTATGAACAACAGGTTGAAGAAAAAAGTCAATAAATTCTGCTAGGGGCTGAAGTTGAGAAACCTTGGGGTCAGCACAAGATCGACACAAAAGCCCCCTTTACCCCAGGGCCTAGAGGAAGACACTTCAGGAGGTGGGGGGCGCAAAAAGAAAATTTATGCTTACCTGATAAATTTGTTTCTTTTTAGACACAATGAGTCCACTGATTTCATCCTTACTTGTGGGATTACGCCTCCTGGTCAGCAGGAGGAGGCAAAGAGCACCACAGCAGAGCTGTATATACAGCTCCTCCCTTCTCTCCCACTCCAGTCATTCGACCGAAGTTAGGAAGAGAAAGGAAAAGCCAAGGTGCAGAGGTGTCTGAAGTTTACAAAAATTAATAACCTGTCTCATAAAACAGGGAGGGCTGTGGACTCATCATGTCTAAAAAGAAACAAATTTATCAGGTAAGCATACATTTTCTTTTCTTTTTAAAGACACGATGAGTCCACGGATTTCATCCTTACTTGTGGGATACAAAACCAAAGCTAGAGTACACGGATGATAAGGGAGGGAAAAGACAGGGAACCTAAACAGAAGACTCCACTGCTTGAAGAATCTTTCTCCCAAAAACAGCCTCATCCGAAGCAAAGGTATCAAATTTGTAAAATTTAGAAAAAGTGTGAAGAGAGGACCAAGATGCAACCTTGCAAATCTGTTCAACAGTAGCATCATTTTTGAATGCCCATGAGGAAGCAACAGCCCTGGTGGAATGAGCCGTAACTCTTTCAGGAGGCTGCTGTCCAGCAGTTTCATATGCAAAATGGATGATATTCTTCAGCCAAAAAGAGAGGTAGCCGTAGCTTTCTGACCCTTACGCTTTCCCGAGAAAACGACAAACAAAGAAGACGACTGACGAAAGTCTTTAGTCGCTTGTAAATAAAATTTCAAAGCACGGACCACGTCTAAATTGTGCAAGAGACGTTCCTTTGGAGAGTATTATGATTTTTTATGCCTGATGAAACGGTCTGTGAACCGTGAAACGCGTTGCATGATTGGGTGATTATTGGACACCCTGTTATCCACTCTCATCAGCAATCATTGTGCTGTTGTTTTTAAACTTTTATGCTTTTTTAAATAAATTTGGATATATCTTTTATCCTTTGAGTGGATTCATTTCTACCCACCATCTGCCATTGTTCACCTATGAGAGACCAGCCCAACACCTGAGGGAACACATTATCATACAAATATCAAGATACCTAGAGTTTGGGTGAGCTGCCACACCTCTACCAATCTGCAGCCTGCTTATACAAGCACATTGGTGTGCTCTGGGAATATGTGAGTACCCTGCATATTAAGGAATCTGTTGTGGTTGTACCATTAATAGTCTGCACATGTGGTGCCCGTATTTCTTGTCTCCCTTATAGCAGCACCATCTTACGCCAAGAGCGCCTTCAAGTGGGTGAGCTGTCACACCTTTCTAATTCTGCAGCCCGCCCCTACCAGCACATAAGTGTGCTCTCCAAATTTGTGAGTATCCATTTGGCAAAAGTTCTGTGACTCGTTAATTAATAGATGATACCACACATGAGGCGCCCCTCCATTCTGTTTTATCTTATATAGTTCCTTTGGAGAAGAAGGATTAGGACACAAAAAAGGAACAACTATCTCCTGATTAATGTTCCTGTCTGAAAACAACCTTAGGAAGAAACCCTAGTTTAGTACGTAAAACTACCTTATCCGAATGAAAAACAAGGTAAGACTAATTGTATTGCAATGCCGAAAGCTCAGACACTCTTCGAGCTGAAGAAATGGCAACAAGAAATAAAACTTTCCAAGATAACAACTTAATATCTAAGGAATGCATAGGCTCAAACAGAGCCCCTTGAAGAACTTTAAGAAATAAATTCAGACTCCATGGAGGAGCAATTGGTTTAAACACAGGTCTGATTCTAATCAAAGCTTGACAAAAAAGATTGAACATCTGGGACATCCACCAGACGTTTGTGTAACAAAATAGATAAGGCAGAAATCTGATCCTTTAGGGAACTTGCCGATAAACCCTTCTCCAATCCTTCTTGGAGAAAGGACAAAATTCTGGGAATCCTAACTCTACTCCATGAGCAGCCCTTGGATTCCCTCCAATAAAGATATTTACGCCATATCTTATGGTAAATCTTTCTAGTCACAGGCTTACGAGCCTGGATCATGGTCTTTATGACCGAATCAGAAAACCCTCGCTTGGATAGAATTAAGCGTTCAATCTCCAAGCAGTCAGCTTCAGAGAAACTAGATTTGGGTGAAGGAAGGTCCCTTGATTAGAAGGTCCTGCCTCAACTGAAGTCTCCATAGTAGCAGAGATGATATGTCCCCCAGATCTGCATACCGAATCCTTCAAGTCCAAGCCGGTGCAATTAGGATCACCTATGCCTTCTCAAACTGGAGAAAAAGGTAAGCTAGACTGAAAGTCCAAGTTACCGTCAGGGCGTCTAACAGAACCACCTGAGGGACCCTGGCCACTCCCCGTCTGAAAAGTCTGCCTGATTACGAAGTCCGCCTCCCAGAGTCCACCCCTGGGATGTGGAATGACGACAGACATCAAGAATGGGCCTCTGCCCATGGAATTATCTTGAATACCTCTGATATCACCAAGGAACTCCTCATTCCTCCCTGATGAACCGAAGACATGTGTCCCACTGTAACTAGATAAACTGGACCGAAAGTAACTAGGGCCAGGCCAAAATAGTATTGAAGATCTCAGCTCCAAAATGATTATAGGAAAACCAGACCTTACTGAGTCCAAATTCCCTGAGCCTTTAGGGGACCATAGACTGTTCCCCATCCTAGAAGATTGATGTCTGTTATCACAGACAGCCAAAATGGTCTGAGAAAGCAGGTTCCCTGGAAAGAATGATCCAGAAACAACCACCCCAAGAAAACCCTTGTCTCCTTCAGAGGAGACAAATCCGTATAATCTCCTTTCCAAAACATGAGCATGATAACCTGCTGAGATCTGAGAAGGAACCAAGCAAACAGGATAATGTCCCATGCCGCTACCATCAGTCCTGCATTGAGCCACTAATGGCTGAGAAGACGGAAGAAATAGACTAGAGTCAAAAAGTCTTTAATTTCCTGACTTCCTTCAGGAAAAAAATAAATTTATAGGGAATCTAATATGGTTCCCAAAAAGGTAACCTTTGTTCAGAACTAAATAACTCCTTACCAAATGTACCTTGCTGCTTGATACCACAGAAAGGATAAGAACATTTCCATAAGGAATCTTGCTTGAAAAGATTGCGCCTGGACTAGAATGTCTTCCAGAAAGGGCGACACATCAATGCCCCGTAACCGAGCACTGCCAACATCAAACCCAGACTCCTATTAGAAAATTCTGGGAACTGTAGAACGGCCGATAGACACGGCCACAATTGGGGATGCTTGCCTGAGAATGTGAAAATGCAAGCACGCGTTTCTTTAAATCCGTCTTCATAAATTGACCCTCCCGGATCAAAATAAAATTGGAACGAATAGTTTCCACCTTGAAGGACGGTATCATTAGGAATTTGATCAGAATCATGACATCTAAAACTCGATTAGAGTCTAAAGATCTAAATAGTACTGAAGATTCCCTGGAACCATTACGAGATTAGGATAAAATCCCCAACTCAGTTCCTGAATCAAAACTGGAACTCATTCTGTCCCAGGTCGGAGAGGTCTCCTACCCAGTGTAAGGCCACCTTCCCTCTTAACTGGCTCCAAACATTCTTGAAAGCCAAAACCCCCCTCCGTCTCAGAGGAAGAAGTAGAAAAATTCCTTTGAAATCTTGAAAGGAATTTAAAAGGAATCTTAACCAAAACGTGTGTCACTATGGTAAACCTGAAATATTAGCTTCCCGCTAAATACTTGAAGGGAAGCATCTATAAGAAAACAAATGACCGACTCAAAGTCCTTTATTTTATCCTAGATGTCTTCGAAGAGAGTGTCTGCTCTAATAGAACCAATGTATGAACCAGTATTCTACCCTATAAGCGACAGTGGCAATAATAAGCCTAGCGCACCTGGTGTTCCGCGGCGGTCTTCCGGGTACTGACCAAGCCTGGACCTGCTTAACTTCCGGGTTCAGACAGGATCTAGTGCATTCAAGACAGTTTGGCAGTGGCAAACCATAGGTTTCCAAGATTGAGCAACCCCTCTAACTGTTATCCTCAGGATCCTTAAGGGAACAACAATCCTCAATGGGAATAGTAGGACTCCCGATTAGCGTGGAAATTGTATTAAACAACTTCCGCTTCGGAAGGCTAGTTGACGCCACATCAGATAAGAAAGCAGGAGCTTTGCCTGGGTTCAAATCCACAACCTTCTGCTTCGGGAACTATGGAGCTAACCACTAAGCCACATATCCCTTCCTTAACCTTGATTGTGGCACAACCTAATATTGACAACCCCCATGATATTGTTGTCGTCCTGAGGTGTTAAAACCTCCTTAAGCAACAGATGGAGGTGTTCTAGCTTAAACCTGAAAGATACAACTTCAGTATCAACAGGAGGAATTATACTGTCAGAAACTGAGATTTTATCCTCAGATGCTACCGAAGTATCCTCTTTCTCACATCTGGGAGGGGACCATGAGATAGCAACAACCGTGACAGGAACCTCGCTCACTGAATGTTTATTTTTCCTCTTGCGCTCTCCCTGCAGCATGGGAAAAGCTGACAACGCCCTTGAGACCATCTGGTAAAAAGAAAAGGTGGGCGATGTCTTGCAAGGTAACTCCAGGAGGAGCCATGGAGGAAGTTCAGGGCATCTGGTTAAATGGACGCTAAGTTTTTAGGACACTTGAGGAGAAAAGCTGCAGAATGAATAAACCATTGTCACAATGCATCTTATATTTTTAATAGCATGTGAGACGATGTTGGCTCTAAACAGAATGTCTATCTCTGACCTGTCAATCCTCTTTATACATGAGGATCAGAAAAGTCATTATTATTCACATTTTAATCAAATAAATTGAATATCCTGACCCGCAGTACTGTGCCTTTAAATGTTAAAAGCAACGTGCTAACTCTGCTGAACAACCATTTCATTAACCATCTGTATTTACAGACTGAGCAGCAAAATTTCGATGATACTGTGTCTCAAAAAAACAACAAATAAATAAAATCAAGTGCTTTATTTTCGTACAACATTCGTATTAACAATATGCCTACATATTCCCAAACCTCAGCTAAGTCCTGCTGATGTAACTGCTTGTCACAAGATGGGAAACCAGGTAGCCATCAGAGAAATTAACATGCTACCCATCTGGTTGCATATGGAGATTTAAAACTAGAATGTGAAGCCTCTCTGCTGCGAGACCTAACACAGCAGAGGAGACCCACCACCCACGCATTAGAAAAAAATGATGCGCTTTAGCTCCGCCCATAGTGGGCGTATTCTTAAAAAATCTCCTGGGCGGCTAAATACCTCAATAGAGAAAGAGCCGTCAGAAATTAACCCCTAAGATGGCGTCTTAGAAGATTGAACAAGAAAAACCCCGGTCGGCTAGCTCTGTAATAAGCCATAGGGAGTTGTCAGATCTAAAGCCGCTCACCCGCCCTTCAACTGCAGGAAACAAGAGCTAAATCTCCCGATCGGCTATACCATGTAATCAGCAGTAGGGAGTAGTAACTACATAAACACAAGAGCCAAAGATCCCGGTCGGCTGTACTATATAATAAGCTGTAGGGAGTAGTAACTGAAATAAACAAGTGCCAAAGCTCCTAATAAGCCGTAGAGAATGCATTAACCCAAGAACCAAAGCTCCCGGTCAGCTACACTATATAATAAGCCGTAGGGCCAGTTTAAACAGGCTAGAAAATAAGCATTAAAGGGTTCAATCTCCCAGTCGGTTGTTGTAAATACAATAAGCCGTTGGAAGATAAGAGCCACCAAGTAAAAACATGACAGATGTTTCACAAAAACAATGAGCCCCAGACACAAATAAAAGAGCCATTTCTCCACGTCCCCAGAGCCTGCAGAAACTGCACATTACTTATCCCTCATAGGGATAATGTCCTCGTGTCCATTTATGAAATAAAGTGCCAATCTTTCTGGGTACAACCCCAGAAAATAAAAATTAGCACGTACCTCAGAAATCTGCCAGGCAGTAAGGCAGTTCATCCGGCTTGTGAAGTCTTCTCCCTCACATTGGCCTGTGAAAATTAAAAAGCCTGAGTTAATTTTGCTTAGGCTGTTAGGAGAAGGGCAGCATAAATGTATGGGAGTTGCAGTGAGAATTATGCCTCACAAGTTCCCATTGCTCTAAAGCCACCAAAGGCTCTACTGTAGAGACTGATATGGACTACTGCTACACCCTAGAACAAAGCAGCACACTCTGGCACTACTTTAAAAATAATAAACTCTTGATTGAAGAATCTTTTCTAACACCTCACTTTACCTCTTCCTATCACTAACATAGGCAAAGAAAATGACTGGAGTGGGAGGGAAGGGAGGAGCTATATATACAGCTCTGCTGTGGTGCTCTTTTCCTCCTCCTGCTGACCAGGAGGCGTAATCCCACAAGGATGAAATCCGTGGACTCATCGTGTCTTTAAAAAGAAACAGCAACAAGAAAGATGAAAACTATTTTTATGTTAGAACTTACCTGATAAATTCATTTCTTTCATATTGGCAAGAGTCCATGAGCTAGTGACGTATGGGATATACAATCCTACCAGGAGGGGCAAAGTTTCCCAAACCTCAAAATGCCTATAAATACACCGCTCACCACACCCACAATTCAGTTTAACGAATAGCCAAGCAGTGGGGTGATAAAGAAAGGAGTAGAAAGCATCAACAAAGGAAATTTGGAAATAATTGTGCTATATACAAAAAATCATAACCACCATAAAAAGGGTGGGCCTCATGGACTCTTGCCAATATGAAAGAAATTAATTTATCAGGTAAGTTCTAACATAAAAATTATGTTTTCTTTCATGTAATTGGCAAGAGTCCATGAGCTAGTGACGTATGGGATAGCAATACCCAAGATGTGGATCTCCACTCAAGAGTCACTAGAGAGGGAGGGAATAAAATAAAAACAGCCATCTTCCGCTGAAAAAATGAATCCACAACCCAAAAAACATAATTTATGCTTACCTGATAAATTTATTTCTCTTGTTGTGTGTTCAGTCCACGGGTCATCCATTACTTATGGGATATATTCTCCTCCCCAACAGGAAGCTGCAAGAGGATCAGCCAAGCAGAGCTGCCATATAGCTCCTCCCCTCACATGTCATATCCAGTCATTCGACCAAAACAAGACGAGAAAGGAAAAACTATAGGGTGCAGTGGTGACTGGAGTTTTAATTAAAATTTAGAACTGCCTCAAAAAAAAAACAAAAACAGGGCGGGCCGTGGACTGAACACACAACAAGAAAAATAAATTTATCAGGTAAGCATAAATTATGTTTTCTCTTGTTAAGTGTGTTCAGTCCACGAGTCATCCATTACTTATGGGATACCAATACCAAAGCTAAAGTACACGGATGATGGGAGGGACAAGGCAGGAACATTAAACAGAAGGAACCACTGCCTGTAGAACCTTTCTCCCAAAACCAGCCTCCGAAGAAGCAAAAGTGTCAAATTTGTAAAATTTTGAAAAGGTATGAAGTGAAGACCAAGTTGCAGCCTTGCAAATCTGTTCAACAGAGGCCTCATTCTTAAAGGCCCAGGTGGAAGCCACAGCTCTAGTGGAATGAGCTGTAATTCTTTCAGGAGGCTGCTGTCCAGCAGTCTCATAGGCTAAACGTATTATGCTACGAAGCCAAAAAGAGAGAGAGGTGACCGAAGCCTTTTGACCTCTCCTCTGACCAGAATAAACGACAAACAGAGAAGAAGTTTGCCGAAAATCTTTAGTTGCCTGTAAGTAGAACTTCAGGGCACGGACTACGTCCAGATTATGCAAAAGATGTTCCTTCTTTGAAGAAGGATTAGGACATAATGAAGGAACAACAATCTCTTGATTGATATTCCTGTTAGAAACAACCTTAGGTAAAAATCCAGGTTTAGTACGCAGAACTACCTTGTCTGAATGAAAAATCAGATAAGGAGAATCGCAATGTAAGGCAGATAACTCAGAGACTCTTCGAGCCGAGGAAATAGCCATCAAAAACAGAACTTTCCAAGATAAAAGCTTAATATCAATGGAATGAAGGGGTTCAAACGGAACACCCTGAAGAACTTTAAGAACCAAGTTTAAGCTCCACGGAGGAGCAACAGTTTTAAACACAGGCTTAATCCTAGCCAAAGCCTGAAAAAAAGCCTGGACGTCTGGATTCTCTGCCAGACGTTTGTGTAAAAGAATAGACAGAGCAGAAATCTGTCCCTTTAACGAACTAGCGGATAAACCCTTTTCTAAACCTTCTTGTAGAAAAGCCAATATCCTAGGAATCCTAACCTTACTCCATGAGTAACTCTTGGATTCACACCAATATAAATATTTACGCCATATCTTATGGTAAATTTTTCTGGTAACAGGTTTCCGAGCCTGTATTAACGTATCAATAACCGACTCCGAAAAACCACGCTTTGATAGAATCAAGCGTTCAATCTCCATGCAGTCAGCCTCAGAGAAATTAGGCTTGGATGGTTGAAAGGACCCTGAATTAGAAGGTCCTGCCTCAGACGCAGAGACCATGGTGGACAGGACGACATGTCCACTAGGTCTGCATACCAGGTCCTGCGTGACCACGCAGGCGCTATCAGAATCACAGATGCTCTCTCCTGTTTGATCCTGGCAATCAGTCGAGGTAGCAACGGAAATGGTGGAAACACATAAGCCATGTTGAAAACCCAAGGGGCTGCTAGTGCATCTACCAGCACCGCTCCCGGGTCCCTGGACCTGGATCCGTAACAAGGAAGCTTGGCGTTCTGGCGAGATGCCATGAGATCCAGCTCCGGTTCGCCCCAATGAAGGATCAGTTGAGCAAACACCTCCGGGTGAAGTTCCCACTCCCCCGGATGAAAGGTCTGGCGACTTAGAAAGTCCGCCTCCAAGTTCTCCACGCCTGGGATGTAGATCGCTGACAGGTGACAAGAGTGCGACTCTGCCCAGCGAATTATCTTCGAGACTTCCAACATCGCTAGGGAACTCCTGGTTCCCCCTTGATGATTGATGTAAGCCACAGTCGTGATGTTGTCCGACTGAAATCTTCTGAACGTCAGTGTTGCTAACTGAGGCCAAGCTAGAAGAGCATTGAATATTGCTCTTAATTCCAGAATGTTTATTGGAAGGAGTTTCTCCTCCTGAGTCCACGATCCCTGAGCCTTCAGGGAGTTCCAGACTGCACCCCAGCCTAGAGGGCTGGCATCTGTTGTTACAATCTTCCAATCTGGTCTGCGAAAAGTCATTCCTTTGGACAGATGAACCTGCGACAACCACCAGAGAAGAGAATCTCTGGCCTCCTGGTCCAGATTTAGTAAAGGGGACAGATCTGCGTAATCCCCATTCCACTGACTTAGCATGCATAGTTGCAGCGGTCTGAGACGTAGGCGCGCAAATGGCACTATGGCCATTGCCGCGACCATTAAGCCGATTACTTCCATGCACTGAGCTACTGATGGGCTTGGAATGGAATGAAGGACACGGCAAGCATTTAGGATTTTTGATAACCTGGACTCCGTCAGGTAAATCTTCATCTCTACAGAATCTATAAGAGTCCCTAGAAAGGGAACCCTTGTGAGTGGTAACAGAGAACTCTTTTCCATGTTCACTTTCCACCCATGCGACCTTAGAAATGCTAGAACTATCTCTGTATGAGACTTTGCATTTTGAAAAGTTGACGCTTGTATCAGGATGTCGTCTAGGTACGGAGCCACCGCTATGCCTCGCGGTCTTAGTACCGCCAGAAGCGAGCCCAGAACCTTTGTAAAAATTCGCGGGGCCGTAGCCAACCCGAAGGGAAGAGCTACAAACTGTTAATGCCTGTCTAGAAAGGCAAACCTTAGGTACCGATAATGATCCTTGTGAATCGGTATGTGAAGGTAGGCATCCTTTAAGTCCACTGTGGTCATATACTGACCCTCTTGGATCATGGGTAGGATGGTTCGAATAGTTTCCATTTTGAACGATGGAACCCTTAGGAATTTGTTTAAGATCTTCAGGTCCAAGATTGGCCTGAAGGTTCCCTCTTTTTTGGGAACCACAAACAGATTTGAGTAAAAACCTTGCCCTTGTTCCGTCCGCGGAACCGGGTGGATCACTCCCATTACTAAGAGGTCTTGTACACATCGTAGAAATGCCTCTTTCTTTATTAGGTTTGTTGATAACCTTGACAGATGAAATCTCCCTTGTGGAGGAGAAGTTTTGAAGTCCAGAAGGTATCCCTGAGATATGATCTCCAACGCCCAGGGATCCTGGACATCTCTTGCCCAGGCCTGGGCGAAGAGAGAAAGTATGCCCCCCCACTAGATCCGTTTCCGGATAGGGGGCCCTTTCTTCATGCTGTCTTAGGGGCAGAAGTAGGTTTTCTGGCCTGCTTGCCCTTGTTCCAGGACTGGTTGCCTTTCCAACCCTGTCTGTAATGAGTAGCAGTCCCTTCCTGTTTTGGAGCGGAGGAAGTTGATGCTGCTCCTGCCTTGAAATTACGAAAGGCACGAAAATTAGACTGTTTGGCCTTTGATTTGGCCCTGTCCTGAGGAAGGGTGCGACCTTTACCTCCAGTAATGTCAGCAATAATTTCTTTCAAGCCGGGCCCGAATAAGGTTTGCCCTTTGAAAGGAATATTAAGCAATTTAGATTTAGAAGTTACATCTGCTGACCAGGATTTAAGCCATAGCGCTCTGCGCGCCTGGATGGCGAATCCGGAGTTCTTAGCCGTTAGTTTGGTTAAATGCACAACGGCATCCGAAATAAATGCATTAGCTAGCTTAAGGGCTTTAAGCTTGTTCATAATCTCATCCAATGGTGCTGTGCGAATAGCCTCTTCCAGAGACTCAAACCAGAATGCCACTGCAGCAGTGACGGGCGCAATGCATGCAAGGGGCTATAATATAAAACCTTGCTGAACAAACATTTTCTAAAGGTAACCTTCTAATTTTTTATCCATTGGATCTGAGAAAGCACAACTATCCTCCACCGGGATAGTGGTACGCTTGGCTAAAGTAGAAACTGCTCCCTCCACCTTAGGGACCGTCTGCCATAAGTCTTGTGTGGTGGCGTCTATTGGGAACATTTTTCTAAATATCGGAGGAGGGGAAAAGGGCACACCGGGTCTATCCCACTCCTTGCTAATAATCTCTGTAAGCCTTTTAGGTATAGGAAAAACGTCAGTACACACCGGTACCGCATAGTATTTATCCAGCCTACATAATTTCTCTGGGATTGCAACTGTGTCGCAATCGTTCAGAGCCGCTAACACCTCCCCTAGTAATACACAGAGGTTCTCAAGCTTAAATTTAAAATTTGAAATTTCTGAATCCGGTCTCCCCGGATCAGATCCGTCACCCACAGAATGAAGCTCTCCGTCCTCATGTTCTGCAAATTGTGACGCAGTATCGGACATGGCTCTCGTGTCATCGGCACGCTCTGTCCTAAACCCAGAGCTATCACGCTTGCCTCTTAACTCAGGCAAATTAGATAATACTTCTTTCATAACATTAGCCATATCATGCAAAGTGATTTGTAAGGGCCTTGATGTACTTGGAGCCACAATCTCACGCACCTCCTGAGCGGGAGGCGAAGGTACTGACACGTGAGGAGAGTTAGGCGGCATAACTTCCCCCACGTTGTCTGGTGATAATTTCTTTACCAGTAAAGACTGACTTTTATTTAAAGTAACATCAATACAATTGGTACACATATTTCTATTGGGCTCCACATTGGCTTTTAAACATAATGAACAAGTAGATTCATCTGTATCAGACATGTTTAAACAGACTAGCAATGAAGGCTAGCAAGCTTGGAAAAAATCTGTCAATAAATTTACAAGCAATTGAAAAAAAAAAAAACGCTGCAGCGCTTTTAAAAACACAAAAAAACTGTCACAGTTGAAATAACAATTAACTAATTCAGTTATAGCCAACAATTTTAACAGTAATTGTATGAATTTAGCAGAGGATTGCACCCACTAGCAAACGGATGATTAACCCCTCAATACCCAAAAATGGATAATCAATTTAAGATTTAAGGTCTGCTGTGACTGATTACCTCCTTCAAAAATGAATTTTGAAGACCCCTGAGCTCTCTGTAGACGTCCTGGATCAAGGAGGAAGAAGCAGGAAGACTGTGCAAGAATTTTAACTGCGCAACAAGGCGCTAAAAAAGGCCCCTCCCACTCATATTACAACAGTGGGAGACCTGTTACAACGGTTTCTATGCAGAAAACAGAATTTATGCTTACCTGATAAATTACTTTCTCCAACGGTGTGTCCGGTCCACGGCGTCATCCTTACTTGTGGGATATTCTCTTCCCCAACAGGAAATGGCAAAGAGTCCCAGCAAAGCTGGTCACATGATCCCTCCTAGGCTCCGCCCACCCCAGTCATTCGACCGACGGACAGGAGGAAATATATATAGGAGAAACCATATGATACCGTGGTGACTGTAGTTAGAGAAAATAATTCATCAGACCTGATTAAAAAACCAGGGCGGGCCGTGGACCGGACACACCGTTGGAGAAAGTAATTTATCAGGTAAGCATAAATTCTGTTTTCTCCAACATTGGTGTGTCCGGTCCACGGCGTCATCCTTACTTGTGGGAACCAATACCAAAGCTTTAGGACACGGATGAAGGGAGGGAGCAAATCAGGTCACCTAAATGGAAGGCACCACGGCTTGCAAAACCTTTCTCCCAAAAATAGCCTCCGAAGAAGCAAAAGTATCAAATTTGTAAAATTTGGCAAAAGTGTGCAGTGAAGACTAAGTCGCTGCCTTACATATCTGGTCAACAGAAGCCTCGTTCTTGAAGGCCCATGTGGAAGCCACAGCCCTAGTGGAGTGAGCTGTGATTCTTTCAGGAGGCTGCCGTCCGGCAGTCTCATAAGCCAATCGGATAATGCTTTTAAGCCAAAAGGAAAGAGAGGTAGAAGTCGCTTTTTGACCTCTCCTTTTACCAGAATAAACAACAAACAAGGAAGATGTTTGTCTGAAATCTTTAGTAGCCTCTAAATAGAATTTTAGAGCACGGACTACGTCCAAATTGTGTAACAAACGTTCCTTCTTTGAAACTGGATTCGGACACAAAGAAGGTACAACTATCTCCTGGTTAATATTTTTGTTGGAAACAACTTTCGGAAGAAAACCAGGCTTAGTACGCAAAACCACCTTATCTGCATGGAACACCAGATAGGGCGGAGAACACTGCACAGCAGATAACTCTGAAACTCTTCTTGCAGAAGAAATTGCAACCAAAAACAAAACTTTCCAAGATAATAACTTAATATCTACGGAATGTAAGGGTTCAAACGGAACCCCTTGAAGAACTGAAAGAACTAGATTTAGACTCCAGGGAGGAGTCAAAGGTCTGTAAACAGGCTTGATCGTAACCAGAGCCTGAACAAATGCTTGAACATCTGGCACAGCTGCCAGTCTTTTGTGAAGTAAAACAGATAAAGCAGAGATCTGTCCCTTCAGAGAACTTGCAGATAATCCTTTCTCCAAACCTTCTTGTAGAAAGGATAGAATCTTAGGAATTTTTGTCTTGTTCCATGGGAATCCTTTAGATTCAAACCAACAGATATATTTTTTCCATATTTTATGGTAAATTTTTCTAGTTACAGGCTTTCTAGCCTGAATCAGAGTATCTATTACAGAATCTGAAAACCCACGCTTTGATAAAATCAAGCGTTCAATCTCCAAGCCGTCAGTTGGAGGGAAACCAGATTTGGATGTTCGAATGGACCCTGAACAAGAAGGTCCTGTCTCAAAGGTAGCTTCCATGGTGGAGCCGATGACATATTCACCAGGTCTGCATACCAAGTCCTGCATGGCCACGCAGGAGCTATCAAGATCACCGAGGCCCTCTCCTGATTGATCCTGGCTACCAGCCTGGGGATGAGAGGAAACGGTGGGAATACATAAGCTAGGTTGAAGGTCCAAGGTGCTACTAGTGCATCTACTAGAGTCGCCTTGGGATCCCTGGATCTGGACCCGTAGCAAGGAACCTTGAAGTTCTGACGAGACGCCATCAGGTCCATGTCTGGAATGCCCCATAATTGAATTATTTGGGCAAAGATTTCCGGATGGAGTTCCCACTCCCCCGGATGGAATGTCTGACGACTCAGAAAATCCGCTTCCCAATTTTCCACTCCTGGGATGTGGATCGCAGACAAGTGGCAGGAGTGATCCTCCGCCCATTGAATTATCTTGGTCACTTCTTTCATCGCCAGGGAACTCCTTGTTCCCCCCTGATGATTGATATATGCAACGGTCGTCATGTTGTCTGACTGAAACCTTATGAATTTGGCCTTTGCTAGTTGAGGCCAAGCTCTGAGAGCATTGAATATCGCTCTCAGTTCCAGAATGTTTATCGGGAGAAGAGACTCCCGAGACCATAGACCCTGAGCTTTCAGGGATTCCCAGACCGCGCCCCAGCCCACTAGGCTGGCGTCGGTCGTGACAATGACCCACTCTGGTCTGCGGAAGCTCATTCCCTGTGACAGATTGTCCAGGGTCAGCCACCAACGGAGTGAATCTCTGGTCTTTTGATCTACTTGAATCGTCGGAGACAAGTCTGTATAATCCCCATTCCACTGTCTGAGCATGCACAGTTGTAATGGTCTTAGATGAATTTGTGCAAAAGGAACTATGTCCATTGTTGCAACCATCAATCCTATTACTTCCATGCACTGCGCTATGGAAGGACGAGGAACAGAGTGAAGTACTTGACAAGAGCTTAGAAGTTTTGATTTTCTGACCTCTGTCAGAAAAATCCTCATTTCTAAGGAATCTATTATTGTTCCCAAGAAGGGAACTCTTGTTGACGGGGACAGAGAACTTTTTTCTTTGTTCACCTTCCATCCGTGAGATCTGAGAAAGGCTAGGACGATGTCCGTATGAGCCTTTGCTTTTGACATGGACGACGCTTGAATCAGGATGTCGTCCAAGTAAGGTACTACTGCAATGCCCCTTGGTCTTAGAACCGCTAGAAGGGACCCTAGTACCTTTGTGAAAATCCTTGGAGCAGTGGCTAATCCGAATGGAAGTGCCACAAACTGGTAATGCTTGTCCAGAAAAGCGAACCTTAGGAACTGATGATGTTCCTTGTGGATAGGAATATGTAGGTACGCATCCTTTAAATCCACGGTAGTCATAAATTGATTTTCCTGGATAGTAGGTAGGATCATTCGAATAGTTTCCATTTTGAACGATGGTACCCTGAGAAATTTGTTTGGGATCTTTAGATCCAAAATTGGTCTGAATGTTCCCTCTTTTTTGGGAACTATGATCAGATTGGAATAAAATCCCATTCCTTGTTCTCTTATTGGAACTGGATGTATCACTCCCATCTTTAACAGGTCTTCTACACAATGTAAGAATGCCTGTCTCTTTATTTGGTTTGAAGATAATTGAGACCTGTGGAACCTTCCCCTTGGGGGTAGTTCCTTGAATTCCAGGAGATAACCTTGAGAAACTATTTCTAGCGCCCAAGGATCCTGAACATCTCTTGCCCAAGCCTGAGCAAAGAGAGAAAGTCTGCCCCCCACTAGATCCGGTCCCGGATCGGGGGCTATCCCTTCATGCTGTTTTGGTAGCAGTGGTAGGCTTCTTGGCCTGCTTACCCTTGTTCCAGCCTTGCATTGGTTTCCAGGCTGGTTTGGGTTGTGAAGTATTACCCTCTTGCTTAGAGGAAACAGAATTAGAGACTTTTCCGTTTCTGCGAAAGGGACGAAAATTAGGCTTATTTTTAGCCTTAAAAGACCTATCCTGTGGGAGGGCGTGGCCCTTTCCCCCAGTGATGTCTGAAATAATCTCTTTCAAATCAGGTCCAAATAATGTTTTACCTTTGAAAGGAATGTTAAGCAATTTTGTCTTGGAAGACACATCCGCTGACCAAGACTTTAGCCAAAGCGCTCTGCGCGCCACGATAGCAAACCCTGAATTTTTCGCCGCTAATCTAGCTAACTGCAAAGCGGCATCTAAAATAAAAGAGTTAGCCAATTTAAGTGCTTGAACTCTGTCCATAACCTCCTCATACGAAGATTCTTTACTGAGCGATTTTTCTAGTTCCTCGAACCAGAAACACGCTCCCGTAGTGACAGGAACAATGCATGAAATTGGTTGTAGAAGGTAACCTTGCTGTACAAAAATCATTTTAAGCAAACCCTATAATTTCTTATCCATAGGATCTTTGAAAGCACAACTATCTTCGATAGGAATAGTAGTGCGTTTGTTTAGAGTAGAAACCGCCCTCTCGACCTTGGGAACTGTCTGCCATAAGTCCTTTCTGGGGTCGACTATAGGAAATAATTTCTTAAATATAGGGGGGGGGAACAAAAGGTATGCCGGGCCTTTCCCACTCTTTATTTACTACGTCCGCCACCCGCTTGGGTATAGGAAAAGCGTTGGGGGACACCGGAACCTCTAGGAACTTGTCCATCTTCCATAATTTCTCTGGAATGACCAAATTGTCACAATCATCCAGAGTAGATAACACCTCCTTAAGCAGTGCGCGGAGATGTTCTAATTTAAATTTAAATGTCACAACATCAGGTTCAGCTTGATGAGAAATTTTTCCTGAATCTGAGATTTCTCCATCAGACAAAACCTCCCTCATGGCCCCTTGAGATTGGTGTGAGGGTATGTCAGAACAGTTATCATCAGCGTCCTCTTGCTCTTCAGTGTTTAAAACAGAGCAATCGCGCTTTCTCTGATAAGTAGGCATTTTGGATAAAAGATTTGCTATGGAGTTATCCATTACAGCCGTTAATTGTTGCATGGTAATAAGTATTGGCGCACTAGATGTACTAGGGGCCTCCTGTGTGGGCATAACTGGTGTAGACACAGTAGGGGATGATGTAGTATCATGTTTACTCCCCTCATTTGAGGAATCATCTTGGGCAATATCATTATCTGCGGCATTACTGTCCTTACTTTGTTTGGACACTATGGCACAATTATCACATAAATTTAAATGGGGAGACACATTGGCTTTCATACATATAGAACATAGCTTATCTGATGGTACAGACATGTTAAACAGGCTTAAACTTGTCAACAAAGCACAAAAAAACGTTTTAAAATAAAACCGTTACTGTCACTTTAAATTTCAAACTGAAAACACTTTATTACTGAATATGTGAAAAAGTATGAAGGAATTGTTCAAAATTCACCAAAATTTCACCACAGTGTCTTAAAGCATTAAAAGTATTGCACACCAAATTTCAGAGCTTTAACCCTTAAATTAACGGAACCGGAGCCGTTTTTACATTTAACCCCTATACAGTCCCAGCTATATGCTTTGCTGAGAACCAACCAAGCCCAGAGGGGAATACGATACCAAATGACGCCTTCTATAAGCTTTTTCAGTGATTCTTAGCTCCTGACACATGCATCTGCATGCCTTGCTCTCCAAAAACAACTGCGCATTAATGGCGCGAAAATGAGGCTCTGTCTATAACTAGAAAGGCCCCCATCTGAAAAAGGCGTCCAACACAGTGCCTGCCGTTTTTCTAAATGTTCCCCAAGATTATAATACCAATTATTAGTTAGAATCTGTATAATATGCCTAGTAAAGCAATCGTTTTAGCCCAGAAAAATGTCTACCAGTTTTTAAGCCCTTTTTGAAGCCCTTTATTCTTTTATGTTTAACTAAGAAAATGGCTTACCGGTCCCCATGAGGGGAAATGACAGCCTTCCAGCATTACATGGTCTTGTTAGAAAACATAATTTATGCTTACCTGATAAATTCCTTTCTTCTGTTGTGTGATCAGTCCACGGGTCATCATTACTTCTGGGATATAACTCCTCCCCAACAGGAAATGCAAGAGGATTCACCCAGCAGAGCTGCATATAGCTCCTCCCCTCTACGTCACTCCCAGTCATTCGACCAAGAATCAACGAGAAAGGAGAAACCAAGGGTGAAGTGGTGACTGGAGTATAATTTAAAAAATATTTACCTGCCTTAAAAAACAGGGCGGGCCGTGGACTGATCACACAACAGAAGAAAGGAATTTATCAGGTAAGCATAAATTATGTTTTCTTCTGTTATGTGTGATCAGTCCACGGGTCATCATTACTTCTGGGATACCAATACCAAAGCAAAAGTACACGGATGACGGGAGGGATAGGCAGGCTCATTATACAGAAGGAACCACTGCCTGAAGAACCTTTCTCCCAAAAATAGCCTCCGAAGAAGCAAAAGTGTCAAATTTGTAAAAAGTATGAAGCGAAGACCAAGTTGCAGCCTTGCAAATCTGTTCAACAGAGGCCTCATTCTTAAAGGCCCAAGTGGAAGCCACAGCTCTAGTAGAATGAGCTGTAATTCTTTCAGGAGGCTGCTGACCAGCAGTCTCATAGGCTAAACGAATTATGCTACGAAGCCAGAAGGAGAGAGAGGTAGCCGAAGCCTTATGACCTCTCCTCTGACCAGAGTACACGACAAACAGGGAAGACGTTTGTCGAAAATCCTTAGTTGCCTGCAAGTAGAACTTGAGGGCACGAACTACATCCAGATTGTGTAGAAGACGTTCCTTCTTTGAAGAAGGATTCGGGCACAGGGAAGGAACCACGATCTCTTGATTGATGTTCCTGTTAGTGACTACCTTAGGTAAGAACCCAGGTTTAGTTAATACACGGAGGTTCTCCAATTTAAATTTAAAATTTGAAATATCTGAATCCAATCTGTTTGGATCAGAACCGTCACCCACAGAATGAAGCTCTCCGTCCTCATGCTCTGCAAGCTGTGACGCAGTATCAGACATGGCTCTAGTATTATCAGCGCACTCTGTTCTCACCCCAGAGTGATCACGCTTGCCCCTTAGTTCTGGTAATTTAGCCAAAACTTCAGTCATAACAGTAGCCATATCTTGTAATGTTATCTGTAATGGCCGCCCAGATGTACTAGGCGTCACAATATCACGCACCTCCCGGGCGGGAGATGCAGGTACTGACACGTGAGGCGAGTTAGTCGGCATAACTCTCCCCTCGCTGTTTGGTGAAATTTGTTCAATTTGTACAGATTGGCTTTTATTTAAAGTAGCATCAATACAGTTAGTACATAAATTTCTATTGGGCTCCACCTTGGCATTGGAACAAATGACACAGGTATCTTCCTCTGAATCAGACATGTTTAACACACTAGCAAATAAACTTGCAACTTGGTTACAATCTTATTTAATAAAAACGTACTGTGCCTCAAAGAAGCACTAAACGATTAAATGACAGTTGAAATAATGAACTGAAAAACTGTTATAGCATCAATCCTTGAAAACAACACAACTTTTAACAAAGGTTTGTTCCCATTAGTAAAGTAACAATAATTAAATTTGAAACGTAAAAATAAGAGAGTAACGTTTTTAATCACAGTCAATATATAAGTCTCACAGCTCTGCTGAGAGAATCTACCTCCCTTCAAAGAAGTTTGAAGACCCCTGAGTTCTGTAGAGATGAACCGGATCATGCAGGAAATACAAGAGTAACTGACTGGAAATTTTTGATGCGTAGCAAAGAGCGCCAAAAACGGCCCCTCCCCCTCACACACAGCAGTGAGAGAGAAACGAAACTGTCACAATTAAAACAAGCAACTGCCAAGTGGAAAAATAATGCCCAAACATTTATTCACTCAGTACCTCAGAAAATGCAAACGATTCTACATTCCAGCAAAAACGTTTAACATAATAAATACCTATTAAAAGGTTTAATGTACTTTTTACAGAGTAATTCCAGAGAAGTACCATCCCCAGAATACTGAAGTGTAGAGTATACATACATGTCATTATAACGGTATGGCAGGATTTTCTCATCAATTCCATTCAGAAAATAAAAACTGCTACATACCTCAATGCAGATTCATCTGCCCGCTGTCCCCTGATCTGAAGCTTTTACCTCCCTCAGATGGCCGAGAAACAGCAATATGATCTTAACTACTCCGGTTAAAATCATAGTAAAAACTCTGGTAGATTCTTCTTCAAACTCTGCCAGAGAGGCAATAACACGCTCCGGTGCTATTGTAAAATAACAAACTTTTGATTGAAGTTATAAAAACTAAGTATAATCACCATAGTCCTCTCACACATCCTATCTAGTCGTTGGGTGCAAGAGAATGACTGGGAGTGACGTAGAGGGGAGGAGCTATATGCAGCTCTGCTGGGTGAATCCTCTTGCATTTCCTGTTGGGGAGGAGTTATATCCCAGAAGTAATGATGACCCGTGGACTGATCACACATAACAGAAGAAATATGGCTAGTCATACCTTAAGCAGAAAAGTCTGCTAACTGTTTCCCCCAACTGAAGTTACTTAATCTCAACAGTCCTGTGTGGAAACGGCAATCGATTTTAGTTACTGTCTGCTAAAATCATCTTCCTCTTACAAACAGAAATCTTCATCCTTTTCTGTTTCAGAGTAAATAGTACATACCAGCACTATTTTAAAATAACAAACACTTGATAGAAGAATAAAACTACATTTAAACACCAAAAAACTCTTAACCATCTCCGTGGAGATGTTGCCTGTGCAACGGCAAAGAGAATGACTGGGGTGGGCGGAGCCTAGGAGGGATCATGTGACCAGCTTTGCTGGGACTCTTTGCCATTTCCTGTTGGGGAAGAGAATATCCCACAAGTAAGGATGACGCCGTGGACCGGACACACCAATGTTGGAGAAATACACGTTAGCCATATGGAAAAAAATCATGCCCAAAAAGATTTATCACCAAAGTACCTCACAAAACGAATAACATGCCAGTAAACGTTTTAAAAACAACTTTCCATTGTTATGCAAAGTTATCACTAAGCCTGCTACCAGTCGCTTCTACTGCAGTTAAGGCTCATACATTTATTTCAGTATTAACAGTATTTTCTCAGTCAAATTCTAGTCCCTAGAAAATAACTCAACTGCGCATACATTTATCAGCCTGATACCAGTCGCTACTACTGCATTAAAGGCTGTACTTACATCATATGGGTAACAGCAGTGTTTTCTTAGTCAATTCCATTCCTAGAAAATATTACTGCACATACCTCATTTGCGGGGGACCCCGCATGCTATTCCCTTTTCTGAAGTTACCCCACTCCTCAGAATGTGCGAGAACAGCCAGTGGATCTTAGTCACGTCTGCTAAGATCATAGAAAAACGCAGGCAGATTCTTCTTCTAAATACTGCCTGAGAGAAAAAAACAGCACACTCCGGTGCCATTTTAAAATAATAAACTTTTGATTGAAGAATAATTAGGTAAAAAACTCCTATTTCCTCTAGCGACGTCCTTCTTTGTTGAGACTTGCAAGAGAATGACTGGGTATGACATGTGAGGGGAGGAGCTATATGGCAGCTCTGCTTGGGTGATCCTCTTGCAGCTTCCTGTTGGGGAGGAGAATATATCCCATAAGTAATGGATGACCCGTGGACTGAACACACTTAACAAGAGAAAATAAGTTTTTTTTCATAATTGAAGGAAAAAAACTTAAATCAAAAGCAGAAGAATCAAACTGAAACAGCTGCCTGAAGAACTTTTCAACCAAAAACTGCTTCCGAAGAAGCAAATACATCACTGGAAGTCTTCCTGAAATCTTTAGTAGCTTCCACTTAATATTTCAAAGCTCTTACCACATCCAAAGAATGTAAGGATCTTTCCAAAGAATTGTTAGGATTAGGACACAAGGAAGGGACAACAATTTCTCTACTAATGTTGTTAGAATTCACAACCTTAGGTAAAAATTGAAAAGAAGTCCGCAAAACTGCCTTATCCTGATGAAAAAAACAATTTATGTAAGAACTTACCTGATAAATTCATTTCTTTCATATTAGCAAGAGTCCATGAGCTAGTGACGTATGGGATATACATTCCTACCAGGAGGGGCAAAGTTTCCCAAACCTTAAAATGCCTATAAATACACCCCTCACCACACCCACAATTCAGTTTAACGAATAGCCAAGAAGTGGGGTGATAAGAAAGGAGCGAAAGCATAAAAAAAAAAATAAGGAATTGGAATAATTGTGCTTTATACAAAAAAATCATAACCACCACAAAAAAGGGTGGGCCTCATGGACTCTTGCTAATATGAAAGAAATTAATTTATCAGGTAAGTTCTTACATAAATGATGTTTTCTTTCATGTAATTAGCAAGAGTCCATGAGCTAGTGACGTATGGGATAATAAATACCCAAGATGTGGAACTTCCACGCAAGAGTCACTAGAGAGGGATGGATAAAATAAAGACAGCCAATTCCGCTGAAAAATTAATCCACTACCCAAATCAAAAAAGTTTCAATTTTTATAATGAAAAAAACTGAAATTATAGGCAGAAGAATCAAACTGAGACAGCTGCCTGAAGTACCATTCTACCAAAACTGCTTCTAAAGAAGAGAAAACATCAAAATGGTAGAACATAGTAAAAGTATGCAAAGAAGACCAAGTCATTGCTTTGCAAATCTGATCAACAGAAGCTTCATTCTTAAAAAGCCCAGGAAGTAGAAACTTAACTAGTAGAATGAGCCGTAATCCTCCGAGGCGGGAATCCACCCGACTCCAAATAAGCATGATGAATCAAAAGTTTAAGCAAGATGCCAAATAAATGGCAGAAGCTTTTTGACCTTCCTAAAAACAGAAAAGAAAAAAAAATAGACTAGAAGTCTATCTGAAATCTGAATAGCTTCAACATAGAATTACAACAACTCTTACCATATCCAAAGAAAGTAAGAATCTCACCAAAGAAGTCTTAGGAAAACAATAATTCCTCCCTAATGTTTGTTAGAATTTACAACTTTAGGAAATAATTGAAATGAGGAAAGCAAAAACCACCTTATCCTGATGAAAAAATCAGAAAAAAGAGATTCACAAGAAAGAACAGATAATTCAAAAACTGTTCTAGCTGAAGAGATGTCCAAAAAGAACAATACTTTCCATGAAAGTAATTAATGTCCAGAGCAAGCATATGCTCAGCCTGAAAAACCTTCAGAACCCAATTAAGACTCCAAGGAGGAGAAATTGGCTTAATGACAGGTTTGATACGAATCAAAACCTGAACAAAATGATGAATATCAGGAAGTAACACTGCCTTATCCTGATGAAAAATCAGAAAAAGATATTCACACAAAAAAACCCCAGATAACTCAAAAATTCTTCTAGCAGAAGAAATAACCAAAAGGAACAATACTTTTCCAAGAAAGTAATTTAATGTTCAGAAAATGCATAGTTTCAAACGGAGGAGCCTGTAAAGCCCTCAGCACCAAATTGAGACTCCAAAGAGGAGAGATTGAATTAATGACAGGCTTGATACGGACAAAAGCATGTACAAAACAATGAATATCAGGATGATTAGCAATCTTTCTGTGAAAAAAGAACAGAAAGAGTAGAGATTTGTCCTAACAAAGAACTGAAGACAAAACCTTATCCAAACCAACCTTAAAAAATAATAAAATTCTATGAATTTTAAAAGAATGCCAAGAAAAGTAGGTCTTCCAGACTCAATAATAAATCTTTCTAGAGACAGATTTACGAGCCTGAAACATAGTATTAATCAATGAGTCAGAGAAACCTCTATGACTAAAAACCAAGCGTTCAATCTCCATCCCTTCAAATTTAATGATTTGATATCCTGATGGAAAAAATGGGCCTTGAGAAAGAAGGTCTGGTTTAAACGGAAGTGTCCAAGGTTGGCAACTGGCCATCCGAATGAGATCCGCATACCAAAACCTGAGAGGCCATGCTGGAGCCACCAGCATAACAAACAAATACTCCATAAGAATTTTGGAAATTACTTTGGAAGAAGAACTAGAGGCGGAAAGAAATAGGCAAAAAGATAATTCCAAAGAAATGTCAATGCATACACTACTTCCGCCTGAAGATCCCCGGACCTGAATAGGCCCCTGGGAAGTTCTTTATTCAGATGAGATGCCAACAGATCTATTTCTAGAAATGCTCACATCTGAAAAAATGAAAAACATATCTGGGTAAGAGAGACCATTCTCCCGGAAGTAAAGCTTGATTAACAGAGATAATCCGCTTCCCAAATATCTATACCTGGGAAAAAAACCACAGAATTTAGATAGGAGTTGGATTTAGCCCAAGCTAATATCCGAGACACTTCTGTCACAGCCTAAGGACTGATAGTCCTACCCTGATGATTGACATACACCATAGTTGTGATATTGTCTGAAAAACAATAAACGTTTCTTCTTCAAAAAGAAACTAACTGAAAAACTCTGAGAAAGCACGGAGTTCTAAAATATCAAATGGTAATTTCGCCTCCTGAGATTTCCAAACCCCTTGTGCTGACAGAGATCCTCAGACAGCCTCCCAACCAAAAAGACTCACATCTGTAGAGATCATGGTCCAGGTTGAAAGAACGAAGAGACCTGTAGAACTAAATGATGGTGATCTTAACCACCAAATCAAGAGAGATAAATATTAGGATTCGAAGATTTAAAATGCGAAATCCTAGAATCCCTGCACCATAATTCAGCATAAAAGACTGGAAAGGTTCTTTCTATTGAAAATGAGCAAAGGGAATTGAATCCAATGCTGTGGCCATAAGACCTAAAACTTCTATGCATATATAGCAACTGAAGGAAATAATAGAGACTAAAGGTACCGACAGACGGAACCCAATAAAATTGTCCCTTGTCTGATAGAGACAAAGACAGTGACACAAACTATCTGGAAACCTAAAAAAGGTGACCCTTGTGTGAGGAATCAAGAGCTTTCGAAAAAAAGATCCTCTAACTATGTCCTGGAAGAACAAAGTGAATCATATGAGATTCCGCATCCTCAGAAAATAATCTGAATGAAAACAGAAAAATGAAAATATGCATTTATTGTATCTAATGAAAAAAAATAATGCTATCACTGACCAAAAAAAGGCAGAATAGTTTGAATAAAACTCCAAAATCCAGTTCCTAAAAATGGAACTGGAAGAAATACCGCAGAAGATTACAGGTCTGAGCAGCGCTTGAACCCCACGGGTGATCAGCCATGCTTCAACAGTACCCAAAATATATAGGACCGAAACACACTTAAAGAAAGTGTTAGCCTTACTGGAATAAAATCAAAGAAATTTGGACCGAATAGAACCAAATACATTTCAAAAAAGTCTTAACCTGCCCCTTGCCAGCCAAGCTGGAATACGGCACATACATCGCAATTTTAGGGAGCTGATTTCAAACTGAAAAATTTCCAATTCAAAACATGTTACTTGGGAAAGAATTCAGGAATTTGTTCCTTAATAAGAACAACCAAACTAGTATAAGCTAAAAGTTTTAGTCTTAGAACTCAATCTTGAAGCCCAGAGTAACAGTTAAGAATTGAATCCAATTATAAAACAAATAATTGATTATCTTAGAACAAAAGAAAACAGAATTTATGCTTACCTGATAAATTACTTTCTCCAACGGTGTGTCCGGTCCACGGCGTCATCCATAACTTGTGGAATATTCTCTTCCCCAACAGGAAATGGCAAAGAGCACAGCAAAAGCTGTCCATATAGTCCCTCCTAGGCTCCGCCCACCCCAGTCATTCGACCGACGGACAGGAGAAAAAAAGGAGAAACCATAGGGTGCCGTGGTGACTGTAGTTAAAGAAAGAAATTTATCAAACCTGATTAAAAACCAGGGCGGGCCGTGGACCGGACACACCGTTGGAGAAAGTAATTTATCAGGTAAGCATAAATTCTGTTTTCTCCAACATTGGTGTGTCCGGTCCACGGCGTCATCCATAACTTGTGGGAACCAATACCAAAGCTTTAGGACACGGATGAAGGGAGGGAGCCAATCAGGTTACCTAAACAGAAGGCACCACGGCTTGCAAAACCTTTCTCCCAAAAATAGCCTCCGAAGAAGCAAAAGTATCAAATTTGTAGAATTTGGCAAAAGTGTGCAGGGAAGACCAAGTCGCTGCCTTACATATCTGATCAACAGCAGCCTCGTTCTTGAAGGCCCATGTGGAAGCCACAGCCCTAGTAGAGTGAGCTGTGATTCGTTCGGGAGGCTGCCGTCCGGCAGTCTCATAAGCCAATCGGATGATGCTTTTCAGCCAAAAGGAAAGAGAGGTAGCAGTAGCTTTTTGACCTCTCCTCTTGCCAGAATAAACGACAAACAGAGAAGACGTTTGTCTGAAATCCTTTGTTGCTTCTAAATAGAACTTTAAAGCACGTACTACATCTAAATTATGTAACAAACGTTCCTTCTTTGAAACTGGATTCGGACACAAAGAAGGCACAACTATTTCCTGGTTAATATTCCTGTTGGAAACAACCTTTGGAAGGAAACCAGGTTTAGTACGCAAAACAACCTTATCTGAATGGAACACCAGATAGGGCGGATTACACTGCAGAGCAGATAACTCAGAAACTCTTCTAGCAGAAGAAATAGCAACCAAAAACAGAACTTTCCAAGATAACATTTTGATATCTATGGAATGTAGAGGTTCAAACGGAACCCCTTAAAGAACTGAAAGAACTAAATTCAGACTCCAGGGAGGAGTCAAAGGTCTGTAAACAGGCTTGATCCTGACCAAAGCCTGAACAAAAGCTTGAACATCTGGCACAGCTGCCAGTCGTTTGTGTAACAAGACAGATAAAGCAGAAATCTGTCCTTTTAGAGAACTCGCCGATAATCCCTTATCCAAACCTTCTTGGAGAAAGGAAAGGATCCTAGGAATTTTAAACTTACTCCATGAGAATCCCTTGGATTCACACCAACAGATATATCTTTTCCATATTTTATGGTAAATTTTTCTAGTTACAGTTTTTCTGGCTTGTACCAGAGTATCTATCACAGAATCCGAAAACCCACGCTTAGATAAAATCAAGCGTTCAATTTCCAAGCCGTCAGCTGGAGAGAAACTAGATTTGGATGTTCGAATGGACCCTGTACTAGAAGATCCTGTCTCAAAGGTAGCTTCCATGGTGGAGCCGATGACATATTCACCAGGTCTGCATACCAAGTCCTGCGTGGCCACGCAGGAGCTATCAAAATCACTGAGGCCCTCTCCTGTTTGATCCTGGCTACCAGCCTGGGAATGAGACGAAACGGTGGAAACACATAAGCTAGGTTGAAGGTCCAAGGCGCTACTAATGCATCCACTAGAGTCGCCTTGGGATCCCTGGATCTGGACCCGTAGCAAGGAACCTTGAAGTTCTGACGAGACGCCATCAGATCCATGTCCGGAATGCCCCATAATTGGGTCAACTGGGCAAAAATCTCCGGGTGGAGTTCCCACTCCCCCGGATGGAATGTCTGACGACTCAGGTAATCCGCCTCCCAGTTTTCCACTCCTGGGATGTGGATCGCAGATAGGTGGCAGGAGTGATCCTCCGCCCATTTTATGATTTTGGTCACTTCTCTCATCGCCAGGGAACTCCTTGTTCCCCCCTGATGGTTGATGTAAGCAACAGTCGTCATGTTGTCTGATTGGAATCTTATGAATCTGGCCTTTGCTAGTTGAGGCCAAGCGCTGAGAGTATTGAATATCGCTCTCAGTTCCAGAATGTTTATCGGGAGAAGAGACTCTTCCCGAGACCATAGACCCTGAGCTTTCAGGGAGTCCCAGACCGCGCCCCAGCCCACTAGACTGGTGTTGGTCGTGACGATGACCCACTCTGGTCTGCGGAAGCTCATTCCCTGGGACAGGTGATCCTGGTTTAGCCACCAACGGAGTGAGTCTCTGGTCTTCTGATCTACTTGAATCGCTGGAGACAAGTCTGTATAGTCCCCATTCCACTGTTTCAGCATGCACAGTTGTAATGATCTTAGATGAATTCGCGCAAAAGGAACTATGTCCATTGCTGCAACCATCAACCCTACTACTTCCATGCACTGAGCTATGGAAGGTCGTGGAACAGAGTGAAGAACTTGACAAGCATTTAGAAGTTTTGACTTTGACATCTGTCAGGAAAATCTTAATTTCTAAAGAATCTATTATTGTCCCCAAGAAAGGAACTCTTGTCGACGGAGACAGGGAACTTTTTTCTATGTTCACCTTCCACCCGTGAGATCTGAGAAAGGCCAGAACGATATCTGTGTGAGCCTTTGAAAGAGACGACGCTTGTATCAGAATGTCGTCCAAGTAAGGTGCCACTGCAATGCCCCTTGGTCTTAGAACCGCTAGAAGGGACCCGAGCACCTATGTGAAAATCCTTGGAGCAGTGGCTAGCCCGAATGGGAGAGCCACAAACTGGTAATGTTTGTCCAGAAAGGCGAACCTTAGGAACTGATGATGATTTTTGTGGATAGGAATATGTAGATACGCATCCTTTAGATCCACGGTAGTCATAAATTGACCCTCCTGGATTGTAGGTAAAATCGTTCGAATAGTTTCCATTTTGAACGATGGCACTCTGAGAAATTTGTTTAGAATCTTTAAATCCAGAATTGGTCTGACGGTTCCCTCTTTTTTGGGAACTACAGATTTGAGTAAAACCCCAGTCCTTGTTCCACAGTTGGAACTGGGTGTATCACTCCCATTTTTAACAGGTCTTCTACACAATGTAAGAATGCCTGTCTCTTTATTTGGTTTGAAGATAAGTGAGACATGTGGAACCTTCCCCTTGGGGGTAGTTCCTCGAATTCCAGAAGATAACCCTGAGAAACTATTTCTAGTGCCCAGGGATCCTGAACATCTCTTGCCCAAGCCTGAGCGAAGAGAGAGAGTCTGCCCCCTACTAGATCCGGTCCCGGATCGGGGGCTACTCCTTCATGCTGTTTTCGTAGCAGCAGCAGGCTTCTTGGCCTGCTTACCCTTGTTCCAGCCTTGCATCGGTTTCCAAGCTGGTTTGGTTTGCGAAGCATTACCCTCTTGTCTAGAGGCTGCAGAGTTGGGGGCCGGTCCGTTCCTGAAATTGCGAAAGGAACGAAAATTAGACTTATTCTTGGCCTTGAAAGGCCTATCTTGTGGGAGGGCATGGCCCTTACCCCCAGTGATGTCTGAGATAATCTCTTTCAATTCTGGCCCAAAAAGGGTTTTACCCTTGAAAGGGATATTAAGCAATTTTGTATTGGAAGATACATCCGCTGACCAAGACTTTAGCCACAATTGCAAACCCTGAATTTTTCGCCGCTAATCTAGCTAACTGCAAAGCGGCATCTAAAATAAAGGAATTAGCTAACTTAAGTGCGTGAATTCTGTACATAACCTCCTCATACGGAGTCTCTCTACTGAGCGACTTTTCTAGTTCCTCGAACCAGAACCACGCTGCTGTAGTGACAGGAATAATGCACGAAATAGGTTGCAGGAGGTAACCTTGCTGTACAAAAATCTTTTTAAGCAAACCCTCCAATTTTTTATCCATAGGATCTTTGAAAGCACAATTATCCTCGATAGGAATAGTAGTAACAGACATGTTAAACAGGCTTAAACTTGTCAATAAAGTACAAAAAACGTTTTAAAACAAAACCGTTACTGTCTCTTTAAATTTTAAACAGGGCACACTTTTTTACTGAATATGTGAAAAACTATGAAGGAATTGTTCAATTTTAACCAAATTTTCACCACAGTGTCTTAAAGCATTCAAAGCATTGCACCCCAAATTTCAGACCTTTGCTGCGACTTTACCAAACCCAGGGCGGTATACGATACCAAATGAAGCCTTCTAGGAACTTTTCCAACTACTTCCAGACCCACACACATGCAGCTGCATGTACTGCTCTCAAAAGTAACTGCGCAGTAATGGCGCGAAAATGAGGCTCTGCCTACTACAGAGAAGGCCCTTCCTGACTGGGAAGGTGTCTAAACCAGTGCCTGACGTAAAAAAACGTTCCCCAAAGATATAAAGTGTGAATTTCAACATCAAACTATATAAAATGCCCAAATAAAGCAATCGATCTAGCCCATAAAAGTGTCTACCAGTTTTATAGCCCATATTAAGCCCTTTATTCTGTTTGAGACTAAGAAAATGGCTTACCAGTCCCCATGAGGGGAAAATGACAGCCTTCCAGCATTACACAGTCTTGTTAGAAATATGGCTAGTCATACCTTAAGCAGAAAAGTCTGCCAACTGTTCCCCCCAACTGAAGTTATCTCATCTCAACATTCCTGTGTGGGAACAGAAAACGATTTTAGTTACTGCTGCTAAAATCATACTCCTCTCACAAACAGAACTCTTCATCCTTTTCTGTTTCAGAGTAAATAGTACATACCAGCACTATTTTAAAATAAACTCTTGATAGTAGAATAAAAAACTACAACTAAACACCACATACTCTTCACCATCTCCGTGGAGATGCTGCTTGTTCAGCGGCAAAGAGAATGACTGGGGTGGGCGGAGCCTAGGAGGGACTATATGGACAGCTTTTGCTGTGCTCTTTGCCATTTTCTGTTGGGGAAGAGAATATTCCACAAGTTATGGATGACGCCATGGACCGGACACACCAATGTTGGAGAAATATGGATTTTTAGAAATCACAAAATTCTTCTAGCTAAAACAGCTAAAGACATAGATTAAACGTCATTTGCGAAAATATTCAATAAAATGAAGACAAAAAAGAAATTATTAGCATAATAGTCCAGTTATAGGACCAGTCAATACAGTGGACTTGCATAATCAATAAATGCAAAACAACAAGACAAATGCAACAGCACCTAGTCTAGTAAATTTTGTCCCTTTAACAATGCTAAAATAAATCATAATCTGACACTTGACCTTAAAGTAAACAGAAAAATGAAGCAATTGCAACATCCAAATAAATCACAGGTCCAAGAAAAGTACCTGAAACTAAATAATTTTCCATAAATAAGATACAACCATCTAAAGGAAAATAAATACTATTTTGCTATAGAAACAATAGCATAATTAGTAGGAGTAGAGATAGCCCCAATAAATTGGAAAACCCTCCAAATTGAATTTAACTGCCGGCAAAGAATATAGTTTAAAACCTTTGAAGAAGAAAATTCTCAGCCTATTCCATTCCCTAGTATGAGGAATTGGAAAAAAACCTCTGAAACACAGAAGAATAAATAAGCAGAAATAGTGTTAGCTAGTCTTGAAAAAGAACTAGTTACCTTAATATCCAAAATAATCAACACCTTTTCAACAAAGAACAAATGTACTTTAAAAAAAATAAAATAAAAAAGTAGATTTGTTAGTGTCAATATCTGATGAAGAAAATTCTGAATGAGAAAAAACATCATCAGAGAAGGATAAATCAGTATGTTGTTAGTCATTTGAAACTTCAATACAAATATAAAATTTTTATTAGAAGGCACGATGTCAGACAAAGCCTTTAAAATAGAATCAGAAAAATATTTCTTATAAATCTTCTAAATATTTCTTGTACATAAGATGTAAAAAGAATGGCAATATATAAAGCATAAATACTAATGGATTCTGCATGTAAAAGTTTATCATGATAACTTATTACAAACCATAGCTAAAGATAAACATTCATAACATTTATAACATTTAAAATAAATGAACTTAGCTTTGGTAGGACTGAACTCAGTCAACAGGAATCCTCTTAGATTGTTTTGAAACAGGAACAGTGAAATCTTGCAATATGTAATAGAAAAAAACAATATTTAAAGCAAAATTATCAAATTCCTTAAATGACAGTTTCAGGAATGGGAAAAAATGCAAAATAATAAGCTTCTAGAAACCAGAAGCAATAAAAAAAGTGAGGTTTAAATAATGCGAGGAAAAAAGTGAAACAAAAAATACGCCCACATTTTTTGGTGCCAAATATGACGCCCACATTATTGGTGCTAAATACAACGCCCATATATTTGGCGCCAAGTATGACGCCACATCCTCTGACGCCAGAACCAACGCCCACATTTTTTGGCGCAAAAAAATGTCTGAATACACATGCGTCAAAAATGACGTATTAACAGAATACAACTTCCGGCGTCAACTACGGCGCCGGAAATGACGACATTTTTGCGCCAAAAAAGTCTGCGCCAAGAATGACGCAATAAAAAGACATTTTCTTCCCCCGCGAGCCTAACAGCACACAGGGAAAAATGATCAATTGAAAATTTTCAAGGTAAAGAAAAATAAATTGAATAAAAATGCATTATCCCAAATAATGAAACTGACAGTCTGAATTTTAAAGGAATACTGATTATCCTGAATCATGGCAAATATAAGTTTGAAGACATATATTTAGAACTTTACATAGAAAGTGCCCAACCATAGCTTAGAGTGTCATAATAAAATAAGACTTACTTACCCTAAGACTCTCATCTACATATAGTAGATAGCCAAACCAGTACTGAAACGAGAATCAGTAGAGGTAATGGTATACAAGAGTATATCGCTGATCTGAAAAGGGAGGTAAGAGATGAATCTCAACGACCGATAACAGAGAACCTATGAAATAGATCCCGTAGAAGGAGACCATTGAATTCAAATAGGCAATACTCTCTTCACATCCCTCTGACATTCACTGCACTCTGAGAGGAAAACCGGGCTCCAGCCTGCTGCGAAGAACATATGAACGTAAAATCTAGCACAAACTTACTTCACCACCTCCATGGGAGGCAAAGTTTGTAAAACTGAATTGTGGGTGTGGTGAGGGGTGTATTTATAGGCATTTTAAGGTTTGGGAAACTTTGCCCCTCCTGGTAGGAATGTATGTCCCATACGTCACTAGCTCATGGACAAGAAAGTAGTTTTTTTTTTTTTTTTTATATTTTTTATTGAGGTAAAATTTGGCATATAAACAAGATATGTAAAACATTTCACAAGTGCCATCACAATAACACAGTATAAGATTCATCATACAGTTGAAAGGCCATAAGCGTCATCAGTAATATCCACTAACAAAACAACAAGGTAACTAATGTAAAAAAAAAGTTTTTCAGAGGCACAATACAAACATGCCCATAATGGTTTAAGCCTCCTCTCTTGTTTAAAAGGGCCACTCTTGGACCTCTGGCTAAGTGAGAGATTTACCAACATGCGAGGCTAACTGTTAAATAGGAGATCACTCATGGATCTTGATTTGTTTACCTCATATTTTTTAAAGATTATTATTCTATATTAACACACTGTTAGGGATTATATCAAAAGAAAAACATGCAAATAGAACCAGGGTTAATCCCTTCTATCTATCATTAAAGACAATATATCCATGGGAAGATGAATGCTGTAGTAATGTTTTAAGAAATATATTCATAAAGAAGGTAGTGAAGATGCGGTACAAGTGAAAGAGAGACCGCGTAGTTAGCTCTCCCAAACAAGGAAATACATTATGTGGGGGGGGGGGGGGAGGGGGGGAGGTGGTAACCTGAGTATGGTGAGTATAGTAATTTAGGCTACGTTCTTATACTATAGAGTAAACATGCCTCAGGATGGCTCAGCATCCTAGCTATATGAAGAGAAGCATATATGGATTAACAATAAATACTTAACAAAGGACCAGTGCATAGTGGGACAATGTCATATCCAAAATTTCAGGGGAAAAAGGTCTAACTGTATGGGTCTGACACATCTTATAAAGCTTAGCTCTGGGACTATGATGAGGAAGACTGTATATAACGCAGGACCAGCCTGCGTGAATACTACGGTAAGTACATAGTTACCCATAGTGATATGTGACTTTACTAATGAGCAATAATCTAGGACTATCATGGAAGGGCATATGTGCGCATCTATTACAAGGAATAGATATGTCATTAAGACACAGTCAATTTTAATCTCTAATTGGGATGTAGGAGCCAGTATGGGATTTTTATAGTAGAAATGTTCCTAACTATGAAAGACTGCGCTTAGTTTGCTACCTGTGCCCTGTGACTCAGATTTTAATGGAAACTAACGATATTTTTAGTAGAAATTAGCTAAGAGCGATAGGAGGATCATTTGTATAAGGAAGGGGACAGATCATAGATATTAATCTGAGCCTTTTCCTGATAGATTAGAGGTGCAATACCCATATAGACAATTTCAGGGACATAGAAGGGGAAAATAGAAATAAAATGCTTGGAGGGGAAAAGACAAACAAAAAAACTTTCACTCCATTTTCCCCTGTTTTCTAGCGTTGAAACTAAAGATATGCAATCTTATCAATAAAACATTGTGTTTAAACCACGTTTGGCATGCAAACTAACAGTGTCTTGCGACTGGTACGCTACAGCCAATGTTAGACTGGCCATGTGATAATAAAAATGAAGTTTAGGTTGAATTCTTATGTTATACTTCTGCAGCAATAAAGACACTATAAGTGGTGGGAGCATATTACATCTGGTAAAAAACAAACCAGCTGAACCTTTTAAGTAAACTAGGGTTAAATAATCTAAAGGAGGTAAACTGTAGCATCGAGTCAATGACTATCGTAGAGGCAAGGGTAAGTCTGAGATAAATCAGATGTAGTGCTTCAACACAGCAGATCGTTTACCCCACACCAGTCCGCAGGCTAGAGCAATCCCTCCGGGCTAACTGCTCAGGTTGGTCTAAGTGCATAGCGAAGAGAGCAGAGACAAGTGTGCTACTAGGGAACAGATGCAGTGTTTAAGGTCTACGTATCACACAAACTTAAATAGGTACCATAATCACTGTGTTACTACCTATAAATTTACATAGAGTTGGCATTTAAATCGATTGTATTTGCCATGGCTATATAAGCATTATAAATATAACGAAAAAAACATGCCTAAAGAGACTATGACTAAGGCTTATCTGTGGAGCTATATTTTTACAGGTTATAACTTATGCGCAAGATGAAAAGATCTGCAATTATGAGAGCACCATGTAGGGTCAGTTTAGAACACTATGAGTACCAGTAAACATTAAGGAGCCTGCAAAGATAAGAGAGTGCACATATGTAGCAATTAAATCGTACGCTAGAATATTTAAGACATGGTCTGCCCACAGAATATAGCAACACATTGAGGATGAATCAGTGAGCATTAGCAAGACAGTGGGTCATAAAGATCCTTTTCTCAGACAGAGTAACAATAATAAGGGCCTGAATTGTCCAAATGGTATTAGATGGTAAGAGCAATAAGAAAGAGCAAAACATAAAAAGGTACATATTTCCCTGGAGACTTGTAACATTATAAACAATCAGTAACTGTGATGAAGTCCACATATTGCAGTCCTCTTTGTGATTAACCCATCACATCAGAATTGGTGAGTGATAACTGACTCGCAGCAGTCATCCTAAGTATAGGTCCATGAACTCAGCTAAGCTATTTATGGCAACAGGGCTTGATAGAGTAATTATTATAAGAACTTTAGAGAGTATATACTTTTGTAAATAAAATTAACAATCCTTAACTGTAAAAACTTTGTGCATAATTAACAGCTAGACTAAACGGTAAAACTAGTGTCCAATACGTATCATGAGTGAGCTGGAGAGACTAAAGAGTATAGCTAGACAGTTTTCTAGTATGAAGTATAATAGGAGAGTTCAAGGGTGCAGCGACACAGAATCTCACCAGCTGTTTGGCCTCAACCTACACCCTCTCGCAAATTTTGGTAATGTCCTGTATCATACGGAGAGAAGTCTGTCCGCACTGATCGCTCCAAGCTCCGCATCATAACCCTGGGAATCGCCAACTTCGAGGCCAATGGCGGTCCTGTGTAGTTCTTTCCTGTTGCGACGTTGAGCAGATAGATTTCCGTGAGCGGCAGGGTAACTACATACATGGTGTCTTCAGTTGTAGGTAACAATCCCCCTTTGCAGCCACCGGACACAACAAGAGGCATCTGTGGCGCTGAACTGGATCGGCTTCTCACCATTGGCGGCACGCAAGCAGAAGTTGAGTTGTCTGAGGATGTTAGGCGTCTAGCATGGGAAATTTTGTTCTCAAGTTCCCTCCAGGGCAGGTAAGTTATTATAGTCCCCGGTTGCGCTCCCAACACAGCACTCCCAGGAGGCGATGAGCGCCGGGGCCCCAAAGCGCCACCACCCCCAGGAGTGGCCATGTCAGCGGGCACGTGGGTATTATGGGCCTCGGGCTTGCTAGCTGTCTGGTGGGGCGATAAGTTAAATAAGCAATCAAGCATGCCACTACACCCATCCAGGAAGAGGTGCATCTCCTCTAATATCTGATCTCCAGACTTCATGAGTGCCAATTGTAGATAACAGCCCACTTACGGAGAACACAGTAGCGGTGGGCCCAAGATGGCTGACTATGGAGCTGCGTATCAGCGGTATACACTTCAGGATCGCCTGGTCTCGTCGATATAGCATAGATCTCGTAAGGATTAGGTGCACCAGTCTCCCATGTCAACCAGTCTTCAATTAAGGACCAATATGTGAGCTGGAGCGGCCTTTATAATTAAACTATATAGGTAGCATTGTTGGAGCTCCTAAAATGTGCGACTGCACAGCTTCGCTGCTGGCTCCGCCCCCGACAAGAAAGTAGTTTAATGTCCAAAGAATGCATAGGCTCAAATGGAGAAGCCTGTAAAGCTTTCAGAACCAAATTAAGACTCCAAGGAGGAGAAATTGATTTAATAACAGGCTTAATATGAACTAAAGCCTGTACAAAACAGTGTATATCAGGGAGTATAGCAAACCTTCTGTGAAATAAAACAGAAAGAGCGGAGATTTGTCCTTTCAAGAAACTTACAGACAAACCCTTATCAAAACCATGCTGAAGAAACTGTAAAATTCTAGGAATTCTAAAAGAATGCCAGGAGAATTTATGAGAAGAACACCTTGAAATGTAAGTCTTCCAAACTCTATAATAAATCTTTCTAGAGACAGATTTATGAGCTTGTAACATAGTATTAATCACTGAGTCAGAGAAACCTCTATGACTTAGTACTAAGCGTTCAATTTCCATACCTTCAAATTGAATGATTTGAGATCCTGATGGAAAAATGGACCTTGAGATAGTAGGTCCGGCCTTAACGGAAGTGGCCAAGGTTGGCAACTGGACATCCGAACCAGATCAGCATACCAAAACCTGTGTGGCCATGCTGGAGCCACCAGCAGCACAAATGATTGTTCCATGATGATTTTGGAGATCACTCTTGGAAGGAGAACTAGAGGCGGGAAAATGTAAGCAGGATGATAACACCAAGGAAGTGTCAGCACATCCACTGCTTCCGCCTGTACATCCCTGGACCTGGACTTGTTTAGATGAGAGGCCATGAGATCTATCTCTGGAAGACCCCACATCTGAACAATCTGAGAAAATACATATGGATGGAGAAACCGCTCCCCTGGATGTAAAGTCTGGTGGCTGAGATAATCCGCCTCCCAATTGTCTACACCTGGGATATGTACCGCAGAGATTAGACAGGAGCTGGATTCCACCCAAGCAAGTATCTGAGATACTTCTTTCATAGCTTGGGGACTGTGAGTCCCACCCTGATGATTGACCTATGCCATTGTTGTGATATTGTCTGTCTGAAAACAAATGAACTGTTCTCTCTTTAACAGAGGCCAAAACTGAAGAGCTCTGAGAATTGCACAGAGTTCTAAAATATTTATTGGTAATCTCGCCTCTTGAGATTTCCAAAGCCCTTGTGCTGTCAGAGATCCCCAAACAGCTCCCCAACATGAAAGACTTGCATCTGTTGTGATCAAAGTCCAGGTTGGCCGAACAAAAGAGGCCCCTTGAACTAAACGATGGTGATCTATCCACCATGTCAGAGTGTCGTACATTGGGATTTAAGGATATTAATTGTGATATCTTTGTATAATCCCTGCACCATTTGTTCAGCATACAAAGCTGTAGAGGTCTCATGTGAAAACGAGCAAAGGGGATCGCGTCCAATGCTGCAGTCATGAGACCTAAAACTTCCATACACATAGCCACTGAAGGGAATGACTGAGACTGAAGGTGCCGGCAGGCTGCAACCAATTTTAAACGTCTCTTGTCTGTTAGAGACAGAGTCATGGACACAATCTATCTGGAAGCCTAAAAAGGTGACCATTGTCTGAGGAATCAAGAAACTTTTTGGTAAATTGATCCTCCAACCATGTTTACGAAGAAACAACACTAGTTGATTTGTGTGAGATTCTGCAGTACGTAAAGACTGAATTGTGGGTGTGGTGAGGGGTGTATTTATAGGCATTTTGAGGTTTGGGAAACTTTGCCCCTCCTGGTAGGATTGTATATCCCATACGTCACTAGCTCATGGACTCTTGCCAATTACATGAAAGAAACAGTCTTTAATCTAAGCTCACATGTCCTGACTACAGATGAGATACAACAAAAAGAAAACAGCCAACCAATTCAAGGCAGTAAGTGATGCATTTAATTTGTAAAATATCAGGAAAGTACAAAATACGTGAAATAACACACTTCGTCAGAGAGGTGTGGGGGTATAGACAGGTGAGTAATTTATGTTTAAATTGCTTTAGACTTGATAAAGGACGGAACTCTTCCGAAAGCTTGTCAACTTATAAATATATAGTTAGTCCAATAAAAAAGTATCATTGCTCAATGCAATACTGTTATTTTGATGTCTATCTATCTATCTATCTATCTATCTATCTATCTATCTATATATATATACACAGGCGTACCTCAGAGATATTGCGGGTTCAGTTCCAGAGCACAGCATAAAAGTGAATATAGCAATAAAGTCACACAATGCAAAACAAATGTACATACTAAAAAATACTTTACTGCTAAGAAAAACTAATAATCATCTAAACCTTCAGTGAGTCGTAATCTTTTTACTGGTAGTGTGTATATACAGTATGTGTTCTCATGTGCATTTATGTTTATATGTGTATATTTGTTGTAAAAATGGCTCTGATAGACTTGCTCAACACAGGGTTCCACAAACCTTCAATTTGTAAAAAGAGCAATATCTGCGAAATGCAATAAAGTGAAGCATAATAAAACAAGGTATGCATGCATGCATGCATGCATGCATGCATGTATGTATGTATGTATGTATATATATATATATATATATATATATATATATATATATATATATATATATACACACTTTAAATTCATAGATATATATTTTGCATATCAGATAATTCACCACTTCGCCAGGAAATTGTTTAAATTACAAATTTTTAGGCATTTTAATCTTTATTTCTTTTGTTTGTATTGGTATGACACAAAAAAAGTGGAGAAAAAAAGCTAAATCTGACACATTCCACGCAAAACTCCAAAAATGGAATGGACAAAACTATTGGCAACCTCAATTTAATATTTGGTAGCACACTCCTTGGAAAAAATAACTGAAATCAATTGCTTCCTGTAACCATCAATGAGTTTCTTACACCTCTCTACTGGAATTTTGGACCACTCTTCTTTTGTCAACTGCTCCAGGTCTCTCAGATTGGAAGGGTTCCTATTCCCAACTGCTGCTTTGAGATCTCTCCACAGGTGCTCTATGGGATTGAGATCTGGACTCATTGCCAGCAAGTTCAGTACTCTAAAACACTTTGTCATTTCTGGGTGGTTTTGACGTGTGCTTTGGGTCATTGTCCTGCTGTAAGACCCATGACCTCTGACAGAGACCCAACTTTCTGACACTGGGCCCTACATTGCACCACAGAATTCTTTGGTAGTCTTCAGATTTCATAATGCCATGCACACAGTCAAGACACCCAGTGCATAAAGCAGCAAATAAACTCCAAAACATCAGTGAACCTCTACCATGTTTGACTATAGGGACTGTATTATTTTCTTTAAAAGCCTCAATTCTTTTTCTGAAAACAGTAGAATGATGGGCTTTACCAAAAAGCTGTAATTTGTTTTGTCATTCCACAGCACATTCTCCCAAAAGGATTTTGTCTTCCTCAGGTAAATTTTAGCAAACTACAATCTGGCTTCTTTATGTTACAGTGTCTCCTACCATAGTGCCCCTTTTCATTCAGATGGAAAGGTATAGTGCAAGCTGACACATTTGTACCATGTGCCTGAAGGTCAGCTTGAATTTGTTGAAGTTGATCAAGGTTCTTTACCCACAATTTGAACACTCCTTTGTTGAAATCTTTGATTAATTTATCTCTTTCATCCACGTCCAGGGAGATTAGCTACAGTGCCATGGGCTATATACTTCTCGACAATATTGCACACAGTGGACACAGGAACATTAAGATCTCTGGAGATGGACATGTAACCTTGAGATTGTGCATGCTTTTCCACAATTTTTATTCTCAAATCCTCAGACAATTCTTTGCTACTCTATCTCTTCTCTAAGCTCAGTGTGTTACACAGAGACACACAACAGAAAGGTTGAGTAAATTTTTCACCATTTTAACTGGTTGCCGGTGTGATTTCTATATTGTCAGCACCTGTTAATTGATACAGGTGAGTTTAATTACAAATTACAGGAGCATCACAAACTTGGAATACAATTATTTCTTTCAATTTTGAGAAGGTGCCAGTAATTTTGTCCGGTACATTTTTGGTGTTTTGGGTGGAATGTGTCAGATTTGGCTTTTTTTCCCCTCTACTTTTTTGTGTCATACCAATACAAACAAACAAAATAAACATAAGAATGCCTAAACATTTTTAATTGCAACAATTTTCAGGGCGAAGTGGTGCATTATCTCAAAGAAATACAGGGGTGCCAATATTTTTGACCAGGACTGTTTATATCTTCTATACCTATATATTTAAAAATTAAAAGAATATTTTCTTCCATGTAAATAATATTGGAATGTAAAATAACAGCGCACGTTCAGTAAGTGTTAGTTTTGTTTTTTCCAGTTTGTGTTCTCCATTGAAGTCTACCGTGAGATTTTAGTGCAGTTGCTATTTCTGAAGTCCTAAAGTTTGGGAGCGACGAAAAATTACTTTCAACTTGTAATAAGCATGCATAGAAAGTTTACTTTTAGCAGAATTTGCGTTTGAGCAGTAGATATCAGTACACTTGTAATCTAGCCCATAGGAAAGGGAAAGCAGGAAAGGGAAAACCGGTACAACTGTACAAAAACCCCCAAAACAAATGATCCATTTTTCACAATGGTGAGACATGCACTAAGTAGGTATTTTTTTTTTTTATAAGATGTTAAGAGTCCACAAGCTATGACATGTGGTATGCTATACTCAAGCTTTGAAGTCCACCATTAATTAAAGCAGTAGCCTGCATAACTTTCCTGTGAAAAGCAACCAAAAGCAACCCAAGAAGAAGCAAATGTATCAAAATGGTAAAACTTAGTGAAAGTATGTAAAAAGGGGTAAGTGACTGTCTCTGATCAATAGAAGCTTAATTCTCGAAAAGCCCAAGGTAGCAACTGTTCTAGTAGACTGAACATTAATTTGATCTTCAGGAAACTTCCATGCCACCAAGCAGGCTTTGTGAATTAAAGACTTAGATTAAGTGGCTAAAGTAGCTGCTGAAGCTTTTTGTCCCTTGCAGGGACCGGAAAAATGAAGGTAAAGAATGATAAATCTCTAAATTCTTTTGTTGCATGAAGATACAATTTCAAGGCTCTGACAACATCTAAACCGTGAAGCAGTCTCTGTTTAGCATTTTTAAGTGCTGAACAGAAAAAGGGAACCCCAATTTCCTGATTAATGTTATTCAAAAATACAACTTTATTAAGGAAAGTATAGTTGGTTCTGAAGAACGTCTTGTCTGGATGAAAAAACAGGTAAGGCAAATCAAAGGATAGAGCAGAAAGCTCAGGCACTCTTCTGGTCGAGGCAAGAAAAGGTTTCCACACCTTTTGATACATGTTCCTGGTACCAGGCTTCAATGCCTGAATCAAAGTGTCAATCACTTGATCAGAAAAATCTATTTGAGGCAAAATTAAGCGTTCAATTTCGGTGAAATAAAATTTAAGAGATTAGAGGTGTTGATAAAAGAAGGGACCTTCAGAGGAAGATGCCAAGGCTAGTTGAAGGACATTTGGATTAAATCTGCATGTCAAGTCCTGCAAGGCCATGCTGGAGCAATAAGTATTAGACATGCTCATTCCTGTTTAATGCTGGCTATTACCCTGGATAGTAACACTAAAGGAGGAAAGATGTAAATTAGATTGAACAACCAGGAAATCAAACCATCTATGACAGTTGCCTGTGAATATAGAGATCTCGCACAATACTAGGGTACTTTGTGAGAGGCAATGTCTGACCTGCCCCAATCTGTTCAAATACCTCCAGATTTATGGTATTGAAGTTACTGATGACTGAGAAAGTCCACTTCCCAGTTGTCATCACTTGAGACGTGGATTGTTGAAATCATGTAATGGCAGCATTCTGCCAACTAAGAATGCACGCTACCTCTTTTATTGCTAAGGCGCTTCGAGTACCACCTTGATAATTAATGTAAGCCACTGCAGTGATATTGTCTGATTGAAACCTCAGAAATGTTCCTGATTTAATAAGGTGCAACTCTGGAGAGACCTGAAAAAAATTACAAAGTTTTCAAAATGTTGATGTAATCTCGCCTCTTAAAATTACCAAACTCCCTGTCTTCTTCATGAACCCCAGACTGCACCTCAAAGCAACAGGCTGGTCTCCATGGTGATCACCACCCAGGTTGGAAGGCCCCCTAAACAAGAGATTAGTGAGTCTGTCTCCAATTTAGGGACTACTTTGTCTTGAAGTCTAAGATCTTTTGAGACACATCCTTGTAATCTATACTGCTACAACATTTTAAGTTGACAATGATATTAATTGAATCTGGCAAATAGTACAGCATCTGAAGACACTACAAAACCTACTACTTCCATGCATTGAAGGACTGAAGGAAGAGATGTAAGCTGGAGAAGAGAACAAACCTTCTGCAACTCGAGTCTGTGTTGATATGTGAGACATTTTTCATTGATACCGAATCAATAATGAAACCCAGTAATGACACCCTGGTCTGAGGAATTAGCTTTTTGGAGTTTGATTTTTTTAAAACTTTGCTTGCATGTTCCTCTGACATCTGGAAGATGTAGCCTCTACTAGAATGTGGTCTAGGCCTACTGCAATCCCCAAAGCTCTCACTACCAACAATAGTGCTCTGGGAACCTTGGAGAAGATTATAGGTGACATTGCCAGACCAGGGAAGTGCCACAAGCTAATAATGCCTGTTCAAAAAGGCAAATCTGACATGATCCATGTGAATAGAGATGCAAACAGAAATCTTTTAAGTCTATTGTAGACATTAATTGACCATTTTAAGGAAATATTAACCCTTGATCCTATTGAGGTATAAAGGAGCCACACTGTGACCCTATATTAGAATCCCTGCTATATATAATAAAGCGGTCTTACCCTCCAGGATTCACGCTGTGGAACAGATACAGCCTCTCAAGTGTGACAGTCTTGAGGCAACGCTCTGACAGGGACCTAAGTGTGTAACAGCAAGCAGTGAAACTCGTCAACACTGATTGCTCAGGAGCTGTTAGTGTCAGTCTGGATGGGTTCACAGAAATACTTTCCCTGCATCTCCAGAATTTCATCAATACTCTCACTGAGAGGTTGACATGATTACTTAAAACTCCAATCCTCTCTTGAAGGGAACATACCCATTACAGGACTATCCAAAATCTTCTGACACTTCTCTGCCATCCTCCTCTAGTGATGAAAGGCAAAGAATGACTGGGAGGATTGGGGAAGTGGGAGCGATATTTAAGCATTTGGCTGTGGTGTCTTTGCCTCCTCCTGGTGGCCAGGTGTTGTATTTCCCAACAGTAAGGAATGAAGTCGTGGACTCTCCCTGCCTTAAGGAAAGAAAACACATTAATGATATGCACAGAAAACAACCTATAAATATAAGCATATCAAATAATGTGCCATCATCAATGTCTAATATAAGCAAGAATAATTCCATGACCTCTAACAATGGTGTTTGAGTCAAAATATTGTATTTAATTAAAGCTGAAAATATATATATATATAGTGTAGCATATCCATTATGGCCGCTTAGAGGAGTAGCTCAAAAATGGATCTCTCTCTATATAATTTGCTGACTAGCCTAATATCCTGGAGGCTCCCTCACACAAGGGGTGCACATTTAAGGGAGTATCAACCCTCTCTACACCCCACAGTAACGTCACACATTTCTATTTTAACTAGCTGCAATCTTTCCTGGAGATTTATCAGTGGCATAATTACAGCAGTGAGCTTCTGGTTAAATCAGCTCTCACATTTAAGCATAAAAATCCTATACCCATTCTTACCACCTGTAAGTCTCAGAATGAGAAACATTACTTCTGTCATCACAGAGTAGTGAGAAGGTAACTGCTGGCTGATTGCTCTGTTCAAAGATATCCAGGAACTTGAAGGTGAGCAGAGTATTGATTGTGTGCCTAGCTAGGGAGCTGATACCCTACCATTCAGGATTTACAAACACAGCCATGCACGGTAGGGAGCACTAAACCAAAAGAGAGATTATGCTCTTTCTGCTCCAAATACTGCATTATAAACACTATCTGTTTTTAGGAGAGCATCCAATTGTTTACTCTGCTATCACAGTTGGGTCATAGTTAATTTTATTTTTAAATTAATTATCCCAGGACTTTTTGGACTTCACATTTATAATCTGAGATAACTGCTGGTGATTTGCTTATAAAGTAAGTGTAGGGGATATTACCTAATTAGTTTATATACTTATGGAGTTAATCTACCTTCTTACAAGTGAGTCTGCTGTATACCTACATCTGATGCTGCCTCTCAGCCAGCATTATTTAAGTAACTAAATAATGGACTTTGTCAAAGTTTTATCATCAACATAAGCATACACTGTTTTCAAACCTAGAATTGACTACTACAATCTCTGCTCTGTTTGAATTTTATGGTATAGTATATTTGACTTCATCTGGGTTAACACTGACACCTAATGGTCACTTTGCAAACTGCAGCAGAGAAATTTTGCCCTTGTTGCTGGAAGTCCTCTTTCTTCTCTTTGGCACAACTACACAATGCTCTCTGCACCCTATCCCCATTCATTCATGGACAAATAAAATTTTATGAAAATGCCCGGAAGAGCTAAAGCACATGAGAAAAATGATAAATGACTGCACAAATCTTCTGAAAATCCACTACTATAGTGGGAGACCTCCACCCTGATCCTCCTATCTGAAGTGAAACAATTTTATTCCAGACTAACTACAGCTGAACAATGCATTTCTGACCTCAAGGATTGTCATGATGATGCCAAATCTAAACTGAATGACCTTAGTAAATAAAATACTATCCTGCATGAAAGTTGACGATCCGGAAAACTTTATGCAGGAATAAAATAAAATTGCGAGACTCCAAGAGAAAGTTGACCCATCTGAATTAATCTACTTTCTGGAGCTCAATTTGCTTGCACTACTTAAAGTGATGGTAAATGCAATCACTAAAAATAAAGTCTAGTTTCTGTCATCAATTACTAAAAAACGAGTGCTATACTCAACATTTTTGTTCTGAAGTATATTAATAAAATTAGCGCCTCCAGCTGCCCACGGGGCATCACTCCTTAACCAATGAAGTGATGTTTCCACCTCTAGCCATGCTAGGATGTCAGTTGACACGCACGGCTATAGATGGAAATATCACATCATTATAGAAGAGCGCTGTGGGCAGCCGGAGGTGCTGAATTTAGAGATATACTTTAGCACAAAAAGGGTGAGTTTAGCACCTGTTTTTCAGTAATTGATGACAGAAACTAGACTTTATTTTTGTACAACAACAAAATAATCATTACTACTCCATGGATGTCCTCTGTGCACCGAACTACACAGAGAAGGACATCGGGCCACACTTCTACAACTTGCATGGTTGAGAGAATCAATCTGCCCATACCAAAAAGACTGGTCTAGCATAGGGGCTGAACAGGCTTGGAGCAGGGTAGATTTTTTAGTCTGTCTGGTTTTAGACCAAGAAGGGCTGGACTTTCAGAAAGATTTGGATACTTAGATTGTAGAAAAAAAAAACAACATGCTGATCTAAGCTTACCCTAAGACTTATCCTGAGGCAGAAAAGCTAATCCCCCCCCCCCCCCCCCCCAGTGACTGTGGGAATAATAGCATCCAGTCATGGCCCAAACAAGGTGTTATATTAAAACGGAAGGGACAGAAGCCTGCATTTAGAAACAATATCAGCATACCAGGATTTGAGCCATACAGCTCATCTGACTAAAACAGCCAAAGCAGAATTCTTAGCATAAATGCGGGTCATTTCCACCATTGCATCACAAATAACATAATTTATGTAAGAACTTACCTGATAAATTCATTTCTTTCATATTAGCAAGAGTCCATGAGCTAGTGACGTATGGGATATACATTCCTACCAGGAGGGACAAAGTTTCCCAAACCTCAAAATGCCTATAAATACACCCCTCACCACACCCACAATTCAGTTTAACGAATAGCCAAGAAGTGGGGTGATAAAAAAGTGCGAAAGCATATAAAATAAGGAATTGGAATAATTGTGCTTTATACAAAAATCATAACCACCCCAAAAAAAGGGCGGGCCTCATGGACTCTTGCTAATATGAAAGAAATGAATTTATCAGGTAAGTTCTTACATAAATTATGTTTTCTTTCATGTAATTAGCAAGAGGCCATGAGCTAGTGACGTATGGGATAATGATTACCCAAGATGTGGATCTTTCCACGCAAGAGTCACTAGAGAGGGAGGGATAAAATAAAGACAGCCAATTCCTGCTGAAAATAATCCACACCCAAAATAAAGTTTAATGAAAAACATAAGCAGAAGATTCAAACTGAAACCGCTGCCTGAAGTACTTTTCTACCAAAAACTGCTTCAGAAGAAGAAAATACATCAAATTGGTAGAATTTAGTAAAAGTATGCAAAGAGGACCAAGTTGCTGCTTTGCAAATCTGATCAATCGAAGCTTCATTCCTAAACGCCCAGGAAGTAGAAACTGACCTAGTAGAATGAGCTGTAATCCTTTGAGGCAGAGTTTTACCCGACTCAACATAGGCAAGATTAATTAAAGATTTCAACCAAGATGCCAAAGAAATGGCAGAAGCTTTCTGGCCTTTTCTAGAACCGGAAAAGATAACAAATAAACTAGAAGTCTTTCGGAAAGACTTAGTAGCTTCAACATAATATTTCAAAGCTCTAACAACATCCAAAGAATGCAATGATTTCTCCTTAGAATTCTTAGGATTAGGACATAATGAAGGAACCACAATTTCTCTACTAATGTTGTTAGAATTCACAACTTTAGGTAAAAATTCAAAAGAAGTTCGCAACACTGCCTTATCCTGATGAAAAATCAGAAAAGGAGACTCACAAGAAAGAGCAGATAATTCAGAAACTCTTCTGGCAGAAGAGATTGCCAAAAGGAACAAAACTTTCCAAGAAAGTAATTTAATGTCCAATGAATGCATAGGTTCAAACGGAGGAGCTTGAAGAGCCCCCAGAACCACATTCAAACTCCAAGGAGGAGAAATTGACTTAATGACAGGTTTTATACGAACCAAAGCTTGTACAAAACAATGAATATCAGGAAGATTAGCAATCTTTCTGTGAAAAAGAACAGAAAGAGCAGAGATTTGTCCTTTCAAAGAACTTGCGGACAAACCTTTATCTAAACCATCCTGAAGAAACTGTAAAATTCTCGGAATTCTAAAAGAATGCCAAGAAAAATGATGAGAAAGACACCAAGAAATATAAGTCTTCCAGACTCTATAATATATCTCTCTGGATACAGATTTACGAGCCTGTAACATAGTATCACAGAGTCAGAGAAACCTCTTTGACCAAGAATCAAGCGTTCAATCTCCATACCTTTAAATTTAAGGATTTGAGATCCTGATGGAAAAAAGGACCTTGCGACAGAAGGTCTGGTCGTAGCGGAAGAGTCCACGGATGGCAAGAGGCCATCCGGACAAGATCCGCATACCAAAACCTGTGAGGCCATGCCGGAGCTACCAGCAGAACAAACGAGCATTCCTTCAGAATCTTGGAGATTACTCTTGGAAGAAGAACTAGAGGCGGAAAGATATAAGCAGGATGATACTTCCAAGGAAGTGATAATGCATCCACTGCTTCCGCCTGAGGATCCCGGGATCTGGACAGATACCTGGGAAGTTTCTTGTTTAGATGAGACGCCATCAGATCTATTTCTGGAAGCTCCCACATTTGAACAATCTGAAGAAATACCTCTGGGTGAAGAGACCATTCGCCCGGATGCAACGTTTGGCGACTGAGATAATCCGCTTCCCAATTGTCTATACCTGGGATATGAACCGCAGATATTAGACAGGAGCTGGATTCCGCCCAAACCAGAATTCGAGATACTTCTTTCATAGCCAGAGGACTGTGAGTCCCTCCTTGATGATTGATGTATGCCACAGTAGTGACATTGTCTGTCTGAAAACAAATGAACGATTCTCTCTTCAGAAGAGGCCAAGACTGAAGAGCTCTGAAAATTGCACGGAGTTCCAAAATATTGATCGGTAATCTCACCTCCTGAGATTCCCAAACTCCTTGTGCCGCCAGAGATCCCCACACAGCTCCCCAACCTGTGAGACTTGCATCTGTTGAAATTACAGTCCAGGTCGGAAGCACAAAAGAAGCCCCCTGAATTAAACGATGGTGATCTGTCCACCACGTTAGAGAGTGTCGTACAATCGGTTTTAAAGATATTAATTGAGATATCTTTGTGTAATCCTTGCACCATTGATTCAGCATACAGAGCTGAAGAGGTCGCATGTGAAAACGAGCAAAGGGGATCGCGTCCGATGCAGCAGTCATAAGACCTAGAATTTCCATGCATAAGGATACCGAAAGGAATGATTGTGACTGAAGGTTTCGACAAGCTGAAATCAATTTTAGACGTCTCTTGTCTGTTAAAGACAGAGTCATGGACACTGAATCTATCTGGAAACCCAGAAAGGTTACCCTTGTCTGAGGAATCAATGAACTTTTTGGTGAATTGATCCTCCAACCATGATCTTGAAGAAACAACACAAGTCGATTCGTATGAGATTCTGCTAAATGTAAAGACTGAGCAAGTACCAAGATATCGTCCAAATAAGGAAATACCACAATACCCTGTTCTCTGATTACAGACAGAAGGGCACCGAGAACCTTTGTAAAAATTCTTGGAGCTGTAGCTAGGCCAAACGGCAGAGCCACAAACTGGTAATGCTTGTCCAGAAAAGAGAATCTCAGGAACTGATAATGATCTGGATGAATCGGAATATGCAGATATGCATCCTGTAAATCTATTGTGGACATATAATGCCCTTGCTGAACAAAAGGCAAGATAGTCCTTACAGTTACCATTTTGAACGTTGGTATCCTTACATAACGATTCAATATTTTTAGATCCAGAACTGGTCTGAAGGAATTCTCCTTCTTTGGTACAATGAAGAGATTTGAATAAAACCCCATCCCCTGTTCCAGAACTGGAACTGGCATAATTACTCCAGCCAACTCTAGATCTGAAACACAATTCAGAAATGCTTGAGCTTTCACTGGATTTACTGGGACACGGGAAAGAAAAAATCTCTTTGCAGGAGGTCTTATCTTGAAACCAATTCTGTACCCTTCTGAAACAATGTTCTGAATCCAAAGATTGTGAACAGAATTGATCCAAATTTCTTTGAAAAAACGTAACCTGCCCCCTACCAGCTGAGCTGGAATGAGGGCCGCACCTTCATGTGGACTTAGAAGCAGGCTTTGTCTTTCTAGAAGGCTTGGATTTATTCCAGACTGGAGATGGTTTCCAAACTGAAACTGCTCCTGAGGATGAAGGAACAGGCTTTTGTTCTTTGTTGAAACGAAAGGAACGAAAACGATTATTAGCCCTGTTTTTACCCTTAGATTTTTTATCCTGTGGTAAAAAAGTTCCTTTCCCACCAGTAACAGTTGAGATAATAGAATCCAACTGAGAACCAAATAATTTGTTACCCTGGAAAGAAATGGAAAGTAGAGTTGATTTAGAAGCCATATCAGCATTCCAAGTTTTAAGCCATAAAGCTCTTCTAGCTAAAATAGCTAGAGACATAAACCTGACATCAACTCTGATATTATCAAAAATGGCATCACAGATAAAATTATTAGCATGCTGAAGAAGAATAATAATATTATGAGAATCATGATCTGTTACTTGTTGCGCTAAAGTCTCCAACCAAAAAGTGGAAGCTGCAGCAACATCAGCCAATGATATAGCAGGTCTAAGAAGATTACCTGAACACAGATAAGCTTTTCTTAGAAAGGATTCAATTTTCCTATCTAAAGGATCTTTAAACGAAGTACCATCTGACGTAGGAATAGTAGTAAGTTTAGCAAGGGTAGAAATAGCCCCATCGACTTTAGGGATTTTGTCCCAAAATTCTAATCTGTCAGACGGCACAAGATATAATTGCTTAAAACGTTTAGAAGGAGTAAATGAATTACCCAATTTATCCCATTCTCTGGAAATTACTTCAGAAATAGCATTAGGAACAGGAAAAACTTCTGGAATAACCACAGGAGATTTAAATACCTTATCTAAACGTTTAGAATTAGTATCAAGAGGACCAGAATCCTCTATTTCTAAAGCAATTAGTACTTCTTTAAGTAAAGAACGAATAAATTCCATTTTAAATAAATATGAAGATTTATCAGCATCAATCTCTGAGACAGAATCCTCTGAACCAGAAGAGTCATCAGAATCAGAATGATGATGTTCATTTAAAAATTCATCTGTAGAGAGAAGTTTTAAAAGAATTTTTATGTTTACTAGAAGGAGAAATAACAGACATAGCCTTCTTGATGGATTCAGAAACAAAATCTCTAATGTTATCAGGAACATTCTGCACCTTAGATGTTGAAGGAACTGCAACAGGCAATGGTACATTACTAAAGGAAATATTATCTGCTTTAACAAGTTTGTCATGACAATTAATACAAACAACAGCCGGAGGAATAGCTACCAAAAGTTTACAGCAGATACACTTAGCTTTGGTAGTTCCAGCACTAGACAGCGATTTTCCTGAAGTATCTTCTGACTCAGATGCAACGTGAGACATCTTGCAATATGTAAGAGAAAAAACAACATATAAAGCAAAATTGATCAAATTCCTTAAATGACAGTTTCAGGAATGGGAAAAAATGCCAATAAACAAGCTTCTAGTAACCAGAAGCAAAGAAAAAATGAGACTGAAATAATGTGGAGACAAAAGCGACGCCCATATTTTTTGGCGCCAAATAAGACGCCCACATTATTTGGCGCCTAAATGCTTTTTGGCGCCAAAAATGACGCCACATCTGGAACGCCGACATTTTTGGCGCAAAAGGACGTAAAAAAATGACGCAACTTCCGGCGACACGTATGATGCCGGAAACAGAAAAGATTTTTTGCGCCAAAAAAGTCTGCGCCAAGAATGACGCAATAAAATGAAGCATTTTCAGCCCCCGTGAGCCTAACAGCCCACAGGGAAAAAAAGAGTCAAATTTTAAGGTAAGAAAAAAATTGATTCAAATGCATTATCCCAAATATGAAACTGACTGTCTGAAAATAAGGAATGTTGAACATCCTGAGTCAAGGCAAATAAATGTTTGAATACATATATTTAGAACTTTATAAATAAAGTGCCCAACCAAAGCTTAGAGTGTCACAGAAAATAAGATTTACTTACCCCAGGACACTCATCTACATGTTTGTAGAAAGCCAAACCAGTACTGAAACGAAAATCAGCAGAGGTAATGGTATATAAATAAGAGTATATCGTCGATCTGAAAAGGGAGGTAAGAGATGAATCTCTACGACCGATAACAGAGAACCTATGAAATAGACCCCGTAGAAGGAGATCACTGCATTCAAAATAGGCAATACTCTCCTCACATCCCTCTGACATTCACTGCACGCTGAGAGGAAAACCGGGCTCCAACCTTCTGCGGAGCGCATATCAACGTAGAATCTAGCACAAACTTACTTCACCACCTCCATAGGAGGCAAAGTTTGTAAAAACTGAATTGTGGGTGTGGTGAGGGGTGTATTTATAGACATTTTGAGGTTTGGGAAACTTTGCCCCTCCTGGTAGGAATGTATATCCCATACGTCACTAGCTCATGGACTCTTGCTAATTACATGAAAGAAAAAGCTATTTTGAATCTCGTCCATAGTAGTTTCCCCAGAAACAAGTTCTGAAATGCTGCCACACCAAAAAGCAGTAGCAGCAGCTAAGCAGGCAACACTGACAGCAGGCCTAAACAGTTTAGCACCTCTAAATGCTGCCACACCAAAAAGCAGTAGCAGCAGCTAAGCAGGCAACACTGACAGCAGGCCTAAACAGTTTAGCACCTCTAAATGCTGCCACACCAAAAAGCAGTAGCAGCAGCTAAGCAGGCAACACTGACAGCAGGCCTAAACAGTTTAGCACCTCTAAATGCTGCCACACCAAAAAGCAGTAGCAGCAGCTAAGCAGGCAACACTGACAGCAGGCCTAAACAGTTTAGCACCTCTAAAACCTGAAAGCTGAAATGAACGTCTATGAAAACCTTAAAATTTTCTAGCACAAAGATCCTTAAAAGGGGAACAGTATGCCAGGCAAAAGTGGAAATAGCTATATCCATCCACCTTAGGAACCTTTGTTTACAGAGGGAACATAGATTTAAACTTAGGAGATGGAACACAGGGAATACCTAGCTTAGACATGAATACAAAAACTGTAAATGAAGAAGCCAGTATTAATCTTCATTTTCTTCATTTATCTTATATACTGGCTGCTTAAAGACCAGTCAACACAGTAGATGTGCATATACTTATATATATATATATATATATATATATGCATATATACTTCTATAATCAAATTTGCTTTGCTCCCATGGAATTCTTTCTTGAAGAGATACCTTAGTATCTGATGCACTACATGGCATGACATAGTGCTACCAGCTAGTACTCTTGCAAATGAATAACATTCTTGCAAAACTGCTGCCATATAGTGCTCCAGATATAGGCAGGCTCCTGAGCTTTCACCCCTGCTTTTCTACAAAAGATAGGAAGAGAATGAATAAAAATTGATAATAGAGCATGCAATTTTAAACAACTTTCTAATTTATTTATCTAAATCCCAAAAGAAAATGTTTAGGTTTCATATCCTTTAAATTGCAAATCTCTTACACAAGCCAAGAAAGTTTGGGATCGGATTACAAGTCAAGAAAACTTGGGCCTATACCCCTTGAGTTTCCCACTCAGGTGCTAACAACGGCTCAGAGCCGTCGCTAGCACTCTCCCACCTTGAGGGAGATCTGGGGGCTCCCACCCGCTCCTACCCCAGCGATCGGGCCTGAATATTGACAGGCATCGCCGGGGGTTCACGTTTTGCGTGGTGACATCACACACGACGTGATGACGTCACCACGCAACTTTGTTACAATGACAAGTATAGGGAAAGGGGCATGCTGCTTAGAAGCCTGTATCTCAGGCATCTAAGCAGCTACAGACCCCCAACACCCAACGTTAGAAAGGTAATCGCCTAACCTTTCCAAGTCCACATTTCACATTTTAAAAAAAGATACAAATTAAAAAACCCTCAAATCAGCTTAGCACCCAGGAGGGAAAACATAATTTATGTAAGAACTTACCTGATAAATTCATTTCTTTCATATTAGCAAGAGTCCATGAGCTAGTGACGTATGGAATATACATTCCTACCAGGAGGGGCAAAGTTTCCCAAACCTCAAAATGCCTACAAATACACCCCTCACCACACCCACAATTCAGTTTAACGAAATAGCCAAGAAGTGGGGTGATAAAAAAGTGCGAAAGCATATAAAATAAGGAATTGGAATAATTGTGCTTTATACAAAATCATAACCACCACAAAAAAAGGGCGGGCCTCATGGACTCTTGCTAATATGAAAGAAATGAATTTATCAGGTAAGTTCTTACATAAATTATGTTTTCTTTCATGTAATTAGCAAGAGTCCATGAGCTAGTGACGTATGGGATAATGACTACCCAAGATGTGGATCTTTCCACACAAGAGTCACTAGAGAGGGAGGGATAAAATAAAGACAGCCAATTCCTGCTGAAAATAATCCACACCCAAAATAAAGTTTAACGAAAAACATAAGCAGAAGATTCAAACTGAAACCGCTGCCTGAAGTACTTTTCTACCAAAAACTGCTTCAGAAGAAGAAAATACATCAAAATGGTAGAATTTAGTAAAAGTATGCAAAGAGGACCAAGTTGCTGCTTTGCAGATCTGGTCAACCGAAGCTTCATTCCTAAACGCCCAGGAAGTAGAAACTGACCTAGTAGAATGAGCCGTAATTCTCTGAGGCGGAGTTTTACCCGACTCAACATAGGCAAGATGAATTAAAGATTTCAACCAAGATGCCAAAGAAATGGCAGAAGCTTTCTGGCCTTTTCTAGAACCGGAAAAGATAACAAATAGACTAGAAGTCTTACGGAAAAATTTCGTAGCTTCAACATAATATTTCAAAGCTCTAACAACATCCAAAGAATGCAACGATTTCTCCTTAGAATTCTTAGGATTAGGACATAATGAAGGAACCACAATTTCCCTACTAATGTTGTTGGAATTCACAACTTTAGGTAAAAATTCAAAAGAAGTTCGCAACACCGCCTTATCCTGATGAAAAATCAGAAAAGGAGACTCACAAGAAAGAGCAGATAATTCAGAAACTCTTCTAGCAGAAGAGATGGCCAAAAGGAACAAAACTTTCCAAGAAAGTAATTTAATGTCCAATGAATGCATAGGTTCAAACGGAGAAGCTTGAAGAGCTCCCAGAACCAAATTCAAACTCCAAGGAGGAGAAATTGACTTAATGACAGGTTTTATACGAACCAAAGCTTGTACAAAACAATGAATATCAGGAAGAATAGCAATCTTTCTGTGAAAAAGAACAGAAAGAGCAGAGATTTTGTCCTTTCAAAGAACTTGCGGACAAACCCTTATCTAAACCATCCTGAAGAAACTGTAAAATTCTCGGTATTCTAAAAGAATGCCAAGAAAAATGATGAGAAAGACACCAAGAAATATAAGTCTTCCAGACTCTATAATATATCTCTCGAGATACAGATTTACGAGCCTGTAACATAGTATTAATGACAGAGTCAGAGAAACCTCTTTGACCAAGAATCAAGCGTTCAATCTCCATACCTTTAAATTTAAGGATTTCAGATCCTGATGGAAAAAGGGACCTTGTGACAGAAGGTCTGGTCTTAACGGAAGAGTCCACGGTTGGCAAGAGGCCATCCGGACAAGATCCGCATACCAAAACCTGTGAGGCCATGCCGGAGCTACCAGCAGAACAAACGAGCATTCCTTCAGAATCTTGGAGATTACTCTTGGAAGAAGAACTAGAGGCGGAAAGATATAGGCAGGATGATACTTCCAAGGAAGTGATAATGCATCCACTGCCTCCGCCTGAGGATCCCGGGATCTGGACAGATACCTGGGAAGTTTCTTGTTTAGATGGGACGCCATCAGATCTATATCTGGAAGTTCCCACATTTGAACAATCTGAAGAAATACCTCTGGGTGAAGAGACCATTCGCCCGGATGCAACGTTTGGCGACTGAGATAATCCGCTTCTCAATTGTCTATACCTGGGATATGAACCGCAGAGATTAGACAGGAGCTGGATTCCGCCCAAACCAAAATTCGAGATACTTCTTTCATAGCCAGAGGACTGTGAGTCCCTCCTTGATGATTGATGTATGCCACAGTTGTGACATTGTCTGTCTGAAAACAAATGAACAATTCTCTCTTCAGAAGAGGCCAAAACTGAAGAGCTCTGAAAATTGCACGGAGTTCCAAAATATTGATCGGTAATCTCACCTCCTGAGATTCCCAAACTCCTTGTGCTGTCAGAGATCCCCACACAGCTCCCCAACCCGTGAGACTTGCATCTGTTGAAATTACAGTCCAGGTCGGAAGCACAAAAACAGAATTTATGTTTACCTGATAAATTACTTTCTCCAACGGTGTGTCCGGTCCACGGCGTCATCCTTACTTGTGGGATATTCTCTTCCCCAACAGGAAATGGCAAAGAGCCCAGCAAAGCTGGTCACATGATCCCTCCTAGGCTCCGCCTTCCCCAGTCATTCGACCGACGTAAAGGAGGAATATTTGCATAGGAGAAACCATATGATACCGTGGTGACTGTAGTTAAAGAAAATAAATTATCAGACCTGATTAAAAAACCAGGGCGGGCCGTGGACCGGACACACCGTTGGAGAAAGTAATTTATCAGGTAAACATAAATTCTGTTTTCTCCAACATAGGTGTGTCCGGTCCACGGCGTCATCCTTACTTGTGGGAACCAATACCAAAGCTTTAGGAAACGGATGAAGGGAGGGAGCAAATCAGGTCACCTAGATGGAAGGCACCACGGCTTGCAAAACCTTTCTCCCAAAAATAGCCTCCGAAGAAGCAAAAGTATCAAACTTGTAAAATTTAGTAAAAGTGTGCAGTGAAGACCAAGTCGCTGCCTTACATATCTGATCAACAGAAGCCTCGTTCTTGAAGGCCCACGTGGAAGCCACAGCCCTAGTGGAATGAGCTGTGATTCTTTCAGGAGGCTGCCGTCCGGCAGTCTCATAAGCCAATCTGATGATGCTTTTAATCCAAAAAGAGAGAGAGGTAGAAGTTGCTTTTTGACCTCTCCTTTTACCAGAATAAACAACAAACAAGGAAGATGTTTGTCTAAAATCCTTAGTAGCATCTAAATAGAATTATAGAGCACGAACAACATCCAAATTGTGCAACAAACGTTCCTTCTTTGAAACTGGATTCGGACACAAAGAAGGCACGACTATCTCCTGGTTAATGTTTTTGTTGGAAACAACTTTCGGAAGAAAACCAGGTTTAGTACGTAAAACCACCTTATCTGCATGGAACACCAGATAAGGAGGAGAACACTGCAGAGCAGATAATTCTGAAACTCTTCTAGCAGAAGAAATTGCAACCAAAAACAGAACTTTCCAAGATAATAACTTAATATCAACGGAATGTAAGGGTTCAAACGGAACCCCCTGAAGAACTGAAAGAACTAAATTGAGACTCCAAGGAGGAGTCAAAGGTTTGTAAACAGGCTTGATTCTAACCAGAGCCTGAACAAAGGCTTGAACATCTGGCACAGCTGCCAGCTTTTTGTGAAGTAAGACAGACAAGGCAGAAATCTGTCCCTTCAAGGAACTTGCAGATAATCCTTTCTCCAAACCTTCTTGAAGAAAGGATAGAATCTTAGGAATTTTTACCTTGTCCCAAGGGAATCCTTTAGATTCACACCAACAGATATATTTTTTCCATATTTTGTGGTAAATTTTTCTAGTTACAGGCTTTCTGGCCTGAACAAGAGTATCAATGACAGAATCTGAGAACCCTCGCTTTGATAAGATCAAGCGTTCAATCTCCAAGCAGTCAGTTGGAGTGAGACCAGATTCGGATGTTCGAACGGACCTTGAACAAGAAGGTCTCGTCTCAAAGGTAGCTTCCATGGTGGAGCCGATGACATATTCACCAGGTCTGCATACCAAGTCCTGCGTGGCCACGCAGGAGCTATCAAGATCACCGATGCCCTCTCCTGATTGATCCTGGCTACCAGCCTGGGGATGAGAGGAAACGGCGGGAATACATAAGCTAGTTTGAAGGTCCAAGGTGCTACTAGTGCATCTACTAGAGTCGCCTTGGGATCCCTGGATCTGGACCCGTAGCAAGGAACCTTGAAGTTCTGACGAGAGGCCATCAGATCCATGTCTGGAATGCCCCACAATTGAGTAATTTGGGCAAAGATTTCCGGATGGAGTTCCCACTCCCCCAGATGAAATGTCTGACGACTCAGAAAATCCGCTTCCCAATTTTCCACTCCTGGGATGTGGATTGCAGACAAGTGGCAGGAGTGAGTCTCCGCCCATTGAATGATTTTGGTCACTTCTTCCATCGCCAGGGAACTCCTTGTTCCCCCCTGATGGTTGATGTACGCAACAGTCGTCATGTTGTCTGATTGAAACCGTATGAACTTGGCCTTTGCTAGCTGAGGCCAAGCCTTGAGAGCATTGAATATCGCTCTCAGTTCCAGAATATTTATCGGGAGAAGAGATTCTTCCCGAAACCAAAGACCCTGAGCTTTCAGGGGTCCCCAGACCGCGCCCCAGCCCACCAGACTGGCGTCGGTCGTGACAATGACCCACTCTGGTCTGCGGAATGTCATCCCTTGTGACAGGTTGTCCAGGGACAGCCACCAACGGAGTGAGTCTCTGGTCCTCTGATTTACTTGTATCTTCGGAGACAAGTCTGTATAATCCCCATTCCACTGACTGAGCATGCACAGTTGTAATGGTCTTAGATGAATTCGCGCAAAAGGAACTATGTCCATTGCCGCTACCATCAAACCTATTACTTCCATGCACTGCGCTATGGAAGGAAGAGGAACAGAATGAAGTATTTGACAAGAGTTTAGAAGTTTTGATTTTCTGGCCTCTGTCAGAAAAATCCTCATTTCTAAGGAGTCTATTATTGTTCCCAAGAAGGGAACCCTTGTTGACGGAGAAAGAGAACTTTTTTCTACGTTCACTTTCCACCCGTGAGATCTGAGAAAGGCCAGGACAATGTCCGTGTGAGCCTTTGCTTGAGGAAGGGACGACGCTTGAATCAGAATGTCGTCCAAGTAAGGTACTACTGCAATGCCCCTTGGTCTTAGCACCGCTAGAAGGAACCCTAGTACCTTTGTGAAAATCCTTGGAGCAGTGGCTAATCCGAACGGAAGTGCCACAAACTGGTAATGCTTGTCCAGGAATGCGAACCTTAGGAACCGATGATGTTCCTTGTGGATAGGAATATGTAGATACGCATCCTTTAAATCCACCGTGGTCATGAATTGACCTTCCTGGATGGAAGGAAGAATTGTTCGAATGGTTTCCATTTTGAACGATGGAACCTTGAGAAACTTGTTTAGGATCTTGAGATCTAAGATTGGTCTGTATGTTCCCTCTTTTTTGGGAACTACGAACAGATTGGAGTAGAACCCCATCCCTTGTTCTCCTAATGGAACAGGATGAATCACTCCCATTTTTAACAGGTCTTCTACACAATGTAAGAATGCCTGTTTTTTTATGTGGTCTGAAGACAATTGAGACCTGTGGAACCTCCCCCTTGGGGGAAGCCCCTTGAATTCCAGAAGATAACCTTGGGAGACTATTTCTAGCGCCCAAGGATCCAGAACATCTCTTGCCCAAGCCTGAGCGAAGAGAGAGAGTCTGCCCCCCACCAGATCCGGACCCGGATCGGGGGCCAACATCTCATGCTGTCTTGGTAGCAGTGGCAGGTTTCTTGGCCTGCTTTCCTTTGTTCCAGCCTTGCATTGGTCTCCAGGCTGGCTTGGCTTGAGAAGTATTACCCTCTTGCTTAGAGGACGTAGCACTTGGGGCTGGTCCGTTTCTGCGAAAGGGACGAAAATTAGGTTTATTTTTGGCCTTGAAAGACCTATCCTGAGGAAGGGCGTGGCCCTTGCCCCCAGTGATATCAGAGATAATCTCTTTCAAGTCAGGGCCAAACAGCGTTTTCCCCTTGAAAGGAATGTTAAGCAATTTGTTCTTGGAAGACGCATCCGCTGACCAAGATTTTAACCAAAGCGCTCTGCGCGCCACAATAGCAAAACCAGAATTTTTCGCCGCTAACCTAGCCAATTGCAAAGTGGCGTCTAGGGTGAAAGAATTAGCCAATTTGAGAGCACGAATTCTGTCCATAATCTCCTCATAAGAAGAAGAATTATTATTGATCGCCTTTTCTAGCTCATCGAACCAGAAACACGCGGCTCTAGTGACAGGAACAATGCATGAAATTGGTTGTAGAAGGTAACCTTGCTGAACAAACATCTTTTTAAGCAAACCTTCTAATTTTTTATCCATAGGATCTTTGAAAGCACAACTATCTTCTATGGGTATAGTGGTGCGTTTGTTTAGAGTAGAAACCGCCCCCTCGACCTTGGGGACTGTCTGCCATAAGTCCTTTCTGGGGTCGACCATAGGAAACAATTTTTTAAATATGGGGGGAGGGACGAAAGGTATACCGGGCCTTTCCCATTCTTTATTTACAATGTCCGCCACCCGCTTGGGTATAGGAAAAGCTTCGGGGGGCCCCGGGACCTCTAGGAACTTGTCCATTTTACATAGTTTCTCTGGAATGACCAAATTCTCACAATCATCCAGAGTGGATAACACCTCCTTAAGCAGAGCGCGGAGATGTTCCAATTTAAATTTAAATGTAATCACATCAGGTTCAGCTTGTTGAGAAATTTTCCCTGAATCTGAAATTTCTCCCTCAGACAAAACCTCCCTGGCCCCCTCAGACTGGTGTAGGGGCCCTTCAGAACCAATATCATCAGCGTCCTCATGCTCTTCAGTATTTTCTAAAACAGAGCAGTCGCGCTTTCGCTGATAAGTGGGCATTTTGGCTAAAATGTTTTTGATAGAATTATCCATTACAGCCGTTAATTGTTGCATAGTAAGGAGTATTGGCGCACTAGATGTACTAGGGGCCTCCTGTGTGGGCAAGACTGGTGTAGACGAAGGAGGGGATGATGCAGTACCATGCTTACTCCCCTCACTTGAGGAATCATCTTGGGCATCATTTTCTCTAAATTTTGTGTCACATAAATCACATCTATTTAAATGAGAAGGAACCTTGGCTTCCCCACATTCAGAACACAGTCTATCTGGTAGTTCAGACATGTTAAACAGGCAAAAACTTGATAACAAAGTACAAAAAACGTTTTAAAATAAACCGTTACTGTCACTTTAAATTTTAAACTGAACACACTTTATTACTGCAATTGCGAAAAAGTATGAAGGAATTGTTCAAAATTCACCAAAATTTCACCACAGTGTCTTAAAGCCTTAAAAGTATTGCACGCCAAATTTGGAAGCTTTAACCCTTAAAATAACGGAACCGGAGCCGTTTTTATATTTAACCCCTTTACAGTCCCTGGTATCTGCTTTGCTGAGACCCAACCAAGCCCAAAGGGGAATACGATACCAAATGACGCCTTCAGAAAGTCTTTTCTATGTATCAGAGCTCCTCACACATGCATCTGCATGTCATGCTTCTCAAAAACAAGTGCGCAATACAGGCGCGAAAATGAGACTCTGCCTATGATTAGGGAAAGCCCCTAGAGAATAAGGTGTCCAATACAGTGCCTGCCGGTTATTTTACATAATTCCCAAGATTAAAATAATTCCTCAAGGCTATGGAGTATAAAATATGCTTATATATAAATCGATTTAGCCCAGAAAATGTCTACAGTCTTAGAAAGCCCTTGTGAAGCCCTTTTTTTCTTTCTGTAATAAAAATGGCTTACCGGATCCCATAGGGAAAATGACAGCTTCCAGCATTACATCGTCTTGTTAGAATGTGTCATACCTCAAGCAGCAAAAATCTGCTCACTGTTCCCCCAACTGAAGTTAATTCCTCTCAACAGTCCTGTGTGGAACAGCCATCGATTTTAGTAACGGTTGCTAAAATCATTTTCCTCTTACAAACAGAAATCTTCATCTCTTTTCTGTTTCAGAGTAAATAGTACATACCAGCACTATTTTAAAATAACAAACTCTTGATTGAATAATAAAAACTACAGTTAAACACTAAAAAACTCTAAGCCATCTCCGTGGAGATGTTGCCTGTACAACGGCAAAGAGAATGACTGGGGAAGGCGGAGCCTAGGAGGGATCATGTGACCAGCTTTGCTGGGCTCTTTGCCATTTCCTGTTGGGGAAGAGAATATCCCACAAGTAAGGATGACGCCGTGGACCGGACACACCTATGTTGGAGAAAGAAGCCCCCTGATTAAACGATGGTGATCTGTCCACCATGTTAGAGAGTGTCGAACAATCGGTTTTAAAGATATTGTTTGAGATATCTTCGTGTAATCCTTGCACCATTGCTTCAGCATACAGAGCTGAAGAGGTCGCATGTGAAAACGAGCAAAGGGGATCGCGTCCGATGCAGCAGTCATAAGACCTAGAATTTCCATGCATAAGGCTACCGAAGGGAATGATTGTGACTGAAGGTTTCGACAAGCTGCAATCAATTTTAGACGTCTCTTGTCTGTTAAAGACAGAGTCATGGACACTGAATCCATCTGGAAACCCAGAAAGGTTACCCTTGTCTGAGGAATCAAAGAACTTTTTGGTAAATTGATCCTCCAACCATGATCTTGAAGAAACAACACAAGTCGATTCGTATGAGATTCTGCTAAATGTAAAGACTGAGCAAGTACCAAGATATCGTCCAAATAAGGAAATACCACAATACCCTGTTCTCTGATTACAGACAGAAGGGCACCGAGAACCTTTGTAAAAATTCTTGGAGCTGTAGCTAGGCCAAACGGCAGAGCCACAAACTGGTAATGCTTGTCCAGAAAAGAGAATCTCAGGAACTGATAATGATCTGGATGAATCGGAATATGCAGATATGCATCCTGTAAATCTATTGTGGACATATAATTCCCTTGCTGAACAAAAGGCAAGATAGTCCTTACAGTTACCATTTTGAACGTTGGTATCCGTACATAACGATTCAATATTTTTAGATCCAGAACTGGTCTGAAGGAGTTCTCCTTCTTTGGTACAATGAAGAGATTTGAATAAAACCCCATCCCCTGTTCCGGAACTGGAACTGGCATAATTACTCCAGTCAACTCTAGATCTGAAACACATTTCAGAAACGCTTGAGCTTTTACTGGATTTACTGGGACACGGGAAAGAAAAAATCTCTTTGCAGGAGGTCTCATCTTGAAACCAATTCTGTACCCTTCTGAAACAATGTTCTGAATCCAAAGATTGTGAACAGAATTGATCCAAATTTCTTTGAAAAAACGTAACCTGCCCCCTACCAGCTGAGCTGGAATGAGGGCCGCACCTTCATGTGGACTTAGAAGCAGGCTTTGCCTTTCTAGCTGGCTTGGATTTATTCCAGACTGGAGATGGTTTCCAAACTGAAACTGCTCCTGAGGATGAAGGATCAGGCTTTTGTTCTTTGTTGAAACGAAAGGAACGAAAACGATTATTTGCCCTACTTTTACCTTTAGATTTTTTATCCTGTGGTAAAAAAGTTCCTTTCCCACCAGTAACAGTTGAAATGATGGAATCCAACTGAGAACCAAATAATTTGTTACCCTCGAAAGAAATAGAAAGTAAAGTTGATTTAGAAGCCATATCAGCATTCCAAGTTTTAAGCCATAAAGCTTTCCTAGCTAAAATAGCTAAAGACATAAACCTGACATCAACTCTGATAATATCAAAAATGGCATCACAGATAAAATTATTAGCATGCTGTAGAAGAATAATAATATCATGAGAATCACGATGTGTTACTTGTTGCGCTAAAGTTTCCAACCAAAAAGTTGAAGCTGCAGCAACATCAGCCAAAGATATAGCAGGTCTAAGAAGATTACCTGAACACAGATAAGCTTTTCTTAGAAAGGACTCAATTTTCCTATCTAGAGGATCCTTAAACGAAGTACCATCTGACGTAGGAATAGTAGTACGTTTAGCAAGGGTAGAAATAGCCCCATCAACTTTAGGGATTTTGTCCCAAAATTCCAATCTGTCAGACGGCACAGGATATAAATGCTTAAAACGTTTAGAAGGAGTAAATGAATTACCCAATTTATCCCATTCTTTGGAAATTACTGCAGAAATAGCATTAGGAACAGGAAAAACATAATTTATGCTTACCTGATAAATTCCTTTCTTCTGTTGTGTGATCAGTCCACGGGTCATCATTACTTCTGGGATATAACTCCTCCCCAACAGGAAATGCAAGAGGATTCACCCAGCAGAGCTGCATATAGCTCCTCCCCTCTACGTCAGTCCCAGTCATTCGACCAAGAATCAACGAGAAAGGAGTAACCAAGGGTGAAGTGGTGACTGGAGTATAATTTAAAAGATATTTACCTGCCTTAAAACAGGGCGGGCCGTGGACTGATCACACAACAGAAGAAAGGAATTTATCAGGTAAGCATAAATTATGTTTTCTTCTGTTATGTGTGATCAGTCCACGGGTCATCATTACTTCTGGGATACCAATACCAAAGCAAAAGTACACGGATGACGGGAGGGAAAGGCAGGCTCATTATACCGAAGGAACCACTGCCTGAAGAACCTTTCTCCCAAAAATAGCCTCCGAAGAAGCAAAAGTGTCAAATTTGTAAAATTTGGAAAAAGTATGAAGTGAAGACCAAGTTGCAGCCTTGCAAATCTGTTCAACAGAGGCCTCATTCTTAAAGGCCCAAGTGGAAGCCACAGCTCTAGTGGAGTGAGCTGTAATTCTTTCAGGAGGCTGCTGTCCAGCAGTCTCATAGGCTAAACGTATTATGCTACGAAGCCAAAAAGAGAGAGAGGTAGCAGAAGCTTTTTGACCTCTCCTCTGTCCAGAGTAAACGACAAACAAGGAAGAAGTTTGGCGAAAATCTTTAGTTGCCTGCAAGTAGAACTTGAGGGCACGAACTACATCCAGATTGTGTAAAAGACGTTCCTTCTTTGAAGAAGGATTTGGACACAAGGATGGGACAACAATCTCTTGATTGATGTTCCTGTTAGTGACTACCTTAGGTAAGAACCCAGGTTTAGTACGCAGAACTACCTTGTCTGAGTGAAAAATCAGATAAGGGGAATCACAATGTAAGGCTGATAACTCAGAGACTCTTCGAGCCGAGGAAATAGCCATTAAAAACAGAACTTTCCAAGATAACATTTTTATATCAATGGAATGAAGGGGTTCAAACGGAACACCCTGTAAAACGTTAAGAACTAAGTTTAAACTCCATGGTGGAGCAACAGCTTTAAACACAGGCTTGATCCTAGCTAAAGCCTGACAAAAGGACTGGACGTCTGGATTTTCTGACAGACGTCTGTGTAACAAGATGGACAGAGCTGAAATCTGTCCCTTTAATGAACTAGCTGATAAACCCTTTTCTAAACCTTCTTGTAGAAAAGACAGTATCCTAGCGATCCTAACCTTACTCCAGGAGTAACCTTTGGATTCGCACCAGTATAGGTATTTCCGCCATATTTTATGGTAAATCCTTCTGGTAACAGGCTTCCTAGCCTGAATTAGGGTATCAATAACCGACTCAGAAAAACCACGTTTTGATAAAATCAAGCGTTCAATTTCCAAGCAGTCAGCTTCAGAGAAGTTAGATTTTGATGTTTGAATGGACCCTGTATCAGAAGGTCCTGTCTTAGAGGTAGAGACCAAGGCGGACAGGATGACATGTCTACTAGATCTGCATACCAAGTCCTGCGTGGCCATGCAGGTGCTATTAGAATTACTGATGCTCTCTCCTGTTTGATTTTGGCAATCAATCGAGGAAGCAGGGGGAAGGGTGGAAACACATAAGCCATCCTGAAGTTCCAAGGTGCTGTCAAAGCATCTATCAGAACTGCTCCCGGATCCCTGGATCTGGACCCGTAGCGAGGAAGTTTGGCGTTCTGGCGAGACGCCATGAGATCTATCTCTGGTTTGCCCCAACGTCGAAGTATTTGGGCAAAGACCTCCGGATGAAGTTCCCACTCCCCCGGATGAAAAGTCTGGCGACTCAAGAAATCCGCCTCCCAGTTCTCCACTCCCGGGATGTGGATTGCTGACAGGTGGCAAGAGTGAGACTCTGCCCAGCGAATTATCTTTGATACTTCCATCATTGCTAGGGAGCTTCTTGTCCCTCCCTGATGGTTGATGTAAGCTACAGTCGTGATGTTGTCCGACTGAAACCTGATGAACCCCCGAGTTGTTAACTGGGGCCAAGCCAGAAGGGCATTGAGAACTGCTCTCAATTCCAGAATGTTTATTGGAAGGAGACTCTCCTCCTGATTCCATAGTCCCTGAGCCTTCAGAGAATTCCAGACAGCGCCCCAACCTAGTAGGCTGGCGTCTGTTGTTACAATTGTCCAGTCTGGCCTGCTGAATGGCATCCCCCTGGACAGGTGTGGCCGATAAAGCCACCATAGAAGAGAATTTCTGGTCTCTTGATTCAGATTCAGAGTAGGGGACAAATCTGAGTAATCCCCATTCCACTGACTTAGCATGCATAATTGCAGCGGTCTGAGGTGTAGGCGTGCAAAAGGTACTATGTCCATTGCCGCTACCATTAAGCCGATCACCTCCATGCATTGAGCTACTGACGGGTGTTGAATGGAATGAAGGACGCGGCATGCATTTTGAAGCTTTGTTAACCTGTCTTCTGTCAGGTAAATCTTCATTTCTACAGAATCTATAAGAGTCCCCAAGAATGGAACTCTTGTGAGAGGAAAGAGAGAACTCTTCTTTTCGTTCACTTTCCATCCATGCGACCTTAGAAATGCCAGAACTAACTCTGTATGAGACTTGGCAGTTTGAAAGCTTGAAGCTTGAATTAGAATGTCGTCTAGGTACGGAGCTACCGAAATCCCTCGCGGTCTTAGTACCGCTAGAAGGGCACCCAGAACCTTTGTGAAGATTCTTGGAGCCGTAGCCAATCCGAATGGAAGAGCTACAAACTGGTAGTGCCTGTCTAAGAAGGCAAACCTTAGATACCGGTGATGATCTTTGTGGATCGGTATGTGAAGGTAAGCATCCTTTAAATCCACTGTGGTCATGTACTGACCCTCTTGGATCATGGGTAAGATTGTCCGAATAGTTTCCATTTTGAACGATGGAACTCTTAGGAATTTGTTTAGAGTCTTTAAATCTAAGATTGGCCTGAAAGTTCCCTCTTTTTTGGGAACCACAAACAGGTTTGAGTAGAACCCTTGTCCTTGTTCCGACCGCGGAACCGGATGGATCACTCCCATTAATAACAGATCTTGTACGCAGCGTAGAAACGCTTCTTTCTTTATCTGGTTTGTTGACAACCTTGACAGATGAAATCTCCCTCTTGGGGGAGATAATTTGAAGTCTAGAAGGTATCCCTGCGATATGATCTCTAGAGCCCAGGGATCCTGAACATCTCTTGCCCAGGCCTGGGCGAAGAGAGAGAGTCTGCCCCCCACTAGATCCGGTCCCGGATCGGGGGCTCTCGATTCATGCTGTCTTTGGGGCAGCAGCAGGTTTCCTGGCCTGCTTGCTCTTGTTCCAGGACTGGTTAGGCTTCCAGCCTTGCCTGTAACGAGCAACAGCTCCTTCCTGTTTTGGTGCAGTGGAGGTTGATGCTGCTCCTGTTTTAAAGTTCCGAAAGGGACGAAAATTAGACTGTCTAGCCTTAGCTTTGGCTTTGTCTTGAGGTAGGGCGTGGCCCTTACCTCCTGTAATGTCAGCGATAATCTCTTTCAAACCGGGCCCAAATAAAGACTGCCCCTTGAAAGGTATATTAAGTAATTTGGACTTAGAAGTAACATCAGCTGACCAGGATTTTAGCCACAGCGCCCTACGTGCCTGTATGGCGAATCCTGAGTTCTTAGCCGTAAGTTTGGTTAAATGTACTACGGCCTCCGAAATGAAGGAATTAGCTAGTTTAAGGACTCTAAGCCTGTCCGTAATGTCGTCTAGCGTAGATGAACTAAGGTTCTCTTCAAGCGACTCAATCCAAAATGCTGCCGCAGCCGTAATCGGCGCGATACATGCAAGGGGTTGTAATATAAAACCTTGTTGAACAAACATTTTCTTAAGGTAACCCTCTAATTTTTTATCCATTGGATCTGAGAAAGCACAGCTATCCTCCACCGGGATAGTGGTACGCTTAGCTAAAGTAGAAACTGCTCCCTCCACCTTGGGGACCGTTTGCCATAAGTCCCGAGTGGTGGCGTCTATTGGAAACATCTTTCTAAATATTGGAGGGGGTGAGAACGGCACACCGGGTCTATCCCACTCCTTAGTAACAATTTCAGTTAGTCTCTTAGGTATAGGAAAAACGTCAGTACTCGCCGGTACCGCAAAGTATTTATCCAACCTACACAGTTTCTCTGGTATTGCAACGGTGTTACAATCGTTGAGAGCTGCTAAGACCTCCCCTAGTAATACACGGAGGTTCTCCAATTTAAATTTAAAATTTGAAATATCTGAGTCCAATCTGTTTGGATCAGAACCGTCACCCACAGAATGAAGCTCTCCGTCCTCATGCTCTGCGAGCTGTGACGCAGTATCAGACATGGCCCTAGCATTGTCAGCGCACTCTGTTCTCACCCCAGAGTGATCACGCTTGCCTCTTAGTTCTGGTAATTTAGACAAAACTTCAGTCATAACAGTAGCCATATCTTGTAATGTTATCTGTAATGGCCGCCCAGATGTACTAGGCGCCAAAATATCACGCACCTCCCGGGCGGGAGATGCAGGTACTGCCGCGTGAGGCGAGTTAGTCGGCATAACTCTCCCCTCGCTGTTTGGTGAAATTTGTTCACATTGTACAGATTGACTTTTATTTAAAGTAGCATCAATACAGTTAGTACATAAATTTCTATTGGGCTCCACCTTGGCATTGGAACAAATGACACAGATATCTTCCTCTGAGTCAGACATGTTTAACACACTAGCAAAAAACTTACAACTTGGTTATAATCTTTTTTAGCAAAAAACGTACTGTGCCTCAAAGAGGTACTAACGATTAAATGACAGTTGAAATAGTGAACTGAAAAACAGTTATAGCATCAAACTTTAAAACAACAAAACTTTTAGCAAAGGTTTGTTCCCATTAGTAAAATAACAATAATTAAATTTGACATAAAAAATACAAAGCAACGTTTTTATTCACAGTCACTATAAGAATTCTCACAGCTCTGCTGAGAGAATTTACCTCCCTTCAAAGAAGTTTGAAGACCCCTGAGATCTATCAGAGATGAACCGGATCATGCAGGAAAAATAAAAGTAACTGACTGGTATTTTTTGATGCGTAGCAAAGAGCGCCAAAACGGCCCCTCCCTCTCCCACACAGCAGTGAAGAGAAACGAAACTGTCACAAATAAAGCAAAAAAACTGCCAAGTGGAAAATAATGCCCAAATATTTATTCACACAGTACCTCAGCAATGTAAACGATTCTACATTCCAGCAAAAACGTTTAACATGATAAATAGTTATTAAAAAGGATTAGTGACCTTTAACAGAGTAGTTCCGGTGAAATACCATCCCCAGAATACTGAAGTGTATACATACATGTCATTTTAACGGTATGGCAGGATTTTCTCATCAATTCCATTCAGAAAATAAAAACTGCTACATACCTCAATGCAGATTCCTCTGCCCGCTGTCCCCTGATCTGAAGCCTTTACCTCCCTCAGATGGCCGAGAACAGCAATATGATCTTAACTACTCCGGTTAAAATCATAGTAAAAAACTCTGACAGATTCTTCCTCAAAACTCTGCCAGAGAAGTAATAACACGCTCCGGTGCTATTTTAAAATAACAAACTTTTGATTGAAGTCATAAAAACTAAGTATAATCACCATAGTCCTCTCACACATCCTATCTAGTCGTTGGGTGCAAGAGAATGACTGGGACTGACGTAGAGGGGAGGAGCTATATGCAGCTCTGCTGGGTGAATCCTCTTGCATTTCCTGTTGGGGAGGAGTTATATCCCAGAAGTAATGATGACCCGTGGACTGATCACACATAACAGAAGAAAACTTCTGGAATAACCACAGGAGCTTTAAATACCTTATCCAAACGTTTAGAATTAGTATCAAGAGGACCAGAATCCTCTATTTCTAAAGCAATTAGTACTTCTTTAAGTAAAGAACGAATAAATTCCATTTTAAATAAATATGAAGATTTATCAGCATCAACCTCAGAGACAGAATCCTCTGAACCCGAGGAGTCATCAGAATCAGAATGATGATGTTCATTTAAAAATTCATCTGTAGGGAGAGAAGTTTTAAAAGATTTTTTACGTTTACTAGAAGGAGAAATAACAGACATAGCCTTCTTTATGGATTCAGAAACAAAATCTCTTATATTATCAGGAACATTCTGCACCTTAGATGTTGAAGGAACTGCAACAGGCAATGGTACTTTACTAAAGGAAATATTATCTGCTTTAACAAGTTTGTCATGACAATCAATACAAACAACAGCTGGAGAAATGGCTACCAAAAGTTTACAGCAGATGCACTTAGCTTTGGTAGATTCAGCACTTGACAGCGATTTTCCTGTAGTATCTTCTGACTCAGATGCAACGTGAGACATCTTGCAATATGTAAGAGAAAAAACAACATATATATAAAGCAAAATTGATCAAATTCCTTAAATGACAGTTTCAGGAATGGGAAAAAATGCCAAGAACAAGCCTCTAGCAACCAGAAGCAATAAAAAATGAGACTTAAATAAATGAGGAGACTAAAGCGACGCCCATATTATTTGGCGCCTAAATGCTTTTGGCGCCAAAATGACGCCACATCCGGAACACCGACATTTTTGGCGCGAAATAACGTCAAAAAATGACGTAACTTCCGGCGACACGTATGACGCCGGAAACGGAAATAGAATTTTGCGCCAAAAAAGTCCGCGCCAAGAATGACGTAATAAAATGAAGCATTTTCAGCCCCCGCGAGCCTAATAGCCCACCGGGAAGAGTCAAATTTTTGAAGGTAAGAAAAAATGATTAAATCAAAAATGCATTATCCCAAATATGAAACTGACTGTCTGAAAATAAGGAAAGTTGAACATTCTGAGTCAAGGCAAATAAATGTTTGAATACATATATTTAGAACTTTATAAACAAAGTGCCCAACCATAGCTTGGAGTGTCACAGAAAATAAGACTTACTTACCCCAGGACACTCATCTACATATAGCAGATAGCCAAACCAGTACTGAAACGAGAATCAGCAGAGGTAATGGTATATATAAGAGTATATCGTCGATCTGAAAAGGGAGGTAAGAGATGAATCTCTACGACCGATAACAGAGAACCTATGAAATAGACCCCGTAGAAGGAGATCACTGCATTCAAATAGGCAATACTCTTCTCACATCCCTCTGACTTTCACTGCACGCTGAGAGGAAAACCGGGCTCCAACTTGCTGCGGAGCGCATATCAACGTAGAATCTAGCACAAACTTACTTCACCACCTCCATCGGAGGCAAAGTTTGTAAAACTGAATTGTGGGTGTGGTGAGGGGTGTATTTGTAGGCATTTTGAGGTTTGGGAAACTTTGCCCCTCCTGGTAGGAATGTATATCCCATACGTCACTAGCTCATGGACTCTTGCTAATTACATGAAAGAAAGTGCTTAGCACTCAAAGGGTTAAAGGCACTTGAGACAAAAATAATCTACCCTGAAGAGGTATTTGATACCCCTGGGAAATGATTTTAAATACCCAGGGATCCTGAACAGATCTCTTCTAAGCATCCTGAAAGGCTCAATCTGCCCCTACCAGAGACTGGTCTGGTATGGGGCTACACCATCATGCAGTTTTTGGAGCCGAGGTAGACCTCTTGGACTATTCGTTTTTGGACCAAGAAGAGTTAAGACTTCCAGGAGGACTTAAAAACTCTGCTCAGAGGGGGAATCTTTCTGAGCCTTAAATTGTCGAAAAATATAAAAATGCCTTGCAGATCTAAGCTTACCCTCTCTGGGCTAGAAAAGCTCCCTTATCCCCATTGACAGTTGCAATAATAGCACCCAGTCGAGGCCCAAAGAGATATTTACCCTAGAAGGGGAGAGAAAGTAGTCTGGGCTTAAAAACCATATCAGCAGACCAAGACTTAAGTCATAAAGCTTGCTTAGCTAAACAGCTAATGCAGCATTCTTAACATTTATGTGAATCATTTCCACTGCTGCATAACAAATAAAGGAATTTGCTGTTCTCAAGAGATTAATGAGATCCTGAATATCATGCAGTTTTTCTAGAATCGGTCCTCTTAACAGGTTGTTTGACTGTAGCATGACAACCTTCTACCTCTAAAGCAATTAAAACTTCCTGCAATAAGGCATGAATATGCTCCAGTCTGAAATTAAAGGACACATCCTCTCCCACAGCAGCAGGGTCCTGAGACTCAGAGAGACTATCCTCAGAATAAGAGTCCTCAGAGTTAGAGACCCCTATCATTAATGGGTAGATTGAGGAGACTGCTCCTAAGGGAAGTCCCTGATGAGCTAAAGGCCAAAGAAGCACCACCTTTAAACCCTTGCAAATGCCTGCGCTTACCAGGTGAAGGCAAGCAAGCTAGAACCTCACTAACAGCAGAGTGAATACAATATTTACGTTTTGGAGAAAGTTCAGAAGAACTTTCCTGGAAGCAACTTTGATAGGGTAAAACCCCTTGTACACTCTAAAGAGTAGTAAAATCCTGTTTAGAAATAGCAATAGGCTCAGCACATGAGGTACAAAGAGCAGGCACACATACTTGAGAATCCTAACAAAGCAAAGAAACGGGAAAGGGTTAACATAATATAGGATCTGCCTTGTAGCATGCTAAGCTAACCTCGCTAAATTTAAAGCAGCACTAACCTCAAAAAATATATTTTTTTAAGTACCCAAGTGCTATAAACTGCAAGTATGAGGTGGATGGTGTATAAATATATGTTCCCAGACTATGTGAACATGTTCATACTAATAGCTAAGTGGGCTATGAAGGTACAGGTTCTTAGCTCTCGGCACCTTCATCCACTGTGCTTACCTTAGTTGCAGCATTTTGCTTTCGGTAGACGAGCCCATCCTAGGCAGTGTGAGCCCAATGTCAAGGATCTAAATCATTAACAGCATCTACAAACACAGGGGATTGGTGGACAAATCCACATTTGACCTGGGGAGGGCTGTGAATCCACAAGGAGTAGACCAGGTAATTGGTGGACAAGTCCACATTTCACCTGGGAGGCCTATGAGACTTCTCACTGAGAAAAGACCTTTCACTGTCTGGCTGAGAACTCCTTGTCTACCCCTCTGAATGACTTGTGAAGTGGCGGCGGAGTGCAGGGTATTCAAATTTTATATCTATATTAAAACTTAAGCTGTAGCGCATCTTCTTCACAACTGATGAATTAAACTCCATCTAAGATATCACTGACATTTCAGATCTGATTTTAAAAAGGGGAGAGTTTACCATCACTTTAAGGTGCAATGTCAGCACCTTCATTCACTGTGATTACATCAGGTGCAGGAATTGCTTTCAGAACACAAGCCCATCCTTGGAAGTGCAAGCACAGTACATAAGATTATTCTACAACCCAGGGGATTGGTGTATAATTCTACATTTCCCTCCTGACCACTACATTTCACGTGGGAGGCCTGCTACATGTCCCATTGGAAAAATAAATATTTCACTGCCTGGCTGGCAATGCATTGTCCACCTCTCTGTCTGACAAAGCACTATGAGGAGGAAGTGGGTCTTAGGTTGGTTAGGGAACCCCTTTCAGCATTTCAGTATTCACCTCACCCCATCTAGGAGGCAAACAAATGACTGATGGTTTAGGGTAGTGGGAAGGATTTAAAACTCTGGGATGTTGGGGTGTGAGTGACTGCTCCTAAGAAAGAAATCTGACTGGGAGGGGATAAACTGTCCCTGTATTAGAAAGACACATGGTATATTTAGATTTTACTATCAACTAAATCATTGGATCACTGAGGTTAAAGGGACACTGTACCCAACATTTTTCTTTCGTGATTCAGATTGAACATGAAATTTTAAGCAACTTTCTAATTTACTCCTATTATCAAATTTTCTTCATTCTCTTGGTATCTTTATTTGAAATGCAAGAATGTAAGTTTAGATGCCGGCCCATTTTTGGTGAACAACCTGGGTTGTCCTTGCTGATTGGTGGATAAATTCATCCACCAATAAAAAAGTGCTGTCCAGAGTACTGAAACAAAAAACATAATTTATGCTTACCTGATAAATTTATTTCTCTTGTAGTGTATCCAGTCCACGGATCATCCATTACTTGTGGGATATTCTCCTTCCCAACAGGAAGTTGCAAGAGGATCACCCACAGCAGAGCTGCTATATAGCTCCTCCCCTAACTGTCATATCCAGTCATTCGACCGAAAACAGAGAAAGGAGAAACCATAAGGTGCAGTGGAGACTGTAGTTTAATTAAAATTTAGACCTGCCTTAAAAGGACAGGGCGGGCCGTGGACTGGATACACTACAAGATAAATAAATTTATCAGGTAAGCATAAAACAGAATTTATGTTTACCTGATAAATTGCTTTCTCCAACGGTGTGTCCGGTCCACGGCGTCATCCTTACTTATGGGATATTCTCTTCCCCAACAGGAAATGGCAAAGAGCCCAGCAAAGCTGGTCACATGATCCCTCCTAGGCTCCGCCTACCCCAGTCATTCGACCGACGTTAAGGAGGAATATTTGCATAGGAGAAACCATATGGTACCGTGGTGACTGTAGTTAAAGAAAATAAAATATCAGACCTGATTAAAAAAACCAGGGCGGGCCGTGGACCGGACACACCGTTGGAGAAAGAAATTTATCAGGTAAACATAAATTCTGTTTTCTCCAACATAGGTGTGTCCGGTCCACGGCGTCATCCTTACTTGTGGGAACCAATACCAAAGCTTTAGGACACGGATGAAGGGAGGGAGCAAATCAGGTCACCTAAATGGAAGGCACCACGGCTTGCAAAACCTTTCTCCCAAAAATAGCCTCAGAAGAAGCAAAAGTATCAAACTTGTAAAATTTGGTAAAAGTGTGCAGTGAAGACCAAGTCGCTGCCCTACATATCTGATCAACAGAAGCCTCGTTCTTGAAGGCCCATGTGGAAGCCACAGCCCTAGTGGAATGAGCTGTGATTCTTTCGGGAGGCTGCTGTCCGGCAGTCTCGTAAGCCAATCTGATGATGCTTTTAATCCAAAAAGAGAGAGAGGTAGAAGTTGCTTTTTGACCTCTCCTTTTACCGGAATAAACAACAAACAAGGAAGATGTTTGTCTAAAATCCTTTGTAGCATCTAAATAGAATTTTAGAGCGCGAACAACATCCAAATTATGCAACAAACGTTCCTTCTTTGAAACTGGTTTCGGACACAGAGAAGGTACGATAATCTCCTGGTTAATGTTTTTGTTAGAAACAACTTTTGGAAGAAAACCAGGTTTAGTACGTAAAACCACCTTATCTGCATGGAACACCAGATAAGGAGGAGAACACTGCAGAGCAGATAATTCTGAAACTCTTCTAGCAGAAGAAATTGCAACTAAAAACAAAACTTTCCAAGATAATAACTTAATATCAACGGAATGTAAGGGTTCAAACGGAACCCCCTGAAGAACTGAAAGAACTAAATTGAGACTCCAAGGAGGAGTCAAAGGTTTGTAAACAGGCTTAATTCTAACCAGAGCCTGAACAAAAGCTTGAACATCTGGCACAGCTGCCAGCTTTTTGTGAAGTAACACAGACAAGGCAGAAATCTGTCCCTTCAGGGAACTTGCAGATAATCCTTTTTCCAATCCTTCTTGAAGGAAGGATAAAATCTTAGGAATCTTAACCTTGTCCCAAGGGAATCCTTTAGATTCACACCAACAGATATATTTTTTCCAAATTTTGTGGTAAATCTTTCTAGTTACAGGCTTTCTGGCCTGAACAAGAGTATCGATAACAGAATCTGAGAACCCTCGCTTCGATAAGATCAAGCGTTCAATCTCCAAGCAGTCAGCTGGAGTGAAACCAGATTCGGATGTTCGAACGGACCCTGAACAAGCAGGTCTCGTCTCAAAGGTAGCTTCCAAGGTGGAGCCGATGACATATTCACCAGATCTGCATACCAAGTCCTGCGTGGCCACGCAGGAGCTATCAAGATCACCGACGCCCTCTCCTGATTGATCCTGGCTACCAGCCTGGGGATGAGAGGAAACGGCGGGAACACATAAGCTAGTTTGAAGGTCCAAGGTGCTACTAGTGCATCCACTAGAGCCGCCTTGGGATCCCTGGATCTGGACCCGTAGCAAGGAACTTTGAAGTTCTGACGAGAGGCCATCAGATCCATGTCTGGAATGCCCCACAGCTGAGGGCTGTAGCGACAGGGACAATGCATGAAATTGGTTGTAGAAGGTAACCCTGCTGAACAAACATCTTTTTAAGCAAACCTTCTAATTTTTTATCCATAGGATCTTTGAAAGCACAACTATCCTCTATGGGTATAGTGGTGCGTTTGTTTAAAGTGGAAACCGCTCCCTCGACCTTGGGGACTGTCTGCCATAAGTCCTTTCTGGGGTCGACCATAGGAAACAATTTTTTAAATATGGGGGGAGGGACGAAAGGAATACCGGGCCTTTCCCATTCTTTATTAACAATGTCCGCCACCCGCTTGGGTATAGGAAAAGCTTCTGGGAGCCCCGGCACCTCTAGGAACTTGTCCATTTTACATAGTTTCTCTGGGATGACCAACTTGTCACAATCATCCAGAGTGGATAATACCTCCTTAAGCAGAATGCGGAGATGTTCCAACTTAAATTTAAATGTAATCACATCAGGTTCAGCTTGTTGAGAAATGTTCCCTGAATCAGTAATTTCTCCCTCAGACAAAACCTCCCTGGCCCCATCAGACTGGGTTAGGGGCCCTTCAGAAATATTATTATCAGCGTCGTCATGCTCTTCAGTATCTAAAACAGAGCAGTCGCGCTTACGCTGATAAGTGTTCATTTTGGCTAAAATGTTTTTGACAGAATTATCCATTACAGCCGTTAATTGTTGCATAGTAAGGAGTATTGGCGCGCTAGATGTACTAGGGGCCTCCTGAGTGGGCAAGACTCGTGTAGACGAAGGAGGGAATGATGCAGTACCATGCTTACTCCCCTCACTTGAGGAATCATCTTGGGCATCATTGTCATTGTCACATAAATCACATTTATTTAAATGAATAGGAATTCTGGCTTCCCCACATTCAGAACACAGTCTATCTGGTAGTTCAGACATGTTAAACAGGCATAAACTTGATAACAAAGTACAAAAAACGTTTTAAAATAAAACCGTTACTGTCACTTTAAATTTTAAACTGAACACACTTTATTACTGCAATTGCGAAAAAACATGAAGGAATTGTTCAAAATTCACCAAATTTTCACCACAGTGTCTTAAAGCCTTAAAAGTATTGCACACCAAATTTGGAAGCTTTAACCCTTAAAATAACGGAACCGGAGCCGTCTTGAACTTTAACCCCTTTACAGTCCCTGGTATCTGCTTTGCTGAGACCCAACCAAGCCCAAAGGGGAATACGATACCAAATGACGCCTTCAGAAAGTCTTTTCTAAGTATCAGAGCTCCTCTCACATGCGACTGCATGCCATGCCTCTCAAAAACAAGTGCGCAACACCGGCGCGAAAATGAGGCTCTGCCTATGCTTTGGGAAAGCCCCTAAAGAATAAGGTGTCTAAAACAGTGCCTGCCGATATTATTATATCAAAATACCCAGATAAAATGATTCCTCAAGGCTAAATATGTGTTTAATAATGAATCGATTTAGCCCAGAAAAAGTCTACAGTCTTAATAAGCCCTTGTGAAGCCCTTATTTACGATCGTAATAAACATGGCTTACCGGATCCCATAGGGAAAATGACAGCTTCCAGCATTACATCGTCTTGTTAGAATGTGTCATACCTCAAGCAGCAAGAGACTGCTCACTGTTCCCCCAACTGAAGTTAATTGCTCTCAACAGTCCTGTGTGGAACAGCCATGGATTTTAGTGACGGTTGCTAAAATCATTTTCCTCATACAAACAGAAATCTTCATCACTTTTCTGTTTCTGAGTAAATAGTACATACCAGCACTATTTCAAAATAACAAACTCTTGATTGAATAATAAAAACTACAGTTAAACACTAAAAAACTCTAAGCCATCTCCGTGGAGATGTTGCCTGTACAACGGCAAAGAGAATGACTGGGGTAGGCGGAGCCTAGGAGGGATCATGTGACCAGCTTTGCTGGGCTCTTTGCCATTTCCTGTTGGGGAAGAGAATATCCCACAAGTAAGGATGACGCCGTGGACCGGACACACCTATGTTGGAGAAATTATGTTTTCTCTTGTTAAGTGTATCCAGTCCACGGATCATCCATTACTTGTGGGATACCAATACCAAAGCTAAAGTACACGGATGATGGGAGGGACAAGGCAGGATTAAGCGGAAGGAACCACTGCCTGAAGAACCTTTCTTTAAGGAACACACATTTTTTTTTTCCAAACAGTCACAACAACTGCCACAGCTCTACTGTGGCTTTTTACCTCCCTCAAAAACGACTTTGAAGCCTTTTGAGCCCTCCAGAGATGTCCTGGATCATGCAGAGGGAAGCTGAATGTCTCTGTCAGTATTTTTATCTGCACAGAAAAGCACTAAAAAAGGCCCCTCCCACTCATATTACAACAGTGGAAAGCCTAAGGAAACTGTTACTAGGCAAAATTCAAGCCAGCCATGTGGAAAAAAAACTAGGCCCCAATAAGTTTTATCACCAAATACATATAAAAACGATTAAACATGCCAGCAAACGTTTTATATTACATTTTTATAAGAGTATGTATCTCTATTAATAAGCCTGATACCAGTCGCTATAACTGCATTTAAGGCTTTACTTACATTAGTTCGGTATAGCAGCATTTTCTAGCAAATTCCATCCCTAGAAAAATATTAACTGCACATACCTTATTGCAGGAAAACCTGCACGCCATTCCCTCTCTGAAGTTACCTCACTCCTCAGAATATGTGAGAACAGCCATGGATCTTAGTTACTTCTGCTAAGATCATAGAAAACGCAGGCAGATTCTTCTTCTAAATACTGCCTGAGATAAACAGTACACTCCGGCACCATTTAAAAATAACAAACTTTTGATTGAAGAATAAACTAAGTATAAAACACCACACTCCTCTTACGACCTCCATCTTGGTTGAGGCTTGCAAGAGAATGACTGGATATGACAGTTAGGGGAGGAGCTATATAGCAGCTCTGCTGTGGGTGATCCTCTTGCAACTTCCTGTTGGGAAGGAGAATATCCCACAAGTAATGGATGATCCGTGGACTGGATACACTTAACAAGAGAAAAAAAGCTTAGATGCCTTCTTTTTCAAATAATGATAGCAAGAGAACAAAGAAAAATTGATAATAGGAGTAAATTAGAAAGTTGCATAAAATTGCATGTTCTTTCTGAATTACAAAAGAAAAAAAATTGTGTTCAGTGTCCCTTTAAATAGCTAATGTTACTTTCTCCAGCTATGCTCCTGTAACTTTCTGCCTTAAAAATGTCTCTCAGCCAAGTAATGTACACAATTTTAAAATGTCCCTACCTTTTTGCATTATTCTGAGTAAAAAAGGCCATAATAGTTGAAATTTTGCATTCTCCACTACATTAGAGCATGTATTTTAAGACCATCGACCCTGCACTACTATATGTTTAAACTCCGAACACACAGTAGAAGTACCAATCAGTAGCCTTAGAGCACCGCTGGTCCAAAGCAGAAACTGCCGCTGATCTAATCAGCAATGCTAGTAACACAGTTCAAACCAATCAGCAGGGCAAGCAACACAGTTAAATCCAATCAGCAGCAGTTTCCGGTTGGTACCGGCAATACTCTGCAGGTCCTGAGCAGTACTTCTACTTTAGCAGAAACTGCCGCTGATCTAATCAGCAATGCTAGTAACACAGTTCAAACCAATCAGCAGGGCAAGCAACACAGTTAAATCCAATCAGCAGCAGTTTCCGGTTGGTACCGGCAATACTCTGCAGGTCCTGAGCAGTACTTCTACTTTAGTGCAAGGTCTTAAAAATGACATGCTCGAATGAATCAGATATATGTTTTTTTTGCTAAATATTGCTTCTTACCTGACAATTATTAAAACACCACAACCAAACAGAGGCTTTATAAAAATACATGCTATCAACATCATCAATGATTCTGAAGAAATTGAGACTGGATTTGACGCTTACTACAAAAAAAAACTTTACATTGCATAGCTGACTCCTACAACTGACAAACACAAAAAATAATTATTTCTGCTTACCAGATAAATTCCTTTCTTTCCTGGCAGAGACAGTCCACAACTCCATTCCTTACTGTTGGGAAATACAACACATGGCCACCAGGAGGAGGCAAAGACACACCAGCCAAATGCTTAAATATCCCTCCCACTTCCCCCATCCCCCCCAGTCATTCGGCCGAGGGAACGAGGAAAAGTAGTAGAAACATCAGGGTATAAAGCTGCCAGAAGAAAAACAAAGAGGGAGCCGCCCAAGAAAAAGCTTACGGGTGGGGTCGTAGACTCTCCCTGCCAGGAAAAAAAGGAATTTATCTGGTAAGCATACATTTTGTTTTCTTTCCAAAGGCAGGGAGAGTTCACAACTTCATTCCTTACTGTTGGGAAAACAATACCAAAGCTCCAGAGGACACTGAAGGAATAACGGGAGGGAATAAGAAAAAGGCGGACCCTAATCCGAGGGCACCACAGCCTGCAACACTTTTCTCTCAAAAGCTGCTTCAGCTGAAGCAAATACATAAAATTTGTAAAATTTAGAAAAAGTATGTAAGGAGGACCAGATAGCCGCCTTACAAATCTGATCCATAGAGGCTTTGTTCTTAAAAGTCCAGGAAGAAGGAACTGCTCTAGTGGAATGAGCCGTAATCCTCTCAGGAGGCTGCTGTCCCTCTTTCTCATAAACTAAGCAGATGAACTAGAAAGACAAGGAAGACGTAGTGGCCTTCTCACCCTTACGTCTACCCGCATAAACTACAACCAAAGATAAAGATTGTCTGAACTCCTTAGTAACCTGAAGGTAAAACTTCAAAGCATGAACCACATCCAGATTGTGAAGAAAACATTCCTTTACTGAAGAAGGATTGAGGCACAAGGAAAGAACAACAATCTCTTGATTAATGTTACCATCTGACACCACCTTAGGAAAGAAACCTAACCTAGTGTGTAAAACCGCATTATCGGCATGGAAAACAAGGTAAGGAGGGTTTACACTGTAAATCTGAAATCTCATAGACTCTGTGAGCAGAGGCAATGGCTAACAGAAACAAAACTTCCCAAGATAACAATTTAATGTCTATATGCATGAGCTCAAATGGAGCCTGCGGGAAAACACATGTCTAAACACAGGTCTGATCCTAGTCAGAGCCTTAAATGACTGCACATCCGGAAGCTCAGCTAATCACTTGTGCAGCAACACAGACAGGGCTGAAATCTGTCCCTTCAGAGAGCTGGCAGATAGACCCTTCTCCAAACCATCTTGGAGAAGATACAATTCTGGCAACCTTAACCTTATGCCAAGAAAAACCACGTTCCTCACACCAGTGCAGGTAAGTTCGCCACACCTTATGGTAGATGCGCCGAGTAACCGGCTTACAAGCTTGAATCAAAGTGTCTATGACACTATCAGAGAATCCTCTCTTGGCTAAGACTAAACGTTTAATCTCCATGTAGTCAGAATCTAGATTTTGATGTAGGAAGGGACCCTGTATCAGTAGGTCCCTGTGACAAGGTAACCTCCACGGAGGAGAAGAGAACATTCTCACCAGATGAGCGAACCATGTCCTTTGCAGCCAGGATGGAGCAATTAAAATCACAGATGCTTGCTTCTGCTTCATGCGGGTCACCACACGAGGGAGAAGAGGCAATGGAGGAAAGAGATATATGAGTCTAAACCTCCATGGGACCGCTAGAGCGTCTATTAACTCTGCTTGAGGATTCCTCAATCTCGACCCGTACCTGGGTCGTTTGGCAATGAGATTAGAGGCTATGAGATCTATCTCCGGCATCTCCCATCTGCTGCAAATCTTTGCAAACACCTCGGGTGGAGGGACCATTCCCCAGGGTGAAAAAAATGTCTGCTGAGGAAGTCTGCTTCAGTTGTCCACACCCAGGATGTGGATGGCTGACAGCATACAGTTGTGGGCTTCTGCCCATTCTAAGATTTGAGAAACTTCCCTCATCACTAAGGAACTTCTCGTTCCTCCTTGATGGTTGATGTATTGGCTGATTGGAATCTGATAAACTGGGACAAACTCAGTTGGGGCCAAGCCTTCAGCGCATTGAAGATTGCCCGGAGTTCCAAGATATTGATTGGAAGAGTGGACTCCTCCTGAGTCCACAACCCTTGTACCTTCCTGGCACCCGAAACGGCCCCCAGCCAGAAAGACTGGCATCAGTAGTCACAATCTCCCTGGACGGCCTCAAGAAGCCCGTGCCTAGAGATAGGTGATCTTGAGAAGAGACACCCAGAGAGCGAATCTTTCGACAGGCTGTCTAATACAATCTGTTGGGACAGGTCTGATTGGTCGTTGTTCCATTGTCTCAGCATGCATAGTTGTGAAGGTCTGAGATAGAATCTGGCAAAATGAATAATGTCCATACAAGACACCATGAGTCCAATGACCTCCATGCATAGGGCCACTGAAGGTCTTAGAAATGCCTGGGGGGCAAGACATGCTGTTGCCAGCTTGCAACGTCTCTGAGCTGTTAGAAAGATCTTCATGGCTACCGAGTCTATAACCTGTACCAAGATATCGTCCAGGAAAGGTGCTACTGCAATTCCTTTGGTTCTGGCCACAGCTAGTAGAGCCTAGTAGATCATTTTCAGTTCCTAAGGTTTGCCTAGTAGAACCTTTGTAAATATCCTGGGTGCAGTAGCTAAGCCAAACAAAAGTGCTATGAACTGGAATTGCTGATTCAGAAAGGCAAACCTTAGGAACTGAAAATGATCCTTGTGGATCAGAACATGCAAGTATGCATGCTTCAGATCAATGGTAGTCATAAATTGTCCTTTCTGATCCAGGGGAAGGATCGATCTGATCGTCTTCATCTTGAAGGAGGGGGCACTTAGAAATTTGTTTAGGCACTTCAAGTCCAGAATTGGACAAAAAATTCCCTCCTTTTTGAAAACCACAAAGAGGTGTGAATAGAGCCCCAGACCTCTTTCTGATGCAGGTACCGGCATAATTACTCCTAAGGTGGTTAGATCCCGTACACAAGGCTGTCCTCTTCTCTGGTCTTGTAGAATGTCTGGAGAGGCAGAATCTGCCCCTAAGCATTTGAGATTTCAATCATATCCTGTGTCCTTGAGATACAACCTCCAGTACCCAAGGATCCTGAACATCCTGAAACCAGGCGTCTGAGAATTCGATCCCGGATTGGGGGCCGCCCCTTAATGCAGATTTGTTATCTGTTGGCTTCTTAGTCTGCTTGGACTTATTTCAGGACTGAGCAGGCTTCCAGGTACTCTTGGGTTGCTCAGGCTTGGAGGATGATTGAGTTCTCTGGGACTTGTACGAACGAATTTGACAAAAATTAGAGGACTCCAGTCTCTTAGGCCTGTTCTTCTTATCCTGCGAAAGGAAAGCACCTTTCCCTCCAGTAACAGTAGAAATGATAGAGTCCAGACCTGGACCAAATAAAACCTTCCCCTTGAATGGTAAGGAAAGGAGTCTGGATTTAGAAACCATATCCACGGAACAAATTTCAACCAGAGAGTCCTGCGAGCTAGGACCGCAAAGCCTGAAGCATTTGCGTTCAGGCAGATAATCTGCATATTCGCATCACAGAAAAAGGAGTTAGCTATATTTAAAGCCTTAATCCTCTCCTGAATATCCTCAAGGGGAGATTCCACCTTGATGAGTTCTGACAGAGAGTCACACCATTAGATGGCTGTCGGCTACCGCTGCCACCGGCTGGAATAAAAACCCTGTGTGTTGGAATATTCTTCTCAGGTAACTTTCCAACTTCTTGTCCATAGGTTCCCTAAAGGAAGAGCTATCTTTCAGAGGGATAGTGGTACGCTTAGCTAGCATTGAAATGACGCCATCCACCTTAGGGATGTAACCCCACAGTTCCAGTTGAGAGTCAGGAACCGGGAATAACTTCTTAAAAGTTGAAGAAGGGGATAAGGGAGTTCCAATTCTTTACCATTCACTACTGATAATGTTCGCCAATGCGAAATGGGACAGGAAAAGTCTGTGGGGCCTTTCTGTCCTCGTAAACCCTAACTTCGGAATTTTAGGTTCCTCAGGCAGTTTTGCTTCTGTAACTTCTAACATAGAGAGAACCTCCTTTAGTAAAAAACGCAGATGTTCAATCTTAAATCTGAAGGAGGGCTCCTCGGAAGGAGGTTTGGTAACTAAAGTCTCCAACTCCGAGAGTTCACCCTCTGACTGTTGAGACATACTGTTTAAATTGATTGGAAATTAGATGTATCAAATTCAGCAGAACTATGTTTAACCTTACTCTCATTTCCCAGAGCTAGGTAAGGCACTTAGGGCCGCAGACACAGCAGATTGCAACTGCGTGGTAAAGTCCACAGGGAAAAAGCCCCCTCCAGCCTGAGTATTAGGCATGCCGTGGGGAACTGCATGTGAAGTGGTTTGAGGGGATAGGGTAGCCATCTTCCGGACCACAGAGTCCTGAGAGGTTGACAGCTCAGATGAACTAATTATGCTAGGGGGGTTAGCAGATTTAGCTCCCTTCTTAGACTTTAGGATGGTACCCAGGGACTTGGAACAAAATTGAGTAGGTGGACAAACCACAGCCTCCTCTCAATATAAACAGGTATTATTATTTAAGATAGAAGGTACAGAACCCTCTAATGTGTTAATATCAGAGTCCTCCATTGCTGGAGATGCAATCTCACAGTAAAAAAACAAATTATGCTTACCTGATAATTTCATTTTCATCGAGAGGAGGAGTCTCCACGGCTTTATTCATTACTGTTGGGAACCTGGCCACCAGGAGGAGGCAAAGACACCCCAGCCAAAGGCTTAAATACCTCCCCCACTTCCCTTATTCCCCAGTCATTCTGCCGAGTGAACAAGGAACATTAGGAGAAATATCAGGGTATAAATGGTGCCAGAAGATAAATTAAATTTAGGTCCGCCCATCGGAGCTACGGGCAGGAGCCGTGGACTCTCCTCTCCTCGATGGAGATTAAATTATCAGGTAAGCATAATTTATGTTTTCCATCTAAAGGGGAGGAGAGTCCACAGCTTCATTCATTACTGTTGGGAATTAAGAACCTGGCCACCAGGAGGAGGCAAAAACACCCCAGCCAAAGGCTTAAATACCTCCCCCACTTCCCTTATCCCCCAGTCATTCTGCCGAGTGAACAAGGAACATTAGGAGAAATATCAGGGTATAAATGATACCAGAAGATAAATTAAATTTAGGTCCGCCCATCGGAGCTACGAGCGGGAGATGTGGACTCTCCACCCCTCAATGGAAATTAAATTATCAGGTAAGCATAATTCATGTTTTCCATATAAAGGGGAGGAGAGTCCACGGCTTCATTCATTACTGTTGGGAACATATACCCAAGCTCTAGAGGACACTGAATAAAATCGGGAGGGTAAAAGGCGGACCCTAATCTTAGGGCACCATAGCCTGCAAAACCTTTCTCCCAAAAAAAGCTTCCGCAGAAGCAAATACGTCAAACTTTTAAAACTTTGTAAAAGTGTGTAAGGAGGACCAGGTAGCCACCTTACAAATTTGCTCAATAGAGGCCGCATTATTAAAGGCCCAAGACGAAGCCACAGCTCTAGTTGAATAAGCCGTGATCCTCTGAGGAGGCTTATGTCCCGCTGCTCCATAGGCCAAGCGAATCAAGCTCCTCAACCAAAAGGACAAAGAAGTAGAAGAGGCTCCCTGCCCCTTGCGCTTCCCTGAATACACCACAAAAAGAGATGTAGACTGTCTGAAATCCTTTGTAGCCCGAAGATAGAAATTTAAGGCACGAACCACAACCAAGTTATGAAGTAACCTCTCCTTAGAAGAAGAAGGGTTAGGACACAAAGAAGGAACGACTATTTGCTGATTGATGTTACGGTTAGACACCACCTTGGAAGAAACCCCAAACCAGTGCGAAGTACAGCCTTATCCACATGAAAAATAAGATAAGGGTGCTCACATTGCAAGGCAGCCAGTTCAGATACTCTGCATGCCGATGCAATAGCCAACAGGAAGAGAACCTTCCAGGACAGAATCTTAATGTTAACGGAATGCATAGGCTCAAACGGAACACTCTGCAATACCCTAAGGACCAAGTTTAAGCTCCATGGAGGAGCAGACTGTCTACAGACAGGTCTGATTGTAGACAGAGCCTAAACAAAAGATTGAATGTCAGGGAGCTCATCGAGCCTCCTATGCAACAAGACGGATAATGCCGAAATCTGTCCCTGGCGGCAAGACCCTTCTCCAAACTGTCTTGGAGAAAGGACAGAATCCTAGATACCTTCACCTTGTGCCAGGGATATCCATGCTTCTCACACCAGGACAAATAGATCCGATGTTGAAAAGGGCCCTGTTCCAGCAGATCCCTGCGACAGAGTAACCTCCACGGCGGAGAGGATGACATCCCCACCAGATCCGCAAACCATGCCCTCCGCAGCCATGATGGAGCAATCAGAATGGCCGAAGCTCGCTCCAGTTTGATGCGTGCCACTACACGAGGTAGAAGTAGTAACGGTGGAAAAAACATAATTTATGTAAGAACTTACCTGATAAATTCATTTCTTTCATATTAGCAAGAGTCCATGAGCTAGTGACGTATGGGATATACATTCCTACCAGGAGGGGCAAAGTTTCCCAAACCTTAAAATGCCTATAAATACACCCCTCACCACACCCACAATTCAGTTTAACGAATAGCCAAGAAGTGGGGTGATAAGAAAAAAGTGCGAAAGCATATAAAAAAAGGAATTGGAATAATTGTGCTTTATACAAAAAAATCATAACCACCACAAAAAAGGGCGGGCCTCATGGACTCTTGCTAATATGAAAGAAATGAATTTATCAGGTAAGTTCTTACATAAATTATGTTTTCTTTCATGTAATTAGCAAGAGGCCATGAGCTAGTGACGTATGGGATAATGACTACCCAAGATGTGGATCTTTCCACACAAGAGTCACTAGAGAGGGAGGGATAAAATAAAGACAGCCAATTCCTGCTGAAAATAATCCACACCCAAAATAAAGTTTAATGAAAAACATAAGCAGAAGATTCAAACTGAAACCGCTGCCTGAAGTACTTTTCTACCAAAAACTGCTTCAGAAGAAGAAAATACAACAAAATGGTAGAATTTGGTAAAAGTATGCAAAGAGGACCAAGTTGCCGCTTTGCAAATCTGATCAACCGAAGCTTCATTCCTAAACGCCCAGGAAGTAGAAACTGACCTAGTAGAATGAGCTGTAATCCTATGAGGCGGAGTCTTACCCGACTCAACATAGGCAAGATGAATTAAAGATTTCAACCAAGATGCCAAAGAAATGGCAGAAGTTTTCTGGCCTTTCTAAAACCGGAAAAGATAACAAATAAACTAGAAGTCTTTCGGAAAGACTTAGTAGCTTCAACATAATATTTCAAAGCTCTAATAACATCCAAAGAATGCAACGATTTCTCCTTAGAATTCTTAGGATTAGGACATAATGAAGGAACCACAATGTCTCTACTAATGTTGTTGGAATTCACAATTTAGGTAAAAATTCAAAAGAAGTTCGCAACACCGCCTTATCCTGATGAAAAATCAGAAAAGGAGACTCACAAGAAAGAGCAGATAATTCAGAAACTCTTCTGGCAGAAGAGATGGCCAAAAGGAACAAAACTTTCCAAGAAAGTAATTTAATATCCAATGAATGCATAGGTTCAAATGGAGGAGCTTGAAGAGCCCCCAGAACCAAATTCAAACTCCAAGGAGGAGAAATTGACTTAATGACAGGCTTTATACGAACCAAAGCTTGTACAAAACAATGAATATCAGGAAGAATAGCAATCTTTCTGTGAAAAAGAACAGAAAGAGCAGAGATTTGACCTTTCAAGGAACTTGCGGACAAACCCTTATCTAAACCATCCTGAAGAAACTGTAATATTCTCGGTATTCTAAAAGAATGCCAAGAAAAATGATGAGAAAGACACCAAGAAATATAAGTCTTCCAGACTCTATAATATATCTCTCTGGATACAGATTTACGAGCCTGTAACATAGTATTAATCACAGTCAGAGAAACCTCTTTGACCAAGAATCAAGCGTTCAATCTCCATACCTTTAAATTAAAGGATTTCAGATCCTGATGGAAAAAAGGACCTTGAGACAAAAGGTCTGGTCTTAACGGAAGAGTCCACGGTTGGCAAGAGGCCATCCGGACAAGATCCGCATACCAAAACCTGTGAGGCCATGCCGGAGCTACCAGCAGAACAAACGAGCATTCCTTCAGAATCTTGGAGATTACTCTTGGAAGAAGAACTAGAGGCGGAAAGATATAGGCAGGATGATACTTCCAAGGAAGTGATAATGCATCCACTGCCTCCGCCTGAGGATCCCGGGATCTGGACAGATACCTGGGAAGTTTCTTGTTTAGATGAGAAGCCATCAGATCTATTTCTGGAAGTTCCCACATTTGAACAATCTGAAGAAATACCTCTGGGTGAAGAGACCATTCGCCCGGATGCAACGTTTGGCGACTGAGATAATCCGCTTTCCAATTGTCCATACCTGGGATATGAACCGCAGAGATTAGACAGGAGCTGGATTCCGCCCAAACCAAAATTCGAGATACTACTTTCATAGCCAGAGGACTGTGAGTCCCTCCTTGATGATTGATGTATGCCACAGTTGTGACATTGTCTATCTGAAAACAAATGAACAACTCTCTCTTCAGAAGAGGCCAATACTGAAGAGCTCTGAAAATTGCACGGAGTTCCAAAATATTGATCGGAAATCTCACCTCCTGAGATTCCCAAACCCCTTGTGCCGTCAGATACCCCCACACAGCTCCCCAACCTGTAAGACTTGCATCTGTCGAGATTATAGTCCAGGTCGGAAGAACAAAGAAGCCCCCTGAACTAAACGATGGTGATCTGTCCACCATGTCAGAGAGTTTCGTAAAATCGGTTTAAGGATATTAATTGAGATATCTTTGAGTAATCCCTGCACCATTGGTTCAGCATACAGAGCTGAAGAGGTCGCATGTGAAAATGAGCAAAGGAGATCGCATCTGATGCGGCAGTCCTAAGACCCAACATTTCCATGCATAAGGCTAGCAAAGGGAATGATTGTGACTGAAGGTTTTGACAAGCTGATATCAATGTTAAACTTCTCCTGTCTGACAAGGACAGAGTCATAGACACTGAATTTATCTAGAAACCTAAAAAGGTTACCCTTGTCTGAGGAATCAATGAACTGATTGGTAAATTGATCCTCCAACCATGAACTTGAAGAAACAACACAAGTCGATTCGTATGAGATTCTTCGAAAATTAGAAGACTGAGCAAGTACCAAGATATCGTCCAAAAAAGGAAATACCAAAAAACCCTATTCTCTGATTACAGAAAGAAGGGCACCGAGAACCTTTGAAAAAAAATCTTGGAACTGAGGCTAGGCCAAACGGTAGAGCCACAAAACTGGTAATGCTTGTCTAAAAAGAGAATCTCAGACACTAAAAGTGATCTGGATGAATCGGAATATGCAGATACACATCCTGTAAATCTATTGTAGACATATAATGCCCTTGCTAAACAAAAGGCAGGATAGTCGTACAGTAACCATCTTGAATGTTGGTATCCTAACATAACGATTCAATAATGATAGATCCGGAACTGGTCTGAAGGAATTGACCTTCTTTGGTACAATGAAGAGATAAAATAAAACCCCAGCCCCTGTTCCAGAACTGGAACTGGCATAAATACTCCAGCCAACTCTAGATCTGAAACACATTTCAGAAATGCTGAGCCTTTGCTGTGTTAACTGGGACACGGGAAAGAAAAGAATCTCTTAGCAGGAGGCCTTAACTTGAAGCCAATTTTGTACCTTTCTGAAACAATGTTTCTGAAACCAGAGATTAAGAACGGAATTGATCCAAATTTCTTTGAAGAAAACGTAATCTGCCCCATACCAGCTGAGCTGGAATAAGGGCCGCACCTTCATAGGTACTTAGGAGCTGGCTATAGGTTTCTATAAGGCTTGGATATATTCCAAACTGGAAATAGTTTCCAAACTGATACCGCTCCTGAGGATGAAGGATCAGGCTTTTGTTCCTTGTTGTGAGGAAAGGAACGAAAATGATTATTTACCCTGGAAAGAAAGGGAAAGCAAAGTTGACTTAGAAGACATGTCAGCATTCCAAGTTTAATCCATAAAGCTTTTCTAGCTAAAATAGCTAGAGACATATACCTGACATCAACTCTAATGATATCAAAAGATGGTATCACCAATAAAATTATTAGCATGTTATAGAATAATAATAATGCTATAAAATTATGATCTGATACTTGTTGCGCTAAAGCTTCTAACCAAAAAGTTGAAGCTGCAGCAACATCCGCTAAAAATATAGCAGGTCTAAGAAGATTACCTGAACATAAGGAAGCTTTTCTTAGAAAGGATTCAATTTTCCTATCTAAAGGATCCTTAAATTAAGTACTATCTGCCGTAGGAATAGTAGTACATTAGCAGGAGTAGAGACAGCCCCATAACCTTAGGGATTTTTGTCCCAAAAAACTCTAATCTGTCAGATGGCACAGGATATAATTTGCTTAAACGTCTAGAAGGAGTAAATAAATTACCCAAATTATTCCATTCCCTGGAAATTACTTCAGAAATAGCATCAGGGAGATAAAACACTTCTGGAATAACTACAGGAGATTTAAAAACCTTATTTAAACGTTTACATTTAGTATCAAGAGGACCAGAATCCTCTATTTCTAATGCAAATAACACTTCTTTAAGTAAAGAACGAATAAATTCCATCTTGAACAAATACAAAGATTTATCAGCATCAACCTCTGAGACAGAAACCTCTGAACCAGAAGAACCATTATCAGTATCAGAATGATGATGTTCATTTAAAAATTCATCTGAAAAAAGAGAAGTTTTAAAAGACTTTTATGTATACTAGAAGGAGAAATAACAGACATAGCCTTCTTAATGGATTTAAAAAATAAAATCTCTTATGTTATCAGGAACACTCTGAAAATTAGATGTTGACGGAACAGCAACAGGTAATGTAACAGTACTAAAGGAAATTTTATCTGCATTAATAAGTTTTGACATGACATGCAATACAAATAACAGCTGGAGAAACAGATACCAAAAGTTTGTAGCAGATACACTTAGCTTGGTAGCTCCAGCACTGTGCAGTGATTTTCCTGTAGTATCTTCTGACTCAGTTGCAACGTGGAACATCTTGCAATATGTAAAAGAAAAAAACAACAACATATAAAGCAAAATTGATCAAATTCCTTAAATGACAGTTTCAGGAATGGGAAAAAAATGCCAGTGAACAAGCTTCTAGCAACCAGAAGCAATAAATAATGAGACTTAAATAATGTGGAGACAAAAATGACGCCCATATTTTTTAGCGCCAAAAAAGACGCCCACATTATTTGGCGCCTAAATGCTTTTGGCGCCAAAAATGACGCCACATCCGGAACGCCGACATTTTTGACGCAAAAAAAACGTCAAAAAATGACGCAACTTCCGGCGACACGTATGACGCCGGAAACAGAAAATTTTTTTTGCGCCAAAAAAGTCTGCGCCAAGAATGACGCAATAAAATGAAGCATTTTCTGCCCCCGCGAGCCTAACAGCCCACAGGGAAAAAGTCAAATTTTTTAAGGTAAGAAAAAATGATTGAAACAAATGCATTTATCCCAAATATGAAACTGACTGTCTGAAAAATAAGGAAAGTTGAACATTCTGAGTCAAGGCAAATAAATGTTTGAATACATATATTTAGAACTTTATAAATAAAGTGCCCAACCATAGCTTAGAGTGTCACAGAAAATAAGATTTACTTACCCCAGGACACTCATCTACATATTTGTAGAAAGCCAAACCAGTACTGAAACGAGAATCAGTAGAGGAAATGGTATATATAAGAGTATATCGTCGATCTGAAAAGGGAGGTAAGAGATGAATCTCTACGACCGATAACAGAGAACCTATGAAATAGACCCCGTAGAAGGAGATCACTGCATTCAAATAGGCAATACTCTCCTCACATCCCTCTGACATTCACTGCACGCTGAGAGGAAAACCGGGCTCCAACTTGCTGCGGAGCGCATATCAACGTAGAATCTAGCACAAACTTACTTCACCACCTCCATCGGAGGCAAAGTTTGTAAAACTGAATTGTGGGTGTGGTGAGGGGTGTATTTATAGGCATTTTAAGGTTTGGGAAACTTTGCCCCTCCTGGTAGGAATGTATATCCCATACGTCACTAGCTCATGGACTCTTGCTAATTACATGAAAGAAATGTAAGCTAGGCTAAACCCCCAAGGTACCGCTAAGGCATCTATCATTTCTGCCTGGGGATCCCTGGACCTCGACCCGTATCGGGGTAGCTTGCAATTGAGTCTGGACTCCATGAGATCTATCTCCGGCGTTACCCATCTGAGACAAATCTCCGCAAACACCTCGGGGTGAAGAGACCATTACCCCGGATGGAAGGATTGTCTGCTGAGAAAGTCCGCTTCCCAGTTGTCCACACCTGGAATTTGAATCATTGAGAGCGAGTAGCTGTGGGACTCCGCCCACTCCAGAGATCCGAGACACCTCCCTTATTGCTAGGGAGCTCCTCGTACCCCCCTGATGGTTGATGCAAGCCACCAAGGTAATGTTGTCAGTCTGGAATCCGATGAAGCTGAACGACCCCAGAAGAGGCCATGCCTTCAGAGTATTGTAGATTGCTTGGCGTTCCAGAATATTTATCGGGAGAGACTCCTCCCGGGACCATTTTCCTTGTGCCATCCTGACACTCCAAACAGCCTCCCATCCTGCCAGACTGGCGTCTGTGGTTACAATCTCCCAGGACGCTCTCAAAAAGGATGTCCCCATGGACAGTTGCTCTGGACGGATCCACCAAGAGAGGGAGATCCGAGTCCGAGCATCCATGGATATCTGCTGTGATAGATCTGAATGATCACCGTTGTCTCAACATGCACAATTTATGAGGTCTGAGATGGAACCTGGCGAATGGGATGATGTCTATGCTTGAAACCATGAGCCCGATCATCTCCATGCACTGAGCCACAGGTTGACGCAATCTTCCTGCGTCGATGGTCTGTGAGAAATATTTTCATGGAAATAGAGTCTATTATAGTGCCCAGGAACTCCACCCTGTTGCTGGGAACCAGGGAACTCTTTCCTGAGTTGATCTTCCAACCATGAGATTGGAGCAAAAGAAGAAGAGCCCTCGAATGATCCTCTGCGAGACTGAGCAACAGCACCTGGACTAGGATGTTGTCAAATAGGGTGCCACAGCAATGCCTCTGGATCTGGCCACTGCTAGCAGCGTCCCCAGAACCTTTGTGAAGGCCGTCGCCAGACCAAAGGGAAGGGCCACAAACTGGAAGTGTTGGTCCAGAAACGCAAATCTTAGGAACTTAAAGTGGTCCCTGTGAATTGGCACATGAGGGTAAGCGTCCTTCAAGTCTATAGTTATCATGAACTGTCCCTCTTGAACTAGAAGCACAATAGATCTGATTGTTTCCATTTTTAACGATGGAACACTCAGAAACTTGTTTAAACACTTTAGGTCCAGAATCGAGTGGAACGTGCCCTCCTTCTTTGGAACCACAAAAAAATTGGAATAGTACCCTAGGCTCCGTTCTGCATGGAGTATTGGTACAATAACGCAGAGAGAGGCGAGATCTCTCACACACTCTAGAAAGGCCTCTCTCTTTTCTGGTCTTGAAGACAGGTTTGACAGGAGGAATCTGCCCCAGGGCAGATGGGATCTGAACCCTATCCTGTAACCCTGGGTGACCACTTCCAGAACCCAAGGGTCCTGAACGTCCTGCAACCAGGCTTCTGAGAAGAGAGATAATCTGCCAACTACTTAGTCCAGAGACCGGTCGGGGGCAGCCCCTTCATGCCGATTTCGTCTTGGCGGGCTTCTTGCTCTGCTTAGACTTGTTCCAAGATTGAGCTGGCTTCCAAGTTCCCTTAGACTGGTTCGCTTTCACGGCGGGCTGCTGGCGCTGGGCCTTGTATGCACGAAAGGGATGAAAAGTAGATCCCTTAGGCTTAGCCTTCGTATCCTGCAGTAGGAAAGCTCCCTTGCCTCCCGTAATTGTGGATATGATCGAATCCAATCCTGGACCGAACAGAATCTTTCCTTGAAAAGGCAGGGACAACAGCCTCGACTTAGAGGTCATGTCCGCAGACCAAGACTTTAGCCACAGAGCCCTGCGAACTAAAATTGAAAAAACCTGACACTTTAGCGAATAATTTGCATATTGGCATCACAGATGAAAGAATTAGCGATCCTCAGCGCCTTAATCTTATCTTGTCGATGGAATTCTCCCCCTCGACCATTTCGCACAGGGATTCACATTAATATGTTACATCTCCAGCAATGTCCGCAACGGCCGCTGCAGGCTGAAAAACAAACCCCGCCTGCTGAAACATCTTTCTTAACATAGGTAGTATGGTGATGAAGTGAGGGCGCTGGCAAAAGCTGAAGGAATAAGTGAAGAAATCTAATTGTATAAAGTTTCCTAAATTAGGAAAGTGCGATGTGCATTAATAAAGTGCAAGGTGTATAAATATTTCTTTATTCTGAAAAGGAGTTTATATAGGAAGATTGGAGCAATATATGAACAAGTAGAAGACAAAGTACTGTGTATAATGTGGGGTGTGAAATTCAAAGTGCAAGTGCCAAATAAGGTATGCAGATATTTCTACTAGTATACAGTGTAGTCTATATTATAAATAGATTAAGATGTGCCAAAAGTAGTGAATGTGTAGCGGCCGGTAATTGGTTAGATAAAAGTACAAAATTTAAATATTATTGCAAGTTATGTGGCCGTTTATATTGATTGCAATATGCAAAGAGGGATTAGGTATACTAATACACTATACTACAGATCACCTACAATTTATTTAAAAATGACCCAGTATTAAGACAAAAAACAGAATTTATGCTTACCTGATAAATTACTTTCTCCAACGGTGTGTCCGGTCCACGGCGTCATCCATTACTTGTGGGATATTCTCCTCCCCTACAGGGAAAGGCAAGGAGAGCACACAGCAAGAGCGGTCCAAATAGCTCCCCCTCTGGCTCCGCCCCCCAGTCATTCGACCGACGGTTAGGAGAAAAAGGAGAAACCATAGGGTGCCGTGGTGACTGTAGTGTATAAAGAAAAGGAAAAATTTTTCAAACCTGATTAAAAAACCAGGGCGGGCCGTGGACCGGACACACCATTGGAGAAAGTAATTTATCAGGTAAGCATAAATTCTGTTTTCTCCAACATTGGTGTGTCCGGTCCACGGCGTCATCCATTACTTGTGGGAACCAATACCAAAGCTTTAGGACACGGATGAAGGGAGGGAGCAAATCAGGTTACCTAAACAGAAGGCACCACGGCTTGCAAAACCTTTCTCCCAAAAACAGCCTCCGAAGAAGCAAAAGTATCAAATTTGGAAAATTTGGAAAAAGTGTGCAGAGAAGACCAAGTCGCTGCCTTACATATCTGATCAACAGAAGCCTCGTTCTTGAAGGCCCATGTGGAAGCCACAGCCCTAGTGGAGTGAGCTGTGATTCGTTTAGGAGGCTGCCATCCGGCAGTCTCATAAGCCAATCGGATAATGCTTTTCAGCCAGAAAGAAAGGGAGGTAGCAGTAGTTTTTTATCCTCTCCTCTTACCAGAGTAAACGACAAACAAGGATGAGGTTTGTCTAAAATTCTTTGTAGAACTTTAAAGCACGGACTACATCTAAATTGTGTAACAAACGTTCCTTCTTTGAAACTGGATTCGGACACAGAGAAGGAACAACTATTTCCTGGTTAATATTCTTGTTGGAAACAACTTTTGGAAGAAAACCAGGCTTGGTACGCAAAACAACCTTATCTGAATGGAACACCAGATAGGGTGCATCACACTGCAAAGCAGATAATTCAGAAACTCTTCTAGCAGAAGAAATAGCAACCAAAAACAGAACTTTCCAAGATAGCAACTTGATATCTATGGAATGTAAGGGTTCAAACGGAACCCCCTGAAGAACTGAAAGAACTAAATTTAGACTCCAAGGAGGAGTCAAAGGTCTGTAAACAGGTTTGATTCTGACCAAAGCCTGTACAAAAGCTTGTACATCTGGCACAGCTGCCAGTCGTTTGTGTAACAAGACAGATAAAGCAGAAATCTGTCCTTTTAGAGAACTCGATGACAATCCCTTATCCAAACCTTCTTGGAGAAAGGAGAGGATCTTAGGAATTTTAATCTTACTCCAGGAGAATCCCTTGGATTCACACCAACAGATATATCTTTTCCATATTTTATGGTAAATCTTTCTAGTCACAGGTTTTCTGGCTTGGACCAGAGGATCTATCACTGAATCTGAAAACCCACGCTTGGATAAAATCAAATGTTCAATTTCCAAGCAGTCAGCTGCAGAGAAATTAGATTTGGATGTTCGAATGGACCTTGTACTAGAAGATCCTGTCTCAAAGGTAGCTTCCATGGTGGAGCCGATGACATATTCACCAGGTCTGCATACCAAGTCCTGCGCGGCCACGCAGGAGCTATCAGAATCACCGAGGCCTTCTTCTGTTTGATCCTGGCTACAAGCCTGGGAAGGAGAGGGAACGGTGGAAACGCATAAGCTAGGTTGAACGACCAAGGCACCACTAATGCATCCACTAGAGTGGCCTTGGAGACCCGTAGCAAGGAACCTTGAAGTTCTGACGGGACGCCATCAGATCCATGTCTGGAATGCCCCATAATTGAGTCAACTGGGCAAACACCTCCGGGTGGAGTTCCCACTCCCCCGGATGGAAAGTCTGACGACTCAGATAATCCGCCTCCCAGTTGTCTACTCCTGGGATGTGGATTGCAGATAGGTGGCAGGAGTGATCCTCCGCCCATTTGATGATTTTGGACACCTCTCTCATCGCCAAGGAACTCCTTGTTCCCCCCGATGGTTGATGTAAGCTACAGTCGTCATGTTGTCTGACTGGAATCTTATGTATCCGGCCTTCGCTAGTTGAGGCCAAGCCCGGAGAGCATTGAATATCGCTCTCAGTTCCAGGATGTTGATCGGGAGAAGAGCCTCTTCCCGAGACCATAAACCCTGAGCTTTCAGGGAATCCCAGACCGCGCCCCAGCCTAATAGACTGGCGTCAGTCGTGACAATGACCCACTTTGGTCTGCGGAAAATCATTCCCTGAGACAGGTGATCCTGGGACAACCACCAACGGAGTGAGTCTCTGGTCATCTGGTCTACTGAAGCATGCACAGTTGTAATGGTCTTAGATGAATTTGAGCAAAAAGAACTATGTCCATTGCTGCAACCGTCAACCCTACTACTTCCATGCACTGAGCTATGGAAGGCTGCAGAATAGAGAGAAGAACTTGACAAGCGTTTAGAAGCTTTGACTTTCTGACTTCTGTCAAGAAGATCTTCATTTCTAAAGAATCTATTATTGTTCCCAAAGAGGCAACTCTTGTCGACGGAGACAGGGAACTCTTTTCTACGTTCACCTTCCGCCCGTGAGATCTGAGAAAGGCTAGAACAATGTCTGTATGAGCCTTTGCCTTGGAAGAGACGACGCTTGAATTAGAATGTCGTCCAGATAAGGTGCCACTGCAATGCCCCTTGGTCTTAGAACCGCTAGAAGGGACCCGAGCACCTTTGTGAAAATTCTGGGAGCAGTGGCTAGTCCGAATGGGAGAGCCACGAACTGATAATGTTTGTCCAGAAAGGCGAACCTTAGGAACTGATGATGATCTTTGTGGATAGGAATATGTAGATACGCATCCTTTAAATCCACGGTAGTCATATATTGACCCTCCTGGATTGTAGGTAAAATTGTTCGAATGGTTTCCATTTTGAACGATGGAACTCTGAGAAATTTGTTTAGAATTTTTAAATCCAGAATTGGTATGAAAGTTCCCTCTTTTTTGGGGAACTACAAACAGATTTGAGTAAAACCCCTGACCTTGTTCCACAGTTGGAACTGGGTGTATCACTCATCTTTAACAGGTCTTCTACACAATGTAAGAACGCCTGTCTCTTTATTTGGTTTGAAGATAAGTGAGAAATGTGGAACCTTCCCCTTGGGGGTAGTTCCTTGAATTCTAGAAGATAACCCTGAGAGACTATTTCTAGTGTCCAGGGATCCTGAACATCTCTTGCCCAAGCCTGAGCAAAGAGAGAGAGTCTGCCCCCTACTAGATCCGGTCCCGGATCGGGGGCTACCCCTTCATGCTGTTTTGGAAGCAGCAGCAGGCTTCTTGGCCTGTTTACCCTTGTTCCAGCCTTGCATTGGTTTCCAAGCTGGTTTAGTCTGGGAAGCGTTACCCTCTTGTCTTGTGCAGAGTTGGAAGCCGGTCCGTTCCTGAAATTGCAAAGAAACGAAAATTGGACTTATTCTTAGCCCTGAAAGGCCTATCTTGTGGGAGGGCATGGCCCTTTCCCCCAGTGATGTCTGAAATAATCTCTTTCAATTCTGGCCCAAACAGGGTCTTACCCTTGAAAGGGATATTAAGCAATTTTGTCTTGGAAGATACATCTGCCGACCAAGACTTTAGCCAGAGCGCTCTACGCGCCACAATTGCAAACCCTGAATTTTTCGCCGCTAATCTCGCTAACTGCAAAGCGGCGTCTAAAATAAAGGAATTAGCTAACTTAAGTGCGTGAATTCTGTCCATGACCTCCTCATATGGAGTCTCTCTACTGAGCGACTTTTCCAGTTCCTCGAATCAGAACCACGCCGCTGTAGTGACAGGAATAATGCACAAAATAGGTTGAAGGAGGTATCCTTGCTGTACAAAAATCTTTTTAAGCAAACCCTCCAATTTTTTATCCATAGGATTTTTGAAAGCACAATTGTCCTCAATGGGAATGGTCGTGCGTTTGGCTAGTGTAGAAACCGCCCCCCTCGACCTTAGGGACTGTTTGCCATGTGTCCTTCCTGGGGTCGACCATGGGGAACAATTTCTTAAATATAGGAGGAGGGACAAAAGGTATGCCTGGCTTCTCCCACTCCTTATTCACTATGTTCGCCACCCTTTTAGGTATTGGAAAGGCATCAGGGTGCACCGGGACCTCTAGGAACTTGTCCATCTTGCACAATTTTTCTGGGATGACCAGATTGTCACAATCATCCGGAGTAGATAGCACCTCCTTAAGTAATGCGCGGAGATGCTCTAATTTAAATTTAAATGTCACAACATCAGGTTCTGCCTGCTGAGAAATTCTTCCTGTATCAGAAATTTCTCCATCTGACAAACCCTCCCTCACTGCCACTTCAGACTGGTGTGAGGGTATGACAGATAAATTATCATCAGCGCCCTCCTGCTCTACAGTGTTTAAAACTGAGCAATCGCGCTTTCTTTGAAAAGCTGGCATTTTGGATAAAATATTAGCTATGGAGTTATCCATTACTGCTGTCAATTGTTGCATAGTAACAAGCATTGGCGCGCTAGAAGTACTAGGGGTCGCCTGCGCGGGCATAACTGGTATAGACACAGAAGGAGAGGATGCAGAACTATCCCTACTTCCTTCATCTGAGGAATCATCCTGGGCAATCTTACTAAATGTGACAGCACTGTCCTTACTTTGTTTGGACGCCATGGCACAATTATCACATACATTTGAAGGGGGAACCACCTTGGCTTCCATACATACAGAACATGATCTATCTGAAGGTACAGACATGTTAAACAGGCTTAAACGGGTTAATAAAGCACAAAAAACGTTTTTAAACAAAACCGTTACTGTCTCTTTAAATGTTAAACAGGGCACACTTTATTACTGAATATGTGAAAAACTATGAAGGAATTATCCAATCTTTACCAAATTTTCACCACAGTGTCTTAATGCATTCAAAGTATTGCACCCCAATTTTCAAGCTGTTAACCCTTAAAATGCGGAGCCGTTTGCAATTTTAACCCCACTACAGTCCCAGCCACAGCCTTTGTTGCGACTTCACCTATCCCAGGGGGGTATACGATACCAATTCAAGCCTTCTAGGAATGTTTTCAGTGGATGCCAGACCCTCACACATGCAGCTGCATGCACTGTACTCAAAAGTAACTGCGCAATAATGGCGCGAAAATGAGGCTCTACCTACTATAGTGAAAGGCCCTTCCTGACTGGGAAGGTGTCTTAACTAGTGCCTGGCGATAAAAACGTTCCCCAAACAATAAAAGTGTGAAAATTACTTCAAACTTTTAAAAAACAACTTAAATAAACAATTGATTTAGCCCTTAAGAGTGTCCACCAGTTAATAGCCCATAATAAGCCCTTTATTCTTTCTAAGTCTAAGAAAATGGCTTACCGATCCCCATGAGGGAAAATGACAGCCTTCCAGCATTACACAGTCTTGTTAGAAAAATGGCTAGTCATACCTTGAGCAGAAAAGTCTGCAAACTGTTCCCCCCAACTGAAGTTCTCTCAGCTCAACAGTCCTGCGTGGGAACAGCAATTGATTTTAGTTACTGCTGCTAAAATCATATTCCTCTTTTAAACAGAACTCTTCATCTCTTTCTGTTTCAGAGTAAATAGTACATACCAGCACTATTTTAAAATAACAAACTCTTGATAGAAGAATAAAAAACTACAACTAAACACCACAAACTCCTCACCATCCCCGTGGAGATGCTACTTGTTCAGAGCGGCAAGGAGAATGACTGGGGTGTGGAGCCAGAGGGGGAGCTATATGGACAGCTCTTGCTGTGTGCACTCCTTGCCTTTCCCTGTAAGGGAGAATATCCCACAAGTAATGGATGACGCCGTGGACCGGACACACCAATGTTGGAGAAAAAATGATTTATTTAAAATATAAATAAAATAATTCAATGACCTTATAGGATATTTGGGACGTCTCCCAATAAAGTGATCACAGTATCTTATTGGTTTACCTATATATTAAACTTTATAGATGCATCAATATGATCAAACAAGAGTGAAATATATCACAATGGTCCCAATATAAACATTTGTGGCAATTTCCACCTTAAACAAGTTGTAATGTGTAGTATATTGAATACAAAGGTAAACAGTTCTTTGGTACTTTGTTGAACACTTCCCTTTAGTGTCAAACATCCAGTGATATCGGAACAGAGAGACACATTAGAGTTTGCAGCGTAATATGTTTCTATAATGTACCATTGGTTTTAGGTTACTTTATATCTAATGTGAGCAACTGCCCTTAGTGCTGTGCACGCAGTTATAATGTAGCCTTTGTTTGTTAACACTTAGCTGAGTGAATATTCTTTAAGATGTGCCATCAAAATAAAGTTACCTGTTTTTTTTCAAGTTTCTGACTGATGTCTTATTTCTTCTTCGTAGAAGCGGTCCGTCTAACCGCTTGGCTGGCAGTGCTCTCAACCCTGCCGCATGTGTTGGCGTCTGACGTCACACTCCCTGTGGGAGGAAATTATGTGATAAAACTTTTTCTGGTTTGGTCCGTTGTCACTTTACTTGTAGATAGTGATATGCCACTTGAAATAAAAACTGCACTTAGTGCTATGCACGCAGTTTAGCTTGATTTTCCTGTAGATTGGTTGGAAGTAGGCAGTGAGAAAAGTGTATTGATAACCCGGGTTAAAAATGTACAATATTTTCCTGAGATTGTCAAACTATAAAAAAGTTCTAAAATATTGGAAACAGCTCTGTGACTTGACTGTTTGCAATATTTTAGAACTAAAGGGAAGTGTTCAACAAAGTACCAAAGAACTGTTTACCTTTGTATTCGATATACTACACATTACAACTTGTTTAAGGTGGAAATTGCCACAAATGTTTATATTGGGACCATTGTGATATATTTCACTCTTGTTTGATCATATTGATGCATCTATAAAGTTTAATATATAGGTAAACCAATAAGATACTGTGATCACTTTATTGGGAGACGTTCCAAATATCCTATAAGGTCATTGAATTATTTTATTTATATTTTAAATAAATCATTTTTTTTGTCTTAATACTGGGTCATTTTTAAATAAATTGTAAGTGATCTGTAGTATAGTCTATAAGTATACCTAATCCCTCTTTGCATTTTGCAATCAATATAAACGGCCACATAATTTGCAATAATATTTACATTTTGTACTTGTATCTAACCAATTACCGGCCGCTACACATTCACTACTTTTGGCACATCTTAATCTATTTATAATATAGACTACACTGTATACTAGTAGAAATATCTGCATATCGTATTTGGCACTGGCACTTTGAATTTCACACCCCACATTATACACAGTACTTTATTGTCTTCTACTTCATATATTGCTCCAATCTTCCTATATAAACTCCTTTTCAGAATAAAGAAATATTTATACACCTTGCACTTTATTAATGCACATCGCACTTTCCTAATTTAGGAAACTTTAAACAATTAGATTTCTTCACCTATTCCTTCAGCTTTTGCCAGCGCCCTCACTTCATCACCATACTACCTAGTAAACGCCTAGAATAGATTGAAGGATCTTTCTCAAAGTTAGGTGTTTGGAATACACCGTTTATATCCAGCGCTCTACTTATTCACATATCTGCTCAACTTTCTTAACATGTTTTCCAGCTTTTTATCCATGGGCTCCTTAAACGACAAACTATCCTCAAGGGGAATAGCTGTCCGCTTCGCGAACGTAGAGATAGCACCATCCACCTTAGGGACGGTACCCCACAGCTCAAGCTGAGAGTCCGGAACGGGGAACAGTTTCTTAAAGGAAGAAGGGGAAAAGGAAGAACCTAATTGCTCCCATTCGTTCTTAATAATATTAGCCATCTTAACCGAACCGGAAAAGTCTGAGGTACTACCCTGTCCTCGTATACCTTATCTAGCTTAGTAATTGAAGGTTCCTCCTGAATCTTAGGTTCCGGAACCTCCAGAGTAGCAAGCACCTGCTTCAGCAAAAAGCGCAAATTCTCCATCCTAAACTCAGGCTCCTCCGCAGACGGAGATGGCCTCGTCATCGTATAATGCCTCTGGGATTGCCATCGGCGTAGACAACCCCTGGACAAGGCCACCATGGTACACCCTACGCTAGAGCTTAGCAGAATTTGGTAAGGCATGGATCACTTTTCGAAACCGCCGATTCCAGTTGGTCCGCAAAGTCTGACGGCCAACGATTCTCTCCTGAAGGAGTAACGGTTGGACCCCGGGACGCTGCATGTGCAATTGGAAATGAATGCAGGGAACGCACTTCACGGGACGAGGAACTCTCAGAGGTGGACGGCTCGGTACTAGACATCCGTTTACATTTAGATGTCGTAACTTTCTCAAGGCATAGTTGAGCAGGCTAATCTACCAGAACCTCCTTACAAAAACACAGGAATGAGACTTTGTTAAAGAGGGAGAACCCTCTAACGCGTCAGAGTCCTCCATAGCTTGCGCTTTTATAACGGACTTGCTTAACTTATAAATACGCACCTTTATACCTCTAATGGCAGGGGCACAAGGAGAAAACGCACCAAAAAGGACCGCTGAGTAACCTGAAAGTTCCACACATTGCCAGAGCCTCATCTCACAAATAACGCAGCAATGACACAATAAACAATATCATGTATAAACCCCCTCTGTTCAATAATCCCCTTTCCAGGAATATTAACCCTTGATTCATTAAAGATAAAAAGGTGTCACACTGTGACCCTGTCTTCCGTGTTATCATTATGAATAAAAAATGAAACGATCTTACCAGAATCTACGCCGTGGAACAGGAACACAGCCCTTCAAGTGTGACAGCTTAGTAGCCTCGCTCCTGACATGGACTTAAGTGCAGAAAGCAGGCAGCGAAACTTGTCAACGCTGATTGCTTGTGGAGCTGTTAATATGAGTCGGGATGGTTTCACAGAAAGACTCTCCCTGCATCTCCGGACTCTATCTTTCGCCCAGGCTCTCACTGAGAGGCTGACAGGACTACTTAAAACTCCAGTCCCACTGCAAAGAGTACTACTCTCCATAAGAGACTACTCCGAATCCTCGGCACTTCTCTCCCATCCTCCTGTGACAAAAGGCAAAGAATGACTGGGGATAGGGAAGTGGGGGAGGTATTTAAGCCTTTGGCTGGGGTGTCTTTGCCTCCTCCTGGTGGCCAGGTTCTTAATTCCCACTAATAATGAATGAAGCCGTGGACTCTCCCCTTTAGATGGAAAACAGTCTCAAAACAACAATGGTTTTAATAATAAAGAGGCACCTTTATAATCCTAATGGCTGGGGCACTCACCACTTCCTAGACCCAGACAAACTATAGAAAACGCTCTCCGTAGGATTGCCAGAGTTTCTTCAGCAGGATTGTGAGGAAATGAATGAAACCGCACCCAATCATGTGGTGCGCAAGTAGGGACCCTCCCCTGCTATGAGAAAAGTGCGCATTAGGAGCTGCACAACTTCACAAAAATGTGAAACCTGTCTGTTCCATTGCCGAAAGTACACAGTCTAATTGAGTCCAAACCTTCACAAGTGTTCCTTAGAGAACAAAGCAGTACATATATTCCCCAAACAGTTAAAAAATAATCTCCAAATTAAATGAGATATTAACCCCGGATCCTATTGAGGTTATGAGGAGTCACACTGTGACCCTAATAATAGGAGTCCCTGCTAAATCATAAATAAAGTGGACTTACCCTCCAGGATCTATGCGGTGGAACAGGTACAGTCAAGTGTGACCGCCTTGCCACGGTGTTCTGACAGGGACCTGAGTGTAAAAAGGCAAGCAGTGTAACTTGTTAACACTGATTACCCAGGAGCTGTTAGATAGATAGTCTGGATCACTTTGCAGAAAAACTTTCTCTGTATCTCCAGACTCTAACGTTCATTAATACTCTCACTGAGAGGATTATATGATTACTTAAAACTCCAGTCCTCTCTTGAAGGGAAAATACCCATTAAAGGACTATCTGAATCTTCTGACACTTCCTCCTCTAGTAACAAAAGGCAAAGAATGACTGGGGGGATGGGGGAAGTGGGAGGGATATTTAAACTTTTGGCTGGGGTGTCTTTGCCTCCTCCTGGTGGCCAGGTGTTGTATTTACCAACAGTAAGGAATTAAGTTGTGGACTCTCTCTGCCTTTGGAAAAAAAAATTTTTTAAATACCCCTTATTGCACAAAAGGGCATATAATTCTATTGCTTCGAACAAAATAAAAACTCACCTCCTTATTTGGCCAATATTTTATCCATAAGAAAAAGCCATTTTGATTGATAACAAGGTGGGAAAGGACTATACCAAACCTGAGGCACATAAGCCCATATAATGTTTAAATATAGACTATAAATTACTTATGAATTTATAAATTACTTGACAATGCAGCTTATTTTACACCCAGAAAAACAAGAATAAGTCTGGGGAAGCTTCAATTGCCTTACACAGTATATTTTAATTGGAGCTCCTTTGTAAATTTAGTCATAGGATGGCAGCCTGGCACAGTTCATTTCTCAGGATGCGCAAATCAATCCAATATTGTTAGCCTTTCTACCACATACCACTTTCTAAAATTACCACATACCATATATACAGATATATATATATATATATATATATATATATATATATATAGATACACACATATATATATATATACGAAAGGCACGAAAATTAGACTGTCTAGCCCTTGGTTTGGCTCTGTCTTGAGGCAGGGCATGGCCCTTACCTCCAGTAATGTCAGCGATAATTTCTTTCAAACCGGGCCCAAATAATGTCTGCCCTTTGAAAGGTATGTTAAGCAATTTAGATTTAGAAGTCACATCGGCTGACCAGGATTTTAGCCACAGCGTTCTGCGCGCCTGGATGGCGAATCCGGAATTCTTAGCCGTAAGCTTAGTTAAATGTACTACGGCATCAGAAATAAATGAATTAGCTAGCTTAAAGGGCCACTGTAAGTAAATATTTTCTATGCCTGTTACTAACTAACTACCCCAAATACGCTTTTTATCAATAGCATTTCATTAACATATCTCTACCGTATATCAGAAATCTTGTCTGCAAATTTAATTGTTTTCCAAACCCACTCCGTGGGTATCCTTTGCTCTGTACCAATCCGTTTACAATACCTAGGTTTCAAAATGGCGCTTTAAACACAATTTCATTGGTTTAAGTATTTTGAACACACAGTGCTGAAAATACTGGGCAGGATAACGTGACATCGGGGAATAAAATATATAACTTTTATAACGTTATGAAACTTCATTTTGGAGAAAATATAGGTCAGTAGGTTTTAATTAATGTTTATTAACTTTAATATGTTAGTTGTTTGTCTTAAAAATTATAACAGAAACTAATCCTTTAAGGACTCTAAGCTTGTCTATAATTTCATCCAATGGAACTGAGCTAATGGTCTCTTCTAGAGACTCAAACCAAAATGCCGCCGCAGCCGTGACAGGCGCAATGCATGCAAGGGGTTGTAATATAAAACCTTGTTGAGTAAACATTTTCTTAAGGTAACCCTCTAACTTTTTGTCCATTGGGTCTGAAAAGGCACAGCTATCCTCCACCGGGATAGTGGTACGATTAGCCAGAGTAGAAACTGCTCCTTCCACCTTAGGGACCGTCTGCCATAAGTCCCGTGTGGTGGCGTCTATTGGAAACATTTTTCTAAATATAGGAGGGGGGGAAAAGGGCACACCGGGCCTATCCCACTCCTTGGTAATAATTTCTGTAAGCCTCTTAGGTATAGGAAAAACGTCAGTACACGCCGGTACCGCATAATATCTATCCAGCCTACATAATTTCTCTGGAATTGCAACCGTGTTACAATCATTCAGAGCCGCTAATACCTCCCCTAATAATACACGGAGGTTCTCAAGCTTAAATTTAAAATTTGAAATGTCTGAGTCCAGTCTATTTGGATCAGATCCGTCACCCACAGAATGAAGCTCTCCGTCTTCATGTTCTGCCATTTGTGACGCAGTATCAGACATGGCTCTAACATTATCAGCGTACTCTGTTCTCACCCCAGAGTGGTCGCGTTTACCTCTAAGTTCTGGTAATTTAGATAAAACTTCAGTCATAACATTAGCCATGTCTTGTAAAGTGATTTGTAATGGCCGCCCTGATGTACTTGGCGTCGCAATATCACGCACCTCCTGAGCGGGAGATGCAGGTACTGACACGTGAGGAGAGTTAGTCGGCATAACTTTCCCCTCGTTGTCTGGTGAAATTTTCTTAAAATGTACAGATTGGCTTTTATTTAAAGTAGCATCAATGCAATTAGTACACAAATTTCTATTGGGCTCCACATTGGCTTTTGAACATATTGCACAAAGAGATTCCTCTGTGTCAGACATGTTAAAACAAACTAGCAATTAGCCTAGCAAGCTTGGAAAATACTTTTCAAATAAATTTGCAAGCAATATAAAAAAACGTTACTGTGCCTTTAAGAAGCACACAAAAACTGTCACAGTTGAAATAACAATGAACCGGATTAGTTATAGAAACCAAATTTTTACAGTAAATGCATTAAGTTAGCAAAGGATTGCACTCACTAGCAATGGATGATTAACCCCTTAATATCAGAAAAACGGATAACAATTGAAAATATAAGCGTTTTTATCACAGTCAAAGCACAGTCTCACAGGTCTGCTGTGAGTGATTACCTCCCTCAAAACTAGTTTTGAAGACCCCTGAGCTCTGTAGAGACGTCCTGGATCATGCAGGGAGAAGAAGGCAGACTGTGACTGAATTTCTAATGCGCAGTAAAAGCGCCAAAATAGGCCCCTCCCACTCACAATACAACAGTGAGGGAAGCTCAGTAAACTGTTTTAATTCAAAACAAACGACAGCCATGTGGAAAATAACGCCCAAAACAATTTTTCACCAAGTACCTCAGATAAATAAACGATTAACATGCCAGCAAACGTTTAAAATATAATTTATGAAATGTCATTAAAAAGCCTGCTGCTAGCCGCTCACACTGCAGGTTAGGCTAAAAGTTATATGTATACAGTATTTTCCCAGTGAAGTGCCATTCCCCAGAAATACTTAAGTGTAAACATACATACATATCAGCCTGATACCAGTTGCTACTACTGCATTTAAGGCTGTACTTATATTACATCGGTATTAGCAGTATTTTCTCAGTCAATTCCATTCCTTAGAAAATAATATACTGCAACATACCTCTTTGCAGGTGAACCTGCCCGCTGTCCCCTGTTCTGAAGTTACCTCGCTCCTCAGAATGGCCGAGAACAGCAAATGGATCTTAGTTACGTCCGCTAAGATCATACACAAACTCAGGTAGATTCTTCTTCTAATGCTGCCTGAGAAAAAACAACACACTCCGGTGCCGTTTAAAATAACAAACTTTTGATTGAAGAAATAAAAACTAAGTTTAACAACCACAGTCCTCTCACACATCCTATCTATTAGTTGGGTGCAAGAGAATGACTGGGTATGACGTAGAGGGGAGAAGCTATATAGCAGCTCTGCTTGGGTGATCCTCTTGCACTTCCTGTTGGGGAGGAGTTAATATCCCATAAGTAATGGATGACCCGTGGACTGACTACACTTAACAGGAGAAAAAGCCTGTTTAAAAGATCCAAGATCACAGGTTCAAATCCCGGCAGGGCCGACTCAGCCCTTCAACTTTCCGAGGTCAATTAAATTACCATTAAATTGGGTAATAATAACAACTATTACTATTCAGCTGCCGATTTGGTTAATTCCGAGAGCAAGCGCTGAAAAAGCGCTTTGAGTCCCACTGGGAGAAAGGCGCTATATAAATAGTAGCTATTATTATTATTGTTCTTGTTATGCTGGGACACGATATAAAGAGGTAGTGGAAAGAGGTTATTGCAGGTAGCAAGAGAGTGCAAGTCAGGATCAAACCAGAAGTCTGTCCAATCAGCAGCAGAACTTGTAAGGGCAAGGCAAAGGAGCAGTCCAGATAGTCAAGCCAGGGGTCAATGATAAAGACAAATAAGGTACAAGGGATAACAGCAAACACAGAATTCCAGGCAACACAGAAACAAAGTGCAGCAATGTCCAAGCACTGATTAAAGAGAGTTGCAGGGTTTCATAGAGAAGGACTCAGCAGGGTAAAAAACAGAATTTATGCTTACCTGATAAATTACTTTCTCCAACGGTGTGTCCGGTCCACGGCGTCATCCTTACTTGTGGGAATATCTCTTCCCCAACAGGAAATGGCAAAGAGTCCCGGCAAAGAGTCCCAGCAAAGCTGGCCATATAGTCCCTCCTAGGCTCCGCCCACCCCAGTCATTCGACCGACGGACAGGAGGAAAAATATAGGAGAAACCATATGGTACCGTGGTGACTGTAGGTAGAGAAAATAATTCATCAGACCTGATTAAAAACCAGGGCGGGCCGTGGACCGGACACACCGTTGGAGAAAGTAATTTATCAGGTAAGCATAAATTCTGTTTTCTCCAACATTGGTGTGTCCGGTCCACGGCATCATCCTTACTTGTGGGAACCAATACCAAAGCTTTAGGACACGGATGAAGGGAGGGAGCAAATCAGGTTACCTAAACGGAAGGCACCACGGCTTGCAAAACCTTTCTCCCAAAAATAGCCTCCGAAGAAGCAAAAGTATCAAATTTGTAAAATTTGGCAAAAGTGTGCAGTGAAGACCAAGTCGCTGCCTTACATATCTGATCAACAGAAGCCTTGTTCTTGAAGGCCCATGTGGAAGCCACAGCCCTAGTGGAGTGAGCTGCGATTCTTTCAGGAGGCTGCCGTCCGGCAGTCTCGTAAGCCAATCAGATGATGCTTTTAAGCCAAAAGGAAAGAGAGGTAGAAGTTGCTTTTTGACCTCTCCTTTTACCAGAATAGACGACAAACAGAGAAGATGTTTGTCTGAAATCTTTTGTAGCTTCTAAATAGAATTTTAGAGCACGGACTACGTCCAAATTGTGTAACAAACGTTCCTTCTTTGAAACTGGATTCGGACACAAAGAAGGTACAACTATCTCCTGGTTAATATTTTTGTTAGAAACAACCTTTGGAAGAAAACCAGGCTTAGTACGCAAAACCACCTTATCTGCATGGAACACCAGATAGGGCGGAGAACACTGCAGAGCAGATAACTCAAACTCTTCTAGCAGAAGAAATAGCAACCAAAAACAAAACTTTCCAAGATAACAACTTAATATCTATGGAATGTAGAGGTTCAAACGGAACCCCTTGAAGAACTGAAAGAACTAGATTTAAACTCCAGGGAGGAGTCAAAGGTCTGTAAACAGGCTTGATCCTGACCAGAGCCTGAACAAATGCTTGAACATCTGGCATAGCTGCCAGTCGTTTGTGTAGTAAGACAGATAAAGCAGAAATCTGTCCCTTTAGAGAACTCGCAGATAATCCTTTATCCAAACCTTCTTGCAGAAAGGAAAGAATCTTAGGAATTTTTATCTTATTCCAAGGGAATCCCTTGGATTCACAGCAGCAGATATATCTTTTCCATATTTTATGGTAAATCTTTCTAGTTACCGGTTTTCTGGCCTGAACCAGAGTATCAATCACAGAATCTGAAAACCCACGCTTTGATAGAATCAAGCGTTCAATCTCCAAGCCGTCAGCTGGAGGGAGACCAGATTTGGATGTTCGAATGGACCCTGAACAAGAAGGTCCTGTCTCAAAGGTAGCTTCCATGGTGGAACCAATGACATATTCACCAGGTCTGCATACCAAGTCCTGCGTGGCCACGCAGGAGCTATCAAGATCACCGAGGCCCTCTCCTGTTTGATCCTGGCTACCAGCCTGGGAATGAGAGGAAACGGTGGAAACACATAAGCTAGGTTGAAGGTCCAAGGCGCTACTAGTGCATCCACTAGAGTCGCCTTGGGATCCCTGGATCTGGACCCGTAGCAAGTAACCTTGAAGTTCTGACGAGACGCCATCAGATTCATGTCTGGAATGCCCCATAATTGAGTCAACTGGGCAAAAATCTCCGGGTGGAGTTCCCACTCCCCCGGATGGAATGTCTGACGACTCAGATAATCCGCTTCCCAGTTTTCCACACCTGGGATGTGGATCGCAGATAGATGGCAGGAGTGATACTCCGCCCATTGTATTATTTTGGTTACTTCTTTCATCGCCAGGGAACTCCTTGTTCCCCCCTGATGATTGATATACGCAACAGTCGTCATGTTGTCTGATTGGAATCTTATGAATATGGCCTTTGCAAGCTGAGGCCAAGCCCTGAGAGCATTGAATATCGCTCTTAGTTCCACAATGTTTATCGGGAGAAGAGAATCTTGCCGAGACCATAGTCCCTGAGCTTTCAGGGATTCCCAGACCGCACCCCAGCCCACCAGACTGGCGTCGGTCGTGACAATGACCCACTCTGGTCTGCGGAAGCTCATTCCCTGGGATAGGTGGTCCAGGGATATCCACCAACGGAGTGAATCTCTGGTCTTCTGATCTACTTGAATCACTGGAGACAAGTCTGTATAGTCCCCATTCCACTGTTTCAGCATGCACAGTTGTAATGGTTTTAGATGAATTCGTGCAAAAGGAACTATGTCCATTGCTGCAACAATCAACCCTACTACTTCCATGCACTGAGCTATGGAAGGACGTGGAACAGAATGAAGAACTTGACAAGCGCTTAGAAGTTTTGACTTTCTGACATCTGTCAGAAAGATCCTCATTTCTAAGGAATCTATTATTGTTCCCAAGAAAGGAACTCTTGTTGACGGAGACAGAGAACTTTTTTCTATGTTCACCTTCCATCCGTGAGATCTGAGAAAGGCCAGAACGATGTCTGTATGAGCCTTTGCTTTTGAAAGGGACGACGCTTGTATTAGAATGTCGTCCAAGTATGGTACTACTGCAATGCCCCTCGGTCTTAGAACCGCTAGAAGGGACCCGAGTACCTTTGTGAAAATCCTTGGAGCAGTGGCTAATCCGAATGGGAGGGCCACAAACTGGTAATGTTTGTCCAGAAAGGCGAACCTTAGGAACTGATGATGTTCTTTGTGGATAGGAATATGTAGGTACGCATCCTTTAGATCCACGGTAGTCATAAATTGACCTTCCTGGATAGTGGGTAGAATCGTTCGAATGGTTTCCATTTTGAACGATGGTACCCTGAGAAATTTGTTAAGGATCTTTAAATCCAGAATTGGTCTGAAGGTTCCCTCTTTTTTGGGAACTACGAACAGATTTCAGTAAAATCCCATTCCTTGTTCCGTCATTGGAACTGGGTGTATCACTCCCATCTTTAACAGGTCTTCTACACAATGTAAGAACGCCTGTCTCTTTATTTGGTTTGAGGATAAGTGAGACATGTGGAACCTTCCCCTTGGGGGTAGTTCCTTGAATTCCAGAAGATAACCCTGAGAAACTATTTCTAGCGTCCAGGGATCCTGAACATCTCTTGCCCAAGCCTGAGCAAAGAGAGAGAGTCTGCCCCCCACTAGATCCGGTCCCGGATCGGGGGCTACTCCTTCATGCTGTTTTGTTAGCGGTAGCAGGCTTCTTGGTCTGCTTACCCTTGTTCCAGCCTTGCATCGGTTTCCAGGCTGGTTTGGACTGTGAGGCATTACCCTCTTGCTTAGAGGATGCAGAATTAGAGGCCGGTCTGTTCCTGAAATTACGAAAGGAACGAAAATTAGACTTATTCTTGGCCTTGAAAGGCCTATCTTGTGGGAGGGCGTGACCCTTTCTTTCAATTCTGGTCCAAAGAGAGTTTTACCCTTGAAGGGGATGATAAGCAATTTTGTCTTGGATGATACATCCTCTGACCAAGACTTTAGCCAAAGCGCTCTGCGCGCCACAATTGCAAACCCTGAATTTTTCGCCGCTAATCTAGCTAATTGCAAAGCGGCATCTAAAATAAAAGAGTTAGCCAACTTAAGTGCGTGAACTCTGTCCATAACCTCCTCATATGGAGTCTCTCTACTGAGCGACTTTTTTAGTTCCTCGAACCAGAACCACGCTGCTGTAGTGATAGGAACAATGCACGAAATGGGTTGTAGAAGGTAACCTTGTTGTACAAAAATCTTTATAAGCAAACCTTCCAATTTTTTATCCATAGGATCTTTGAAAGCACAACTATCCTCGATAGGAATAGTAGTGCGCTTGTTTAGAGTAGAAACTGCCCCCTCGACCTTAGGGACTGTCTGCCATAAGTCCTTTCTGGGGTCGACCATAGGAAATAATTTCTTAAATATAGGAGGGGGAACAAAAAGGTATGCCGGGCTTCTCCCACTCCTTATTCACTATGTCCGCCACCCGCTTGGGTATAGGAAAAGCGTCGGGGTGCACCGGAACCTCTAGGAACTTGTCCATCTTGCATAATTTTTCTGGAATGACCAAGTTGTCACAATCATCCAGAGTAGATAACACCTCCTTAAGCAGTGCGCGGAGATGTTCTAATTTAAATTTAAATGTCACAACATCAGGTTCAGCCTGTTGAGAAATTATTCCTGAATCTGAAATTTCCCCATCTAACAAAACCTCCCTCATGGCCCCTTCAGATTGGTGTGAGGGTATGACAGAACAATTATCATCAGCGCCCTCCTGCTCTTCAGTGTTTAAAACAGAGCAATCGCGTTTTCTCTGATATGCAGGCATTTTGGATAAAATATTTGCTATGGAGTTATCCATTACAGCCGTCAATTGTTGCATGGTAATAAGCATTGGCGCGCTAGAAGTACTAGGGGCCTCCTGCGTGGGCAAAACTGGCGTAGACACAGAAGGAGATGATGTAGAACCATGTCTACTCCCTTCATCTGAGGAATCATCTTGGGCAATTTCATTATCTGTGGCAGTACTGTCCTTACTTTGTTTGGACGCTATGGCACAATTATCACACAATTTTGAAGGGGGAGACACATTGGCTTTCATACATATAGAACATAGCTTATCTGAAGGCACAGACATGTTAAACAGGCTTAAACTTGTCAATAAAGCACAAAAACCGTTTAAAAACAAAACCGTTACTGTCTCTTTAAATTTTAAACAGAGCACACTTTATTACTGAATATGTGAAAAAATATGAAGGAATTGTTCAAAATTTACCAAAATTTCACCACAGTGTCTTAAAGCATTAAAAGTATTGCACACCAATTTTCAGAGCTTTAACCCTTAAAATAACGAAACCGGAGCCGGTTACAGATTTAACCCCTATACAGTCCCAGCTACAGCCTTTGCTGTGACTTTACCAAGCCCAGAGGGGAATACGATACCAAATGACGCCTTCTAGGAACTTTTCCAACTACTTTCAGGTCCTCACACATGCATCTGCATGTCTTGCTCTCAAAAACAACTGCACAGTAATGGCGCGAAAATGAGGCTCAGCCTACAACTGGGAAGGCCCTTCCTGACTGAAAAAGGTGTCTAACATAGTGCCTGACGTTAAAAAACGTTCCCCAAGTTTATAAGTGTGAATTATCAGCATAAACATGTATAAAATGTACAAATAAAGCAATCGATTTAGCCCATAAAAGTGTCTACCAGTTTTAAAGCCCATATTAAGCCCTTTATTCTGTTTGAGACTAAGAAAATGGCTTACCGGTCCCCATGAGGGGAAATGACAGCCTTCCAGCATTACACAGTCTTGTTAGAAATATGGCTAGTCATACCTTAAGCAGAAAAGTCTGCTAACGGTTTCCCCCAACTGAAGTTACTTCATCTCAACAGTCCTATATGGAAACAGCAATCGATTTTAGTTACTGTCTGCTAAAATCATCTTCCTCTCACAAACAGAAATCTTCATCTTTTTCTGTTTCAGAGTAAATAGTACCTACCAGCACTATTTTAAAATAAACTCTTGATAGTAGAATAAAAAAAACTACAACTAAAAAACCACATACTCTTAACCATCTCCGTGGAGATGTTGCCTGTGCAACGGCAAAGAGAATGACTGGGGTGGGCGGAGCCTAGGAGGGACTATATGGCCAGCTTTGCTGGGACTCTTTGCCATTTCCTGTTGGGGAAGAGATATTCCCACAAGTAAGGATGACGCCGTGGACCGGACACACCAATGTTGGAGAAATCAACACAAAGATACAGATCCTTTGGAAATAACTGTTCCTGTGTCTATTAGCTTGCAGTACCTGCCTTACACCACAAAGGTTAGTGGAGCTCACTTCCCTTTTCCTTCAGCATATTGCTGTGCTTTAGGCCTCAAGTCTGGGAACTGGATTATTAGAAACAGAGGCAGAGACACAGCAGATGACAGAGAGGTTGAGAGGAGAGGATCTTCAGAATGTGATACTGGCACACTGGACAGACTGCACAAAGAAGGGCAAGATACAGATCTCACACAGGGCACGGCAGACTGAACTAATCTCTGTTCAGCACAGGTTGCAAGAGGTACAATGATTCTCTTCCTGTGAGTGTTTGTAGTTATACCATGACAAGGACACACTGCCCCATCTATAGGAGACTAACTGGAGCAGGGCTTATTAACATGAGTAAAAAAAAAATGCTTTTATTTAATGGTTGAAGCAGGAGCAGGTACACATACATGATTAAGGGTGCACAGCATAAAACGTAGTTCTTTTTCTTTGTACCTGCTCCAACCATGAAATAAAGGATTTAAAAGACACAAGTGGTGCGCCTGTTAACTTGTATGCAGCTTTTGAACTGAATCAGGTTCAGGGGACATCTGAGAACTTTGACACAATCCCCTGTTTATTAACTCCCTCATAAAATTATTCTGATGAGGGTCAGGGGGTGGCTGGACTCTTTCAGTAGTGAACATATTATATAGTGAGAAAACAGCAAATATCAAAAAGGTTTAAATAAAACTTAAATCAACAACAAGCCTAGCTCCAAGAAGGGAAGTATACCAATTAGTAATTGAATATCTATGTTTCTTTGTAGAGGGTGAGGAAATGAGTAATATTTATAGGCTAGTTGTTAAATGTTCATATGTAGATTCATTAAACGTCTACTCCTAGAAGCAATAGAAAGCATACAGTACAGAATGATGGAAAAAGGTGTCAAGAACCCATTAATGAAGTATAATTACCTCATTGCTACAGAACCCATTGGTTTTGCCCTTAATGATGCTTCTGACTAAATCGATGGAGCAGCAGCCTATGAAATGAGATACAAAAGCCATTATATTTATTATCCTTGATCATTTCTGATGCAAACAATTTCATTCATAATGTATCTACCTTCCTTCAACATGAAAGGCTGAGCCAGAGGAGGAGTCAACCAAAATGTGTCAGAATTCAGCTGGCGCAGAGAACTGATGGGAACATTGGCGGTCATGCCATAATCCATGAAAAACACAATGGCGAAATCAGAAACCATATCAACCACCCAGCACCTGTAAAGGGAGGAAAACTGATATATCACAAAAACTCTAGATTAGTAAGTGCCCAGTGGCCTCATGTTACACATACTATTTTATACCTGTTCCAGGTTCCCTCCTCATCATCAATCAGAACACACTGAGCTAAACAGCGCGTCCCCCTCTTCACTTCATTATTTAATAGATAAGGTTGATGAGCTTCTATTTCTGCCAATCTATGGAACAAATTGGTCATGGCCAAATATTTATCCTGCAAGGAACCAAAGGGATTTTCTTTAATTCAGCTCCATACTGCAAATGTTATGTATTAACAAAACTCAACTATAGTGAATATTAATATGTAAGATGCATATTACAATAACTCACCTGAGTGAGGAAAACTGCCCAGAAATAGGGTAACTGGGGGAATATGTTTGTCACTAGAAGTGCAGAGTCACCAGTTATATTCATGATTGCAGCAAGCCAGTTTAAATTATTGTAACAATCTTTAAGCATGCTTGTAATAAAATCACCTCTGTAGAATAAACAGAACAAAAAAAAGTTTGATTTTTCACAACAAATAGTTACATTTAGATTTATAGATACCATAAAATACACCTTGACATTAAGTGCCTCTTAGCATTAAAACAGAGAAGGGACTTATTCTGATATACAGTATTAATTGTCAGCGTGGTATAAAAATAGTATAGTACTGTATTTATGAATTAAATATGTTCCTTTAACTATAAAAAGGGAACTACTTATTAATTTAACTTAACTGAAATACTGCAGGCCTCAGGGAATAAAAGTAAGGTTATTGAAATAATCTCACAATATATAGAAGCACAAACAGTTGAAATTTATATATTCACTGGCAAAATTTAAAGAAACTTCCAAACCTGTGCTAGTGCCATAAAAACGGTATGTAAAGTGTTCCCAGGTTATGTGCAACATATATCATTTACAGTGAATAGCCTATGGGCTATGAAAGTGCAGGTGTACACTTAAAAGGGACAGTTTACCTGAAAAACATAATTTATGTAAGAACTTACCTGATAAATTAATTTCTTTCATAGTGGCAAGAGTCCATGAGCTAGTGACGTATGGGATATACATTCCTACCTGGAGGGGGCAAAGTTTCCCAAACCTCAAAATGCCTATAAATACACCTCCCACCTCACTCATACTTCAGTTTAACGTATAGCCAAGAAGTGAGGTGTAAAAAAAAAAAAAGGAATAAAAAGCATACAAAAAGAGGAACTGGAAAAAATAATGTGCTTTATACAAAAAAATCATAACCACAAAAAATAGGGTGGGTCTCATGGACTCTCATGAACTATGAAAGAAATTAATTTATTAGGTAAGTTATTACATAAATTATGTTTTCTTTCATGTAAGTGGCAAGATTCCATGAGCTAGTGGCGTATGGGATATAATACCCAAGATGTGGAAGTCCATGAGTCACTAGAGAGGGAGGGATAAAATAAAAACAGCTAATTCCGCTGAGAAATTAAATCCAAAAAAACAATCAAGTTTTCTTTAAAAATGTCAGAAAAACTCAAATCAAAAGGCATTAGAATCAAACTGAGACAACTGCCTGAAGAACCTTTCTACCAAAGGCTGCTTCTGAAGAAGCAAACACATAAAAATGGTAAAATTTAGTAAAAGTTTGCAAAGAAGACCAACTTGCTGCTTTGAAGCTTCATTCTTAAGAGCAACTAATCTGTTCGAATGAGCTGTAATTCTTTGAGGCGGAGACTGCCCCGCTCCAAATAAGCTTTGTGAATCAAAAGTCTCAGCCAAGAAGCCAGAGAAATAGCAGAAGCTTTCTGGCCTTTCCTGGAGCCAGAAAAAATAACAAATAGACTAGAAGTCTTTCTGAAATCCTTAGTAACCTCAGCATAATATTTCAAGGCTCTTACCACATCCAAAGAATGTAAAGACCTTTCAAGAGTATTCTTAGGATTAGGACACAAAGAGGGAACAAAAGTTTCCCTATTGATGTTGTTAGAATTCCCAACTTTAGGTAAAAATGTAAATGAAGTCAGCAAAACAGCTTTATCTTGATGAAAAATCAAATAAGGAGACTCACAAGAGAGAGCAGACAACTCAGAAACTCTTATAGCAGAAGAGATAGCCAAAAGAAATAACACTTTCCAAGAAAGTAGTTTAATATCCAAAGAATGCATAGACTCAAAAAGTTTTCAAAACCAAATTAAGACTCCAAGGAGGAGAAATTGATTTAATAACAGGTTTGATACAAATCAAAGCTTGAACAAAACAGTGAATGTCAGGAAGTTAAGCAATCTTTCTATGAAATAAAACAGAAAGAGCAGAAATTTGTCCTTTCAAAGTATTAGCGGACAAACCCTTATCCAAACCATCCTAAAGAAACTGTAAGATCCTAGGAATTCTAAAAGAATGCCAAGAATAATCATGAGTGGAACACCATGAAATATAGGTTTTCCAAACCCGATAATACATTTTCCTTGAAACAGACTTACGAGCCTGTATCATAGTGCTAATTACTGAGACAGAAAAACCTCTGACTAAGCACTAAGCGTTCAATTTCCATGCCATCAAAATTTAGAGATTTGAGATCCTGATGGAAAAATGGCCCTTGAGACAGAAGGTCTGGCCTTAAAGGAAGTTGCCAAGGTTGGCAAATGGACATCCTGACAAGGTCTGCATACCAAATCCTGAGAGGCCAAGCTGGAGCTATCAGAAACACATAAGACTGTTCCATTATGATCTTGGAGATCACCTTTGGAAGAAGAACCAGAGGCAGCAAGTTGGTAAAACCAAGGAACTGCTAGAGTATCCACCATCTCCGCCTGAGGATCCTTGGACCTGGAAAGATATATTGGAAGCTTCTTGTTCAGACGCGAGGCCATCAGATCTATTTCTGGAGGACCCCGCATCTGTACCAATTGAAAAAAAAACATCTGGATGGAGAGACCACTCTCCCGGATGTAAAGTCTGACGACTGAGATAATCTGCTTCCCAATTAGACGTCTACTCCTGGGATATGAATCGCAGAAATTTGATAAGAGTTGGATTCCCCCCAAGAAAGTATCAGAGATACTTCTTTCATTGCTGAAGGACTGCGAGTCCCCCATTCATGATTGACATATGCCACTGTAGTGATATTGTCTGTCTTAAATTGAATTTAAAGTTTTCTCTTCAATACAGGCCAAGTCTGAAGAGCTCTGAAAATAGCACAGAGTTCTAAAATATTGATTGGTAACCTTACCTCCTGAGGTTCCCAAACCCCTTGTGCTGTCAGAGACCCCCCAGATGGCTCCCCAACCTGTAAGACTTGCAGCTGTTGTGATCACAGTCCAGGAAGGACAAACAAAGGAGGCCCCTTGAACAATAAGGTGATGGCTTAACCACCAAGTCAGAGAGTGTTGAATGTTGGGACTTAAAGGGACAGTAAACCTTAAAAATAATGTTATATAATTCTGCACATAGTGCAGAATTATATAACATTAGCCAAACTATATAACATTAGCGGGTCTGTAAAACAGCGATATTTTTACAAAATAAAAAGGGAATATTATGATTTAAAAAGTTTGGCTAATGTAATGTTATATAATTCTGCACTATATGCAGAATTATATAACATTATTTTTAAGGTTTACTGACCCTTTAAGTATATCAACTGTGATATCTGAGTATAATCCCTGCACCACTGGTGCAACATGCAAAGCTGAAGAGGTCTCATATGAAAACGAGCAAAGGGGATCACGTCCGATGCTGCAATCATGAGACCTAAAACTTCCATGCACATAGCCACTGAAGGGAATGATAGAGACTGAAGGTTTAGACAAGCTAACACTAACTTCATTCATCTCTTGTCTGTCAAAGAAAGAGTCATGGACACTGAATTTATCTGGAAACCTAAAACGGTGACCTTTGTCTGAGGAATCAAGAAACTCTTTTGTAAATTGATCCTCCAACCATGACTTTGAAGAAACAACACAAGTTGTTTTGTGTAAGATTCTGCTAAATGAAAAGATTGAGCTGGTACCAAGATATTGTCCAAATAAGGAAACACAGCAATACCCTGCTCTCTGATTACAGATAGAAGGGCACAAGAACCTTTGAAAAGATTCTCTGAGCTGTCGCTAAGCCAAACATAAGAGCGACAAATTGGTAATGCTTGTCTAGAAAAGAGAATTTCATAAACCGATAGTGGTCTGGGTAAATCGCAATATGAAGATAAGCGTCCTGTAAGTCTATTGTGGACATGAAATGACCTTGCTGAACAAAAGGAAAAATAGTCCTTATAGTCACCATCTTGAAAGTTGGGACTCTTACAAAACGATTTAAAGTTTCAGATCCAGAATTGGTCTGCATGAATCTTCCTCAACACCCAAAGTAAACAATACTTCCTTTAACAAAGAACAGATATATTCCATCTTAAAAAGAAAGGATGATTTATCAATTTCAGAGTCTGAAGTAGGATCTTCTGAACCAGAGAAATCCTCATCAGCAGAAAATACTTCAGTATGCTGTTGATCAATACAAACTTTATCAGAATTATGAGAAGTAGGGAGAGGCCTTTTAACTTTATTTGAAGGTGGAATAGCAGTCATAGCCTTCTTTATGGCTGCAGCAATATAATCTTTTATCTCTACAGGAATATCATGAACATTTGACTGTGAAGGTTTAACAGTTGATGTATTTGTAATTCTAGAAACATTATCAGCATGAAACAATTTCTCATACCAAAGGCCACATACTTGAGCTGAAGAAGGAAGATAAGACAATTTAAAACATACACACTTAGCTTTGGTAGATTTGTTTTCAGGCAACTTGGTTTCTGCAGTAATATTAGATGCAGGATCAGTTTGGGACATCTTGAAAAATATAACAAAAAAAGAAAAAATAACATTTAAACAAAATATCCAATTTCCACAAAATAGCAGTTTTAGGAATGGGAAAAAAATGCTTATATGTAAAACAAAAGCAAATATCATAGCCCTCTGTAACAAATGAAAGCAGAGAGCAAAAGAGGGAGAGACTTAACATAACAGGGGCGCGATCCGATATAGGTCGTAGTTTTCGGCGCAAGCGAGGGAACCCGCACCGCCCGTAATTTCACCTCGCAACTCGACCTATCCAATATACTGCGCCGTCAGATGCTAAACTGGCGTAAGTAGGAAAAACCGTTGATCAACTAAAATGTGCGCAAATACACATTTTAGTCGTCGCAAGTACTTACGCCAGTATTTTGTTCACGTAAAGTCTCAATAAAGTGTAGTTTTATGCAAATTAGGCTACGAATCGTAAAAAACAACGGCCAGTTTTAAAAGATGCGACACGTAATTACACCATTCAAAATTCATACATAAACCCATGCGCAGCGGCCATTTTCTTTAGTGTGTTTGGTTGGTTCTTGGAGCTACAGCAAACTACAGTGAGTAGAGATTAGTGGTAAGAGTAGTGAGAGAGGAGCATTTCATAAAGTTAGTTAGGTCGGATTGTTGGATAGTTAAGCCTGTACATTTACTTACACTTTTTTAACATATTGCACACATTTTGCATACACACATATACAAAATACACAACACTTTTTTTTTTCTAACACCTCACACATTTTATTTATCTTTTACAGTGTGATAGGCTGAGTGTTTGGTTGTGATTGAAGTGGGAGTGAGTGTGTGTAGTTTGAGGATGACAGGGAGAGATAGGGCGGGGGGGAGGAGGGAAGGGGAGTTGCAGGGAGAGGATTATGGACAGGAGGAGCAGCAGGGTCCCCGTCAGGGAATGAGTGGAGTGGGGAGAGGGAGACTTAGAAGTGAGGATGGGAGTGGGGTTGCCCCAAGGCCAGGCACACTCAGAAGAGGGACAGAGGGTGCACATGGGAATAGAAGGGAGGAGGAGGGAGAGGATAGGGAGGAACCCACACCAGGGACATCCCAGGGAGGGAGCCAGGCGGACCAGGACGAGGAGCGCATGAGGTGCCCCAACTTCTCTTTTGCCAAAAACCTTGCGCTAGTCCAGGCCGTCATGGAGAACCACACTGCCCTCTTTGGCCAAGAGAAGGGCAAAGGAGTTGCCCGAAGGCGTAAAGATGCATGGCTGAGGGTCAAGGAGGCAGTCAACAGCGTGGCCCAGCAGAGGAGGAATGTGGATGGGCCCAAGAAAAGGTGGAATGACTGCAAGAGGTGGGTCAAGGAGAAAATGGGCCAAGAAGCCATGCACCAGAGGGGAACAGGCGGTGGTCCTCCCCAGGAGACGGAATATAATAAGTGGCAGGAGATCATTCGCAGTTCCCTGAGCGTCATAGCAGTCCGTGGACTTCCAGGGGCTCGTGACTCAGGGATTGCAACATCAGCACAGCATGCTGGTGAGTAACATCCCACACACCAGTATTATATGTATTTGAGATATAACATCCTTTAATGTCACACATTCATGTACACAATGAGGAGCATGGTATTTGGCCTACTAACAAAAACATCTACAATTAGATTTCACATTAAAGGGACATTAAACCAAAGCTTTTTATGTCATTATTCAGATAGAGAATACAGTTTTAAACAACATCCAAATTTACTTCTATTATCTAATTTGCTTCATTATTTTGTTATTCTTTGTTTAGTAAATATCAATGCACATTGATGTGCAGCCACCAATCAGCAGCTTCTGAGCCTATCTAGATATGCTTTACAGCTAAGAATATCAAGAGAATGAAGCAAATTAGGTAATGGAAGTAAATTACAAAGTTGTTTAAAATTGCATGCTCTTGGATTGATAATCATGAGGATATTACCAGGATCGTTTCCAAATGGTCAGCATTCATTAAAGTATTTCCCACTTACGTGACTCTGAATTAGTTCTGTTAGGGAGGTGATGATGGCTTTCTTTTTATTATTCTCCTTTTTTTTTGTGTTGTTCTGGGTAAGAGACCATTCTCCCGGATGTAAAGCTTGATTGACAGAGATAATCCGCTTCCCAATTGTCTAAACCTGGGATATGGACCGCAGAAATTAGACAGGAGCTGGATTTAGCCCAAGCAAGTATCCGAGATACTTGTTTCACAGCCTAAGGACTGAGTCCCACCCTGATGATTGACATATGCCACAGTTGTGACATTGTCTGTCTGAAAAACAATAACGTCTCTCTTCAAAAAGAAGCCAAAACTGACGAACTCTGAGAATGCACGGAGTTCCAAAATATTGAATGGTAATCTCGCCTCCTGAGATTTCCAAACCCCTTGTGCTGACAGAGATCCCCAGACAGCCTCCCAACCTAAAAGACTCGCATCTGTAGTGATCAAGGTCCAGGTTGGATGAATCGAAGAGACCCGTAGAACTATATGATGGTGATGTAACCACCAAGTCAAAGATAGTTGAACATTGGAATGCAAAGATATTAAAAATGATATTCTAGAATCCCTGCACCATTAATTCAGCATAAAACACTTGAAAGGTTTCATAAGAAAATGAGCAAAGGGAATCGAATCCGATGCTGCAGCCATGAGACCTAAAACTTCCATGCATATAGCTACTGAAGGAAATAATAGAGACTGAAGGTTCCGACAAACTGAACCCAATATAATTGTCTCCTGTCTGTTAGAGACAAAGACATTGACACAATCTATCTGGAAACCTAAAAAAGGTGACCATTGTCTGAGCAACCAAGGATCTTTTGATAAAAAAGATCCTCCAACCATGTCTTAGAAGAAACAACAAAAGTTGAATCGTATGAGATTCTGGAGAACGAAAAGACTGAGCCAGTACCACGAGATCGTCCAAATAAGGAAAGACTAAGAACTTTGAAAAGATTCTAAGAGCTGTCGCTAGACCAGAAGGAAAAGCAACAAATTGGTAAAGCTTGTCAAAAAAAAGAGAATCTCAGAAAATGAAAATAATCTGAATGAAAACAGAAGAAGATATGCATCTATTGTAAACAAATAATGCCCTTACTGACCAAAAAGGCAGAACAGACCATATAAACACCATTCTGAATGAAGGAACTCTTATATGACAAATCAAAAAGATTTTCTATCTTTGGGACAATGAATAGTTTTGAACAAAACCCCAAACCCTGTTCCTGAAATGGAACTGGTATGAATACCCCAGATAACTCCAGGTCTGAGCAGCGCCTTGAGACCCCAACGGGTAACCAGCCGTGCCTCACAAGTACCCAACACATACAGGTCTGAAACATACTTCAGAAAAGTGTGAGCCTTTACTGGAATAGCTGGAATATGCTAGAGAGAAACAAACTTCTCACAGGCGGTTTTACTCTGAATCCTATTCAGTACACCAATCTAAGAAGTTTGGACCAAATTGAAGCAAACAAATTTAAAAAAGTCTTAACCTGCCCCTTACCAGCTAAGCTGGAATAAAAAAACGCAGCTACATGCAAATTTGGGGGGCTGACTTTGATCTTTTAAATAGCTTAAATTCATTCCACGTTGAAGAAAGCTTCCAATTATAAACATGTTACTTGGGGAAGATTTAGGATTCCGTTCCTTATTAAGAACAAACTAATATAAGCTTAAGATTTACTCTTAGAACTCAATCTTGAAGCAACAAAAAACTCCCTTCCCCAGAGTAACAGTTTGAAAAAATTGAATCCAATTGTGAACCAAATAATTGATTACCTTGGAAAAAAAGAAATATGGATTTTAGAAATCAAATTAGCATTCCAAGATTAAGTCACAAAGTTCTTCTAGCTAAAAATAGCTAAAGACATAGATTTAACCTCAATTGTGAAAATATCAAAAAAATGACGACACAAATGAAATTATTAGCATGTTGATCAACTTAACAATGCTAAACAAATCATAATCCGATACTTGTTGCACTTAAAGTATCCAACCAGAAAGTTGAAGCAGTTGCAACATCAGCCAAATAAATTACAGGTCTAAGAAAAGGACCTGAAATAAAATATTTTTCCTTAAATAAGATACAAGTTTCCCATCTGAAGGAAAAAAATAAATACTATTTTCTATAGGAATAGAAGTATGTTTAGCAAGAGTAGAGATAGCACCATTAACTTTGGGGATCTTTCCTCAAAACTTTTAAACTAACTGCCAGCAAAGGATACAATTTAAAAACTTTAAAGAAGGAATAAAAGAAGTCCCAGGCCTACTCCATTCCCTAGTATCATGAACTGGGAAAAAAACCTCTGAAGAAACCACAGGAGGTTAATGAGCAGAATTTAAATGTTAGCTAGTCTTAAATCAAAATAACTAGACTCCTCAATATCCAATATAATCAACACCTTTACAACAACGAATGTACTCTATTTAAAAATAAAAAAGTAGATTTGTTAGTGTCAAATATCTGATGAAGTATATTCTAAATGAGAAAAAACATCATCAGAGAAGGATAATTTAGTATGTTGTCGGTCATTTGAAAATTCATCAACTAAATGAGAAGTTTAAAAAAGACCTATAAATTTTATTAGAAGACGGGATGTCAGACAAAGCCTTTAGGATAGAATCAGAAAAACATTCTCATAGATTCCTAGGTATATCTTGTACATTAGATGTAAAAAGAATAGCAATAGATAATGCATAAATACTAATGGACTCTGCATGTAAAAGTTTATCATGATAACTTATTACAAACCATAGCTAAAGATAAAATTCATAACATTAAAATAAATGAACTTAGCTTTGGTAGGACTGATATCAGTCATCAGGAATCCAACAGTATTTTCTGATACAGGAACAGTTTTTGGAATATCTTGCAATATGTAATAGAAAAACAACATATAAGGCAAAATTATCAAATTCCTTAAATGACAGTTTCAGGAATGGGAAAAAATGCAAACAGAACAAGCTTCTAGAAACCAGAAGCAACTAAAAAGTGAGAATTAAATAATATAAAAAAAACTGGCGCCAAGTATGACGCCCACATATTTTTTTGCGCCAAAAACGTCTGTCAAACGCGAGAGTCAAAAATGACGCAACTACGTGAAAACTTCCGGCGTCAAACAAACGTCAATCTCGTGCCAAAAAAAGTCTCGCGCCAAAAATGACGCAATAAATTCTAGCATTTTTTGCACCCGCGAGCCTAACAGCCCGCAGTTTAAAGGAAAAAAGTCAATTGAAAATTGAAGGTAAGAAAAATATTTCATTCATATGCATTTTCCCAAAAAATTAAACTGACAGTCTGAAAGAAGGAAAATAAACTGATTGACCTGAATCATGGCAAATATAAGTATAAAACATATATTTACAACTTTACATATAAAGTGCCAAACCATAGCTGAGAGTGTCATAAATAAAATAAGACTTACTTACCCTAAGACACTCATCTACATATAGTAGATAGCCAAACCAGTACTGAAACGAGAATCAGTAGAGGTAATGGTATATAAGAGTATATCGTCGATCTGAAAAGGGAGGTAGGAGAAGAAATCTCTACGACCGATAACAGAGAACCTATGAAATAAATCCCCTAGAGGAAGACCATGGTATTCATATAGGCAATACTCTCTTCACATCCCTCTGACATTCACTGCACTCAGAGGAAAACCGGGCTCCAGCCTGCTGCGAAGCGCATATCAACGTAGAAATCTAGCACAAACTTACTTCACCACCTCCATCGGAGGCAAAGTTTGTAAAACTGAATTGTGGGTGTGGTGAGGGGTGTATTTATAGGCATTTTGAGGTTTGGGAAACTTTGCCCCTCCTGGTAGGAATGTATATCCCATACGTCACTAGCTCATGGACTCTTGCCAATTACATGAAAGAAAGATATATTTAACCAAAACATTAAATTTGTGCATTGTAAGCAATCTACTTTTATGCCAGGATTAGTCTAGACCAAAATTCTATTTTAAAGGACCAGTCAACACAGTAGATTTTCATAATCAACAAATGCAAGTTAACAAGACAATGCAATAGCACTTAGTCTAAAATTAAAAAAAAAAAAAAACAAGTCCACAGAAATCTATATAAAATAAAGAGTGATTGCTGATCTTGCTCAAAATTTTATACATCCGGTGCACTGCTGAGAATTACATTCAAATATATTGGGCGCCAAGACAAATCTGCTGCAATTCACAAACAGAGCTACTCCCTATTTTCCCTAACAAGAGGCAAAAAGTAATTAGAGTGCCCCAGCTAATAAATTATAACATGTCAATTAGAAGACATAGCAAACCAAGTTGCACAAATAAGCCAGCAGCGGCCAGCATCTTCTTTAAACCGCAGAAGGGAGCTAAGATATTGGAAAGGGGGGGAGATGTAACTGAGGAAGAGATGGAAGAGGACACAGACGCTAATCCTACAGAAAGCAGCAATATACCCATAAACAAATCTGACATCAAGAATCTTGTATCCAAGCAGGATATAACCTCAATATTCGATAAAATGTGGGAGAAGATGGATGCTCTCCAGAGCACGGTTACAAATAGCCTCAATGAAATTAAACAAGATATCTCAGAACTGGGCACTAGATTAGAAACGCTGGAAGAAAAAGAAGAAACAATGGAGGAGGATATTACTAACATCAAGCAGCACCTAACTGAACATCAGCAAGAGTTGGCGGACTTGAATGACAAATTAGAGGACCTTGAAAACAGGAGCCGGAGGTGTAATGTCCGTCTGAAGGGCATCCCCGAATCAATTACTGCAGCTGCGCTAGGGGACTATCTACGTCAACTATTCCAAGCCATCACAGGGGAGTCCTCAGAAGGGAAATTCCAGCTGGAAAGGGCTCATAGAGCTCTAAGAGCAAAACCTAGAGATGCAGAACCTCCGAGAGATGTAATGGTGAAACTTTTTTGTTTCCAAGAAAAGGAAGAGATTATGTTGGCGGCGAGGAAGAATCCAACTTTCAAATTCAAAGGCTCAATTATACAATTCTATCAAGACCTTAGTATCAAAACTTTACAGAAGAGATATGCCCTCCTGGGTTTTAGAATACAGATAATTTCACACAATGTAAGAGGTCTGAACACCAATGTGAAGAGGAAAACGGCACTCAGTATAACAACATGAAAGCTAAAATAATAATTCTCTTGTAAGATGTATCGAGTCCACGGATTCATCCTTTACTTGTGGGATATTCTCCTTCCCAACAGGAAGTTGCAAAGAGAGCACTCAGCAGAGCTGTCCATATAGTTCCCCCTCTAGCTCCACCCCCCAGTCATTCTCTTTGCCGGCTATAAGCAATCGGAAGGGTAAAGTGAATGTGGTGTTAGAAATGTAGTTTTTATTATCTACAAGCAAAAGTTTGTTATTTTAAATGGTGCCGGTGTGTACTATTTACTCTCTAGCAGAAAGGGGATGAAGATTTCTGCAGGGAGGAAGATGATTTTAGCATGTTGTAACTAAAATCCACTGCTGTTCCCACAAAGGACTGAGGAGTACAAGAAAACTTCAGTTGGGGGGGAACGGTTTGCAGGTTAGGCTGCAAAAAGGTATGTTCAGTCATTTCTAGACAAGACTGTGATAATGCTAGAATGGACTGATAATATCCCCATGAGGGAAGGGTAAGCTGTATTCAGAAACTAAGTATGGAATTTTAAGCTTACATAACAGGGCTAGTTTATGCTGGTTGACACTACTTTCATGACAAACGGTTTTAATTGAAAATTTCGTTTGTTTGAGACACTTTGAAGGTTCCTTTGGGTTTCTTTCAGGGGTTGTTACCCACATGGCTAATATTAAAACACTTTGGAGTGTTTCTTTAGGCCTCACAAGCACCGTAGTGAGGTGGGAGGGGCCTAATTTTGCACCTCTGTTGCGCAGTTATATTTGACTAGAAGTTCAGGCTGTTTTACATGGAAGGTCCTGCTGCAGTTTGAGGGCCTATAAGAAGCTTTTTCCCCACACATCTGGTTCCTAAGGGAAGGTAGGGCCACAGCAGAGCTGTGGCAAGGTGCTGAACGTTTTGTAACCGTTTTTTTGGCTTACTGTCGATCCGGTTTGGGCATTAAGGGGTTAATCGTTTTTATTGCTAGTGGTGCAATCTTACTAATGCTTTAGGTACATACTGTAAAAATTTCGAAAATTTTTCTGCATTTTTCACTGTTTTGCAAAATTGTGTGCCTTTTTTTTTATCTCTTAAAGGCACAGTAACGTTTTTTTCAAAGTGTGTTTTTACTTGATTAAAGTGATTTCCAAGCCTGCTTGTTTTACTACTAGTCTGTTAAACATGTCTGACACCAAGGAAAATCCTTGTTCAATGTGTTTAGAAGCCATGGTGGAACCCCCTCTCAGAATATGTGCCACTTGTACTGATATGTCTATACACTTTAAAGATCATATTGTTATACTTAAAAATGTGGCCCAAGATGATTCTCAGACAGAAGGTAACGAGGTTAGCCCGTCAACCTCTCCTCAAGTGTCACAACCAGTTACGCCCGCTCAAACGACGCCTGGCACCTCTAGTGCGTCTAACTCTTTTACCTTGCAAGATTTGGCGGCAGTTATGAATAATACCCTCTCAGAGTTCTTATCTAAACTGCCCGGGTTACTTGCAAAGCGTGCTAGCTCTGTTTTAAGAACAGATAATGAGCATTCTGACGCTTTAGTAGCCGTATCCGATATACCCTCACAACGCTCTGAAGTTGGGGTGAGGGATGTGCTGTCTGAGGGAGAAATTTCCGATTCAGGAAAGGTTTCTCAGACAGATTCAGATATATTGGCTTTTAAATTTAAACTAGAACACCTCCGCTTATTGCTCAGGGAGGTATTAGTTACTCTGGATGACTGCGACCCTATGGTGGTTCCAGAGAAATTGTGTAAGATGGACAAGTATCTAGAAGTTCCTGTTTACACTGATGTGTTCCCGGTCCCTAAGAGGATTGCGGATATCGTTACTAGGGAGTGGGATAGACCAGGTATTCCCTTTGTTCCCCCTCTGGTTTTTAAGAAAATGTTCCCCATATCTGACCCCATGCGGGACTCGTGGCAGACGGTCCCTAAGGTGGAAGGGGCTATTTCTTCACTTGCTAAACGCACAACCATACCAATTGAAGACAGTTGTGCTTTTAAAGACCCTATGGATAAAAAATTAGAGGGTTCACTTAGGAAAATTTTTGTTCAACAAGGTTTTCTTCTCCAACCTACTGCGTGCATTGTTCCTGTAACTACTGCAGCTGCTTTCTGGTTCGAGACGCTGGAAGATGCGCTCCAGATGGAGACCTCATATGAGGACATTATGGACAGAATTAAGGCTCTTAAGCTGGCTAATTCTTTTATCACAGATGCCGCTTTCCAACTAGCTAAATTAGCGGCAAAGAATTCAGGTTTCGCCATTTTAGCGCGTAGGGCGCTATGGCTAAAGTCCTGGTCGGCCGATGTGTCGTCAAAATCCAAACTCTTGAACATCCGTTTCAAAGGAAAGACCCTCTTCGGGCCTGAATTGAAAGAGATTATTTCAGAAATCACTGGTGGAAAAGGCCATGCTCTCCCTCAGGACAAGTCCTTTAAGATAAAGAACAAACAAAATAACTTTTGTTCCTTTCGGAATTTCAGGAGCGGTCTCGCTTCATCCTCCTTTGCTACAAAGCAAGAGGGTAACGCTTCGCAACCCAGGTCAGCCTGGTAACCTTACCAGGGCTGGAACAAGGGTAAACAGGCCAAGAAGCCTGCAGCTGCTTCCAAGACAGCATGATGGGGTAGCCCCAGATCCGGGACCGGATCTAGTAGGGGGCATACTCTCTCTCTCTTTGCTCAGGCCTTGGCAAGAGACATACACGATCCCTGGGCCTTAGAGATTGTATCCCAGGGATATCTTCTAGAATTCAAGGAATCCCTTCCAAGGGGAAGGTCCCACATTTCTCGTCTGTCTACAGACCAGACAAAGAAAGAGGCGTTCTTACGCTGTGTAGAAGACCTACATACAATGGGTGTGATCCACCCAGTTCCAATTGCGGAACAAGGGCTGGGTTTTTACTCAAACCTGTTTGTGGTTCCCAAGAAAACAGATTTATGCTTACCTGATAAATTTCTTTCTCTTACGGTGTCCGGTCCACGGCTTCATCCTTACTTGTGGGATATTCTCAATCCCTACAGGAAGTGGCAAAGAGAGCACACAGCAGAGCTGTCCATATAGCTCCCCTCAGGCTCCGCCCCCCCAGTCATTCGACCGACGGTTAGGAGAAAAAGGAGAACCAGAGAGTGCAGTGGTGACTGTAGTTTACAAAAATAAATTTAAACCTGACTAAATTGCCAGGGTGGGCCGTGGACCGGACACACCGTAAGAGAAAGAAATTTATCAGGTAAGCATAAATTCTGTTTTCTCTTACATTGGTGTGTCCGGTCCACGGCTTCATCCTTACTTGTGGGAACGAGTGGAATGAGCTGTAATTCGTTCAGGAGGCTGCCTTCCAGCAGTCTCATAAGCCAACCGGATGATGCTTTTCAGCCAGAACGACAGAGGTGTAGCAGTCGCTTTTTGACCTCTTCTCTTGCCAGAATAGACGACAAACAAGGACGATGTTTGTCTGAAGTCTTTAGTTGCTTTTAGATAAAACTTTAAAGCACGAACCACATCAAGATTGTGTAACAAACGTTCCTTGTTAGAAACTGGGTTAGGACACAGAGAAGGAACAACTATTTCCTGGTTAATATTCTTATTGGAAACCACTTTTGGAAGAAAACCAGGGTTGGTACGCAAAACCACCTTATCTGTATGGAACACCAGATAGGGTGAATTACACTGCAAAGCAGACAATTCAGAAACTCTTCAAGCAGAAGAAATGGCTACTAAAAACAAAACTTTCCAAGATAGTAACTTAATATCTATGGAATGTAGGGGTTCAAACGGAACCCCTTGAAGAACTAAATTTAGACTCCATGGAGGAGCCACAGGTCTGTAGACAGGCTTAATTCTGACTAAGGCCTGTACAAACGCCTGAACATCTGGCACGGCTGCCAGACGCTTATGCAACAGAACTGACAGCGCAGATATCTGTCCCTTTAGAGAACTAGCTGCCAACCCTTTCTCCAATCCTTCTTGGAGAAAGGATAGCAATCTTGGAATCCTAACCTTACTCCATGAGTAACCTTTGGATTCGCAACAACAAAGATATTTCCTCCATATCTTATGATAAATTTTCCTGGTAACAGGCTTTCTAGCCTGGATCAGAGTATCTATAACTGATTCAGAGAATCCACGCTTAGCTAGAATTAAGCGTTCAATCTCCAAGCAGTCAGTTGCAGAGAAACCAGGTTTGGATGCTTGAATGGACCTTGGATTAGAAGGTCCTGTCTCAAAGGTAGCTTCCATGGTGGAGCCGATGACATATTCACCAGGTCTGCATACCAAGTCCTGCGTGGCCACGCAGGAGCTATTAGGATTACTGAAGCCTTAGGGATTATTTGATGAAGAAATAAGCCTCTCTGAAGTCCCCTCTGAGGTCTCTGGACTCCACACGTGAAGCTGCATGAACTGTCTAGCCAAAAACAACTGCACAATTGAGGCGCGAAAATGAGGCCCCCTCCCTCTCATTACAGAGTGCTGGGGCCTTTGAGGTAGATTAGGAGTCTAATCCAGTGCCAGGCGAATAAAACACCCCATAAGCGTTTTATAAATTTCACAAAACACCATATCCAATCTTAAATCATGCTAATAAGCAATCGATTAAGCCCAAAACAACCAGAAATTAAGCCCTTAATTTAAGCCATCATTTTATACAGAGTCTGAGAAAAATGGCTTACCTACCCCTGTGGGGATTTCTGACAGTCTTCTAGCATTACTGGGTCTTGTTAGAAAAATTACTGATCATACCTGAAGCAGTTAAGCCTGCAAACTGTTCCCCCCAACTGAAGTTCTCCGGTATTCAACAGTCCTGCGTGGGAACAGCAATGGATTTTAGTTACTGGTGCTAAAATCATATTCCTCTCAGCAGAAATCTTCATCTCTTTCTGCTTCAGAATAAATAGTATAAGCCGGCACTATTTTAAAATAACAAACTTTTGATATAAGAAATAAAAACTACAAATCTAACACCACAAACTCTTTACCCTCCCGTGGAGATGCTACTTGTTAGAGCGGCAAAGAGAATGACTGGGGGGGGGGGGGGGCAGAGCCTGAGGGGAGCTATATGGACAGCTCTGCTGTGTGCTCTCTTTGCCACTTCCTGTAGGGATTGAGAATATCCCACAAGTAAGGATGAAGCCGTGGACCCGACACACCAATGTAAGAGAAAGAAGGAACTTTCAGACCAATCCTGGATCTCAAAATTCTAAACAAATTCCTCAGAATCCCATCATTCAAGATGGAGACCATTCGGACAATCTTGCCAATGATCCAGGAGGGTCAATATATGACTACCGTGGATCTAAAGGATGCGTATCTGCACATTCCTATCCACAAAGATCATCACCAGTTTCTCAGGTTCGCCTTTCTGGACAAGCATTACCAATTTGTGGCTCTTCCTTTCGGGTTGGCCACTGCTCCCAGAATTTTCACAAAGGTGCTAGGGTCCCTCCTGGCGGTTCTAAGACCGCGGGGCATAGCAGTGGCAAGTTAATTCAAGCGTCGACCTTCCAAGGAGCCAAGTCTCACACGGAAATTGTATTGGCCTTTCTGAGGTCTCACGGGTGGAAGGTGAACATCAAAAAGAGTTCTCTCTCCCCCTCACAAGAGTTTCCTTCCTAGGAACTCTAATAGACTTGGTAGAAATGAAAATATTTCTGACGGAGGTCAGAAAGTTAAAACTTAACCACTTGCCGAGCCCTTCATTCCATTCCTCGGCCATCTGTAGCTCAGTGCATGGAGACAATCGGGCTAATGGTAGCGGCAATGGACATAGTCCCTTTTGCACGGATACACCTCAGACCACTGCAACTATGCATGCTCAAACAGTGGAATGGGGATTATGCAGATTTGTCTCCTCAAATACAGCTGGACCATGGGACCAGAGCTTCTCTTCTCTGGTGGTGGTCTCAGGATCACCTGTCTCAGGGAATGTGTTTCCGCAGACCAGAGTGGATCATCGTAATGACCGACGCCAGTCTGTTGGGCTGGGGTGCAGTCTGGGACTCCCTGAAAGCTCAGGGCTTATGGTCTCGGGAAGAAGCTCTTCTCCCGATAAACATTCTGGAACGGAGGGCGATATTCAACGCGCTCCAGGCATGGCCTCAGCTAGCTGCGGCCAAATTCATCAGATTTCAGTCGGACAACATCATGACTGCAGCTTACGTCAATCATCAAGGGGGAACAAGGAGTTCCCTAGCAATGATGGACGTAACAAAAATAATCAGGTGGGCGGAGGATCACTCTTGCCATCTCTCAGCAATTCACATCCCAGGAGTAGACAACTGGGAGGCGGATTTTCTAAGTCGTCAGACTTTTCACCCGGGGGAGTGGGAACTCCACCCGGAGGTATTTGCCCAGCTGACTCAGCTATGGGGCACTCCAGAATTGGATCTGATGGCGTCCGGTCAGAACACCAAGCTTCCTCTTTACGGGTCCAGATCCAGGGATCCCCAGGCGGTGCTGATAGATGCTCTAGCAGCGTCTTGGTCCTTCAATCGGGCCTATGTTTTTCCACCGTTTCCTCTCCTCCCTCGTTTGGTTGCCAGAATCAAGCAGGAGAGGGCTTCGGTGATTCTAATAGCGCCTGCTTGGCCACGCAGGACCTGGTATGCAGACCTAGTGGACAGGTCATCTGTTCCACCATGGACACTACCAATGAGGCAGGACCTTCTAATACAAGGTCCTTTCAAACATCCAAATCTAATTTCTCTGCGTCTGACTGCTTGGAGATTGAACGCCTAATTCTATCAAAGCGTGGTTTCTCTGAGTCGGTTATTGATACCCTGATTCAGGCTAGAAAGCCTGTCACCAGGAAAATCTACCATAAGATTTGGCGAAAATATATTTTTTGGTGCGAATCCAAGGGTTACTCATGGAGTAAGATTAGGATTCCCAGGATATTGTCCTTTCTCCAAGAAGGATTGGAGAAAGGATTATCAGCTAGTTCCTTAAAAGGACAGATATCTGCTTAGTCTATTCTTTTACACAAACGTCTGGCAGAGGTACCAGACGTTCAAGCGTTAAGTCAGGCTTTAGTCAGAATCAAGCCTGTTTATAGACCTGTGGCTCTGCCATGGAGTCTGAATTTAGTTCTTTCAGTTCTGCAAGGGGTTCTGTTTGAACCTTTACATTCCATAGATATTAAGCTTTTATCTTGGAAAGTTTTGTTTTTGGTAGCTATCTCTTCTGCTCGAAGAGTTTCAGAGTTATCTGCTTTACAGTGTGATTCACCTTACCTGGTTTTCCATGCAGATAAGGTAGTTTTGCGTACCAAACCCGTTTTTCTTCCTAAGGTTGTTGTTACAAACTGCTATTTGTAACTGGCCCTTTAAATGGAAAATTGCCCTGCTTCCCTGGATTTTGGAGAAGCCTATTTGCCAGCCTCCTTCCTCATGACTATGGCCCCTGGAAGATTGTGCCCCTGAAAACATATTAACTTTTATTGGGTGTGTATGGCCCTTTAAGAACCGTCTGGGGACATATTGTGACTTTGGTGAACAATGCCCCTTTAAGACTACGTCCCCAGACCTGTAAAATAACTTGTCCCTGGCTTCTCCCACTTGGTTCAGTAAATAGGGCTTACTGAACCAAGTACCATACAGGCAGAGTGTTCCACAGAAAGGGAGCACTGTTCAAAAGCATTAGTTTTCATTGTGTGCCATTAAGAGTTAATTTTGTTCAGCTTCAAGAAGCTTTCTAAATGCAAGTTTGCTGGGATCAGCTCTAATTAAGTTTAGTGATAAACATTCCCATTGTCTAATCAGACTGCTAGTGATAAGGTGGACTGCATTGTTTTATTGTGTGTAACTTGTTATCTGCTGAAGTAATGTTGTGGCCTGTCAAAGGGCGTTGTCTCTATCTAAATGTATCAAATGTGTGATTGGGGATTTTATGCCTCCCCCTGAGAGTGTCTTTTTTGCATGTAACCTCAATAAAAAGCAGGCTGTGTGTTCCAGCACATCAGACCTCTTCTGACCCTCTATCTTGCAGCATTGACTCATGTTTGTAGGGGACATCTATAATCACTACAGGGATTGCTATGCTCTTCATACTCCCTTAGCTACTGAGCTCTTGTAAGAGCTCTTGTTCCTGATCCTGCTTCGCTCTACAGAAGGAAGAGGTTCACCTACTGGAGCCTGGTCGTAGGTCCAGGGCGCAGAGCAGATGGCGAGATACCAGCCCAGCAGCGGTGGTTCGTAGAGTCTGCATTACGTATGGTGGCTACGCAGTAGTTATAGTGTCTACGGTGCTGATGATCCTTTGGTGAGCGCTAGGAGCATCCTTTTCTACGGTCCAACTTCCAGCCAGCCTGGAGGCAACCGTAACATTTGGCGGCAGAGGTGGGATGGCGTCCTAGCGCAAGGAGCAGCACCCCAACAGCACTGGTATTGTAGGAGAGTTATTGAGGGCAACGCTAGCCACTGCGCAGCGTCCCTACCTACAGCAGCATGGAGCTGACAAGATACTGGTCAGAACCCTGTGAAGAGCACCTCAACCGGATCCGTCGCTATGAGGGCGCTGATTTCGTTCCAGAGGTAAAGAGGCGGCTAGTCCGATATGGTCCAGACCCTGCGCAGGAGGTAGTCAGTCGCATCATCCGGGAATTGGATACTGAGAACGAAGTGGCACGAGCCTTTGAGCGCCAACTGTGGAGTTTGAGGGTATGGACACCTGGTCTCCAGCGAAAAAGTGAGTTACAGGGAGAGGAAAGCAGCGACCTCCCTCCCCAGCGGCAGTATACCGTTCAGAGGGAAGAGACAACCGGTCTCCTTCCCCAACCCCAACCAGAGATACCAGAGGCAGCAGGCCTCATAGACTGGTCCTGGGAGGACCCCCAGCAGGCAGGTGGAGATGGGACCGCAGTCTCTCTACCGGCCCTACAGGGATGCTGGGCAGGCGGCCCAGATCCCCAGCGACAGACCCAGCTACAGGAAGGGCAGAGCATCGACCTCCCTCCCCAGCCGGAGTGTGCCTTCCAGGGAGAGGAGACAACCGGTCTCTCTCCCCAGCCGCAGCATGTTCCACAGGGAGCGGAGAGCATCGACCTCCCTTCCCAACGGCCACCGGAGTATCAGGAGGAGGAGGTAAGCCAATCTCCCCCTCCCCAGCTAACTCCTAACTTGGGCCCAGGGTTAACAGTGGAGATGTTAACCCCCACGTTCCCTTTGCCACCGGGCAGGACTATGCCACAATTCCCCCAGCAGAAGAGCTGGCATCAGGACAGAGCGCTGCTGGCCTCTGCCCTACAGACCCCCTTGTTACAGGACTGGCCTGCAAACCCCTCACCCCAGCAGAAGCGCTGGCACCAGGGCAGAGTGCCGCTGGCCTCTGCCCCCCAAGTACCATCAGCTATTTGCCCAGCTGCGCCAGGAAGGCCGAGGATGCTACACTTTCATCCTACAACCTGGAACCTACAGGCCAGTACTACTTATTGTGGGGGACTACTTTGCTGCTAATGTTTATTTGTGGGTGGGTTGCGAGACTAACTTAGGCACTGACTGACAGAAGGTCAGGTGCCTGGTTAGTCTCCCTCCAAAAGGGGAGATATGTTACAAACTGCTATTTGTAACTGGCCCTTTAAATGGAAAATTGCCCTGCTTCCCTGGATTTTGGAGAAGCCTATTTGCCAGCCTCCTTCCTCATGACTATGGCCCCTGGAAGATTGTGCCCCTGAAAACATTAACTTTTATTGGGTGTGTATGGCCCTTTAAGAACCGTCTGGGGACATATTGTGACTTTGGTGAACAATGCCCCTTTAAGACTATGTCCCCAGACCTGTAAAATAACTTGTCCCTGGCTTCTCCCACTTGGTTCAGTAAATAGGGCTTACTGAACCAAGTACCACACAGGCAGAGTGGTCCACAGAAAGGGAGCACTGTTACAAAAGCATTAGTTTTCATTGTGTGCCATTAAGAGTTAATTTTGTTCAGCTTCAAGAAGCTTTCTAAATGCAAGTTTGCTGGGATCAGCTCTAATTAAGTTTAGTGATAAACATTCCCATTGTCTAATCAGACTGCTAGTGATAAGGTGGACTGCATTGTTTTATTGTGTGTAACTTGTTATCTGCTGAAGTAATGTTGTGGCCTGTCAAAGGGCGTTGTCTCTATCTAAATGTATCAAATGTGTGATTGGGGATTTTATGCCTCCCCCTGAGAGTGTCTTTTTTGCATGTAACCTCAATAAAAAGCAGGCTGTGTGTTCCAGCACATCAGACCTCTTCTGACCCTCTAACTTGCAGCCTTGACTCATGTTTGTAGGGGACAGCTATAATCACTACAGGGATTGCTATGCTCTTCATACTCCCTTAGCTACTGAGCTCTTGTAAGAGCTCTTGTTCCTGATCCTGCTTCGCTCTACAGAAGGAAGAGGTTCACCTACTGGAGCCTGGTCGTAGGTCCAGGGCGCAGAGCAGACAGCGAGATACCAGCCCAGCAGCGGTGGTTCGTAGAGTCTGCATTACGTATGGTGGCTACGCAGTAGTTATAGTGTCTACGGTGCTGATGATCCTTTGGTGAGCGCTAGGAGCATCCTTTTCTACGGTCCAACTTCCAGCCAGCCTGGAGGCTACCGTAACAGTTGTGTCTAATAAGAATATTAACCAGGAAATTGTTGTTCCTTCTCTGTGTCCTAATCCTTCTTCGAAGAAGGAACGTCTGTTACACAATCTTGATGTCGTTCGTGCTTTAAAGTTCTATTTACAAGCAACTAATGATTTCAGACAAACAACTTCATTTTTTGTTATCTATTCTGGTAAGAGGAGAGGTCAGAAGGCGACTGCTACCTCTCTTTCCTTTTGGCTGAAAAGCATCATCCGTTTGGCCTATGAGACTGCTGGCCAGCAGCCTCCCGAAACAATTACTGCTCATTCTACCAGAGCAGTGGCTTCCACATGGGCTTTTAAAAATGAGGCTTCTGTTGAACAGATTTGTAAGGCAGCGACTTGTTCTTCGCTGCATACTTTTTACAAATTCGATACTTTTGCTTCTTCGGAGGCTATTTTTGGGAGAAAGGTTTTACAAGCAGTGGTGCCTTCCGTTTAGGGTACCTGTCTTGTTCCCTCCCTTCATCCGTGGACTCGATACATCTTACAAGAGAAAACAGAATTTATGCTTACCTGATAAATTACTTTCTCTTGTGATGTATCGAGTCCACGGCCCGCCCTGGCTATTAAGTCAGGTAGTTTTTTTTGTTTAAACTACAGTCACCACTGCACCCTATGGTTTCTCCTTTTTCTTCCTAACCTTCGGTCGAATGACTGGGGGGTGGAGCTAGAGGGGGAGCTATATGGACAGCTCTGCTGTGTGCTTTCTTTGCCACTTCCTGTTGGGAAGGAGAATATCCCATAAGTAAAGGATGAATCTGTGGACTCGATACATCACAAGAGAAAGTAATTCATCAGGTAAGCATATATTCTGTTTTTTACAGGAGACACACTTCACTCATAATCAATATCCTAAATACTGGGACAAACACTTTATGCAATATTATCATGCCACATCTGATAAAAAAACATAATTTATGTAAGAACTTACCTGATAAATTCATTTCTTTCATATTAGCAAGAGTCCATGTGCTAGTGACGTATGGGATACACATTCCCACCAGGAGGGGCAAAGTTTCCCAAACCTCAAAATGCCTATAAATACACCCCTCACCACACCCACAATTCAGTTTAACGAATAGCCAAGAAGTGGGGTGATAAGAAAGGAGCGAACGCATCAAAAAATAAGGAATTGGAATAATAGTGCTTTATACAAAAAAATCATAACCACCACAAAAAAAGGGTGGGCCTCATGGACTCTTGCTAATATGAAAGAAATTAAATTTATCAGGTAAGTTCTTACATAAATTATGTTTTCTTTCATGTAATTAGCAAGAGTCCATGAGCTAGTGACGTATGGGATAGCAGATACCCAAGATGTGGAACTTCCACGCAAGAGTCACTAGAGAGGGAGGGATAAAATAAAGACAGCCAATTCCGCTGAAAAAATAATCCACAACCCAAATCAAAAAAATGAAATAATAAGCAGCAGAATCAAACTGAAACAGCTGCCTGAAGTACTTTTTTACCAAATACTTCTTCTGAAGAAGAGAAAACATCAAAATGGTAGAATTTAGTAAAAGTATGCAAAGAAGACCAAGTTGCTGCTTTGCAAATCTGCGACTGACTACCTCCCTGCGCAGGAGGTAGTCAGTCGCATCATCCGGGAATTGGATACTGAGAACGAAGCGGCACGAGCCTTTGAGCGCCAACTGTGGAGTTTGAGGGTATGGACACCTGGTCTCCAGCGAAAAAGTGAGTTACAGGGAGAGGAAAGCAGCGACCTCCCTCCCCAGCGGCAGTATACCGTTCAGAGGGAAGAGACAACCGGTCTCCTTCCCCAACCCCAACCAGAGATACCAGAGGCAGCAGGCCTCATAGACTGGTCCTGGGAGGACCCCCAGCAGGCAGGTGGAGATGGGACCGCAGTCTCTCTACCGGCCCTACAGGGATGCTGGGCAGGCGGCCCAGATCCCCAGCGACAGACCCAGCTACAGGAAGGGGAGAGCATCGACCTCCCTCCCCAGCCGGAGTGTGCCTTCCAGGGAGAGGAGACAACCGGTCTCTCTCCCCAGCCGCAGCATGTTCCACAGGGAGCGGAGAGCATCGACCTCCCTTCCCAACGGCCACCGGAGTATCAGGAGGAGGAGGAGGTAAGCCAATCTCCCCCTCCCCAGCTAACTCCTAACTTGGGCCCAGGGTTAACAGTGGAGATGTTAACCCCCACGTTCCCTTTGCCACCGGGCAGGACTATGCCACAATTCCCCCAGCAGAAGAGCTGGCATCAGGACAGAGCGCTGCTGGCCTCTGCCCTACAGACCCCCTTGTTACAGGACTGGCCTGCAAACCCCTCACCCCAGCAGAAGCGCTGGCACCAGGGCAGAGTGCCGCTGGCCTCTGCCCCCCAAGTACCATCAGCTATTTGCCCAGCTGCGCCAGGAAGGCCGAGGATGCTACACTTTCATCCTACAACCTGGAACCTACAGGCCAGTACTACTTATTGTGGGGGACTACTTTGCTGCTAATGTTTATTTGTGGGTGGGTTGCGAGACTAACTTAGGCACTGACTGACAGAAGGTCAGGTGCCTGGTTAGTCTCCCTCCAAAAGGGGAGATATGTTACAAACTGCTATTTGTAACTGGCCCTTTAAATGGAAAATTGCCCTGCTTCCCTGGATTTTGGAGAAGCCTATTTGCCAGCCTCCTTCCTCATGACTATGGCCCCTGGAAGATTGTGCCCCTGAAAACATTAACTTTTATTGGGTGTGTATGGCCCTTTAAGAACCGTCTGGGGACATATTGTGACTTTGGTGAACAATGCCCCTTTAAGACTATGTCCCCAGACCTGTAAAATAACTTGTCCCTGGCTTCTCCCACTTGGTTCAGTAAATAGGGCTTACTGAACCAAGTACCACACAGGCAGAGTGTTCCACAGAAAGGGAGCACTGTTACAAAAGCATTAGTTTTCATTGTGTGCCATTAAGAGTTAATTTTGTTCAGCTTCAAGAAGCTTTCTAAATGCAAGTTTGCTGGGATCAGCTCTAATTAAGTTTAGTGATAAACATTCCCATTGTCTAATCAGACTGCTAGTGATAAGGTGGACTGCATTGTTTTATTGTGTGTAACTTGTTATCTGCTGAAGTAATGTTGTGGCCTGTCAAAGGGCGTTGTCTCTATCTAAATGTATCAAATGTGTGATTGGGGATTTTATGCCTCCCCCTGAGAGTGTCTTTTTTGCATGTAACCTCAATAAAAAGCAGGCTGTGTGTTCCAGCACATCAGACCTCTTCTGACCCTCTAACTTGCAGCCTTGACTCATGTTTGTAGGGGACAGCTATAATCACTACAGGGATTGCTATGCTCTTCATACTCCCTTAGCTACTGAGCTCTTGTAAGAGCTCTTGTTCCTGATCCTGCTTCGCTCTACAGAAGGAAGAGGTTCACCTACTGGAGCCTGGTCGTAGGTCCAGGGCGCAGAGCAGACAGCGAGATACCAGCCCAGCAGCGGTGGTTCGTAGAGTCTGCATTACGTATGGTGGCTACGCAGTAGTTATAGTGTCTACGGTGCTGATGATCCTTTGGTGAGCGCTAGGAGCATCCTTTTCTACGGTCCAACTTCCAGCCAGCCTGGAGGCTACCGTAACAGTTGTGTCTAATAAGAATATTAACCAGGAAATTGTTGTTCCTTCTCTGTGTCCTAATCCTTCTTCGAAGAAGGAACGTCTGTTACACAATCTTGATGTCGTTCGTGCTTTAAAGTTCTATTTACAAGCAACTAATGATTTCAGACAAACAACTTCATTTTTTGTTATCTATTCTGGTAAGAGGAGAGGTCAGAAGGCGACTGCTACCTCTCTTTCCTTTTGGCTGAAAAGCATCATCCGTTTGGCCTATGAGACTGCTGGCCAGCAGCCTCCCGAAACAATTACTGCTCATTCTACCAGAGCAGTGGCTTCCACATGGGCTTTTAAAAATGAGGCTTCTGTTGAACAGATTTGTAAGGCAGCGACTTGTTCTTCGCTGCATACTTTTTACAAATTCGATACTTTTGCTTCTTCGGAGGCTATTTTTGGGAGAAAGGTTTTACAAGCAGTGGTGCCTTCCGTTTAGGGTACCTGTCTTGTTCCCTCCCTTCATCCGTGGACTCGATACATCTTACAAGAGAAAACAGAATTTATGCTTACCTGATAAATTACTTTCTCTTGTGATGTATCGAGTCCACGGCCCGCCCTGGCTATTAAGTCAGGTAGTTTTTTTTGTTTAAACTACAGTCACCACTGCACCCTATGGTTTCTCCTTTTTCTTCCTAACCTTCGGTCGAATGACTGGGGGGTGGAGCTAGAGGGGGAGCTATATGGACAGCTCTGCTGTGTGCTTTCTTTGCCACTTCCTGTTGGGAAGGAGAATATCCCATAAGTAAAGGATGAATCTGTGGACTCGATACATCACAAGAGAAAGTAATTCATCAGGTAAGCATATATTCTGTTTTTTACAGGAGACACACTTCACTCATAATCAATATCCTAAATACTGGGACAAACACTTTATGCAATATTATCATGCCACATCTGATAAAAAAACATAATTTATGTAAGAACTTACCTGATAAATTCATTTCTTTCATATTAGCAAGAGTCCATGTGCTAGTGACGTATGGGATACACATTCCCACCAGGAGGGGCAAAGTTTCCCAAACCTCAAAATGCCTATAAATACACCCCTCATCACACCCACAATTCAGTTTAACGAATAGCCAAGAAGTGGGGTGATAAGAAAGGAGCGAACGCATCAAAAAATAAGGAATTGGAATAATAGTGCTTTATACAAAAAAATCATAACCACCACAAAAAAAGGGTGGGCCTCATGGACTCTTGCTAATATGAAAGAAATTAAATTTATCAGGTAAGTTCTTACATAAATTATGTTTTCTTTCATGTAATTAGCAAGAGTCCATGAGCTAGTGACGTATGGGATAGCAGATACCCAAGATGTGGAACTTCCACGCAAGAGTCACTAGAGAGGGAGGGATAAAATAAAGACAGCCAATTCCGCTGAAAAAATAATCCACAACCCAAATCAAAAAAATGAAATAATAAGCAGCAGAATCAAACTGAAACAGCTGCCTGAAGTACTTTTTTACCAAATACTTCTTCTGAAGAAGAGAAAACATCAAAATGGTAGAATTTAGTAAAAGTATGCAAAGAAGACCAAGTTGCTGCTTTGCAAATCTGCGACTGACTACCTCCCTGCGCAGGAGGTAGTCAGTCGCATCATCCGGGAATTGGATACTGAGAACGAAGCGGCACGAGCCTTTGAGCGCCAACTGTGGAGTTTGAGGGTATGGACACCTGGTCTCCAGCGAAAAAGTGAGTTACAGGGAGAGGAAAGCAGCGACCTCCCTCCCCAGCGGCAGTATACCGTTCAGAGGGAAGAGACAACCGGTCTCCTTCCCCAACCCCAACCAGAGATACCAGAGGCAGCAGGCCTCATAGACTGGTCCTGGGAGGACCCCCAGCAGGCAGGTGGAGATGGGACCGCAGTCTCTCTACCGGCCCTACAGGGATGCTGGGCAGGCGGCCCAGATCCCCAGCGACAGACCCAGCTACAGGAAGGGGAGAGCATCGACCTCCCTCCCCAGCCGGAGTGTGCCTTCCAGGGAGAGGAGACAACCGGTCTCTCTCCCCAGCCGCAGCATGTTCCACAGGGAGCGGAGAGCATCGACCTCCCTTCCCAACGGCCACCGGAGTATCAGGAGGAGGAGGAGGTAAGCCAATCTCCCCCTCCCCAGCTAACTCCTAACTTGGGCCCAGGGTTAACAGTGGAGATGTTAACCCCCACGTTCCCTTTGCCACCGGGCAGGACTATGCCACAATTCCCCCAGCAGAAGAGCTGGCATCAGGACAGAGCGCTGCTGGCCTCTGCCCTACAGACCCCCTTGTTACAGGACTGGCCTGCAAACCCCTCACCCCAGCAGAAGCGCTGGCACCAGGGCAGAGTGCCGCTGGCCTCTGCCCCCCAAGTACCATCAGCTATTTGCCCAGCTGCGCCAGGAAGGCCGAGGATGCTACACTTTCATCCTACAACCTGGAACCTACAGGCCAGTACTACTTATTGTGGGGGACTACTTTGCTGCTAATGTTTATTTGTGGGTGGGTTGCGAGACTAACTTAGGCACTGACTGACAGAAGGTCAGGTGCCTGGTTAGTCTCCCTCCAAAAGGGGAGATATGTTACAAACTGCTATTTGTAACTGGCCCTTTAAATGGAAAATTGCCCTGCTTCCCTGGATTTTGGAGAAGCCTATTTGCCAGCCTCCTTCCTCATGACTATGGCCCCTGGAAGATTGTGCCCCTGAAAACATTAACTTTTATTGGGTGTGTATGGCCCTTTAAGAACCGTCTGGGGACATATTGTGACTTTGGTGAACAATGCCCCTTTAAGACTATGTCCCCAGACCTGTAAAATAACTTGTCCCTGGCTTCTCCCACTTGGTTCAGTAAATAGGGCTTACTGAACCAAGTACCACACAGGCAGAGTGTTCCACAGAAAGGGAGCACTGTTACAAAAGCATTAGTTTTCATTGTGTGCCATTAAGAGTTAATTTTGTTCAGCTTCAAGAAGCTTTCTAAATGCAAGTTTGCTGGGATCAGCTCTAATTAAGTTTAGTGATAAACATTCCCATTGTCTAATCAGACTGCTAGTGATAAGGTGGACTGCATTGTTTTATTGTGTGTAACTTGTTATCTGCTGAAGTAATGTTGTGGCCTGTCAAAGGGCGTTGTCTCTATCTAAATGTATCAAATGTGTGATTGGGGATTTTATGCCTCCCCCTGAGAGTGTCTTTTTTGCATGTAACCTCAATAAAAAGCAGGCTGTGTGTTCCAGCACATCAGACCTCTTCTGACCCTCTAACTTGCAGCCTTGACTCATGTTTGTAGGGGACAGCTATAATCACTACAGGGATTGCTATGCTCTTCATACTCCCTTAGCTACTGAGCTCTTGTAAGAGCTCTTGTTCCTGATCCTGCTTCGCTCTACAGAAGGAAGAGGTTCACCTACTGGAGCCTGGTCGTAGGTCCAGGGCGCAGAGCAGACAGCGAGATACCAGCCCAGCAGCGGTGGTTCGTAGAGTCTGCATTACGTATGGTGGCTACGCAGTAGTTATAGTGTCTACGGTGCTGATGATCCTTTGGTGAGCGCTAGGAGCATCCTTTTCTACGGTCCAACTTCCAGCCAGCCTGGAGGCTACCGTAACAGTTGTGTCTAATAAGAATATTAACCAGGAAATTGTTGTTCCTTCTCTGTGTCCTAATCCTTCTTCGAAGAAGGAACGTCTGTTACACAATCTTGATGTCGTTCGTGCTTTAAAGTTCTATTTACAAGCAACTAATGATTTCAGACAAACAACTTCATTTTTTGTTATCTATTCTGGTAAGAGGAGAGGTCAGAAGGCGACTGCTACCTCTCTTTCCTTTTGGCTGAAAAGCATCATCCGTTTGGCCTATGAGACTGCTGGCCAGCAGCCTCCCGAAACAATTACTGCTCATTCTACCAGAGCAGTGGCTTCCACATGGGCTTTTAAAAATGAGGCTTCTGTTGAACAGATTTGTAAGGCAGCGACTTGTTCTTCGCTGCATACTTTTTACAAATTCGATACTTTTGCTTCTTCGGAGGCTATTTTTGGGAGAAAGGTTTTACAAGCAGTGGTGCCTTCCGTTTAGGGTACCTGTCTTGTTCCCTCCCTTCATCCGTGGACTCGATACATCTTACAAGAGAAAACAGAATTTATGCTTACCTGATAAATTACTTTCTCTTGTGATGTATCGAGTCCACGGCCCGCCCGGGCTATTAAGTCAGGTAGTTTTGTTTGTTTAAACTACAGTCACCACTGCACCCTATGGTTTCTCCTTTTTCTTCCTAACCTTCGGTCGAATGACTGGGGGGTGGAGCTAGAGGGGGAGCTATATGGACAGCTCTGCTGTGTGCTTTCTTTGCCACTTCCTGTTGGGAAGGAGAATATCCCATAAGTAAAGGATGAATCTGTGGACTCGATACATCACAAGAGAAAGTAATTCATCAGGTAAGCATATATTCTGTTTTTTACAGGAGACACACTTCACTCATAATCAATATCCTAAATACTGGGACAAACACTTTATGCAATATTATCATGCCACATCTGATAAAAAAACATAATTTATGTAAGAACTTACCTGATAAATTCATTTCTTTCATATTAGCAAGAGTCCATGTGCTAGTGACGTATGGGATACACATTCCCACCAGGAGGGGCAAAGTTTCCCAAACCTCAAAATGCCTATAAATACACCCCTCATCACACCCACAATTCAGTTTAACGAATAGCCAAGAAGTGGGGTGATAAGAAAGGAGCGAACGCATCAAAAAATAAGGAATTGGAATAATAGTGCTTTATACAAAAAAATCATAACCACCACAAAAAAAGGGTGGGCCTCATGGACTCTTGCTAATATGAAAGAAATTAAATTTATCAGGTAAGTTCTTACATAAATTATGTTTTCTTTCATGTAATTAGCAAGAGTCCATGAGCTAGTGACGTATGGGATAGCAGATACCCAAGATGTGGAACTTCCACGCAAGAGTCACTAGAGAGGGAGGGATAAAATAAAGACAGCCAATTCCGCTGAAAAAATAATCCACAACCCAAATCAAAAAAATGAAATAATAAGCAGCAGAATCAAACTGAAACAGCTGCCTGAAGTACTTTTTTACCAAATACTTCTTCTGAAGAAGAGAAAACATCAAAATGGTAGAATTTAGTAAAAGTATGCAAAGAAGACCAAGTTGCTGCTTTGCAAATCTGCGACTGACTACCTCCCTGCGCAGGAGGTAGTCAGTCGCATCATCCGGGAATTGGATACTGAGAACGAAGCGGCACGAGCCTTTGAGCGCCAACTGTGGAGTTTGAGGGTATGGACACCTGGTCTCCAGCGAAAAAGTGAGTTACAGGGAGAGGAAAGCAGCGACCTCCCTCCCCAGCGGCAGTATACCGTTCAGAGGGAAGAGACAACCGGTCTCCTTCCCCAACCCCAACCAGAGATACCAGAGGCAGCAGGCCTCATAGACTGGTCCTGGGAGGACCCCCAGCAGGCAGGTGGAGATGGGACCGCAGTCTCTCTACCGGCCCTACAGGGATGCTGGGCAGGCGGCCCAGATCCCCAGCGACAGACCCAGCTACAGGAAGGGGAGAGCATCGACCTCCCTCCCCAGCCGGAGTGTGCCTTCCAGGGAGAGGAGACAACCGGTCTCTCTCCCCAGCCGCAGCATGTTCCACAGGGAGCGGAGAGCATCGACCTCCCTTCCCAACGGCCACCGGAGTATCAGGAGGAGGAGGAGGTAAGCCAATCTCCCCCTCCCCAGCTAACTCCTAACTTGGGCCCAGGGTTAACAGTGGAGATGTTAACCCCCACGTTCCCTTTGCCACCGGGCAGGACTATGCCACAATTCCCCCAGCAGAAGAGCTGGCATCAGGACAGAGCGCTGCTGGCCTCTGCCCTACAGACCCCCTTGTTACAGGACTGGCCTGCAAACCCCTCACCCCAGCAGAAGCGCTGGCACCAGGGCAGAGTGCCGCTGGCCTCTGCCCCCCAAGTACCATCAGCTATTTGCCCAGCTGCGCCAGGAAGGCCGAGGATGCTACACTTTCATCCTACAACCTGGAACCTACAGGCCAGTACTACTTATTGTGGGGGACTACTTTGCTGCTAATGTTTATTTGTGGGTGGGTTGCGAGACTAACTTAGGCACTGACTGACAGAAGGTCAGGTGCCTGGTTAGTCTCCCTCCAAAAGGGGAGATATGTTACAAACTGCTATTTGTAACTGGCCCTTTAAATGGAAAATTGCCCTGCTTCCCTGGATTTTGGAGAAGCCTATTTGCCAGCCTCCTTCCTCATGACTATGGCCCCTGGAAGATTGTGCCCCTGAAAACATTAACTTTTATTGGGTGTGTATGGCCCTTTAAGAACCGTCTGGGGACATATTGTGACTTTGGTGAACAATGCCCCTTTAAGACTATGTCCCCAGACCTGTAAAATAACTTGTCCCTGGCTTCTCCCACTTGGTTCAGTAAATAGGGCTTACTGAACCAAGTACCACACAGGCAGAGTGTTCCACAGAAAGGGAGCACTGTTACAAAAGCATTAGTTTTCATTGTGTGCCATTAAGAGTTAATTTTGTTCAGCTTCAAGAAGCTTTCTAAATGCAAGTTTGCTGGGATCAGCTCTAATTAAGTTTAGTGATAAACATTCCCATTGTCTAATCAGACTGCTAGTGATAAGGTGGACTGCATTGTTTTATTGTGTGTAACTTGTTATCTGCTGAAGTAATGTTGTGGCCTGTCAAAGGGCGTTGTCTCTATCTAAATGTATCAAATGTGTGATTGGGGATTTTATGCCTCCCCCTGAGAGTGTCTTTTTTGCATGTAACCTCAATAAAAAGCAGGCTGTGTGTTCCAGCACATCAGACCTCTTCTGACCCTCTAACTTGCAGCCTTGACTCATGTTTGTAGGGGACAGCTATAATCACTACAGGGATTGCTATGCTCTTCATACTCCCTTAGCTACTGAGCTCTTGTAAGAGCTCTTGTTCCTGATCCTGCTTCGCTCTACAGAAGGAAGAGGTTCACCTACTGGAGCCTGGTCGTAGGTCCAGGGCGCAGAGCAGACAGCGAGATACCAGCCCAGCAGCGGTGGTTCGTAGAGTCTGCATTACGTATGGTGGCTACGCAGTAGTTATAGTGTCTACGGTGCTGATGATCCTTTGGTGAGCGCTAGGAGCATCCTTTTCTACGGTCCAACTTCCAGCCAGCCTGGAGGCTACCGTAACAGTTGTGTCTAATAAGAATATTAACCAGGAAATTGTTGTTCCTTCTCTGTGTCCTAATCCTTCTTCGAAGAAGGAACGTCTGTTACACAATCTTGATGTCGTTCGTGCTTTAAAGTTCTATTTACAAGCAACTAATGATTTCAGACAAACAACTTCATTTTTTGTTATCTATTCTGGTAAGAGGAGAGGTCAGAAGGCGACTGCTACCTCTCTTTCCTTTTGGCTGAAAAGCATCATCCGTTTGGCCTATGAGACTGCTGGCCAGCAGCCTCCCGAAACAATTACTGCTCATTCTACCAGAGCAGTGGCTTCCACATGGGCTTTTAAAAATGAGGCTTCTGTTGAACAGATTTGTAAGGCAGCGACTTGTTCTTCGCTGCATACTTTTTACAAATTCGATACTTTTGCTTCTTCGGAGGCTATTTTTGGGAGAAAGGTTTTACAAGCAGTGGTGCCTTCCGTTTAGGGTACCTGTCTTGTTCCCTCCCTTCATCCGTGGACTCGATACATCTTACAAGAGAAAACAGAATTTATGCTTACCTGATAAATTACTTTCTCTTGTGATGTATCGAGTCCACGGCCCGCCCTGGCTATTAAGTCAGGTAGTTTTTTTTGTTTAAACTACAGTCACCACTGCACCCTATGGTTTCTCCTTTTTCTTCCTAACCTTCGGTCGAATGACTGGGGGGTGGAGCTAGAGGGGGAGCTATATGGACAGCTCTGCTGTGTGCTTTCTTTGCCACTTCCTGTTGGGAAGGAGAATATCCCATAAGTAAAGGATGAATCTGTGGACTCGATACATCACAAGAGAAAGTAATTCATCAGGTAAGCATATATTCTGTTTTTTACAGGAGACACACTTCACTCATAATCAATATCCTAAATACTGGGACAAACACTTTATGCAATATTATCATGCCACATCTGATAAAAAAACATAATTTATGTAAGAACTTACCTGATAAATTCATTTCTTTCATATTAGCAAGAGTCCATGTGCTAGTGACGTATGGGATACACATTCCCACCAGGAGGGGCAAAGTTTCCCAAACCTCAAAATGCCTATAAATACACCCCTCATCACACCCACAATTCAGTTTAACGAATAGCCAAGAAGTGGGGTGATAAGAAAGGAGCGAACGCATCAAAAAATAAGGAATTGGAATAATAGTGCTTTATACAAAAAAATCATAACCACCACAAAAAAAGGGTGGGCCTCATGGACTCTTGCTAATATGAAAGAAATTAAATTTATCAGGTAAGTTCTTACATAAATTATGTTTTCTTTCATGTAATTAGCAAGAGTCCATGAGCTAGTGACGTATGGGATAGCAGATACCCAAGATGTGGAACTTCCACGCAAGAGTCACTAGAGAGGGAGGGATAAAATAAAGACAGCCAATTCCGCTGAAAAAATAATCCACAACCCAAATCAAAAAAATGAAATAATAAGCAGCAGAATCAAACTGAAACAGCTGCCTGAAGTACTTTTTTACCAAATACTTCTTCTGAAGAAGAGAAAACATCAAAATGGTAGAATTTAGTAAAAGTATGCAAAGAAGACCAAGTTGCTGCTTTGCAAATCTGCGACTGACTACCTCCTGCGCAGGGAGGTAGTCAGTCGCATCATCCGGGAATTGGATACTGAGAACGAAGCGGCACGAGCCTTTGAGCGCCAACTGTGGAGTTTGAGGGTATGGACACCTGGTCTCCAGCGAAAAAGTGAGTTACAGGGAGAGGAAAGCAGCGACCTCCCTCCCCAGCGGCAGTATACCGTTCAGAGGGAAGAGACAACCGGTCTCCTTCCCCAACCCCAACCAGAGATACCAGAGGCAGCAGGCCTCATAGACTGGTCCTGGGAGGACCCCCAGCAGGCAGGTGGAGATGGGACCGCAGTCTCTCTACCGGCCCTACAGGGATGCTGGGCAGGCGGCCCAGATCCCCAGCGACAGACCCAGCTACAGGAAGGGGAGAGCATCGACCTCCCTCCCCAGCCGGAGTGTGCCTTCCAGGGAGAGGAGACAACCGGTCTCTCTCCCCAGCCGCAGCATGTTCCACAGGGAGCGGAGAGCATCGACCTCCCTTCCCAACGGCCACCGGAGTATCAGGAGGAGGAGGAGGTAAGCCAATCTCCCCCTCCCCAGCTAACTCCTAACTTGGGCCCAGGGTTAACAGTGGAGATGTTAACCCCCACGTTCCCTTTGCCACCGGGCAGGACTATGCCACAATTCCCCCAGCAGAAGAGCTGGCATCAGGACAGAGCGCTGCTGGCCTCTGCCCTACAGACCCCCTTGTTACAGGACTGGCCTGCAAACCCCTCACCCCAGCAGAAGCGCTGGCACCAGGGCAGAGTGCCGCTGGCCTCTGCCCCCCAAGTACCATCAGCTATTTGCCCAGCTGCGCCAGGAAGGCCGAGGATGCTACACTTTCATCCTACAACCTGGAACCTACAGGCCAGTACTACTTATTGTGGGGGACTACTTTGCTGCTAATGTTTATTTGTGGGTGGGTTGCGAGACTAACTTAGGCACTGACTGACAGAAGGTCAGGTGCCTGGTTAGTCTCCCTCCAAAAGGGGAGATATGTTACAAACTGCTATTTGTAACTGGCCCTTTAAATGGAAAATTGCCCTGCTTCCCTGGATTTTGGAGAAGCCTATTTGCCAGCCTCCTTCCTCATGACTATGGCCCCTGGAAGATTGTGCCCCTGAAAACATTAACTTTTATTGGGTGTGTATGGCCCTTTAAGAACCGTCTGGGGACATATTGTGACTTTGGTGAACAATGCCCCTTTAAGACTATGTCCCCAGACCTGTAAAATAACTTGTCCCTGGCTTCTCCCACTTGGTTCAGTAAATAGGGCTTACTGAACCAAGTACCACACAGGCAGAGTGTTCCACAGAAAGGGAGCACTGTTACAAAAGCATTAGTTTTCATTGTGTGCCATTAAGAGTTAATTTTGTTCAGCTTCAAGAAGCTTTCTAAATGCAAGTTTGCTGGGATCAGCTCTAATTAAGTTTAGTGATAAACATTCCCATTGTCTAATCAGACTGCTAGTGATAAGGTGGACTGCATTGTTTTATTGTGTGTAACTTGTTATCTGCTGAAGTAATGTTGTGGCCTGTCAAAGGGCGTTGTCTCTATCTAAATGTATCAAATGTGTGATTGGGGATTTTATGCCTCCCCCTGAGAGTGTCTTTTTTGCATGTAACCTCAATAAAAAGCAGGCTGTGTGTTCCAGCACATCAGACCTCTTCTGACCCTCTAACTTGCAGCCTTGACTCATGTTTGTAGGGGACAGCTATAATCACTACAGGGATTGCTATGCTCTTCATACTCCCTTAGCTACTGAGCTCTTGTAAGAGCTCTTGTTCCTGATCCTGCTTCGCTCTACAGAAGGAAGAGGTTCACCTACTGGAGCCTGGTCGTAGGTCCAGGGCGCAGAGCAGACAGCGAGATACCAGCCCAGCAGCGGTGGTTCGTAGAGTCTGCATTACGTATGGTGGCTACGCAGTAGTTATAGTGTCTACGGTGCTGATGATCCTTTGGTGAGCGCTAGGAGCATCCTTTTCTACGGTCCAACTTCCAGCCAGCCTGGAGGCTACCGTAACAGTTGTGTCTAATAAGAATATTAACCAGGAAATTGTTGTTCCTTCTCTGTGTCCTAATCCTTCTTCGAAGAAGGAACGTCTGTTACACAATCTTGATGTCGTTCGTGCTTTAAAGTTCTATTTACAAGCAACTAATGATTTCAGACAAACAACTTCATTTTTTGTTATCTATTCTGGTAAGAGGAGAGGTCAGAAGGCGACTGCTACCTCTCTTTCCTTTTGGCTGAAAAGCATCATCCGTTTGGCCTATGAGACTGCTGGCCAGCAGCCTCCCGAAACAATTACTGCTCATTCTACCAGAGCAGTGGCTTCCACATGGGCTTTTAAAAATGAGGCTTCTGTTGAACAGATTTGTAAGGCAGCGACTTGTTCTTCGCTGCATACTTTTTACAAATTCGATACTTTTGCTTCTTCGGAGGCTATTTTTGGGAGAAAGGTTTTACAAGCAGTGGTGCCTTCCGTTTAGGGTACCTGTCTTGTTCCCTCCCTTCATCCGTGGACTCGATACATCTTACAAGAGAAAACAGAATTTATGCTTACCTGATAAATTACTTTCTCTTGTGATGTATCGAGTCCACGGCCCGCCCTGGCTATTAAGTCAGGTAGTTTTTTTTGTTTAAACTACAGTCACCACTGCACCCTATGGTTTCTCCTTTTTCTTCCTAACCTTCGGTCGAATGACTGGGGGGTGGAGCTAGAGGGGGAGCTATATGGACAGCTCTGCTGTGTGCTTTCTTTGCCACTTCCTGTTGGGAAGGAGAATATCCCATAAGTAAAGGATGAATCTGTGGACTCGATACATCACAAGAGAAAGTAATTCATCAGGTAAGCATATATTCTGTTTTTTACAGGAGACACACTTCACTCATAATCAATATCCTAAATACTGGGACAAACACTTTATGCAATATTATCATGCCACATCTGATAAAAAAAACATAATTTATGTAAGAACTTACCTGATAAATTCATTTCTTTCATATTAGCAAGAGTCCATGTGCTAGTGACGTATGGGATACACATTCCCACCAGGAGGGGCAAAGTTTCCCAAACCTCAAAATGCCTATAAATACACCCCTCATCACACCCACAATTCAGTTTAACGAATAGCCAAGAAGTGGGGTGATAAGAAAGGAGCGAACGCATCAAAAAATAAGGAATTGGAATAATAGTGCTTTATACAAAAAAATCATAACCACCACAAAAAAAGGGTGGGCCTCATGGACTCTTGCTAATATGAAAGAAATTAAATTTATCAGGTAAGTTCTTACATAAATTATGTTTTCTTTCATGTAATTAGCAAGAGTCCATGAGCTAGTGACGTATGGGATAGCAGATACCCAAGATGTGGAACTTCCACGCAAGAGTCACTAGAGAGGGAGGGATAAAATAAAGACAGCCAATTCCGCTGAAAAAATAATCCACAACCCAAATCAAAAAAATGAAATAATAAGCAGCAGAATCAAACTGAAACAGCTGCCTGAAGTACTTTTTTACCAAATACTTCTTCTGAAGAAGAGAAAACATCAAAATGGTAGAATTTAGTAAAAGTATGCAAAGAAGACCAAGTTGCTGCTTTGCAAATCTGCGACTGACTACCTCCCTGCGCAGGAGGTAGTCAGTCGCATCATCCGGGAATTGGATACTGAGAACGAAGCGGCACGAGCCTTTGAGCGCCAACTGTGGAGTTTGAGGGTATGGACACCTGGTCTCCAGCGAAAAAGTGAGTTACAGGGAGAGGAAAGCAGCGACCTCCCTCCCCAGCGGCAGTATACCGTTCAGAGGGAAGAGACAACCGGTCTCCTTCCCCAACCCCAACCAGAGATACCAGAGGCAGCAGGCCTCATAGACTGGTCCTGGGAGGACCCCCAGCAGGCAGGTGGAGATGGGACCGCAGTCTCTCTACCGGCCCTACAGGGATGCTGGGCAGGCGGCCCAGATCCCCAGCGACAGACCCAGCTACAGGAAGGGGAGAGCATCGACCTCCCTCCCCAGCCGGAGTGTGCCTTCCAGGGAGAGGAGACAACCGGTCTCTCTCCCCAGCCGCAGCATGTTCCACAGGGAGCGGAGAGCATCGACCTCCCTTCCCAATGGCCACCGGAGTATCAGGAGGAGGAGGAGGTAAGCCAATCTCCCCCTCCCCAGCTAACTCCTAACTTGGGCCCAGGGTTAACAGTGGAGATGTTAACCCCCACGTTCCCTTTGCCACCGGGCAGGACTATGCCACAATTCCCCCAGCAGAAGAGCTGGCATCAGGACAGAGCGCTGCTGGCCTCTGCCCTACAGACCCCCTTGTTACAGGACTGGCCTGCAAACCCCTCACCCCAGCAGAAGCGCTGGCACCAGGGCAGAGTGCCGCTGGCCTCTGCCCCCCAAGTACCATCAGCTATTTGCCCAGCTGCGCCAGGAAGGCCGAGGATGCTACACTTTCATCCTACAACCTGGAACCTACAGGCCAGTACTACTTATTGTGGGGGACTACTTTGCTGCTAATGTTTATTTGTGGGTGGGTTGCGAGACTAACTTAGGCACTGACTGACAGAAGGTCAGGTGCCTGGTTAGTCTCCCTCCAAAAGGGGAGATATGTTACAAACTGCTATTTGTAACTGGCCCTTTAAATGGAAAATTGCCCTGCTTCCCTGGATTTTGGAGAAACCTATTTGCCAGCCTCCTTCCTCATGACTATGGCCCCTGGAAGATTGTGCCCCTGAAAACATTAACTTTTATTGGGTGTGTATGGCCCTTTAAGAACCGTCTGGGGACATATTGTGACTTTGGTGAACAATGCCCCTTTAAGACTATGTCCCCAGACCTGTAAAATAACTTGTCCCTGGCTTCTCCCACTTGGTTCAGTAAATAGGGCTTACTGAACCAAGTACCACACAGGCAGAGTGTTCCACAGAAAGGGAGCACTGTTACAAAAGCATTAGTTTTCATTGTGTGCCATTAAGAGTTAATTTTGTTCAGCTTCAAGAAGCTTTCTAAATGCAAGTTTGCTGGGATCAGCTCTAATTAAGTTTAGTGATAAACATTCCCATTGTCTAATCAGACTGCTAGTGATAAGGTGGACTGCATTGTTTTATTGTGTGTAACTTGTTATCTGCTGAAGTAATGTTGTGGCCTGTCAAAGGGCGTTGTCTCTATCTAAATGTATCAAATGTGTGATTGGGGATTTTATGCCTCCCCCTGAGAGTGTCTTTTTTGCATGTAACCTCAATAAAAAGCAGGCTGTGTGTTCCAGCACATCAGACCTCTTCTGACCCTCTAACTTGCAGCCTTGACTCATGTTTGTAGGGGACAGCTATAATCACTACAGGGATTGCTATGCTCTTCATACTCCCTTAGCTACTGAGCTCTTGTAAGAGCTCTTGTTCCTGATCCTGCTTCGCTCTACAGAAGGAAGAGGTTCACCTACTGGAGCCTGGTCGTAGGTTCAGGGCGCAGAGCAGACAGCGAGATACCAGCCCAGCAGCGGTGGTTCGTAGAGTCTGCATTACGTATGGTGGCTACGCAGTAGTTATAGTGTCTACGGTGCTGATGATCCTTTGGTGAGCGCTAGGAGCATCCTTTTCTACGGTCCAACTTCCAGCCAGCCTGGAGGCAACCGTAACAGTTGTGTCTAATAAGAATATTAACCAGGAAATTGTTGTTCCTTCTCTGTGTCCTAATCCTTCTTCGAAGAAGGAACGTCTGTTACACAATCTTGATGTGGTTCGTGCTTTAAAGTTCTATTTACAAGCAACTAATGATTTCAGACAAACAACTTCATTTTTTGTTATCTATTCTGGTAAGAGGAGAGGTCAGAAGGCGACTGCTACCTCTCTTTCCTTTTGGCTGAAAAGCATCATCCGTTTGGCCTATGAGACTGCTGGCCAGCAGCCTCCCGAAACAATTACTGCTCATTCTACCAGAGCAGTGGCTTCCACATGGGCATTTAAAAATGAGGCTTCTGTTGAACAGATTTGTAAGGCAGCGACTTGTTCTTCGCTGCATACTTTTTACAAATTCGATACTTTTGCTTCTTCGGAGGCTATTTTTGGGAGAAAGGTTTTACAAGCAGTGGTGCCTTCCGTTTAGGGTACCTGTCTTGTTCCCTCCCTTCATCCGTGGACTCGATACATCTTACAAGAGAAAACAGAATTTATGCTTACCTGATAAATTACTTTCTCTTGTGATGTATCGAGTCCACGGCCCGCCCTGGCTATTAAGTCAGGTAGTTTTTTTTGTTTAAACTACAGTCACCACTGCACCCTATGGTTTCTCCTTTTTCTTCCTAACCTTCGGTCGAATGACTGGGGGGTGGAGCTAGAGGGGGAGCTATATGGACAGCTCTGCTGTGTGCTTTCTTTGCCACTTCCTGTTGGGAAGGAGAATATCCCATAAGTAAAGGATGAATCTGTGGACTCGATACATCACAAGAGAAAGTAATTCATCAGGTAAGCATATATTCTGTTTTTTACAGGAGACACACTTCACTCATAATCAATATCCTAAATACTGGGACAAACACTTTATGCAATATTATCATGCCACATCTGATAAAAAAAACATAATTTATGTAAGAACTTACCTGATAAATTCATTTCTTTCATATTAGCAAGAGTCCATGTGCTAGTGACGTATGGGATACACATTCCCACCAGGAGGGGCAAAGTTTCCCAAACCTCAAAATGCCTATAAATACACCCCTCATCACACCCACAATTCAGTTTAACGAATAGCCAAGAAGTGGGGTGATAAAGGAGCGAACGCATCAAAAAATAAGGAATTGGAATAATAGTGCTTTATACAAAAAAATCATAACCACCACAAAAAAAGGGTGGGCCTCATGGACTCTTACTAATATGAAAGAAATTAAATTTATCAGGTAAGTTCTTACATAAATTATGTTTTCTTTCATGTAATTAGCAAGAGTCCATGAGCTAGTGACGTATGGGATAGCAGATACCCAAGATGTGGAACTTCCACGCAAGAGTCACTAGAAAGGGAGGGATAAAATAAAGACAGCCAATTCCGCTGAAAAAATAATCCACAACCCAAATCAAAAAAATGAAATAATAAGCAGCAGAATCAAACTGAAACAGCTGCCTGAAGTACTTTTTTACCAAATACTTCTTCTGAAGAAGAGAAAACATCAAAATGGTAGAATTTAGTAAAAGTATGCAAAGAAGACCAAGTTGCTGCTTTGCAAATCTGATCAACAGAAGCTTCATTCCTAAAAGCCCAGTAAGTAGAAACTGACCTAGTAGAATGAGCTGTAATCCTTTGAGGCGGGGACTTACCCGACTCTACATAAGCATGATGAATCAAAGATTTTAACCAAGATGCCAAAGAAATGGCAGAAGCCTTCTGACCTTTCCTGGAACCAGAAAAGATAACAAATAGACTGGAAGTCTTTCTAAAACCTTTAGTAGCTTCAACATAATATTTCAAAGCTCTTACTACATCCAAAGAATGTAAAGATTTCTCCAGAGAATTCTTAGGATTAGGACATAATGAAGGGACAACAATTTCTCTACTAATGTTGTTAGAATTCACAACCTTAGGTAAAAATTTAAATGAAGTCCGCAACACCGCCGTATCCTGATGAAAAATCAGAAAAGGAGATTCACAAGAAAGAGCAGATAACTCAGAAACTCTTCTAGCAGAAGAGATGGCCAAAAGGAACAACACTTTCCAAGAAAGTAATTTAATATCCAGAGAATGCATAGGTTCAAATGGAGGAGTCTGTAAAGCCCTCAGAACCAAATTAAGACTCCAAGGAGGAGAGATTGACTTAATGACAGGCTTGATACGAACCAAAGCCTGTACAAAACAATGGATATCAGGATGATTAGCAATCTTTCTGTGAAAAAGAACAGAAAGAGCAGAGATTTGACCTTTCAAAGAGCTTGCAGACAAACCCTTATCCAAACCATCCTGAAGAAACTGTAAAATTCAAGGAATTCTAAAAGAATGCCAAGAGAATTTATGAGAAGAACACTAAGAAATGTAAGTCTTCCAGACTCGGTAATAAATCTTCCTAGACACAGATTTACGAGCCTGTATCATAGTATTAATCACTGAGTCAGAGAAACCTCTATGACTAAGAATCAAGCGTTCAATCTCCATACCTTAAAATTTAAGGATTTGAGATCCTGATGAAAACATGGGCCTTGAGATAGAAGGTCTGGCCTTAACGGAAGTGTCCAAGGTTGGCAAATTGCCATCCGAACGAGATCCGCATACCAAAACCTGTGAGGCCATGCTGTAGCCACCAGCAATACAAACGAACGTTCCATTAGAATTTTGGAAATCACTTTTGGAAGAAGAACTAGAGGCGGAAAGATATAAGCAGGTTGATAATTCCAAGGAAGCGACAACGCGTTCACTGCTTCCGCCTGAGGATCCCTAGATCTGGACAGATACCTGGGAAGTTTTTTGTTTAGATGAGAGGCCATCAGATCTATTTCTAGAAGTCCCCAGATTTGAACAATCTGAAGAAATACCTCTGGGTGAAGAGACCATTCGCCCGGATGTAACGTCTGGCGACTGAGATAATCCGCTTCCCAATTGTCTACACCTGGGATATGAACCGCAGAGATTAGACAGGAGCTGGATTCCGCCCATACAAGTATCCGAGATACTTCTTTCATAGCCTGAGGACTGTGGGTCCCACCTTGATGATTGACATACGCCACGGTTGTGACATTGTCTGTCTGAAAACAAATAAACGATTCCCTCTTCAGAAGAGGCCAGAACTGAAGAGCTCTGAAAATCGCACGGAGTTCCAAAATGTTGATTGGTAATTTCGCCTCCTGAAATTCCCAAACCCCCTGCGCTGTCAGAGATCCCCATACAGCTCCCCAACCTGAAAGACTCGCATCTGTTGAGATTACAGTCCAGGTTGGACGAACAAAAGAGGCCCCTTGAATTAGACGATGGTGATTCAACCACCAAGTCAGAGAAGATCGAACATTGGGATTTAAGGATATTAATTGTGATATCTTTGTATAATCCCTGCACCACTGGTTCAGCATACAAAGCTGAAGAGGTCTCATGTGAAAGCGAGCAAAGGGGATCGCGTCCGATGCAGCAGTCATGAGACCTAGAATTTCCATGCACAAAGCTACCGAAGGGAATAAAAAACAGTGTTTATCTTTCAGCGCTAAGTATGGATGACCTATAGCTCCTAACTATATGGGTCCCCAAAATACCCACAGAAATGAATAGTTAGAAAGAGGATGGTTAGGTAGGAGCGCCAAAAATAGGCAAGGTCTCAGGGATATATGATAAATGTATGATACTATATTATATGTGAGAGTAGCACACCGTATATCAGTGAGTGATACTGGAACAGAAATATATATTAGTGTCACAATTTGAGTGAATAGGCCTCTGAATAAGTGTGTAGCACTGAGAGACTTAAAATTGGTTTATACAGAATTTCACAGATTTTATTTATACATATATACATGGATCCATGTTGGCGTTATTAAAAATTATCTAAAACACTCCATTAAAATCAGAAGTATAATATGGCACGTTAAGGGTTGTGCTAGAGGTTCTATCACACTTACAAGTTAAGCGTGATCCCACTAGTAACAGATTTTCCCAATAACAAATTGGAATAGGTTGGATAAAATAGATTTGAGTAAAGATAGTTGTTGGACAATAATCGTGAAAAATAGTTATACAAAGATTACAAAGATTAGTTGAAATGGTACATAAGATAATACATTTGACAATAGTTCATGTAATTATCAATCTAAACTCTAATGTACAAAGTAGTCATGGATACTATTGGTGAAAACACAAAAAAACATAATTTATGCTTACCTGATAAATTCCTTTCTCCTGTAGTGTAGTCATTCCACGGGTCATCCATTACTTATGGGATTATATCTCCTCCCCAACAGGAAGTGCAAGAGGATCACCCAAGCAGAGCTGCTATATAGCTCCTCCCCTCTACGTCATACCCAGTCATTCGACCGAAACCAAACGAGAAAGGAGAAACTATAGGGTGCAGTGGTGACTGGAGTTTAAGATAAAAAATTTTAGACCTGCCGTAAACAACAGGGCGGGCCGTGGACTGACTACACTACAGGAGAAAGGAATTTATCAGGTAAGCATAAATTATGTTTTCTCCGGTTAAGTGTAGTCAGTCCACGGGTCATCCATTACTTATGGGATACCAATACCAAAGCTAAAAGTACACGGATGACGGGAGGGAAAAGGCAGGATCTTTACACGGAAGGAACCACTGCCTGTAGAACCTTTCTCCCAAAAACAGCCTCCGAAGAAGCAAAAGTGTCAAATTTGTAAAATTTTGAAAAAGTATGAAGTGAAGACCAAGTTGCAGCCTTGCAAATCTGTTCAACAGAGGCCTCATTCTTAAAGGCCCAAGTGGAAGCCACAGCTCTAGTAGAATGAGCTGTAATCCTTTCAGGAGGCTGCTGTCCAGCAGTCTCATATGCTAAACGTATTATGCTACGAAGCCAAAAAGAGAGAGAGGTAGCCGAAGCTTTTTGACCTCTCCTTTGTCCAGAATAAACGACAAACAGGGAAGAAGTTTGACGAAAATCCTTAGTTGCCTGCAAATAAAATTTCAGGGCACGGACGACGTCTAGATTGTGCAGAAGTCGTTCCTTCTTTGAAGAAGGGTTAGGGCACAATGATGGAACAACAATCTCTTGATTGATATTCCTGTTAGTGACTACCTTAGGTAAGAACCCAGGTTTAGTACGCAGAACTACCTTGTCTGAATGAAAAATCAGATAAGGAGAATCACAATGTAAGGCCGATAACTCAGAGACTCTTCGAGCCGAGGAAATAGCCATTAAAAACAGAACTTTCCAAGATAACAGCTTGATATCAATGGAATGAAGGGGTTCAAACGGAACACCTTGCAGAACGTTAAGAACTAAGTTTAAGCTCCACGGCAGAGCAACAGTCTTAAACACAGGCTTAATCCTAGCCAAAGCCTGACAAAAAGCCTGAACGTCTGGAACTTCTGACAGACGTTTGTGTAAAAGGATAGACAGAGCTGAGATCTGTCCCTTTAACGAACTAGCAGATAAACCCTTTTCTAAACCTTCTTGTAGAAAAGACAATATCCTAGGAATCCTAACCTTACTCCATGAGTAACTCTTGGATTCGCACCAATGTAAGTATTTACGCCATATTTTATGGTAAATTTTCCTGGTAACAGGTTTCCTAGCCTGTATTAAGGTATCAATCACTGACTCCGAGAATCCCCGCTTTGATAGAATCAAGCGTTCAATCTCCATGCAGTCAGCCTCAGAGAAATTAGATTTGGATGTTTGAAAGGACCCTGAATCAGAAGGTCCTGTCTCAGAGGCAGAGACCAAGGTGGACAGGACGACATGTCCACTAGATCTGCATACCAGGTCCTGCGTGGCCACGCAGGCGCTATTAGAATTATCGATGCTCTCTCCTGTTTGATCCTGGCAATCAATCGAGGAAGCATCGGGAAGGGTGGAAACACATAAGCCATGTTGAAAACCCAAGGTGCTGTCAGAGCATCTATCAGTACCGCTCCCGGGTCCCTGGACCTGGATCCGTAACAAGGAAGCTTGGCGTTCTGGCGAGACGCCATGAGATCCAGATCTGGTTTGTCCCAATGATGAAGCAGTTGGGCAAACACCTCCGGATGAAGTTCCCACTCCCCCGGATGAAAAGTCTGGCGACTTAGGAAATCCGCCTCCCAGTTCTCCACGCCTGATGAACCTCAGGGTTGCTAACTGAGGCCAAGCCAGAGGGCATTGAAAACTGCTCTTAATTCCAGAATGTTTATTGGAAGGAGTCTCTCCTCCTGAGTCCATGATCCCTGAGCCTTCAGGGAATTCCAGACAGCGCCCCATCCTAGCAGGCTGGCGTCTGTTGTTACAATCGTCCAATCTGGCCTGCTGAAGGGCATCCCCCTGGACAGATGTGGCCGAGAAAGCCACCATAGAAGAGAATCTCTGGTCTCTTGATCCAGATTCAGCATAGGGGACAAATCTGAGTAATCCCCATTCCACTGACTTAGCATGCACAATTGCAGCGGTCTGAGATGCAGGCGTGCAAACGGTACTATGTCCATTGCCGCTACCATTAAGCCGATTACCTCCATGCATTGAGCCACTGACGGGTGTTGAATGGAATGAAGGACAAGGCAAGCATTTAGAAGTTTTGATAACCTGTCCTCTGTCAGGTAAATTTTCATTTCTACAGAATCTATAAGAGTCCCCAAGAAGGGAACTCTTGTGAGTGGCAATAGAGAACTCTTTTCTACGTTCACCTTCCACCCATGCGATCTTAGAAATGCCAGAACTAACTCTGTATGAGACTTGGCAGTTTGGAAACTTGACGCTTGTATCAGAATGTCGTCTAGGTACGGAGCTACCGCTATTCCTCGCGGTCTTAGTACCGCCAGAAGAGAGCCCAGAACCTTTGTAAAGATTCTTGGAGCTGTAGCTAACCCGAAGGGAAGAGCTACAAACTGGTAATGCCTGTCTAGGAGGCAAACCTTAGATACCGGTAATGATCCTTGTGAATTGGTATGTGAAGGTAGGCATCCTTTAAATCCACTGTGGTCATGTACTGACCCTTTTGGATCATAGGTAAAATGGTCCGAATAGTTTCCATTTTGAACGATGGAACTCTTAGAAATTTGTTTAGGATCTTTAAGTCCAAGATTGGTCTGAAGGTTCCCTCTTTTTTGGGAACCACAAACAGATTTGAGTAAAACCCTTGTCCGTGTTCCGACCGCGGAACTGGGTGGATCACTCCCATTAGTAAAAGGTCTTGTACACAGCGTAGAAACGCCTCTTTCTTTATTTGGTTTGCTGACAACCTTGAAAGATGAAATCTCCCTTTTGGAGGAGAAGCTTTGAAGTCCAGAAGATATCCCTGAGATATGATCTCTAACGCCCAGGGATCCTGGACATCTCTTGCCCAAGCCTGGGCGAAGAGAGAAAGTCTGCCCCCCACTAGATCCGTTTCCGGATCGGGGGCCCTCACTTCATGCTGTCTTAGGGGCAGCAGCAGGCTTTCTGGCCTGCTTGCCCTTGTTCCAGGACTGGTTAGGTTTCCAGCCCTGTTTGTAGCGAGCAACAGTTCCTTCCTGTCTTGGAGCGGAGGAAGTTGATGCTGCTCCTGCCTTGAAGTTACGAAAGGCACGAAAATTAGACTGTTTAGCCCTTGTTTTGGCCCTGTCTTGAGGCAGGGCATTGCCCTTACCTCCAGTAATGTCAGCGATAATTTCTTTCAAACCGGGCCCGAATAAAGTCTGCCCTTTGAAAGGTATGTTAAGCAATTTAGATGTCACATCGGCTGACCAGGATTTAAGCCACAGCGCTCTACGTGCTTGAATGGCGATTCCGGAGTTCTTAGCCGTAAGCTTAGTTAAGTGTACTACGGCATCAGAAATAAATGAATTAGCTAGCTTAAGGACTTTAAGCTTGTCTATAATCTCATCCAATGGAGCTGAGCTAATGGTCTCTTCCAGAGACTCAAACCAGAATGCCGCCGCAGCCGTGACAGGCGCAATGCATGCAAGGGGTTGTAATATAAAACCTTGTTGAACAAACATTTTCTTAAGGTAACCCTCTAACTTTTTATCCATTGGATCTGAAAAAGCACAGCTATCCTCCACCGGGATAGTGGTGCGCTTAGCCAGAGTAGAAACTGCTCCCTCCACCTTAGGGACCGTCTGCCATAAGTCCCGTGTGGTGGCGTCTATTGGAAACATTTTTCTAAATATAGGAGGGGGGGAAAAGGGCACACCGGGCCTATCCCACTCCTTGCTAATAATCTCTGTAAGCCTCTTAGGTATAGGAAAAACGTCAGTACACACCGGTACCCGCATAGTATCTATCCAGCCTACATAATTTCTCTGGAATTGCAACCGTGTTACAATCATTCAGAGCCGCTAATACCTCCCCTAGTAATACACGGAGGTTCTCAAGCTTAAATTTAAAATTTGAAATGTCTGAGTCCAGTTTACTTGGATCAGATCCGTCACCCACAGAATGAAGCTCTCCGTCCTCATGTTCTGCAAATTGTGACGCAGTATCAGACATGGCTCTATTATTATCAGCGCACTCTGTTCTTACCCCAGAGTGATCGCGTTTACCCCTAAATTCTGGCAATTTAGATAGTACTTCAGTCATAACATTAGCCATGTCTTGCAAAGTGATTTGTATGGGCCGCCCTGATGTACTTGGCGCCACAATATCACGCACCTCCTGAGCGGGAGGCGAAGGTACTGACACGTGAGGAGAGTTAGTCGGCATAACTTCCCCCTCGTTGTCTGGTGAAATTTTCTTTACATGTACAGATTGGCTTTTATTTAAAGTAGCATCAATGCAATTAGTACACAAATTTCTATTGGGCTCCACATTGGCCTTTAAACATATTGAACAAAGAGATTCATCTGTGTCAGACATGTTTAAACAAACTAGCAATGAGACTAGCAAGCTTGGAAAATACTTTTCAAATAAATTTACAAGCAATATAAAAAAACTTTACTGTGCCTTTAAGAAGCACAAAAAACTGTCACAGTTGAAATAACAATGAACCAAATTAGTTATAGCAACCAAATTTTCACAGTAAATGCATTAAGTTAGCAAAGGATTGCACCCACCAGCAAATGGATGATTAACCCCTTAGTACCCAAAAACGGATAACAATTTAATATTAACGTTTTTATCACAGTCAAAACACACTCTCACAGGTCTGCTGTGAGTGATTACCTCCCTCAAAACTGGTTTTGGAGACCCCTGGGCTCTGTAGAGACGTCCTGGATCATGGAGGAAGAAATAGGAAGACTGTGACTGAATTTTTACTGCGCAATAAAACGCTAAAATAGGCCCCTCCCACTCATAATACAACAGTGGGGAAGCTCAGTAAACTGATTTTATTCAGAAACAAACGACAGCCATGTGGTAAAAATCATGCCCATAAAGTTTTATCACCAAGTACCTCAGAAAAAAACGATTAACATGCCAGTAAACGTTTTAAAAATAAAATTATGAAATGTTATTAATAAGCCTTCTGCTAGTCGCTTTCACTGCAGTGGAGGCTCAAATATAAGTTAAATGTATTTTCTTAGTGAAGTTCCATTCCCCAGAAATACCTCAGTGTAAACATACATACATATCAGCCTGATACCAGTCGCTACTACTGCATTTAAGGCTGCACTTACATTACATCGGTATTAGCAGTATTTTCTCAGTCAATTCCATTCCTTAGAAAATAATATACTGCAAAATACCTCCTTGCAGGTGAACCCTGCCTGCTGTCCCCTGTTCTGAAGTTACCTCACTCCTCAGAATGGCCGAGAACAGCAAGTGGATCTTAGTTACGACCGCTAAGATCATACACAAACTCAGGTAGATTCTTCTTCTAATGCTGCCTGAGAAAAAACACACTCCGGTGCTGTTTAAAATAACAAACTTTTGATTGAAGAAATAAAAACTAAGTTTAACAACCACAGTCCTCTCACACGTCCTATCTATTAGTTAGGTGCAAGAGAATGACTGGGTATGACGTAGAGGGGAGGAGCTATATAGCAGTTCTGCTTGGGTGATCCTCTTGCACTTCCTGTTGGGGAGGAGATATAATCCCATAAGTAATGGATGACCCGTGGACTGACTACACTTAACAGGAGAAATATAAACAATAATATTAGTTGGGTAAGTTCCAAAAAGAAAATGAACTTTCAAAAAATGTGAAATTCAAATGATTGTGATCCACATAAAGTGATTTGTGTCACAGATGAAAAAATCACTCCAAAAGTGTGAGTGGTTGTAAAATGAAAATGTAAAATTCAAACTAGTGAACGTTAAAAATGTAATAATAATAAAAATGATGAAAAATGAAAAAAGAGGGGGTGGTGGTGCACTTATTAAGTGAAACTGGTGTATCTCCTGGGCTTTGTTCCCTTTGTTGGAGTATCTATTTGGATGTTATAGTTGTAATCCCAGTAGTTGAGGGTATGTGAAGGAAAAGATGAATTGTGAGAAAATTTATAGATAAAAATACAAAAATAAGTTCCAGAGAGTCACTCCCTTTGTTAGAGTGTCCTTATGTTTGTGATCCTTATTTGTTGAAAAAATATATATAAAATGTTTTTTTAAAATATGTTAAAAAATGATGCTGGGAAATCCTCAGACCTGTAAATAAAAGATAGTAGCATAAGGTAATACTGCATGAAATCTTCTATAACTAAAGGTATAAAACTCACCATAAATCTGTCAACGCGTTTCGGCCCACAGTAGAGGCCTTTTTCAAGACTATTATGGTATGGGTGAGTTGGGACCTTTTATGTTTATGTCTAACCAATCATCTTCACCTTTGTGGGCGCCAAATTTTCACGCCAAAAACGCTATAACGGAAGTGGTCAACCGGATATGTGTGGTTATTGTACCCGATATTTATAAATATTATCAATCATCAAGATTCTCTTTATATACTCATTATTTGCTCAAGGTGCTTTATTTGTGTAGCAAATGCTTTGCTATGATTTTTTAAGTATCTTGGTGTGCTCGTTGGTTATGTTGGACTTACTTTCGGCTGGAGCGGATATTTATTGTTTTTCGTAAAACCGGAAGTTGATATCTTGCGAACTTCCGGTTTAACTCCGTGAAACCGGAAATGGAAAAGGAACATCTGTAATCGTCCCAGGTACGGACAGTGTTTATTATCCGGGTCATAGTTAGACTGTGTGTTGATGATTGGCTAAAATGTCATATAATTTCATACACTTCATATATGTGCTCCGATCTTATATACGACTAACTGGTGACTTTCCATCCTATTATAGGACATAGACTTCTAATCTAACTCATTGATTATGCTAATAATTCCTTTGGATGTTGTATATATTAGAGAATGGGGATATTAATAGGACCTAGGGTAGAACAGTGGGAAATGTATCTTTTTAGATGGCATTTGTATTCTACAAGTCAGAAGTCAGATTTTAGAAATAAATAAATAAAAATAATACTATGAATGTGAAAGGTGAGAAAGTAATAGTTTATGAAAATAGTAAAACCTATTATGCACAGTAGAGATTAAACCTGTATTGAGGATTTGGTGAATGTGGAGTATAGGACATCCCATATTTAAAGGGACAAGACTCAATGTTGAGGCTCGAGAGGGTGACTAAATCTAAGTTGGGAGCTCTAAGCTCTAAAAGTTGATATTGGATATGTGTACCATCCTCTGGTTGTATAAGGAAATGGTTAGTATCCACATATTGGTGTATTAGGTTAACTTGTCATAGTTGGCCTATAACTAGATTGTAAGTTTGTTAGTATGGCCCTAGTGGTATTGTACATTGGCCATCTGGAACCAAGGTTGTGGTATATCTAAATTGTCTGTGTATATTCTGGTCAATAATCCAAAATTTAATATCACTGACCAATTCTAGTGATTGGTTAATCCTACTTTTGTTTACTCTGAATATCGGACATGCGGTCTGTTATAATAGACTTTATTAGGCTGTACCGTATATACCAAGACCTAGAGAGGTGTGTAGATTTTTTCTTCTGTAGGTCTTGTATTAGGACCTTATACTGATGTCTCTAATTTATAAATATAGATACTTATGTGTTCAAACATAAGGGTCTTAGTGTTGTTTTTTGGTTCTATTATTGTATGGTCACTTCAGACTCAGTAAATGGGAGAGGTCCTCTTTGTTATTTAAACCTTTCGGGTAAAGACAGTCCAGGTCGAAAATCCATCTGGACTCTGCAATTAGAAGCTTTTTTTCATAATTGCCTCCCCTCCAATTTGGTTTCACCATTTGTATTCCATAGAAACTTAAGCTGTCTCTTAAGCTGTCTCTTAAGCACCTCGAAGTCTGTCCGACATATTGAAGTCCACAACTACATTGTACCACGTAGATCACGCCCTTGTTGCTGCATCTTATTAGATTCTTTATTTCATATTTGGTGTTAGAGTTGTGGGAGATAAAGTTCTTTATTTTCAGACCTCTTTTACACGCTTTGCAGCTGGGGCACGGAAAGAAACCTTTGATGTTTCTTCCTGATATGTCTTTCACTTGTGTAGCTTTCAAACGTGGAATGCTGGGAGATATGTTTTTGAGATTGTCCAATTTTCTATAGATGAATCTTGGTTTTTCGATCAGCATCTCTCCTATGACTTCATCGTTCTTCAATAGATGCCAATGTTTCTGTATTAGTTTCTCTATGATGTATCTATTTTCGCTAAATTGCGTTATAAATGCAACATCTATGCAATTAGTATTGCTATTTGTCTCAGCCTTCTTATCTTTATATTTCAGAAGTTCCATGCGGTCTCTGCTTCTGACCTCCTGTATGTCTTTGTTGAGTCTTTCTTCATCGTATCCTCTCTCCAGGAAGCGTCTCTTTAGTTCTTCCGCCTGGGACTCCCATAGGTCATGGTCTGAGCAGTTCTTTTTGAGTCTCAATAGCTGTCCCTTCGGTATGTTCTCCTTCCATCTGAAATGATGGCAACTCTTACTGTGGACATAGTTGTTGCTGTCCACAGGTTTAAAGTATGTAGATGTTTTCAGTTCCCCATTTTCAATCATTATCCTTAGGTCAAGGAATGTTATTTCAGTGTCACTTATCTCATGAGTAAATCTTAAGTTGTTAGTGTTTTTATTCATGACACTTATAGTGTGTTCTAAATCCTCTCTTGAGCCTTTCCATATCATGAGGATGTCATCTATGTACCTATAATAGGAGACCAGGTCCGCGCCGGCTGGGCAGGACTCCCAAAATATGTGTTCCCATTTGCCCATATACAGATTTGCGTAACTCGGCGCGAACCTGGTCCCCATGGCTGTGCCACACAGCTGTCTATAGAACCTCCCATCGTGGTGGAAGTAGTTGTGCGTCAAGATGTAACTTATGCTTTCTAAGATTAATTTCTTCTGAAGATCTGGCACTGTATGGTCCTTCTTTAGGAAGTATTCTACGGCTTCTCGACCTCCCTCATGTGGTATGCTGGTATATAGGGAGGTCACATCGCATGTGACAAGTAAATAACCTTCCTTACAGTCTGTGTTTTCCAGGATGTTCAAAATTTGGGTTGAATCTCTCACATAGGATGGTAATTGTGTTACATATTTTTGGAGATTTCTATCTAGATATTCAGACAAGTTGCTGGTTATTGACCCTATGCCGGAAATGATTGGCCTTCCCGGAGGGTTATGGAGTGTCTTGTGGATTTTGGGGAGGTAGTAAAAAACCGGAGTGATTGGATGTTCCACGTTGATATATCTGAATTCCTTATGATTAAGGATCTCATTGCTATGAGCCTCCCCTAAAATCTTATCTAGTTCCTTCTTGTAGGCTCCTACATGGTTGTTTCTCAACACCTCGTAGGTATCTTGGTCAGATAGAATTCTTGTACATTCTTTATTGTAATCTTCTTTGTTCAAGATTACTATGCCGCCCCCCTTATCTGCAGGCTTAATTACTAGATCTTTGTTCTTTTCTAATGTTCTGATGGTCTGCATTTGATTCCTTGTTAAGTTGTGTTTGTGTCTTGATAGTTGTTTCTGAGTGATATTTCTCAGGTCACTGCAGACCATCGTTTCAAATGCTTCGATGGCGTTGCCCTTACTGGATGTAGGATAGAAGGATGAGCTGGGCTTCAGATTGGAGTGTTGATAGGGATCTGTGCCGTATTGTGTGCCTTGTCTTGGATTCGTAAACCTTGTGTCAGATTCAAGAGGAGATTTCATGAAGTGACGTTTCAAGGTTAACTTTCGTGTAAATTGTTTGATATTTACAAAAGTGTCAAATTTGTTTAGGCCCTTGGATGGGGCGAAGGAAAGGCCATAGTTTAGAACCGAATTTTCTTTGTCCGTTAAAGTGGTTGTACTGAGGTTATAGATACCTTTATAGGTAGCTTTCTCCTCTGGGCTTTTGATCGGTTCTTGCTTTTTCTTGGCATTTATTCTACTTCCGCCCCTCTTACCTCTGTGATTTTTCTTTTTTCCATTGGATGTTGGAATTCTTCTGTATTCGAATTCTTCCTTTTCATAGAGGTTCTCTCTAACTCCTTGGTCGTGATCTGATGTTCCTCTAAAAAACTTTGTCCAGAAATAGAGGCTCTTGGAGTATCGGTTAGATCTCCTATGGAGGTTTTGCTGGCCGGTGTTTGATTTATCTGTCTTGGGTCCAAATGTATGGTCGCCCGACTAATTTCACATATAGGAATAATCAATTTCCCAGATGGAGAAATAATGACAGATCCACTTATGGGAGAGACTATGCTCATCCAAATGATAGGAGACAACATAACTTCGGATATGAGGAAGATCTATATACACCGAACCGATATAATAAACAACAATACCAACAGAACCAGGATCATCACTTCCACAATTCCTATGATAATAGGAAGGAACATCAGGGGTACAAAAACACACCCAATGCCAACAGGATGAGACTCACAGATGAAACACAGAGTCGGGCGACCATACATTTGGACCCAAGACAGATGAATCAAACACCGGCCAGCAAAACCTCCATAGGAGATCTAACCGATACTCCAAGAGCCTCTATTTCTGGACAACGTTTTTTAGAGGAACATCAGATCACGACCAAGGAGTTAGAGAGAACCTCTATGAAAAGGAAGAATTCGAATACAGAAGAATTCCAACATCCAATGGAAAAAAGAAAAATCACAGAGGTAAGAGCGGCGGAAGTAGAATAAATGCCAAGAAAAAGCAAGAACCGATCAAAAGCCCAGAGGAGAAAGCTACCTATAAAGGTATCTATAACCTCAGTACAACCACTTTAACGGACAAAGAAAATTCGGTTCTAAATTATGGCCTTTCCTTCGCCCCATCCAAGGGCCTAAACAAATTTGACACTTTTGTAAATATCAAACAATTTACACGAAAGTTAACCTTGAAACGTCACTTCATGAAATCTCCTCTTGAATCTGACACAAGGGTTACGAATCCAAGACAAGGCACACAATACGGCACAGATCCCTATCAACACTCCAATCTGAAGCCCAGCTCATCATTCTATCCTACATCCAGTAAGGGCAACGCCATCGAAGCATTTGAAACGATGGTCTGTAGTGACCTGAGAAACATCACTCAGAAACAACTATCAAGACACAAACACAACTTAACAAGGAATCAAATGCAGACCATCAGAACATTAGAAAAGAACAAAGATCTAGTAATTAAGCCTGCAGATAAGGGGGGCGGCATAGTAATCTTGAACAAAGAAGATTACAATAAAGAATGTAGAAGAATCCTATCTGACCAAGATACCTACGAGGTGTTGAGAAACAACCCTGTAGGAGCCTACAAGAAGGAACTAGATAAGATTTTAGGGGAGGCTCATAGCAATGAGATCCTTAATCATAAGGAATTCAGATATATCAACGTGGAACATTCAATCACTCCGGTTTTTTACTACCTCCCCAAAATCCACAAGACACTCCATAACCCTCCGGGAAGGCCAATCATTTCCGGCATAGGGTCAATAACCAGCAACTTGTCTGAATATCTAGATAGAAATCTCCAAAAATATGTAACACAATTACCATCCTACGTGAGAGATTCAACCCAAATTTTGAACATCCTGGAAAACACAGACTGGAAGGAAGGTTATTTACTTGTCACATGCAATGTGACCTCCCTATATACCAGCATACCACATGAGGGAGGTCGAGAAGCCGTAGAATACTTCCTAAAGAAGGACCATACAGTGCCAGATCTTCAGAAGAAATTCATCTTAGAAAGCATAAGTTACATCTTGACGCACAACTACTTCCACCACGATGGGAGGTTCTATAGACAGCTGTGTGGCACAGCCATGGGGACCAGGTTCGCGCCGAGTTACGCGAATCTGTATATGGGCAAATGGGAACACATATTTTGGGAGTCCTGCCCAGCCGGCGCGGACCTGGTCTCCTATTATAGGTACATAGATGACATCCTCATGATATGGAAAGGCTCAAGAGAGGATTTAGAACACACTATAAGTGTCATGAATAAAAACACTAACAACTTAAGATTTACTCATGAGATAAGTGACACTGAAATAACATTCCTTGACCTAAGGATAATGATTGAAAATGGGGAACTGAAAACATCTACATACTTTAAACCTGTGGACAGCAACAGCTATGTCCACAGTAAGAGTTGCCATCACTCCAGATGGAAGGAGAACATACCGAAGGGACAGCTATTGAGACTCAAAAAGAACTGCTCAGACCATGACCTATGGGAGTCCCAGGCGGAAGAACTAAAGAGACGCTTCCTGGAGAGAGGATACGATGAAGAAAGACTCAACAAAGACATACAGGAGGTCAGAAGCAGAGACCGCATGGAACTTCTGAAATATAAAGATAAGAAGGCTGAGACAAATAGCAATACTAATTGCATAGATGTTGCATTTATAACGCAATTTAGCGAAAATAGATACATCATAGAGAAACTAATACAGAAACATTGGCATCTATTGAAGAACGATGAAGTCATAGGAGAGATGCTGATCGAAAAACCAAGATTCATCTATAGAAAATTGGACAATCTCAAAAACATTATATCTCCCAGCATTCCACGTTTGAAAGCTACACAAGTGAAAGACATATCAGGGAGAAACATCAAAGGTTTCTTTCCGTGCCCCAGCTGCAAAGCGTGTAAAAGAGGTCTGAAAATAAAGAACTTTATCTCCCACAACTCTAACACCAAATATGAAATAAAGAATCTAATAAGATGCAGCAACAAGGGCGTGATCTACGTGGTACAATGTAGTTGTGGACTTCAATATGTCAGACAGACTTCGAGGTGCTTAAGAGACAGAATAAGGGAACACTTATTACAGATTGAACACGGTAACACTGAGACTGCGCTGTACAGACATTTTTTCACCAAACATAATGGAAACATCAAGGACTTAAGTTTCTATGGAATACAAATGGTGAAACCAAATTGGAGGGGAGGCAATTATGAAAAAAAGCTTCTAATTGCAGAGTCCAGATGGATTTTCGACCTGGACTGTCTTTACCCGAAAGGTTTAAATAACAAAGAGGACCTCTCCCATTTACTGAGTCTGAAGTAACCATACAATAATAGAACCAAAAAACAACACTAAGACCCTTATGTTTGAACACAGAAGTATCTATATTTATAAATTAGAGACATCAGTATAAGGTCCTAATACAAGACCTACAGAAGAAAAAATCTACACACCTCTCTAGGTCTTGGTATATACGGTACAGCCTAATAAAGTCTATTATAACAGACCGCATGTCCGATATTCAGAGTAAACAAAAGTAGGATTAACCAATCACTAGAATTGGTCAGTGATATTAAATTTTGGATTATTGACCAGAATATACACAGACAATTTAGATATACCACAACCTTGGTTCCAGATGGCCAATGTACAATACCACTAGGGCCATACTAACAAACTTACAATCTAGTTATAGGCCAACTATGACAAGTTAACCTAATACACCAATATGTGGATACTAACCATTTCCTTATACAACCAGAGGATGGTAAACATATCCAATATCAACTTTTAGAGCTTAGAGCTCCCAACTTAGATTTAGTCACCCTCTCGAGCCTCAACATTGAGTCTTGTCCCTTTAAATATGGGATGTCCTATACTCCACATTCACCAAATCCTCAATACAGGTTTAATCTCTACTGTGCATAATAGGTTTTACTATTTTCATAAACTATTACTTTCTCACCTTTCACATTCATAGTATTATTTTTATTTATTTATTTCTAAAATCTGACTTCTGACTTGTAGAATACAAATGCCATCTAAAAAGATACATTTCCCACTGTTCTACCCTAGGTCCTATTAATATCCCCATTCTCTAATATATACAACATCCAAAGGAATTATTAGCATAATCAATGAGTTAGATTAGAAGTCTATGTCCTATAATAGGATGGAAAGTCACCAGTTAGTCGTATATAAGATCGGAGCACATATATGAAGTGTATGAAATTATATGAAATTTTAGCCAATCATCAACACACAGTCTAACTATGACCCGGATAATAAACACTGTCCGTACCTGGGACGATTACGGATGTTCCTTTTCCATTTCCGGTTTTACGGAGTTAAACCGGAAGTTCGCAAGATATCAACTTCCGGTTTTACGAAAAACAATAAACATCCGCTCCAGCCGAAAGTAAGTCCAACATAACCAACGAGCACACCAAGATACCTAAAAAATCATAGCAAAGCATTTGCTACACAAATAAAGCACCTTGAGCAAATAATGAGTATATAAAGAGAATCTTGATGATTGATAATATTTATAAATATTGGGTACAATAACCACACAGATCCGGTTGACCACTTCCGGTATAGCGTTTTTGGCGCGAAAATTTGGCGCCCACAAAGGTGCAGATGATTGGTTAGACATAAACATAAAAGGTCCCAACTCACCCATACCATAATAGTCTTGAAAAAGGCCTCTACTGTGGGCCGAAACGCGTTGACAGATTTATGGTGAGTTTTATACTATAATACTTTATATTATAGAAGATTTCATGCAGTATTACCTTATGCTACTATCTTTTATTTACAGGTCTGAGGATTTCCCAGCATCATTTTTTAACATATTTAAAAAAAAACATTTTATATATATTTTTTCAACAAATAAGGATCACAAACATAAGGACACTCTAACAAAGGGAGTGACTCTCTGGAACTTATTTTTGTATTTTTATCTATAAATTTTCTCACAATTCATCTTTTCCTTCACATACCCTCAACTACTGGGATTACAACTATAACATCCAAATAGATACTCCAACAAAGGGAACAAAGCCCAGGAGATACACCAGTTTCACTTAATAAGTGCACCACCACCCCCTCTTTTTTCCTTTTTCATCATTTTTATTATTATTACATTTTTAACGTTCACTAGCTTGTATATACACTAGTTTGAATTTTTCATTTTCATTTTACAACCACTCACACTTTTGGAGTGATTTTTTCATCTGTGACACAAATCACTTTATGTGGATCACATTCATTTGAATTTCACATTTTTTGAAAGTTCATTTTCTTTTTGGAACTTACCCAACTAATATTATTGTTTATATTTTTTGTGTTTTCACCAACAATAGTATCCATGACAACTTTGTACATTAGAGTTTAGATTGATAATTACATGAACTATTGTCAAATGTATTATCTTATGTACCATTTCAACTAATCTTTGTAATCTTTGTATAACTATTTTTCACGATTATTGTCCAACAACTATCTTTACTCAAATCTATTTTATCCAACCTATTCCAATTTGTTATTGGGAAAATCTGTTACTAGTGGGATCACGCTTAACTTGTAAGTGTGATAGAACCTCTAGCACAACCCTTAACGTGCCATATTATACTTCTGATTTTAATGGAGTGTTTTAGATAATTTTTAATAACGCCAACATGGATCCATGTATATATGTATAAATAAAATCTGCATAAAAAAGAAGAAATTCTGTATAAACCAATTTTAAGTCTCTCAGTGCTACACACTTATTCAGAGGCCTATTCACTCAAATTGTGACACTAATATATATTTCTGTTCCAGTATCACTCACTGATATACTGTGTGCTACTCTCACATATAATATAGTATCATACATTTATCATATATCCCTGAGACCTTGCCTACTTTTGGCGCTCTTACCTAACCATCCTCTTGCTACCGAAGGGAATGATTGAGACTGAAGGTTTCGACAAGCTGAAACCAACTTCAGACGTCTCTTTTCTGTTAGAGACAAAGTCATGGACACTGAATCTATTTGAAAGCCCAAAAAGGTTACCTTTGTTTGAGGAATCAATGAACTCTTTGGTAAATTGATCCTCCAACCATGTCTTTGAAGAAACAACACAAGTTGATCCGTATGAGATTCTGCAGAATGTAAAGACTGAGCAAGTACCAAGATATCGTCCAAATAAGAAAATACCGCAATACCCTGTTCTCTGATTACAGAGAGAAGGGCACCGAGAACCTTTGAAAAGATCCTTGGAGCTGTTACTAGGCCAAACGGAAGGGCAACAAACTGGTAATGCTTGTCTAAAAAAGAGAATCTCAGGAACTGATAGTGATCTGGATGAATTGGAATATGAAGATATGCATCCTGTAAGTCTATTGTAGACATATAATGCCCTTGCTGAACAAAAGGCAGAATAGTCTGTATAGTAACCATTTTGAATGTTGGTATCCTTACAGAATGATTCAATATTTTTAAATCCAGAACTGGTCTGAAGGAATTCTCCTTCTTTGGTACAATGAATAGATTTGAGTAAAACCCCAGACCCCGTTCCAGAACTGGAACTGGCACAATTACCCCAGCCAACTCTAGGTCTGAAACACATTTCAGAAACGCCTGAGCCTTCACTGGGTTTACTGGAATGCGTGAGAGAAAAAATCTTCTCACAGGCGGCCTTACCTTGAAACCTATTCTGTACCCTTGTGAAACAATGTTCTGAATCCAAAGACTGTGAATCGAATTGATCCAAATATCTTTGAAAAATCGTAACCTGCCCCCTACCAGCTGTGCTAGAATGAGGGCCGCACCTTCATGCGGATTTGGGAGCTGGTTTTGACTTTCTAAAAGGCTTGGATTTATTCTAGACTGGAGAAGGTTTCCAAACGGAAACCGTTCCTTTAGGGGAAGGGTCAGGCTTTTGTTCCTTATTCTGACGAAAGGAACGAAAACGATTAGCAGCCCTATATTTACCTTTAGATTTTTTGTCCTGAGGCAAAAAAGTTCCTTTCCCCCCAGTAACAGTTGAAATTATAGAATCTAACTGTGAACCAAATAATTTATTATCTTGGAAAGAAAGAGAAAGCAAAGTTGACTTAGAAGTCATATCTGCATTCCAAGATTTAAGCCATAAAGCTCTTCTAGCTAAAATAGCTAATGACATATACCTGACATCAATTCTAATGATATAAAAAATGACATAACAAATAAAGTTATTAGCATGTTGAAGAAGTTTAACAATGCTATAAGCATTATGGTCTGACACTTGTTGCGCTAAAGCCCCCAACCAGAAAGCGGAAGCTGCAGCAACATCAGCCAAAGAAATAGCAGGTCTAAGAAGATTACCTGAACATAAATAAGCCTTCCTTAGAAAGGATTCAAGCTTCCTATCTAAAGGATCCTTAAAGGAAGTACTATCCGCCGTAGGAATAGTAGTACGTTTAGCAAGAGTAGAGATAGCCCCATCAACTTTAGGGATTTTGTCCCAAAATTCTAATCTATCAGATGGCACAGGGTACAATTTCTTAAACCTTGGAGAAGGAGTAAATGAAGTACCCAGACTATTCCATTCCCTAGAAATTACTTCTGAAATAGCATCAGGAACTGGAAAAACTTCTGGAATAACTACATGAGGTTTAAAAACCGAATTTAAACGCTTAGTAGATTTAGTATCAAGAGGACTAGACTCCTCCATATCTAATGCAATCAACACTTCTTTAAGTAAAGAACAAATAAACTCCATCTTAAATAAATATGAAGATTTATCAGTGTCAATATCTGAAGCAGAATCTTCTGAACCAGATAGATCCTCATCAGAAACAGATAAGTCAGAATGATGGCGGTCACTTAAAAATTCATCTGAAATATGAGAAGTTTTAAAAGACCTTTTACGTTTACTGGAAGGAGGAATAACAGACAGAGCCTTCCTAATAGAATTAGAAACAAATTCTTTAACATTAACAGGAACATCCTGAACATTAGATGTTGAAGGAAAAACAACAGGTAAAGGACTATTACTAATGGAGACACTATCTGCGTTAGAAAGCATATCATGACAACTAACACAAACTACAGCCGGAGGAACAGTTACCAAAAGTTTACAACAGATGCACTTAACTTTGGTAGAAACAGCATCAGGCAGCGTCTTTCCAGAAGTAGATTCTGATCCAGGGTCAGGTTGTGACATCTTGCAATATGTAATAGAAAAAACAACATATAAAGCAAAATTATCAAATTCCTTAAATGACAGTTTCAGGAATGGGAAAAGATGCAAAATAAACAAGCCTCTAGCAACCAGAAGCAATAAAAATGTGAGACTTAAATAATGTGAAAAAAGGTGGAGACCAAGTACAACGCCCATATTTTGGCGCCAAGTATGACGCAACATCCTCTGACGTCAAAAACGACGCCCATATTTTTTGGCGCAAAAAAAGTCTGTGACACACATACGTCAAAAAATGACGCAACCACGAACAAACTTCCGGCGTCAACAATGGCGCCGGAAATGACAAAATTTTGCGCCAAAAAAGTTTGCGCCAAGAATGACGCAATAAATTGAAGCATTTTCTGCCCCCGCGAGCCTAACAGCCCGCAGGGAAAAAAGTCAATTGAAAATTTTTAAAGTAAGAAAAAAATTATTTATTCATATGCATTATCCCAAATAATGAAACTGACAGTCTGAATGAAGGAATACTGATTATCCTGAATCATGGCAAATATAAGTTTAAACACATATATTTAGAACTTTACATATAAAGTGCCCAACCATAGCTTACAGTGTCATAAATAAAATAAGACTTACTTACCCTAAGACACTCATCTACATATAGTAGATAGCCAAACCAGTACTGAAAAGAGAATCAGTAGAGGTAATGGTATATAAGAGTATATCGTCGATCTGAAAAGGGAGGTAGGAGAAGAAATCTCTACGACCGATAACAGAGAACCTATGAAATAGATCCCCTAGAGGAAGACCATTGTATTCAAATAGGCAATACTCTCTTCACATCCCTCTGACATTCACTGCACTCAGAGGAAAACCGGGCTCCAGCCTGCTGCGAAGCGCATATCAACGTAGAATCTAGCACAAACTTACTTCACCACCTCCATGGGAGGCAAAGTTTGTAAAACTAAATTGTGGGTGTGGTGAGGGGTGTATTTATAGGCATTTTGAGGTTTGGGAAACTTTGCCCCTCCTGGTGGGAATGTGTATCCCATACATCACTAGCTCATGGACTCTTGCTAATTACATGAAAGAAAAACACAATTTATGCTTACCTGATAAATTTATTTCTCTTGTGGTGTATCCAGTCCACGGATCATCCATTACTTGTGGGATATTCTCATTCCCAACAGGAAGTTGCAAGAGGACACACACAGCAGAGCTGTAATATAGCTCCTCCCCTAACTGTCATAGCCAGTCATTTGACCGAAAACAAGCCGAGAAAGGAGGAACCATATGGTGTAGTGGTTACTGAAGTTTAAATTTAAAAATTACCTGCCTTAAAATGACAGGGCGGGCCGTGGACTGGATACACCACAAGAGAAATAAATTTATCAGGTAAGCATAAATTGTGTTTTCTCTTGTAAGGTGTATCCAGTCCACGGATCATCCATTACTTGTGGGATACCAATACCAAAGCTAAAGTACACGGATAAAGGGAGGGACAAGGCAGGAACTTAAATGGAAGGAACCACTGCCTGTAAAACCTTTCTCCCAAATATAGCCTCCGAAGAAGCAAAAGTATCAAATTTTGAAAAAGTATGAAGCGAAGACCAAGTCGCCGTCTTGCAAATCTGTTCAACAGAAGCCTCATTTTTAAAGGCCCAAGTGGAAGCCACAGCTCTAGTGGAATGAGCTGTAATCCTTTCAGGAGGCTGCTGTCCAGCAGTCTCATAGGCTAAGCGGATTAAGCTTCTTAACGAAAAAGAAAAAGAGGTTGCCAAAGCCTTTTGACCTCTCCTCTGTTCAAAGTAGACAACAAACAAAGCAGATGTTTGACGAAAATCTTTAATAGCTTGTAAGTAAAACTTTAAAGCACAGACCACGTCCAGATTGTGTAACACAAGGATGGAACCACAATCTCTTGATTGATATTCTTGTTAGATACCACCTTAGGTAAGAACCCAGGTTTGGTACGCAGGACTACCTTATCCGTATGAAAAATCAGATAAGGAGAATCACATTGTAAGGCAGATAGCTCAGAGACTCTACGAGCCGAGGAAATATCTACCAAAAAAAAAAAAAAAAAAAAAAAAAAAAAAGAACTTTCCAAGATAAAAGTTTGATATCTATGGAATGAAGAGGTTCAAACGGAACTCCTTGAAGAACCTTAAAAACCAAGTTTAAGCTCCATGGTGGAGCAACAGGTTTAAACACAGGCTTGATTCAAACTAAAGCCTGACAAAATGCCTGAACGTCTGGAACATCTGCCAGACGCTAGTGCAAAAGAATAGACAGAGCAAAAATCTGTCCCTTTAAGAAACTAGCTGACAATCCTTTTTCCAAACCTTCTCGGAGAAAAGATAAAATCCTAGGAATCCTGACCTTACTCCATGAGTAACCCTTGGATTCACACCAATAAAGATATCTACGCCATACCTTATGGTAAATTTTCCTGGATGGTTGAAAGGACCCTGAAGTAGAAGGTCCTGTCTCAGAGGCAGAGACCATGGTGGAAAGGATGACATGTCCACTAGATCTGCATACCAGGTCCTGCGTGGCCACGCAGGTGCTATCAGAATCACCAATGCTCTCTCCTGCTTGATCTTGGCAATCAGTCGAGGGAGCAGAGGAAACGGTGGAAACACATAAGCCAGGTTGAAAGACCAGGGCGCTGCTAGAGTATCTATCAGTGTCGCCTTGGGATCCCTGGACCTGGATCCGTAACACGGAAGCTTGGCGTTCTGGCGAGACGCCATGAGATCCAGTTCTGGTTTGCCCCAACGGAGAATCAGTTGTGCAAATACCTCCGGATGGAGTTCCCATTCTCCCGGATGAAAAGTCTGACGACTAAGAAAATCCGCCTCCCAGTGCTCTACACCTGGAATATGGATAGCTGATAGGTGGCAAGAGTGAATCTCTGCCCAGTGAATTATTTTTGAAACTTCTAACATCTCTAGGGAACTTCTTGTTCCCCCTCGATGGATGATGTAAGCTACAGTCGTGATGTTGACCGACTGAAATCTGATGTACCTCAGAGTTGCTAACTAAGGCCAAACCTGAAGAGCCTTGAATATCGCTCTTAGTTCCAGAATATTTATTGGAAGGAGAGACTCCTCCTGAGTCCACGATCCCTGAGCCTTCAGGGAGTTCCAGACTGCACCCCAACCTAGAAGGCTGGCATTTGTTGTTACAATAGTCCAATCTGGCCTGCGAAGGTCATACCTTTGGACAGATGGACCCGAGATAGCCACCAGGGAAGAGGATCCCTGGTCTCTTGGTCCAGATTCAGTTGAGGGGCCAAATCTGTGTAATCCCCGCTCCACTGACTGAGCCTGCATAGTTGCAGCGGTCTGAGATGTAAGCGTGCAAACGGCACTATGTCCATTGCCGCTACCATTAAGCCGATTACTTCCATACACTGAGCCACCAAAGGGCGCGGAATGGAATGAAGAACCCGACAGGAATTTAGAAGCTTTGATAACCTGGACTCCGTCAAGGTAAATTTTCATTTCTACAGAATCTATCAGAGTCCCTAGAAAGGAAACTCTTGTGAGTGGGGATAGAGAACACTTTTCCTCGTTCACTTTCCACCCATGCGACCTCAGAAATGCCAGTACTACGTCCGTATGAGACTTGGCAATTTGGAAGTTTGACGCCTGTATCAGGATGTCGTCTAAATAAGGGGCTACTGCTATGCCCCGTGGCCTTAGGACCGCCAAAAGTGACCCTAGAACCTTTGTAAAGATTCTTGGGGCTGTAGCTAATCCAAAGGGAAGAGCTACAACTGGTAATGCCTGTCTTGAAAGGCAAACCTGAGAAACCGATGATGATCTTTGTGTATCGGAATGTGAAGATAAGCATCCTTTAGATCCACTGTAGTCATATATTGATCCTCCTGGATCAGTGGTAGGATGGTACGAATAGTTTCCATCTTGAACGACGGAACTTTAAGGAATTTGTTTAAGATCTTTAGATCCAAAATCGGTCTGAAGGTTCCCTCTTTTTTGGGAACCACAAACAGATTTGAGTAAAAACCCTGTTCCTCCTTTGGAACTGGATGGATCACTCCCATAACTAGGAGGTCTCGTACACAGTGTAAGAATTCCTCACTCTTTATCTGGTTTGCAGATAATTGTGAAAGGTGAAATCTCCCTTTTGGGGGGGGAAGCTTTGAAGTCCAGAAGATATCCCTGGGATATAATTTCCAACGCCCAGGGATCCTGAACATCTCTTGCCCACGCCTGGGCGAAGAGTGAAAAGTCTGCCCCCTACTAGATCCGTTACCGGATAGGGGGTCGTTCCTTCATGCTGTCTTAGAGGCAGCAGCAGGCTTTTTGACCTGCTTACCTTTTTTCCAGGTCTGGTTTGGTCTCCAGACCGTCTTGGATTGAGCAAAAGTTCCCTCTTGTTTATTATAAGAGGAAGTTGATGCCGCACCTGCCTTGAAGTTTCGAAAGGCACGAAAATTAGACTGTTTGGCCCTAGATTTGGACCTGTCCTGAGGAAGGGCACAACCTTTTCCTCCCGTGATATCAGCAATAATCTCCTTCAAACCAGGCCTGAATAGGGTCTGCCCCTTGAAGGGAATGTTAAGTAGCTTAGATTTTAAAGTCACGTCAGCTGACCATGATTTAAGCCATAGCGCTCTGCGCGCCTGTATAGCAAAACCAGAATTCTTAGCCGTTAGTTTATTCAAATGAACAATGGCATCAGAAATAAAATAATTGGCTAGCTTAAGTGTATTGGAAAAAACTAGGCCCCAATAAAGTTTTATCACCAATGCATATATAAAAACGATTAAACATTTTATGATCTTTATTGCATAAAATGAAATCAGTACAGTTGGTACACATTCTAAGAGGGGGTTCCACCATGGCTTTTAAACATAATGAACAAGGAGTTTCTTCTATGTCAGACATGTTTATACAGACTAGCAATGAGACTAGCAAGCTTGGAAAACACTTTAAATCAAGTTAACAAGCAAATATAAAAAACGGTACTGTTTAACCACTCTCTCCTACAACATCCTAGCTTGTTGAGAGTTGCAAGAGAATGACTGGCTATGACAGTTAGGAGAGGAGCTATATTACAGCTCTGCTGTGGGTGTCCTCTTGCAACTTCCTGTTGGGAAAGAGAATATCCCACAAGTAATGGATGATCCGTGGACTGGATACACCTTACAAGAGAAAGAGAGGGGTATCGATACTCATCCATGACTCTGTCCAATTCACTAAAGAAGAGGTGATCAGAGATAATGAGGGCAGATATCTCATACTGAGAGGCAATATTCAGGGAACACAATTAACACTTTGCAACATCTATGCACCGAATGAACAGCAACATGATTTTTTCAATAAGATGTCACATCTACTAACTCAATGGTCTCAATCTTTATTGATAGTGGCAGGAGACTTTAATGTAAACTTAAAGATACTTCGGGACGCTAACACTGCCAGTCTTACAAACAAACAAAAACGACTCAACTCTATCACTAAGTTGATTAGAGAAGAACTAGAATCACACAACATAATGGACACCTGGACGACATTATATGGCCAAACAAACGACTACACTTACTATTCACCCGCTCATAAAATATATATTAAATTGGACTATATATATATATCAGTCAAACTCTGATACCTAACTTAATCTCCTCGTCTATTCACACGTCAGTATGGTCTGACCATTCCATAGTACAGATCCAGCTAAAAGGTTTTACAGATAGAAATCATGGACATATGACCCCTCGCTACTGAAACACCCAGACATCCAAACTAAAATCTTAAATAGCCTTAAAGAATACTGGAGGTTAAACGTTGACCCATCCATTAGACCGATTATTGTGTGGGCAGCCCATAAACCATATATTAAGGGGTTGATCATCAAAGAAAAAGCTTTGTATATGAAGAGAATTAGGTCAGTGATAGATTCTCTACAGCAGGAAATAGAATTGTTAGAAAAGTCACATCAAGCAACCTTATCCCAACTAACTTTGATTACGCTAACCACTAAAAGAAAAGAGCTTGCTAAAATTTTAACTGAAAACTCCCTGAGAGCCATAAGCAAATTAAAATCATACTATTTCTTATATGCAAATAAGCCAGATAGGTTCTTGGCCAACAAATTAAGAGAAAAGACAAAATCCTTCACTATAGCACACTTGCAGAAATCGGATGGCACTTTGACATCTAATCCACAGGAAATTGTAGGAGTTTTCTAAATAATATGAAGCTCTATATGATAGGAAGAAGGTCTGCCACTCCCCGCTGACCACAAATCTTAGAGAACAAATTCTAAAGAATGCAGCTTTACCTAAATTAGATATAGACTAAGCAAAAGCCCTAGAGGCTGAGATCACAGTACAGGAAATAGCGACAGCTATTAAAGACCTCAAACGAGGCAAGGCAGCAGGTCTCGATGGGTTCTCGGGTGACTATTATAAGTTATACAACACTGATTTGACCGCCCATCTACACAAATTTTGTAATGACATTTTGAAAGGTTCCCCAATCCCGCCAGAGCTACTTCAAGCCAAAATTGTTGTTATCCCTAAACCAGGGAAAAACCCTAAAATGACACAGAATTATAGACCGATTTCGTTAATCAATCAGGACATAAAAATTCTCACAAAAATTCTGGCAAATAGGCTTAAGCAGTATTTACCCACATTAATTCACCCTGATCAGGTGGGCTTTAATAAGGATCAAGAAGCACCTGATAATATACGATGCACAATAGCTCTGGTGGAATACTTGAAAGAGACAGGAACGCCTTCTCTGCTCCTATCTTTGGACGCAGAGAAGGCGTTCGATAGGGTAGACTGGGGGTACATGTTGGCGGTTCTTGAGCACCTGGGATTTGGCAGCAAGTTCTTAGATGCGATCAAAAGCGTATACTCATGCCCAACGGCAACAATTAGGGCGGCGAGATACCAATCTAGAACCATACATATTTTAAATGGAACCCGCCAAGGGTGCCCACTTTCACCACTGCTATTCGCCTTGTGCGTAGAGCCTCTGGCTGCCTGCATACGAAACTCTAAAGATATACATGGGGTCAAATTGAACAAGGGGGAATATAAATCAACATTGTTTGCAGATGATATCCTGCTTTCAATCACAAAACCCATGCTCTCCCTGCCCAATATCTACCACCTATTAGACGAGTTTTCCAGGGTTTCAGGTTTTAAAATTAACTCAGAAAAATGTGAAGCACTACCCATGTTTATACCAAGGCATACACAAAAATTAATAGAAGCTAACTTTGACTTTAAATGGGCCAGTAAGTACATCAAATACCTAGGAATACACATTACATACACAGTGGAATCATTATATAGGGTTAATTATACTCCAATATTTAAAACTATAAGGAAAGATATATCCAAATGGAAAAAAGGCAACTTTTCATGGCTTGGTAGACTATCGGCAATAAAGATGAACATCTTACCGAGGCTGCTATACCTATTTAGAGCATTACCAGTCAGAATCCCAATGAGAGAACTAGACGAATTACAGGCCGAACTTATTAAATTTCTTAGAGGACATAAAACGGCTAGAATAGCTGCGCACATTCTAAAACAACATAAACAACTAGGAGGAATAGGAGTCCCAAACCTCGGAGACCATTATCAAGCAGCCAGATTGGCGCAATGCGCACTGTTAAGCAAGGACTGTCAAGGAATGAGGTGGCCTAGTGTTGAGACAGACATTGGGGGTCTAGTGAACCCAGGGGATATACTATGGAGCCCTAAGGACACAAACACCCACCGATTAGCTCAATTAAAAATTACAGAGGACTCTAAAGTAATATGGCGATCATTAACTAAGACACTGAAACTAATTTCACCACAGACTACCATTATACCAGTAGGGGCGTTACTACCAACTGATTTCCAAAAACAATTAAGCAAATGGGAGAACAAGGGTTTATACAGGGTGGCAGATTTCATGGCTGGGGGTAATGTGTTGAGTTTCATTCAAATGAGAGATAAGATTTATCCGAACACTTTGCATTGGTTCTTGTACCTCCAACTCTCGCATGTCATATACAAATACAGACAGGGATCCACTGATACAAATAACACTACTCTAGTACAACTAATTTTAACTCCAGGTATGAACAAAAAAATGATCACGCACCTATATTTAGCTATTCAAAATGCGAAAAACACAACAAAACCGAGGCTCCATAATAGTTGGGAACAAGACCTAGACATAACCCACAACGAAGATGAATGGAGACAAATTTTCTCTGAGCTCAGTAGAAGTTTAATGGGGCAGATCTGATAGAAAACTCAATTAAAACAGCTTATAGATGGTACCTGACTCCATTAAAAACTTTGCACTACACTCCTGAAAGCAATAGGTTATGTTATCGTGGTTGTGCGGAGGTGGGTACTTATCTCCATATGTGGTGGGAATGCCCAAAGATACAACCAATTTGGGATAAATTGCAACAGTTGATTAGGAGAACACTGGATGACTCATTTACGCTTTCAGTATCAAAGGCTCTGCTACACACTCATTTAGATTCTCTAAATTCAGCTTCTAACAAATGGATTAACATAATATGCACAGCTACTAGAATATGTATAGCTAGGAAGTGGAAGGCGGGGGCCCCAGAATGGAGTGAGGTGCTTGATAAAATTGAAGATATCTATAAAATGTCAGAATCGGCAGCATGGATGCAAGGCACTGCAGACAATTTTCAAAATATCTGGATTCATTGGATCCTAAATAAATAATAATGGGCAATGCAACATTGTACAATGCCTAGTGACCAGGGTTATACTTTGAGGCCACAAATAATAAAGCACAAAAGAATAATTTGATGGACACTGCTAGACGGGAAAGGTTTATGTTTTGTAGTTATACTTAGTTTAAAAGTTCAGTAGTTAAGGAGGAGGGAATTGGGATTGAGGTGGGGGGATGGCGAGGGGGAAAAAAAGAAAAGTGGGGACGGAGTCAGTATGTAATGTATTCTTCTGTTCCTCATACTTTGTCACTCCTAGGAAATGAATGTATACATACTGTACTGGCATGATATTTCTGATGTGAAACATTAATAAAAAGTATTTCAACCTAAAAAGAACCTGCAATTTTCAGCAACTTTATAATTTACTTCTATTATGTCATTTGCTCCATTCTCTTGATAACATTTGCTGACCAGCATATTAGGAAAGTGTAATTTATACTAGACTGTCCCTTTAAAAAGAATCTGCAATTTTCAGCAACTTATAATTTACTTCTATTATGTCATTTGCTCCATTCTCTTGATAACATTTGCTGACAAGCATATTAGGAAAGTGTAATTTATACTAGACTGTCCCTTTAAAAAGAACCTGCAATTTTCAGCAACTTTATAATTTACTTCTATTATGTCATTTGCTCCATTCTCTTGATAACATTTGCTGACAAGCATATTAGATATGCTCATTAGCTGCTAATTTGTGGCTGCACATAGAAGCCTCATATCATTGGCTCATCTATGTGCATTGCTATTTTTTCAACAAAGGATATCTAAAGAATAAATCAAATGAGATAATAGAAGTGAATTGTAATGTTGTTTAACATTGTATTCTCTATCAGAAACATGAGATAATTAATTTGTGTTTGGTGTCCCTTTAGTAGAAATATACAGACAGAATGAAGGTACTCACCAAGCAGCCATCCTCCCGAGTGTGTTCCATTTTCAAACATCTGGAATAAGGAGGTCTGGCGCAGGATGTAGGAATCATGTGCACTCCCCGGGAAGCCTGCATACACATGTATGAATTTCAGAGTGGTATCTCAGACCATCTGGCAATTCAATGAGTGAAACCCTTTCCTGTTAATATAGAGGAGTGGCTCCTCATGTGGGGCCACGATACGCACATCAATTGCCCCCATGACATTGGGAATAACCCCCAGTCGATAGAAGCCTTGTTTAAGACGGTTCCATTCCTGGGGGGTACGGGGGAAATGAATGTATCGTTGTGTCTGGTTATCTAGAGCAGTCAAAACCTCCCCTAGAATCCTGGAGAAGGTAGACTGCGCTAGGCCAGACACAAGCCCCTCTGTTGACTGGTATGAGCCAGTTGCCAGGAAGTGTACAACACACAACAGCTTCTGCATACCAATCAGAGCTCGGTTCCTATACGCTTGAGGGTCAATATCATCCTTCAAGACCTCATATAGGTTAATGAGGCTTGCAGATGTCAAGCGATAATTTTCCCTGACCTCCACTTCTGTCATCCCAAACAGGGTGACCCTAACCCTGTGTATCCTTGGTGCTCTTCCCCTCTGCTGATGCCTTCGTCTTATAGGCCCTATGGCCAGCTGCAGCAACAGCAGCATGGGGAGCACCAGGAACAGGGACAACAGCAGGAGGAGCAGGGAGGGCAGCAGCAGGGACAGCTACAGCACCATGACCAGGGACCTCAGCAGCAGGAATACCATCCAAAACAGGGGCTTGTAGGGGTTCCAGCACCCCTTGTGCCCCACGACGCTGTCTCACTCTGAATGCAATATATTGAAAGGGAAACATGGTGGCTAATGAGGGTGTGCATTGGCAGGTGTTTTAAGGCTGCAGGTGAGAGTTTGTGCCGTTTGTGATTGGTTTGACACACTTGCAGGGGCAGGAATAATAAATGCTTTTAAGAGGTTACAGGTGAGAGTTTGTGCCGTTTGTGATTGGTTTGACACACTTGCAGGGGCAGGAATAATAAATGCTTTTAAGAGGTTAACTATTTGTGATCAAGCTGCTGCTATGTATATTGTTAAGCATGCATTTGTAAGGCCTTCAAAGAGTTACGTTGGTTTCTAGGTCAGTGCAAGGGTTCCTGCGGCTGAAATTTGTGGCGAGATGAGAATGGAGTAGATTTTCTGAAATCTGCGCGTGTAAGTCCTTACGCCATATATTGGATACCAAACTGTGCGTGTTTTGTATGTCAGTCTATGGGTCAAAAAACGACGGGCGAAGGCAGAAATATACGCGCGTAACTTCTAAGTTACGCCATATATAGGATACCAAACCCACGCAAAATTTGGCGTCGCTGGCGACGATTTATATCAGATCGAGGCCCAAAATTTTTGGTGCCAAAAACGACGCCAACAAAGATGACACAAATGCTGAGAAAAAAACTTTGGTTGCCAAGGTTAACAGGAAATTACACGATTCACCTCATAACAGGTGCAACTTTGCACCGAAAAATATTTGCGTCAACAAAGATGCAAGAAACTACATGACTCGCGTCACAACAAATGCAATCTTCGCACCAAAAAAATTTGCGCCAAAAATGACGCAATAAATAGAAGCATTTTGCGCCATCGCGAGCCTAATTTGCCCACGAAAATTTGAAAAAACAGAAATGAAGATACAACAAGCTGGAACCCCAGGGAAGAAAAAATTTCTCCCAAACATAATTTTCCATACTGAAACTGTTAGACTGTAAAGGGAAATAAACATAGACCTGACTCATGGCAAATACATGCAATATATATTTAAAACTTTAAAATATAAAGTGCCAAACATAGCTGAGAATGTTTTAAAAAAAAAAAACAGAATTTATGCTTACCTGATAAATTACTTTCTCCAACGGTGTGTCCGGTCCACGGCGTCATCCTTACTTGTGGGATATTCTCCTCCCCAACAGGAAATGGCAAAGAGCCCAGCAAAGCTGGCCATATAGTCCCTCCTAGGCTTCGCCTACCCCAGTCATTCGACCGACGGACAGGAGGAAATATATATAGGAGAAACCATATGGTAACGTGGTGACTGTAGTTAGAGAAAATAATTCATCAGACCTGATTAAAAAACCAGGGCGGGCCGTGGACCGGACACACCGTTGGAGAAAGTAATTTATCAGGTAAGCATAAATTCTGTTTTCTCCAACATTGGTGTGTCCGGTCCACGGCGTCATCCTTACTTGTGGGAACCAATACCAAAGCTTTAGGACACGGATGAAGGGAGGGAGCAAATCAGGTCACCCAAACGGAAGGCACCACGGCTTGCAAAACCTTTCTCCCAAAAATAGCCTCCGAAGAAGCAAAAGTATATAATTTAAAAAAAATTTGGTCAACAGGAACCTCATTCTTGAAGGCCCATGTGGAAGCCACAGCCCTAGTGGAGTGAGCTGTGATACTTTCAGGAGGCTGCCGTCCGGCAGTCTCAAAAGCCAATCTGATGATGCTTTTAAACCAAAAGGAAAGAGAGGTAGAAGTTGCTTTTTTACCTCTCCTTTAACCAGAATAAACAACAAACAAAGAAGATGTTTGTCTAAAATCTTCAGTAGCCTCTAAATAGAATTTTAGAGCACGGACAACGTCCAAATTGTGTAACAAACGTTCCTTCTATGAAACTGGATTCGGACACAAAGAAGGTACAACTATCTCCTGGTTAATATTTTTGTTGGAAACAACCTTCGGAAGAAAACCAGGCTCAGTACGTAAAACCACCTTATCTGCATGGACCAGATAGGGCGGAGAACACTGCAGAGCAGATAACTCAGAAACTCTTCTAGCGGAAGAAATTGCAACCTAAAACAAAACTTTCCAAGATAATAACTTAATATCTACGGAATGTAAGGGTCCAAACGGAACCCCTTGAAGAACTGAAAGAACTAGATTAAGACTCCAGGGAAGAGTCAAAGGTCTGTAAACAGGCTTGATTCTAACCAGAGCCTGAACAAACGCTGAAACGTCTGGCACAGCTGCCAGCCTTTTGTGAAGTAAAACAGATAAAGCAGAGATCTGTACTTGCAGAAAATCCTTTCTCCAAACCTTCTTGTAGAAAGGAAAGAATCTTAGGAATTTTTATCTTGTTCCATGGGAATCCTTTAGATTCACACCAACAGATATATTTTTTCCATATATTATGGTAAATTTTTCTAGTTACAGGCTTTCTAGCCTGAATAAGAGTATCTATTACAGAATCTGAAAACCCACGCTTTGATAAAATCAAGCGTTCAAACTCCAAGCAGTCAGTTGGAGGAAAACCAGATTCGGATGTTCGAATGGACCCTGAATAAGAAGGTCCTGTCTCAAAGGTAGCTTCCATGGTGGAGCCGATGACACATTCACCAGGTCTGCATACCAAGTCCTGCGTGGCCACACAGGAACTATCAAGATCACCGAAGCCCTCTCCAGATTGATCCTGGCTACCAGCCTGGGAATGAGAGGAAACGGTGGGAATACATAAGCTAGGTTGAAGATCCAAGGTGCTACTATTGTATCCAATAGAGTCGCCTTGGGATCCCCGGATTTGGACCCGTAACAAGGGACCTTGAAGTTCTGACGAGAGGCCATCAGAACCATGTCTGGAATGCCCCATAATTGAGTTATTTGGGCAAAGATTTCCAGATGGAGTTCCCACTCCCCCGGATGCTCCTCCATCGCCAGGGAACTCCTTGTTTACCCCTGATGGTTGATATATTTAACAGTCGTCATGATGTCTGATTGAAACCTTATGAATTTGGCCTTTGCTAGTCAAGGCCAAGCCTTGAGAGCATTGAATATCGCTCTCAGTTCCAGAATGTTTATCGGGAGAAGAGATTCTTCCCGAGACCATAGACCCTGAGCTTTCAGGGGTTCCCAGACCGCGCCCCAGCCCACCAGACAGAGAACTTTTTTCTATGTTCACTTTCCACCTGTGAGATCTGAGAAAAGCTAGGACAATGTCCTTATGAGCCCTTGCTTTTGACAGAGACGACACTTGAATCAGGATGTCGTCCAAGTAAGGTACTACTGCAATGCCCCTTGGTCTTAGCACCGCTAGAAGGGACCCTAGTACCTTTGTGAAAATCCTTGGAGCAGTGGCTAATCCGAATGGAAGTGCCACAAACTGGTAATGCTTGTCCAGAAAGGCGAACCTCAGGAACCGAAAATGTTCCTTGTGGATAGGAATACGTAGGTACGCATCCTTTAAGTCCACCGTGGTCATGAATTGACCTTCCTGGATGGTAGGAAGGATCGTTCGAATGGTTTCCATTTTGAACGATGAAACCCTTAGAAACTTGTTTAGAATCTTGAGATCTAAAATTGGTCTGAATGTTCCCTCTTTTTTGGGAATTATGAACAGGTTGGAGTAAAAACCCATCCCTTGTTCTCCTAATGGAACAGGATGAATCACTCCCATGCTTAACAGGTCTTCTACACAGTGTAAGAATGCCTGTTCGAAGATAATTGAGACCTGTGGAACCTTCCCCTTGGGGGTAGTTCCCTGAATTCCAGGAGATAACCTTGAGAAACTATTTCTAGCGCCCAAGGATCCTGAACATCTCTTGCCCAAGCCTGAGCAAAGAGAGAAAGTCTGCCCCCCACCAGATCCGGTCCCAGATCGGGGGCCAACACTTCATGCTGTTTTGTTAGCAGTGGCAGGTGACTTGGCCTGCTTACCCTTGTTCCAGCCTTGCATCGGCCTCCAGGCTGGCTTGGTTTGAGAAGTATTACCCTCTTGCTTAGAGGGTGTAGAATTTGAGGCTGGTCCGTTTCTGTGAAAGGGACGAAAATTTGGTTTATTTTTAGCCTTAAAAGACCTATCCAGAGGAAGGGCGTGGCCCTTTCCCCCAGTGATGTCTGAAATAATCTCTTTCAAGTCAGGGCCAAACAGTGTTTTACCCTTGAAAGGGATGTTAAGCAAAAGCGCTCTGCGCGCCACGATAGCAAACCCTGAATTATTCGCCGCTAATCTAGCTAATTGCAAAGCGGCATCTAAAATAAAAGAGTTAGCCAATTTAAAAGCTTGAACTCTGTCCAAAACCTCCTCGTACGAAGATTCTTTATTGAGCGACTTTTCTAGTTCTTCGAACCAGAAACACGCAGCTGTAGTGACAGGAACAATGCATGAAATTGGTTGTAGAAGGTAACCTTGCTGAACAAACATCTTTTTAAGCAAACCCTCTAACCTTAAATCCATAGGATCTTGAAAGCACAACTATCTTCTATAGGAATAGAAGTGCGTTTGTTTAGAGTAGAAACCGCCCCCTCGACCTTGGGGACTGTATGCCATAAGTCCTTTCTGGGGTCGACTATAGGAAATAATTTCTTAAATATAGGGGGAGGACAAAAGGTATGCCGGGCCTTTCCCACTCCTTATTTACTATGTCCGCCACCCGCTTGGGTATAGGAAAAACATCGGGGGGCACCGGAACCTCTAGGAACTTGTCCATCTTACCTAATTTCTCTGGAATGACCAAATTGTCACAATCATCCAGAGTAGATAATACCTCCTTAAGTAGTGCGTGGAGATGTTCTAATTTAAATTTAAAAGTTACAATATCAGGTTCTGCTTGTTGAGAAATTTTTCCTGAATCTGAAATTTCTCCCTCAGACAAAACCTCCCTCCTGGCCCCTTCAGATTGGTGTGAGGGTATGTCAGAACAGATATCATCAGCGTCCTCTTGCTCTTCAGTGTTTAAAACAGAGCAATCACGCTTTCTCTGATAAGTAGGCATTTTGGAAAAAATGCATGCAATAGAATTATCCATTACAGCCATTAAGTGTTGTATGGTAATAAGTATTGGCGCACTAGATGTACTAGGGGCCTCTTGTGTGGGCAAAACTGGTGTAGACACAGAAGGGGATGATGCAGTACCATGCTTACTCCCCTCATTAGAGGAATCATCTTGGGCAATATCATATCTATGGCATTATTATCCCTACTTTGTTTGGACATTATGACACAAATATATCACATATATTTAAAAGGGGAGACACATTGGCTTTCATACATATAGAACATCGTTATCTGATGGTTCAGACATGTTAAACAGGCTTAAACTTGTCAACAAAGCACAAAAAACGTTTTACAATAAAACCGTTACTGTCCCTTTAAATTTTAAACTGAACACACTTTATTACTGAATATGTGAAAAAGTATGAAGGAATTGTTCAAAATTCACCAAAATTTCACCACAGTAACTTAAAGCCTTAAAAGTATTGCACACCAAATTTGAAAGCTTTAACCCTTAAAATAACGGAACCGGAGCCGTTTTTACATTTAACCCCTATACAGTCCCAGGAATCTGCTTTGCTGAGACCCAACCAAGCCCAGAGGGGAATACGATACCACAAGACGCCTTCAATAAGCTTTTTCAGTGGTTCTTAGCTCCTCACACATGCATCTGCATGCCATGCTTTCCAAAAACAACTGCGCATTAGTGGCGCGAAAATGAGGCTCTGACTATGACTAGAAAAGGCCCCCAGTGAAAAAGGTGTCCAATACAGTGCCTACCGTTTTTATTAAAACAATCCCCAAGATTTAACAACTATTAAAAGTAATAATCTGCCAAATATACTTAGTAAAGTAATCGTTTTAGCCCAGAAAAATGTCTACCAGTTTTTTAAGCCCTAATGAAGCCCTTTATTCTTTTACTTAAACTAAGAAAATGGCTTACCGGTTCCCATAGGGAAAATGACAGCTTCCAGCATTACCAAGTCTTGTTAGAAATGTGTCATACCTCAAGCAGCAAAGTCTGCCCACTGTTTCCCCCAACTGAAGTTACTTCATCTCAACAGTCCTGTGTGGAAACAGCCATCGATTTTAGTAACGGTTGCTAAAATTATCTTCCTCTTACAAACAGAAATCTTCATCTCTTTTCTGTTCCAGAGTAAATAGTACATACCAGCACTATTTTAAAATAACAAACTCTTGACTGAAGAACAAAAACTACATTTAAACACCAAAAAACTCTAAGCCATCTCCGTGGAGATGTTGCCTGTGCAACGGCAAAGAGAATGACTGGGGTAGGCGGAGCCTAGGAGGGACTATATGGCCAGCTTTGCTGGGCTCTTTGCCATTTCCTGTTGGGGAGGAGAATATCCCACAAGTAAGGATGACGCCGTGGACCGGACACACCTATGTTGGAGAAATAACTATACTTACCTGAAGACAGCCATCCACATATAGCAGACAGCCAAACCAGTACTGAAACATATCAGCAGAGGTAATGGTAGAGGAGTATAATGTCGATCTGTAAAGGGAGGTGGCAGATGAATCCCCACGACCAAATTTACAGAGAGCCTTAGAATAGACTTCCCATAGGCGAAAACATGGTATCATCAGGCAATACTCCCTTCACATCTCTCAGACAAACACTGTACTTTGAGAGGAACTGGGCTTCAAAATGCTTAGAAGTGCCTTTCACAGAAAAAATCAAGCATGACTTGCTTCACCATCCTCCAACGAAGGCAAAGTTTGTAAGACTGAAGTATAAATGAGGTGGGAGGTGTATTTATAGGCCTTGAGAGGTTTGGGAAACTTTGCCCCCTCCAGGTAGGAATGTATATCCCATACGTCACTAGTTCATGGACTCTTGTCACTTACATGAAAGAAAATTGTATTGTTTAAAAAGATAAGCCCTTTATCACCCATTCACCAGTTTTGCATAACCAAACACGGTTATATTAATACACTTTTTCCTTTGTAAATACCTTGCATCTAAACTTTTGCAGACTGCTCCCTTATCTCAGTGATTTTTACAAACTTGCATGTTAGCCAGTTAGTGCTAGTTCCTGCATAACTCCACAGGAATGAGCACAATGTTTATCTACATGACACACATGATCTAGCACTGTCTGGCTGTGAAAAGATAATACAATGAACTGAGATAAGAGGTGGCCTGCAGGCGCTTAGAAACAGAAAGTTATTTTGAAGTTATAAAGTAATATATAACTATGTTGGCTGTACAAAGCTGGGGAATGGATAGTAAATCTTTTTAATAAAAAAAATCCTGTCCCTTTAAATGTTAGCACTCACACTACCATGCTTACTAAGCTGCAGGAGACCTGCTTCCAGTAGAAAAACACATCAATAGAAATCAAACCACAGAATCTGAATCAGGACTTAGTAGACAAGGTCAACAGGAGGAGGCTGAAGGGCTTAAATCCCAGCTACACCTGAGGTGGACAAGTGACAAACTCCTAAAAGGAGAATTACACTCACTGCAAAAATAACGCCTGTAAACTTCTCTGTCCTATTCTTGGCTCTCTGAGGGGATAATGGGTCTCATAAAACTGAGAACCCCTCTTAAAGAGTCTGAAACATCTCCTAGGGAAGCAAAAATAAGACTAAGGTATACAGGGAAGTGGGAAGGATTAGAAGCTCTTCACTTTTATATTCATACAAATTTACTTATTTGCTTATTCCACATACATTTTATATAATGGAGATATTGAATACATTCCTTGAATGAACATTGTTGTTTATATTGGGACTCATTTTCATATTCCTACAATAGGCTCAATCAAAATCCAAAGCTTTTCAAAATTATTGATCTACAAAAATCCCCAGACTATTTTTAAGGGGGCCCAAAACCCAAATGATTCAGATGCACATAGTTTTCAACAACTTTCTAATTTACTTTTTTTTAATCAAATTTCCATCCTTTTCGTGGTATCCTTTGTTGAAGGGGCAGCAATGCACCAATATGAGCTAGCTGAGCACATATGGTGATCCAATGAGAAGAGGCATATGTGAGCAGCCACCAATCAGAAACTAGTTCCCAGTAGCACATAGCTATTGCTGACCATACCATTACCTAGGTATGCCTTTCAACACAGGATACAAAGAGAACAGAGAAAATTTGACAACAGTAGTTAATTGGAAAGTCCTATCTAAATCACTACAGTTTAATTTTACTTTGTTGTCCTTTTAATGGTGAATTTTGTCGAAAAAACATTAAATAAACTTTAAAGGATTTGCAATCAATAATAATGTGTAGTCTGTAAAAATGCATAACATTTTGGGAGACTGAGTATAGCTTTTGAAGATAAACTAGTTCTTAACTTTTTCCGGAGTAGAGAGTACACCAGGAACCTCTGAAGGAGGACTTTAATAGTGAATATCATCAGTATATTTATTGTTATACCAAAATTATCCACTGTTTTCATATATTCTACACTCAATACTCAATATATATTTCACCTAGATTTGTTTTCTAGGTCATCGATTTTGTTCTGCATTCACTGCTCTTTCTTCCGTAAACTTTTCAGCACTATGATTTGGTCACTAAAATGGATGTAAAACGCCAGAAATATCAAGCACCTCTTTTTGGTGTAGTGCATCTATTTTAGTGTTAAACATGAGACCAAGGCCTAATAGTGGAATGAAGCAATATGTTAAAAACTATGAACATTTGAATAAAGTAATTTTTCACTAAAAATGTAATAACACTTAATTTAGATCAAGGAGTGTGGAAATAAACAATTTGCCCAAGGGACGAACAGTGCTAGCCCAATCTACTTGCCACTCTGAAGTATAAAATAATTTCAACAAACTAAACCCCTGGTCCTAAAGCCCCTATGTCATCCACATACCCACATCAGATCCCTGGCCATGCATTCCTCAGGTTAGACTCATGGCCCTGCAACACACTCACAGTGTACCCCTGACTTTTACCTTAAAGGGACATGAAACCCACATTTTTTTCTTTTCTTATTTAGGTAGAACATACAATTTTAAAAAAAAACTTTCCAGTTTACTTCTATTATCAAATTTGTTTCATTCTCTTTTTATTATTTGTCGAAGGAGTTGAAATGCACTACTGGTTTCTAAATGAAGACATGGGTGAGTCAATATATTTATACAATCACCAATCAAGCAGCTAGAATCTAGGTTCTTTGCTACCCCTGAGCTTACCTAGATAAACCTTTCAGCAAAGGATAACAAGAGAAGCCAGAAAATGAAATAATAGAAGTAAATTGGAAAGTTGTTTTAAATTGTATGCTCTGTCTAATTATAACTTTACAGTCCATTTAATATCCTTCAGTTGCTGTTTCCCCTACGCATGATTTACTCCCAGCCACCACAAACAGCATGTGGTGTGCAAGTTTATGTCAAAAGGAAAATTAGCACCACAAGTTGGGTCAAACCCTTAATGACACCCATCACTGTAGTGCACAGCTACATAATCTACTTATCCACATGGTTAAAATAATTGGAAATACATTCAAGCATCATAGTAGCTAAATTTCACACCATTACCACCTTTAACTCATAATGCTTTAATTAACCAATAGAACTCCATAGTTCTGTTACCTCATCTGCATGGGGATGGCATAAATGGTCTTCTTTGTCACTGGCACATTACACGAAATTCCCTTCAACTGTTTCCTAGAGCCTAATGGTTACAATGGAAAAACAGGTTTGAAAAACTCAATAGAAGTAAATTGACATTTAAAAATCACATTTAAAGCCTCTATATAGTCTGAAAAATAAAATGATATAGTTTTTTGAGTACAAAACTCACAGTACATGTAATACGTAAAAACAATCACATTTAAAGCCAGTCTATATAGTCTGAAAAAATTAAATGATATCGTTTTTTGAGTACAAAACTCACAGTACATGTAATACGTAAAAACAAATCAGACGAGACCTTGCACACTCCCCGAATAAACGAAAGTCTAAGAACCCAACTTAGTTTGCAGTAGAATTGTCTCTCTAAAAACAAAATGTATGCTTACCTGATAAATTAGAAAACTATTATAGTAAAAAAAAAATGACATGCTCTTATCCATTACAGTCTATTAGCCAAGTAGATGGAGGAAACAGAAAAGTGAGAAAGATAAATTTGGGCAAAACAATTGCACACCAAGTACTGCCACCAACTGTGCAAAAAACCCATAATTTATGTAAGAACTTACCCGATAAATTAATTTCTTTCATATTGGCAATAGTCCATGAGCTAGTGACGTATGGGATATACAATCCTACCAGAGGGGCAAAGTTTCCCAAACCTCAAAATGCCTATAAATGCACTCCTCACCACACCCACAATTCAGTTTAACGAATAGCCAAATAGTGGGGTGATAAAATAAGGAGTAAAAAATCATACAAAAAGAGGAACTGGAAATAAAATTGTGCTTTTTATACAAAAATCATAACCACCATAAAAAAGGGTGGGCCTCATGGACTCTTGCCAATATGAAAGAAATTAATTTATCAGATAAGTTCTTACATAAATTATGTTTTCTTTAATGTAATTGGCAAGAGACCATGACCTAGTGACGTATGGGATAGAAATACCCAAGATGTGGGAGACCACAGAAGAGTCACTAGAAAGGGAGGGGAAACATAAAAACAGCTAATTTCCGCAGAAAAAGATAAATCCACAAAAAATAAGTCTTATAAATTTCACATAAATTTCAAGAAAAAAACTTAAAACATAAGCAAAAGAATCAAGCTGAAACAGCTGCCTGAAGAACTTTCCTACCAGACTGTTTCAGAAGAAGCAAATACATCAAAATGGTAAATATAGTAAATGTATGCAAAGAAGACCAAGTTGCTGCTTTACAAATCTGATAAACTGAAGCTTCATTCTTAAAACCCCAATAAGTGGCAACTGATCTAGTCGAATGAGCTGTAATTCTCTGAGGCAGAGACTGTCCCGCCTCTAAATAAGCCTTGTGAATCAAAAACTTTAACCAAGATGCCAAATAAATGGCAGAGGCTTTCTGACCATTCCTAGGACCAGAAAAAACAACAAATAGACTAGAAGTATTTCTGAAATCTTTAGTAGCTTCAACATAATATTTCAAAGCTCTTACAACATCCAAAGAATGTAACGATCTTTCAAGAGTATTCTTGGGATTAGGACACAAGGAAGGAACAACAATTTCCCTACTAATGTTGTTAGAATTCACAACCTTAGGAAGAAATTTAATAGAAGTCCGCAAAACAGCCTTATCCTGATGGAAAATCAGAAAAGGAGACTCACGAGAGAGAGCAGACAATTCAGAAACTCTTCTAGCTGAAGAGATAGCTAAAAGAAGCAACACTTTCCAAGAAAGTAGCTTAATATCCAAAGAATGCATAGGCTCAAAAGGTGGAGTCTGCAAAGCTTTCAAAACAAAATTAAGACTCCAAGAAGGAGAGATTGATTTAACAACAGGCTTGATACGAACCAAAGCCTGAACAAAACAGTGAATATCAGGAAGTTTATCAATCTTTCTATGAAATAAAACAGAAAGAACAGATTTGTCCCTTCAAGGTACTTGCAGACAAACCTTTATCCAAACCATCCTGAAGAAACTGTAAAATTCTAGGACTCCTAAAAGAATGCTAAAAGAATGCCAAGAGAATTTATGAGAAAAACACCATGAAATATAGGTTTTCTAAACCCGATAATAAATCTTCCTTGAAACAGACTTACGAGCCTGTAGCATAGTATTAATCACTGAGTCAGAGAAACCTCTATGACTAAGTACTAAGCGTTCAATTTCCATACCTTCAAATTTAGTGATTTAAGATCCTGATGGAAAAACGGCCCTTGAAACAGAAGGTCTAGCCTTAAAGGAAGTGGCCAAGGCTGACAACTGGACATCCGGACAAGATCCGCATACCAAAACCTGTAAGGCCATGCTGGTGCATTTAGAAACACATACAATTGTTCCAATATGATCTTGGAGATCACCCTGGGAAGAAGAACTAGAGGCGGAAAAATGTAAGCAGGTTGGTAAAACCAAGTAACTGCTAACGCATCCACCATCTCCGCCTGAGGATCCCTGGACCTGGAAAGGTACCTGGGAAGCTTATTGTTTAGATGGGAAGCCATCAGATCTATTTCAGGGAGAACCCCACATTTGTACAATCTGACAAAATACATCTGGATGGAGAGACCACTCCCCTGGAGTGAAGACTGACAACTGAGATAATCCGCTTCCCAATTGTCTACACCTGGAACATGTATCACAGAAATTAGACAGGAGTTGGATTCCGCCCAAGAAAGTATCCGAGATACTTCTTTCATTGCTAAAGGACTGCGAGTCCCCCTTGATGATTGACATATGCTACAGTTGTGATATTGTCTGTCTGAAAACAAATGAATAATTCTCCCTTTAATAGCGGCCAAGCCTGAAGAGCCCTGAAAATAGCACAGAGTTCTAAAATATTGATTGGTAACCTCGCCTCTTGAGGATTCCAAACTCCTTGTGCTGTCAGAGACCCCCAGACAGCTCCCCAACCTATGAGATTTGCATCTGTTGAAATCACAGTCCAGGCAGAATGAACAAAAGAGGCCCCTTGACTAATCTGATGGACTAACCACCAGGACAGAGAGAGTTGAATGTTGGGATTTAAGTATATCAACTGTGATAGAGTATAATCCCTGCACCATTGATTCAGCATGTAAAGCTGCAGAGGTCTCATATGAAAACGAGCAAAGGGGATCACGCCCGATGCTGCAGTCATGAGACCTAAAACTTCAGTGCACACAGCCACTGAAGGAAATGATCGAGACTGAAGGTTTTGTCAGGCAGAAACCAATTTCATTCGTCTCTTGTCTGTTAAAGACAAAGTCACAGACACTAAATCTATCTGGAAACCTAATAAGGTGACCCTTGTCTGAGGAATCTAGGAACTCTTTGGTAAATTGATCCTCCAACCATGTCTTTGAAGAAACAACACAAGTTGATTCGTGTGAGATTCTGTTAAATGAAAACATTGAGCCAGTACCAAGATATCGTCCAAATAAGGAAACACCGCAATACCATGCTCTCTGATTACAGATAGAAGGGCACTGAGAACCTTCGAAAAGATTCTTGGAGCTGTTGCTAGGCCAAATGGAAGAGCAACAAATTGGTAATGCTCGTCTAGAAAATATAATCTCAGAAACCGATAGTGGTCTGGGTGAATCGGAATATGAAAATATGCATCCTGTAAGTCTATTGAGGACATGTAATGACCTTGCTGAACAAAAGGCAGAATAGTCCTTATAGTCACCATCTTGAAAGTTGGGACTCTTACAAAATGATTTAAAAACTTCAGATCCAGAACTGTTCTGAAAGAAGAATTTTCCTTCTTCGGGACAATGAATAGATTTGAATAAAAACACTCCTGAAACTCTAGATCTGAAACACACTTCAGAAAAGCCTGAGCTTTCACAGGATTTGTTGGAATGTGAGAGAGAAAAAAATCTTCTCACAGGAGGTCTTATTCTGAAACCTATTCTATACACCTGGGATACAATATTCTGAATGGAATAATTCTGAAATAATTTCAATCTGCCCCCCCACCAGCAGAACTGCATCGAGGGCCGCACCTTCATGCAGTCTTGGGGATTGGCTTTGGTTTCTTGTAAGGCTTGGATTTATTCCAACTCGAGGATGGCTTCCAATTAGAGCCAGTCTTTAGGGGAAGGAGTGGTTTTCTGTTCTCTATTCTGACAAAAGGAATGAAACCGATTAGAAGCTTTAGATTTGCCTTTAGACTTTATCTTGAGGCAAAAAAACTCCCTTCCCCCCAGAAAAAATTGAATCCAACTGGGAACCAAACAAATTATTACCCTGGAATGAAAGTGATAGTAACCTAGATTTAGATACCATGTCAGCATTCCATGATTTGAGCCATAAAGCTCTTCTAGCTAAAATAGCCAAAGACATAGATTTGACATAAATCTTGATGATATCAAAAATAGCATCACAGATAAAATGATTAGCATGTTGAAGCAAACGAACAATGATATGCAAATCAGAGTCTTTTTCCCGTTGTGCTAAGCTATCCAACCAAAAAGTTGATGCAGCCGCAACAACTAAGCATATAACCAGAATGCAAACAAGCTTTAGATAAGATTCAATCTTCCTATCTAAAGGATCCTTAAAAGAGGTACTATCTTCCATAAGAATAGTATGTTTAGCAAGAGTGGAAATAGCCCCATCAACCTTAGGGACTTTTCCCCAAAACTCTAATTTAGCCACTGGCAAAAGATATAACTTTTTAAACCTTGAAGAAGGAACAAAAGAAGTATACCAGGCTTAGACCCTTCCTTAGCAATCGCATCAGAAATAGCATCAGGAACAGGAAAAACCTCAGGAGTAGTCACAGGAGGTTCATAGACAGAATTTAAACGTTTACTGGATTTATTATCAAGAGGACCAGAATCCTCAATATAAAAAGTTATCAACACTTCTTTTAACAGAGAACGAATATACTTAATCTTAAAAAGATAAGATGATTTATCAGTGTCAATGTCTGAAGTAGGATCTTCTGAATCAGAGACATCCTCATCAGAGGAGGATATATCAGTATGTTGCCGGTCATTACAAATTTCATCAATATTATAAGAAGTTTTAAAAGACCTTTTACGTTTATTTGAAGGCGGTATAGCAGCTATAGTCTTCTGTATCGCCTCAGCAATATAATTTTTCATATCAACAGGGATATCATGTACTTTAGATGTTGAAGGAACAAAAGATACTGTACTAGCACTAATAGAAACATTTTCTGCATGCAAAAGCTTATCATGACAACTGTTACATACTACAGCTGGAGATATAATCTCCACTAGCAGATACACTTAGCTTTGGTAGAACTGTGGTCAGATATCTGATAAGGTAGTGTTTAATGCAACACTGGCTTAAATGCCACAAACCCTCTATTTTTCCCTAATCTCTCATAGAACTGTTTTCAGGCAGCATGGTTCCTACAGCAGCTTCTGAGACAGGATCAGATTGAGACATCTTATAAAATGTAAAAAATAAAAAATAAACAGAAATATCTTATTTCCACATATAGCAGTTTCAGGAATGGGAAAAAATGCAAATGCTAAAATTGGCAAAAAAAAGCAAATAGCATAGTCCTCTGAGCATAAAGAAGGCAAGAAGCATATAGGAAGTGAGGTAAAAACTAAATTTTTTTGTGCCAAGTATGACGCACTACGCAAAAGAAAGTTGAGAAATTTTTTGGCGCCAACAAACATCCGGAAAAGATGCAACTCGCGTCATAACAAACACAATTTTGCGCCAAACAACCTAGCATCAACTAAGACGCAGGAAATTATGAACTTGCGTCATGACAGACGCACATTCACGCCCAAAACATTTCTCGCAGCAAAAATGACGTAATAAATAACAGCAATCTGCTCACTCGCGAGTCTAATTTTCCCGCAAGTTTCCAAAGAAAAAACAAGTCAAATTGAAAAAAAGACTACACCCAAGGTAAGACAAACTTCCTAAAACATGATTCCCATAACGAAAACTGCTGGACGGCAAAGGGAAATACACATAGACCTGACTCATGGAAAATATAAGTAAAATACATACATTTAAAACTTTATATTAATACATAAAGCGCCAAACCATAGCTGAAAGTGTCTTAAATAATTATACATACTTACTGAGACACCCATCCACATATAGCAGATAGCCAAACCAGTACTGAAAGCTATCAGCAGAGGTAATGGTATATAAGAGTATATTGTCGATCTGAAAAGGGAGGTAGAAGATGAATCCCTACGACTGATAACAGAGAACCCTTGAAAAGATTTCCCGCGAGGAAAACCATAAAATCAAATAGGCGATACTCTCTTCACTTCCCTCTGACAAAACACTGTACTCAGAGGAATTGGGCTTCAGAATGCTTAGAAGCGCTTATCACAGTAGAAATCATAAAAATCAAGCACAAACTTATTTCACCACCTCCATAGGAGGCAAAGTTTGTAAAACTGAATTGTGGGTGTGGCGAGGGGTGTATTTATAGGCATTTTGAGGTTTGGGAAACTTTGCCCCTCCTGGTAGGATTGTATATCCCATACGTCACTAGCTCATGGACTCTTGCCAATTACATGAAAGAAATATTTGGCGTTGCTCATGGACTCCGACACGTGATGTCTCATGGACATTCACAATCTGATGAAAGAAAACTAAATTTATACTTAACTTATAAATTAATTTATTTCATGATGGTGAGAGTCCCGTGTGAGAGTCTATACCCAAGCAGTGAAGACCATGAGATCATCATGAAATAGGGGGGAACAAACCGAGAAGGCAGGCATGTTACTGATCAGGCACTACAGGCCCCAGCACATTCCTGCCAAAAGCAGCCTCAAGAGAGGCAAACACCTCAATGTGATAAAACTTATGCAAAGAGGACTAAGTAGGTGCCCTACAAATCTAATCAATAGAAGCCTCACTATGAAAGGCTCAAGAAGCAGCAACTGTAGTAGTACTAGTAAACTCTAGTAAAATGCTCAGCGGGAGTCTTCTCCACAACCAAATATGCCTTATGAATTAAGGCTTTAACCCGAGCAGCTTAAGTAACAGTTGGTACTTTCTAACCCTTTGCAAGGCCCACAAAAACATAAATTATGCTTACCTGATAATTTTATTTCCATTGAGGGGAGGAGAGTCCATGGCTTCATTCATTACTAGTTGGAATTAGGGTATAAATGGTGCCAGAAGAGAATATAAAATGTAGGTCCGCCCATCGGAGCTATGGGCGGGGGCCATGGACTCTCCTCCCCTCGATGGAAATACAATTATCAGGTAAGCATAATTTATGTTTTCCATCTAAAGGGGAGGCGAGTCCACGGCTTCATTCATTACTAGTGGGAACATATACCCAAGCTCTAGAGGACACTGAATGAAACTGGGAGAGTAAAAGGCTGACCCTTAATCTGAGGGCACCACAGCCTGTAGAACCTTTCTCCCAAAAAACGCTTCCACAGAAGCAAAAACGTCAAATTTGTAAAACTTAGTGAAGGTATGCAAGGAGGACCAGGTAGCCGCCTTGCAAATCTGCTCCATAGAAGCCTCATTCTTGAAGGCCCAAGATGAAGTTACTGCTCTAGTGGAATGAGCCGTAATCCTCTGAGGAGGCTTATGACCCACTGTCTCATAGGCCAAGCGGATCAGGCTCCTCAGCCAAAAAGAGAAAGAAGTAGCAGAAGTCCTCTGACCTGAATACATGACAAAAAGAGAGTTAGATTGTCTGAAATACTTTGTGGCCTGAAGATAACATTTTAAGGCACGAATCACGTCAAGATTATGAAGTAACCTCTCCTTAGGAGAAGGAGGATTAGGACACAAAGGAGGAATAACTATCTCCTGATTGATCTTGCGGTTAGACACTACCTTGGGGAGAAACCACACACCAGTGTGAAGAACAGCCTTATCCGCATGAAACACCAGATAAGGGGGCTCATATTGCAAGGCCCCCAGCTCAGAAACTCTGCGTGCCGATGCAATGGCCAACAGAAAGATAATTTTCCATGAGTTAAAACTCTACCCTGGTACTGGGAACCAGAGAACTCTTCTCTAGATTGATCTTCTAATCGTGAGATTGAAGTAACTGCAGCAGGACCCTGGTGTGGGCCTCTGCCAGATGGGATGATGGTGCCTAAACCAGGATGTCGTCCAGGTACGGTGCCACCGTGATGCCCTGGGATCTGGATACTGCTAGAAGGGCCCCCAGGACCTTCGAGAAGACTCTCAGGGCCATTGCCAGACCGAAGGGAAGAGCCACGAACTTGAAATGCTGATCCAGAAAGGCAAATCTGAGGAACCTGAAATGGTCCCTGTGAATCAGAACATGAAGGTAGCCATTCTTCAAGCCTATAGAGGTCATTAGCTGCCCCACTTGAACTAGGGGCAGAATGGAACAGATCGTTTCCATTTTGAAAGAGGGAACGGACAGGAACTCTAGAGCGGAGGGATCCTCTCTTTTTTCCAGCCTTGAAGACAGGTTTGACAGCAGAAATCTGCCCCTGGGCGGAGAGGACCTGAACCCTATCCTGTAACCCTGGGCGACTATCTCCAGAACCCAGGGGTCCTGAATGTCCTGCACCCAGGAATCTAAGAACAGAGACAATCTGCACCCCACTCGGTCCGCAGACCAGTCGGGGACCGCCCCTTCATGCAGACTTCTTGTGCTGCTTAGACTTGCTCCAAGCTTGAGCAGGCTTCCAGTCACCCTTGTATTGGTCCGCTTTTGTGGTGGGCTGAGCGCGTTGCATCTTATCCCTGCGAAAGGGACAAAAATTAGCACTCTTAGGCATCGCCTTCTTATCCTGGGGAAGGAAGGGACCCTTGCCTCCTGTAACCGTGGAAATGATAGAGTCCAGATCGGGACCGAACAGGATCTTGCCCTTGAAAGGTAAAGACAACAGCCTCGTCTCAGAGGTCATGTCCGCCGACCAAGATTTTAGCTACAGAGCTCTGCGTGCTAGAACCGAAAAACCGGACACCTTGGCATTCAGGCGGATAATCTGCATATTAGCGTCACAATGAAAGAATTGGCCACCTTTAGGGCCTTAATCTATTCCTACACCTCTTCGAAAGAGGGTTCACCCTCAATCATATCAATTAATACATCGCACCAAGTGCCAGTTGAAAAATAAACTCTGTGTTGAAACATCTTTCGCAACATGTTTTCCAACTTCTTATCTAAAGGCTCCTTGAATGAAGAACTATCCTCTAAAGGAATCGTCGGGCGCTTAGCGAGCGTGGAGATGGCCCCATCCACCTTGGGAATGGACCCCCACAACTCTAGCTGGGCCTCCGGGACGGGGAAAAGCTTTTTAAATTGAGAAGAAGGAGAAAAGGAAGATCCTAATCGCTCCCACTCATTCTTAATAATGTTCGCCATCTTGACGGGAACCGGGAAGGTCTGGGGAACCACCCTGTCCTTGTAAACCTTATCCAACTTAGGAATGGAGGGATCCTCTGGTTGTTTGGGTTCCAGAACCTCTAAGGTAGCCAGCACTTGCTTTCCTCCGCTGCCAGAGGTTTAGATGATGCGGACTCCGACCCCGAAAGGGCCTCTTCCGACGCGTCGGATTGGGCATCGTCATCGTACCACCCCACTGGGGCGTTCGACAGACACACCTCCTGGGTCGGGCCACTATGAAAAGCTCTAAGCTTGTGCTTAGCAGAACGCAGCAAAGCATGGATCACCTTAGCGACTGCCGTTTCAAGCTGGTCCGCAAAGTCCGGCGGCAAGCAATTTCCCCTGAAGGGCTAACAGTCGGACCCTGGGGCACTGCATGTTGTATAGGGAACGCCAATGGGGAACGTCATGGAAAGAAGACCCCTCAGAAGTGGACAGCTCAGTAGTGCTAGACATTCTCTTATGTTTGGAAATCGTAGCCTTCTCAAGGTATGTGGAACACAATTGCACAGGCTTGTCTACCAAAACCTCACAATAAACACAGATATAAGACTTAGCTAAAGAGGGAGTACCCTGTAACGTGTCAGAATCCTCCATAGCTTCTTAGAAAAAAAGACTAGAACAGGCACCTTTTTAACCACCAATGGCCGGGGCACTCACCACCTCCTATGAACCGGACTCAGAAACCGTTTCGTCTCCTCCGTTGCAGATCAGACAGGAAGTGAAGAAGCCCCACCGGTCACAAGGATGACTACATAGGACCGGCCCTGCCATCGAGAAAATGCACCAAATAAGACAGCGCAAAACTCCCAGAAGAGAACCTGTCAGTTCCACAAATTGCCAGAGCTGCTTCATTGCACATAACGCAGCAATTACATAATAAACTTATGTACATACCCCCCACTGCTCAATAATCCCCTCATAGGAATATTACCCCTTGATTCTATAACGATAAAGGTGCCACACTGTGGCCCAGCTTCTGTGTTATTATGTAAAAATGAAACAATCTTACCAGAATCTTTGCCGTGGAACAGGAACATGGCCCTTCAAGTGTGACAAGTAGTAGCTGCGCTCTTGACATGGACTTGAGAGAAGAAGCAATCTGCAAAACTTGTCAACGCTGATTGTTAAAGGAGCTGTTAATATGAGTCGGGATGGTGTCGCAAAGGGAAGCTCCCCTGCATCTCCGGACTCTAACATTCACCCAGGCCCTCAAGTTGAGAAGCTTAAAGGGAAAATTAAACTCCTGTCCCATAGTGAAGGGTAGAACCCCTCATAAGAGACCTCCGATATTCCGGCACCTCTCTGCCACCTCCTGTGACGAAAGGCAAAGAATGACTGGGGGATGAGGGGAGTGGGTGAGGTATTTAAGTCTTTGGCTGGGGTGTCTTTGTCTCTTCCTGGTGGCCAGGTTCTTAATTCCCACTAGTATTGAATGAAGCCGTGGACTCTCCTCTCCTTTAGATGGATGACACTGGTTTAATACTGAGCAGATCCTGAACAAAGGTCTCAAAATCGGGAATGATCTTTAAGAGAACTAGATGGCAAACCTTTTCACAAACCTTCCTGTAGGAACTCAAAAACTCTAGGAATTCTAAAATAATTCCAACAGTATCCCTTTGTGAGTACACCAGGAGAAAACGGTTTTCCAAACATTATGATAAAATATGCCTGATAAGTTTCCTAGCATGAATCAAGGTGTCATCATCTCAAAATACTTAGCATGAACTACAGATCGGCACTTATTAGGATTATAAACTATTTCAGATAGATTACGAGTTTTGCGTTATGGGTGAAAAAGCCTCATAACACTGCTTTTTCACTAACGTTGCTATTACGAGTCTTGTAGGTATAGCTGTACCACACACTTTTTTGGCCGTCACGCAACGTAACTACCGCAGCTTTCCAAATGTCCTTCATCAATGGGACTTCCATAGCCCCGGTATTACGAGTTTGACTGTCCGGCCAAAAATTGAGTGGTACACCCCTTAACTACAAGATCCATACCGTAAACTGAAAGTCAGTAGTTATGGGTTTTATGTTACAAAGTCGTAAGATAAAACTCATAACTAAAGTACACTAACACCCATAAACTACCTATTAACCCGTAAACCGAGGCCCTCCCGCATCGCAAATACTAAAATAAAATTATTAACCCTAATCTGCCGCTCCCGACATCGCCGCCACTAGATCATATTAACCCCTAAACCGCCGTACTCCCGCATCGCAAACACTGGTTAAATATTAACCCCTAATCTGCTGTCCCTAACATCGCCGCAACCTACATTACTGTTATTAACTCCTAATTTGCTGCCCCCAAAATCCCTGCCACTAAAGTTATTAATCCCTAAACCTAACCCTAACACCCACTAACTTTAATATAATTACAATAAATCGAAATAAAAATTACAAATAATATCTAAATAATTCATATTTAAAACTAAATACTTACCTATAAAATAAACCCTAAGCTAGCTACAATATAACTAATAGTTACATTGCATCTATCTTAGGTTTTATTTTTATTTCACATGTAAGTTTGTATTTATTTTAACTAAGTAGACTAGTTACTAAATATTTAACTATTTACTAGCTACCTAGCTAAAATACATACAAATTTACCTGTAAAATAAAACCTAACCTGAGTTACACTAACACCTAACCTTACACTACAATTAAATAAATTACATTAATTAAATACAATTAACTAAATTAAAAAACAAACACTAAATTACACAAAATAAAAAAAAAGAAATGATCACATTTTTAAACTAATTACACCAAATCTAATAGCCCTATCAAAATAAAAAATCCCCCCCAAAATAAAAAACCCCTAACCTAAACTGCCAATGGCCCTTAAAAGGGCCTTTTGCGGGGCATTGCCCCAAAGAAATCAGCCCTTTTACCTGTAAAAAAAAAAATACAAACAACCCCCTAACAGTAAAACCCACCACCCACACAACCAAACCCCCAAATAAAATCCTATCTAAAAAAACATAATTTATGTAAGAACTTACCTGATAAATTCATTTCTTTCATATTAGCAAGAGTCCATGAGCTAGTGACGTATGGGATATACATTCCTACCAGGAGGGGCAAAGTTTCCCAAACCTTAAAATGCCTATAAATACACCCCTCACCACACCCACAATTCAGTTTAACGAATAGCCAAGAAGTGGGGTGATAAGAAAAAAGTGCGAAAGCATATAAAATAAGGAATTGGAATAATTGTGCTTTATACAAAATCATAACCACCACAAAAAAAGGGCGGGCCTCATGGACTCTTGCTAATATGAAAGAAATGAATTTATCAGGTAAGTTCTTACATAAATTATGTTTTCTTTCATGTAATTAGCAAGAGTCCATGAGCTAGTGACGTATGGGATAATGACTACCCAAGAAGTGGATCTTTCCACACAAGAGTCACTAGAGAGGGAGGGATAAAATAAAGACAGCCAATTCCTGCTGAAAATAATCCACACCCAAAATAAAGTTTAATGAAAAACATAAGCAGAAGATTCAAACTGAAACCGCTGCCTGAAGTACTTTTCTACCAAAAACTGCTTCAGAAGAAGAAAATACATCAAAATGGTAGAATTTAGTAAAAGTATGCAAAGAGGACCAAGTCGCTGCTTTGCAGATCTGGTCAACCGAAGCTTCATTCCTAAACGCCCAGGAAGTAGAAACTGACCTAGTAGAATGAGCTGTAATTCTCTGAGGCGGAGTTTTACCCGACTCAACATAGGCAAGATGAATTAAAGATTTCAACCAAGATGCCAAAGAAATGGCAGAAGCTTTCTGGCCTTTTCTAGAACCGGAAAAAATAACAAATAGACTAGAAGTCTTACGAAAAGATTTCGTAGCTTCAACATAATATTTCAAAGCTCTAACAACATCCAAAGAATGCAACGATTTCTCCTTAGAATTCTTAGGATTAGGACATAATGAAGGAACCACAATTTCTCTACTAATGTTGTTGGAATTCACAACTTTAGGTAAAAATTCAAAAGAAGTTCGCAACACCGCCTTATCCTGATGAAAAATCAGAAAAGGAGACTCACAAGAAAGAGCAGATAATTCAGAAACTCTTCTGGCAGAAGAGATGGCCAAAAGGAACAAAAAACTTTCCAAGAAAGTAATTTAATATCCAATGAATGCATAGGTTCAAATGGAGGAGCTTGAAGAGCCCCCAGAACCAAATTCAAACTCCAAGGAGGAGAAATTGACTTAATGACAGGCTTTATACAAACCAAAGCTTGTACAAAACAATGAATATCAGGAAGAATAGCAATCTTTCTGTGAAAAAGAACAGAAAGAGCAGAGATTTGACCTTTCAAGGAACTTGCGGACAAACCCTTATCTAAACCATCCTGAAGAATACTGTAATATTCTCGGTATTCTAAAAGAATGCCAAGAAAAATGATGAGAAAGACACCAAGAAATATAAGTCTTCCAGACTCTATAATATATCTCTCTGGATACAGATGTACGAGCCTGTAACATAGTATTAATCACAGAGTCAGAGAAACCTCTTTGACCAAGAATCAAGCGTTCATTCGCCATACCTTTAAATTTAAGGATTTCAGATCCTGATGGAAAAAAAGGACCTTGAGACAAAAGGTCTGGTCTTAACGGAAGAGTCCACGGTTGGCAAGAGGCCATCCGGACAAGATCCGCATACCAAAACCTGTAAGGCCATGCCGGAGCTACCAGCAGAACAAACGAGCATTCCTTCAGAATCTTGGAGGTTACTCTTGGAAGAAGAACTAGAGGCGGAAAGATATAGGGAGGATGATACTTCCAAGGAAGTGATAATGCATCCACTGCCTCCGCCTGAGGATCCCGGGATCTGGACAGATACCTGGGAAGTTTCTTGTTTAGATGAGAAGCCATCAGATCTATTTCTGGAAGTACCTACATTTGAACAATCTGAAGAAATACCTCTGGGTGAAGAGACCATTCGCCCGGATGCAACGTTTGACGACTGAGATAATCCGCTTTCCAATTGTCCATACCTGGGATATGAACCGCAGAGATTAGACAGGAGCTGGATTCCGCCCAAACCAAAATTTGAGATACTTCTTTTATAGCCAAAGGACTGTGAGTCCCTCCTTGATGATTGATGTATGCCACAGTTGTGACATTGTCTATCTGAAAACAAATGAACAACTCTCTCTTCAGAAGAGGCCAAGACTGAAGAGCTCTGAAAATTGCACGGAGTTCCAAAATATTGATCGGAAATCTCACCTCCTGAGATTCCCAAACCCCTTGTGCCGTCAGATACCCCCACACAGCTCCCCAACCTGTAAGACTTGCATCTGTTGAGATTATAGTCCATGTCGGAAGAACAAAGAAGCCCCCTGAACTAAACGATGGTGATCTGTCCACCATGTCAGAGAGTGTTGTAAAATCGGTTTAAAGATATTAATTGAGATATCTTTGAGTAATCCCTGCACCATTGGTTCAGCATACAGAGCTGAAGAGGTCGCATGTGAAAACGAGCAAAGGAGATCGCATCTGATGCGGCAGTCCTAAGACCCAACATTTCCATGCATAAGGCTACCAAAGGGAATGATTGTGACTGAAGGTTTTGACAAGCTGATATCAATGTTAAACTTCTCTTGTCTGACAAGGACAGAGTCATAGACACTGAATTTATCTAGAAACCTAAAAAGGTTACCCTTGTCTGAGGAATCAATGAACTGATTGGTAAATTGATCCTCCAACCATGAACTTGAAGAAACAACACAAGTCGATTCGTATGAGATTCTTCGAAAATGAGAAGACTGAGCAAATACCAAGATATCGTCCAAATAAGGAAATACCAAAACCCTATTCTCTGATTACAGAAAGAAGGGCACCGAGAACCTTTGAAAAAAATTCTTGGAACTGAGGCTAAGCCAAACGGTAGAGCCACAAAACTGGTAATGCTTGTCTAAAAAGAGAATCTCAGACACTAAAAGTGATCTGGATGAATCGGAATATGCAGATACACATCCTGTAAATCTATTGTAGACATATAATGCCCTTGCTAAACAAAAGGCAGGATAGTCCTACAGTAACCATCTTGAATGTTGGTATCCTAACATAATGATTCAATAATGATAGATCCGGAACTGGTCTGAAGGAATTGACCTTCTTTGGTACAATGAAGAGATAAAATAAGACCCCAGCCCCTGTTCCAGAACTGGAACTGGCATAAATACTCCAGCCAACTCTAGATCTGAAACACATTTCAGAAATGCTGAGCCTTTGCTGTGTTAACTGGGACACGGGAAAGAAAAGAATCTCTTAGCAGGAGGCCTTAACTTGAAGCCAATTCTGTACCTTTCTGAAACAATGTTTCTGAAACCAGAGATTAAGAACGGAATTGATCCAAATTTCTTTGAAGAAAACGTAATCTGCCCCATACCAGCTGAGCTGGAATAAGGGCCGCACCTTCATAGGTACTTAGGAGCTGGCTATAGGTTTCTATAAGGCTTGGATATATTCCAAACTGGAAATAGTTTCCAAACTGATGCCGCTCCTGAGGATGAAGGATCAGGCTTTTGTTCCTTGTGAGGAAAGGAACGAAAATGATTATTTACCCTGGAAAGAAAGGGAAAGCAAAGTTGACTTAGAAGACATGTCAGCATTCCAAGTTTAATCCATAAAGCTATTCTAGCTAAAATAGCTAGAGACATATACCTGACATCAACTCTAATGATATCAAAAGATGGTATCACCAATAAAATTATTAGCATGTTATAGAATAAAAATAATGCTATACAATTATGATCTGTTACTTGTTGCGCTAAAGCTTCTAACCAAAAAGTTGAAGCTGCAGCAACATCCGCTAAAAATATAGCAGGTCTAAGAAGATTACCTGAACATAAGTAAGCTTTTCTTAGAAAGGAATCAATTTTCCTATCTAAAGGATCCTTAAATGAAGTACTATCTGCCGTAGGAATAGTAGTACATTAGCAGGAGTAGAGACAGCCCCATAACCTTAGTGATTTTTGTCCCAAAAAACTCTAATCTGTCAGATGGCACAGGATATAATTTGCTTAAACGTCTAGAAGGAGTAAATAAATTACCCAAATTATTCCATTCCCTGGAAATTACTTCAGAAATAGCATCAGGGAGATAAAACACTTCTGGAATAACTACAGGAGATTTAAAAACCTTATTTAAACGTTTACATTTAGTATCAAGAGGACCAGAATCCTCTATTTCTAATGCAAATAACACTTCTTTAAGTAAAGAACGAATAAATTCCATCTTGAACAAATACAAAGATTTATCAGCATCAACCTCTGAGACAGAAACCTCAGAACCAGAAGAACCATTATCAGTATCAGAATGATGATGTTCATTTAAAAATTCATCTGAAAAAAAGAGAAGTTTTAAAAGACTTTTATGTATACTAGAAGGAAAAATAACAGACATAGCCTTCTTAATGGATTTAAAAAATAAAATCTCTTATGTTATCAGGAACACTCTGAAAATTAGATGTTGACGGAACAGCAACAGGTAATGTAACAGTACTAAAGGAAATTTTATCTGCATTAATAAGTTTGACATGACATGCAATACAAATAACAGCTGGAGAAACAGATACCAAAAGTTTATAGCAGATACACTTAGCTTGGTAGCTCCAGCATTGTGCAGTGATTTTCCTGAAGTATCTTCTGACTCAGTTGCAACGTGGAACATCTTGCAATATGTAAAAGAAAAAAAACAACATATAAAGCAAAATTGATCAAATTCCTTAAATGACAGTTTCAGGAATGGGAAAAAATGCCAAAGAACAAGCTTCTAGCAACCAGAAGCAATAAAAAATGAGACTTAAATAATGTGGAGACAAAAGTGACGCCCATATTTTTTCGCGCCAAATAAGACGCCCACATTATTTGGCGCCTAAATGCTTTTTGGCGCCAAAAATGACACCACATCCGGAACGCCGACATTTTTGGCGCAAAATAACGTCAAAGAATGACGCAACTTCCGGCGACACGTATGACACCGGAAACGGAAATAGAATTTTTGCGCCAAAAAAGTCCGCGCCAAGAATGACGCAATAAAATGAAGCATTTTCAGCCCCCGCGAGCCTAACAGCCCACAGGGAAAAAGTCAAATTTTAAGGTAAAAAATGTTAAATTAAAATGCATTATCCCAAATATGAAACTGACTGTCTGAAAAATAAGGAAAGTTGAACATTCTGAGTCAAGGCAAATAAATGTTTGAATACATATATTTAGAACTTTATAAACAAAGTGCCCAACCATAGCTAGGAGTGTCACAGAAAATAAGACTTACTTACCCCAGGACACTCATCTACATATAGCAGATAGCCAAACCAGTACTGAAACGAGAATCAGCAGAGGTAATGGTATATATAAGAGTATATCGTCGATCTGAAAAGGGAGGTAAGAGATGAATCTCTACGACCGATAACAGAGAACCTATGAAATAGACCCCTTAGAAGGAGATCACTGCATTCAAATAGGCAATACTCTCCTCACATCCCTCTGACATTCACTGCACGCTGAGAGGAAAACCGGGCTCCAACTTGCTGCGGAGCGCATATCAACGTAGAATCTAGCACAAACTTACTTCACCACCTCCATCGGAGGCAAAGTTTGTAAAACTGAATTGTGGGTGTGGTGAGGGGTGTATTTATAGGCATTTTAAGGTTTGGGAAACTTTGCCCCTCCTGGTAGGAATGTATATCCCATACGTCACTAGCTCATGGACTCTTGCTAATTACATGAAAGAAACCTAAGCTTCTCATTGCCCATTTGGATGGGCATTTTGCTCTTTTTCAGCCCAAACCCTAAGCTAAAAATTAAACCCACCCAATAAACCCTTAAAAAAACCTAACACTATCCCCCGAAGATCCACTTACAGTTTTTGAAGACCGGACATCCATCCTCAACGAAGCCGGGAGAAGAACGAAGGTTCCTTTAAGGGACATCATCCAAGAATTCTATCAGCCAATCGGAATTAAAGGTGAAAATATCCTATTGGCTGATGCAATTAGCCAATAGGATTGAGCTTGCATTCTATTGGCTGTCCTGATTTCTTTGGGGCAATGCCCCGCAAAAGGCCCTTTTAAGGGCCATTGGCAGTTTAGTTTAGGCTAGGGTTTTTTTTATTTTGGGGGGGCTTTTTTATTTTGATAGGGCTATTAGATTAGGTGTAATTAGTTCAAATATGTGATCATTTCTTTTTTATTTTGTGTAATTTAGTGTTTTTTTTTTTTGTAATTTAGTTAATTGTATTTAATTAATGTAATTTATTTAATTGTAGTGTAAGTGTCAGGGTGCCAGGAATCAGACAGACGAGAAGTGCAAAAAACATAATTTATGTAAGAACTTACCTGATAAATTCATTTCTTTCATATTAACAAGAGTCCATGAGCTAGTGACGTATGGGATATACATTCCTACCAGGAGGGGCAAAGTTTCCCAAACCTTAAAATGCCTATAAATACACCCCTCACCACACCCACAAATCAGTTTAACGAATAGCCAAGAAGTGGGGTGATAAGAAAAAAAGTGCGAAGCATATAAAATAAGGAATTGGAATAATTGTGCTTTATACAAAAAAATCATAACCACCACAAAAAAGGGTGGGCCTCATGGACTCTTGTTAATATGAAAGAAATGAATTTATCAGGTAAGTTCTTACATAAATTATGTTTTCTTTCATGTAATTAACAAGAGTCCATGAGCTAGTGACGTATGGGATAATGACTACCCAAGATGTGGATCTTTCCACACAAGAGTCACTAGAGAGGGAGGGATAAAATAAAGACAGCCAATTCCTGCTGAAAATAATCCACACCCAAAATAAAATTTAACGAAAAACATAAGCAGAAGATTCAAACTGAAACCGCTGCCTGAAGAACTTTTCTACCAAAAACTGCTTCAGAAGAAGAAAATACATCAAAATGGTAGAATTTAGTAAAAGTATGCAAAGAGGACCAAGTTGCTGCTTTGCAGATCTGGTCAACCGAAGCTTCATTCCTAAACGCCCAGGAAGTAGATACTGACCTAGTAGAATGAGCTGTAATTCTCTGAGGCGGAATTTTACCCGACTCAACATAGGCAAGATGAATTAAAGATTTCAACCAAGATGCCAAAGAAATGGCAGAAGCTTTCTGGCCTTTCCTAGAACCGGAAAAGATAACAAATAGACTAGAAGTCTTACGGAAAGATTTCGTAGCTTCAACATAATATTTCAAAGCTCTAACAACATCCAAAGAATGCAACGATTTCTCCTTAGAATTCTTAGGATTAGGACATAATGAAGGAACCACAATTTCTCTACTAATGTTGTTGGAATTCACAACTTTAGGTAAAAATTCAAAAGAAGTTCGCAACACCGCCTTATCCTGATGAAAAATCAGAAAAGGAGACTCACAAGAAAGAGCAGATAATTCAGAAACTCTTCTAGCAGAAGAGATGGCCAAAAGGAACAAAACTTTCCAAGAAAGTAATTTAATGTCCAATGAATGCATAGGTTCAAACGGAGGAGCTTGAAGAGCTCCCAGAACCAAATTCAAACTCCATGGAGGAGAAATTGACTTAATGACAGGTTTTATACGAACCAAAGCTTGTACAAAACAATGAATATCAGGAAGAATAGCAATCTTTCTGTGAAAAAGAACAGAAAGAGCGGAGATTTGTCCTTTCAAAGAACTTGCGGACAAACCCTTATCTAAACCATCCTGAAGAAACTGTAAAATTCTCGGTATTCTAAAAGAATGCCAAGAAAAATGATGAGAAAGACACCAAGAAATATAAGTCTTCCAGACTCTATAATATATCTCTCGAGATACAGATTTACGAGCCTGTAACATAGTATTAATCACGGAGTCAGAGAAACCTCTTTGACCAAGAATCAAGCGTTCAATCTCCATACCTTTAAATTTAAGGATTTCAGATCCGGATGGAAAAAAGGACCTTGCGACAGAAGGTCTGGTCTTAACGGAAGAGTCCATGGTTGGCAAGATGCCATCCGGACAAGATCCGCATACCAAAACCTGTGAGGCCATGCCGGAGCTATTAGCAGAACAAACTAGCATTCCCTCAGAATCTTGGAGATTACTCTTGGAAGAAGAACTAGAGGCGGAAAGATATAGGCAGGATGATACTTCCAAGGAAGTGATAATGCATCCACTGCCTCCGCCTGAGGATCCCGGGATCTGGACAGATACCTGGGAAGTTTCTTGTTTAGATGAGAGGCCATCAGATCTATCTCTGGGAGCCCCCACATTTGAACAATCTGAAGAAATACCTCTGGGTGAAGAGACCATTCGCCCGGATGCAACGTTTGGCGACTGAGATAATCCGCTTCCCAATTGTCTACACCTGGGATATGAACCGCAGAGATTAGACAGGAGCTGGATTCCGCCCAAACCAAAATTCGAGATACTTCTTTCATAGCCAGAGGACTGTGAGTCCCTCCTTGATGATTGATGTATGCCACAGTTGTGACATTGTCTGTCTGAAAACAAATGAACGATTCTCTCTTCAGAAAAGGCCAAAACTGAAGAGCTCTGAAAATTGCACGGAGTTCCAAAATATTGATCGGTAATCTCACCTCCTGAGATTCCCAAACTCCTTGTGCCGTCAGAGATCCCCACACAGCTCCCCAACCTGTGAGACTTGCATCTGTTGAAATTACAGTCCAGGTCGGAAGAACAAAAGAAGCCCCCTGAATTAAACGATGGTGATCTGTCCACCACGTTAGAGAGTGTCGAACAATCGGTTTTAAAGATATTAATTGATATATCTTCGTGTAATCCCTGCACCATTGGTTCAGCATACAGAGCTGAAGAGGTCGCATGTGAAACCGAGCAAAGGGGATCGCGTCCGATGCAGCAGTCATAAGACCTAGAATTTCCATGCATAAGGCTACCGAAGGGAATGATTGAGACTGAAGGTTTCGACAAGCTGTAATCAATTTTAGACGTCTCTTGTCTGTTAAAGACAGAGTCATGGACACTGAATCTATCTGGAAACCCAGAAAGGTTACCCTTGTTTGAGGAATCAAAGAACTTTTTGGTAAATTGATCCTCCAACCATGATCTTGAAGAAACAACACAAGTCGATTCGTATGAGACTCTGCTAAATGTAAAGACTGAGCAAGTACCAAGATATCGTCCAAATAAGGAAATACCACAATACCCTGTTCTATGATTACAGACAGAAGGGCACCGAGAATCTTTGTGAAAATTCTTGGAGCTGTAGCAAGGCCAAACGGTAGAGCCACAAATTGGTAATGCTTGTCTAGAAAAGAGAATCTCAGGAACTGATAATGATCTGGATGAATCGGAATATGCAGATATGCATCCTGTAAATCTATTGTGGACATATAATTCCCTTGCTGAACAAAAGGCAATATAGTCCTTACAGTTACCATCTTGAACGTTGGTATCCTTACATAACGATTCAATAATTTTAGATCCAGAACTGGTCTGAAGGAATTCTCCTTCTTTGGTACAATGAAGAGATTTGAATAAAACCCCATCCCCTGTTCCGGAACTGAAACTGGCATAATTACTCCAGCCAACTCTAGATCTGAAACACAATTCAGAAATGCTTGAGCTTTCACTGGATTTACTGGGACACGGGAAATAAAAAATCTCTTTGCAGGAGGTCTCATCTTGAAACCAATTCTGTACCCTTCTGAAACAATGTTCTGAATCCAAAGATTGTGAACAGAATTGATCCAAATTTCTTTGAAAAAACGTAACCTGCCCCCTACCAGCTGAACTGGAATGAGGGCCGTACCTTCATGTGAACTTAGAAGCAGGCTTTGCCTTTCTAGCAGGCTTGGATTTATTCCAGACTGGAGATGGTTTCCAAACTGAAACTGCTCCTGAGGACGAAGGATCAGGCTTTTGTTCTTTGTTGAAACGAAAGGAACGAAAACGATTGTTAGCCCTGTTTTTACCTTTAGATTTTTTATCCTGTGGTAAAAAAGTTCCTTTCCCACCAGTAACAGTTGAAATAATAGAATCCAACTGAGAACCAAATAATTTGTTTCCCTGGAAAGAAATGGAAAGTAGAGTTGATTTAGAAGCCATATCAGCATTCCAAGTCTTAAGCCATAAAGCTCTTCTGGCTAAGATAGCCAGAGACATAAACCTAACATCAACTCTAATAATATCAAAAATGGCATCACAGATAAAATTATTAGCATGCTGGAGAAGAATAATAATATCATGAGAATCACGATTTGTTACTTGTTGCGCTAGAGTTTCCAACCAAAAAGTTGAAGCTGCAGCAACATCAGCCAATGATATAGCAGGTCTAAGAAGATTACCTGAACACAGATAAGCTTTTCTTAGAAAAGATTCAATTTTTCTATCTAAAGGATCCTTAAACGAGGTACCATCTGACGTAGGAATGGTAGTACGTTTAGCAAGGGTAGAAATAGCCCCATCAACTTTAGGGATTTTGTCCCAAAATTCTAACCTGTCAGGCGGAACAGGATATAATTGCTTAAAACGTTTAGAAGGAGTAAATGAATTACCCAATTTATCCCATTCTTTGGAAATTACTGCAGAAATAGCATTAGGAACAGGAAAAACTTCTGGAATAACCGCAGGAGCTTTAAAAACCTTATCCAAACGTATAGAATTAGTATCAAGAGGACTAGAATCCTCTATTTCTAAAGCAATTAGTACTTCTTTAAGTAAAGAGCGAATAAATTCCATCTTAAATAAATATGAAGATTTATCAGCATCAATCTCTGAGATAGAATCCTCTGAACCAGAAGAGTCCAAAGAATCAGAATGATGGTGTTCATTTAAAAATTCATCTGTAGAGAGAGAAGATTTAAAAGACTTTTTACGTTTACTAGAAGGAGAAATAACAGACAAAGCCTTCTTTATAGATTCAGAAACAAAATCTCTTATGTTATCAGGAACATTCTGCACCTTAGATGTTGAGGGAACTGCAACAGGCAATGGTACATTACTAAAGGAAATATTATCTGCTTTAACAAGTTTGTCATGACAATTATTACAAACAACAGCTGGAGGAATAGCTACCAAAAGTTTACAGCAGATACACTTAGCTTTGGTAGATCCAGCAGGCAGTGATTTTCCTGTAGTATCTTCTGGCTCAGATGCAACGTGAGACATCTTGCAATATGTAAGAGAAAAAACAACATATAAAGCAAAATAGATCAAATTCCTTATAAGACAGTTTCAGGAATGGGAAAGAATGCCAAATATCAAGCTTCTAGCAACCAGAAGCAAATGAAAAATGAGACTGAAATAATGTGGAGACAAAAGCGACGCCCATATTTTTTAGCGCCAAATAAGACGCCCACATTATTTGGCGCCTAAATGCTTTTGGCGCCAAAAATGACGCCACATCCGGAACGCCGACATTTTTGGCGCAAAATAACGTCAAAAAATGACGCAACTTCCGGCGACACGTATGACGCCGGAAACGGAAAAGAATTTTTGCGCCAAAAAAGTCCGCGCCAAGAATGACGCAATAAAATGAAGCATTTTCAGCCCCCGCGAGCCTAACAGCCCACAGGGAAAAAAAGTCAAATTTTTGAGGTAAGAAAAATATGATAATTCAATGCATAATCCCAAATATGAAACTGACTGTCTGAAAATAAGGAAAGTTGAACATTCTGAGTCAAGGCAAATAAATGTTTGAATACATATATTTAGAACTTTATAAATAAAGTGCCCAACCATAGCTTAGAGTGTCACAGAAAATAAGACTTACTTACCCCAGGACACTCATCTACATGTTTGTAGAAAGCCAAACCAGTACTGAAACGAGAATCAGTAGAGGTAATGGTAAATATAAGAGTATATCGTCGATCTGAAAAGGGAGGTAAGAGATGAATCTCTACGACCGATAACAGAGAACCTTATGAAATAGACCCCGTAGAAGGAGATCACTGCATTCAATAGGCAATACTCTCTTCACATCCCTCTGACATTCACTGCACGCTGAGAGGAAAAACGGGCTCCAACTTGCTGCGGAGCGCATATCAACGTAGAATCTAGCACAAACTTACTTCACCACCTCCCTTGGAGGCAAAGTTTGTAAAACTGATTTGTGGGTGTGGTGAGGGGTGTATTTATAGGCATTTTAAGGTTTGGGAAACTTTGCCCCTCCTGGTAGGAATGTATATCCCATACGTCACTAGCTCATGGACTCTTGTTAATTACATGAAAGAAATAATCACACCTTTATTAATAGCAAAAAATAATAAAAAGTCCACAAGTTAAATAACAAGCCAGGAGTCAAAACCAGAGCTGATAGTCAGACAAGCCGGGTCAGGAGCCAAAGCGAATAGTCAGACGAGCCAGAATCAGGAACAAGGAAAACAGCAGAGTCAGGAACAAGCCAGGGATCAGGAACCACGTCAGGCAGCCAGGTAATACACAGGAACTCTCACAAACAGGTCTGAGACAACGCAAAGGCAAAGCATACTGAACAGAGTCCCTTTAAATAATAAGTGATGACATCACAATTCTGAGACTGCATCCTGTCTCACATGGCTGATGCACACCAATCTGGCCATAAAAGGAAGTGCAGGAAATGAGCAGCATCCCCCACAATGCACCATAGTAAGCAAGAGAGGTGAGTAAAATGGCTGCCAGCAGCACATGGCAAACAAAACAGTAAAGTTAGGTGTTAGTGTAACTCAGTTTAGGTTTTATTTTACAGGTAAATTTGTATTTATTTTAGCTAGGTAGCTAATAAATAACAACTATTTATTAACTAGTCTACCTAGTTAAAATAAATACAAACTTGCCTGTAAAATAAACATAAAACCTAAGATAGATACAATGTAACTATTAGTTATATTGTAGCTAGTAGAATAAGAGAGGAACTCACATTTAGGAGAGCACCTCAGTCAGTGCTATAGAGGCAGTCTGGGATCTATTCGGTCACCCAGAAGACCAACTTCCCGCACAGGATATGATGTCTGTATGAACAGAAAGGGGACACAGGTGCCTATATGGCCTAGTATTGTTGGTACAAAGGTGACTGGATATATAGTAATAAGAGTGGTACTCACAATGTGGATAGCACCTCCTTTGATGCTATAGGAGCAGGAAGGGATCAATACAGTCACCGTACTACAATTAGGCGCAATTGTAGTACGGTTGAATGCTATATAGCACAATCCCAGATATTAAAGGACAGATTTTTAGAAAAAAGGTTATCCCTTGGATTTAGTACTTAAGGGATACCTTAGAGCCCTAGAAGATGATAGAAACAAATACTTATCACAAGACAAAAATAAAAACAAAAAAATCAACCACAAACAACAACCTATTGATGCATTAAAAACACCACTATTCGTAACAAGTTATAGTAACCAATTTCGACAAATCAAACAAATAATCCATAAACATTGGCCAATTATTTGCAATGATCCTTATCTCAAGGAATATACTTCCATCAAACCGAGGGTAGTATACAGGAGGGCCCCTACTTTGAAGAACAAATTGGCCCCTAGTAAAGTCGTCAGAGATCAGATTAGTAGCCAGAATACCAACACAGGGACAAATAGGACATATTTGGGTAATTTTCTATCAAGATATGTAGTATTCAAATGCATGAAACCTAGGTGTAACATGTGCAAAGTTGTGAAAAGTGGTACCAACACTTTTTCTTCCAACCGGACAGGGGAACAATTTAAAATAACAAAAAGGCTGTCTTGTGAATCCACCTACGTTGTATATCTTGTGAGTTGTGTTTGTGGGGTCCAGTATGTAGGACGCACCATCAAAAAACGATGGAGTGAACACACCTACAATATAAAAAAGAAATTCTTGAAACACAGTCTCTCTAGACATTGTGCATATGCAGACAAAGGTAGTGCTAAAACACTCTCTATACTACCTATCGAACAGATTCCCCGTAATAGTCACAACGCTATGTTAACTTTACGCCGTAGAGAGACTTACTGGATTCACAAATGACATACTCTAGCCCCTGACGGCCTTAATGAATGTGTTGATTTAGCAGCATTTGACCTATGAGCGTCGGCTTCCCCGTACCACTGAACACTGATTTAGATTTCTTTACTTCACCGATTCTCTTTATCTAGATTCATTTTAGACACATTATCTACCTGTTGTATACACCTTATTGGTTTATTACCTTTTTTATCATATATTCTTATATATCTTGCTATCACTCAATATTTCTCATCTCATCACTGTATTATTAATTATTACACACACTTTCGTTTATCATATAATCATACGTTGCGAAGTTACGCCTTAATGGCTTACTTCCGTATCTTAATATAATATATCTTAATGTAACACATCTCTCTATATATATAGATTTTGCATCCTACTATCCTCACTATATCAAAACCTATCTTCAAATGGAACACTACACTAAGTTTTTATATATATATTTTCTATTATCATTATTTATTTATTTATTTATATACATATCATTTTTTACATATTTTTTCTTTTATAAGTAACTGAATGAGCGTATCTGTATTATTCCTAGAATATTAATTTGCACGACTCGTAGGGACGGGTTATACAACTCTTTTTATTACCAATATTTGCGAAACACCTCTTAGTCTGTTAGACTAGAATTGGCGGTCTTAGAATTCTCTTTTAGAATTATCTTTAGTTAGCACCTTATATTGTTATCATCCATTGGGTATCTATTAGTTTGTTAGACTAGAAGTGGCGGTCTTAGAATGATCTTTTAGTTAGCATCTTATATTGTTATCATCCATTGGGTACCACTCAGATGGCTTCTATCCACCTAGTGTGCATCTATTAAGTAGAATAGTTTGATAATTTTTGGCAATTTGTTATAGGAACTTTTTCCCATTAGTTGGACATGGATTTCAACTATTCTGGTCTCTTTTATTGAAATTTATGTGTATGGTTTTTGTGCCTATATTCCTTCTCCACACTGATATTTATATACCTTGCATCATTTCAGATAAATAGGGATTGTGAGTATGCTTTTCCCCTCTTTACCCCACGCGCTCTTGATGGATTGTAGCCCACTCATAGTAGGATTGTGGTTTCCACAGTCTCTCCTCGTGTGAGTATCAGTGACAGTCCAAATTGTTATTGTAATACATATAAGAGATGGACTCACGCTGGGAGAGATCTGTCAATTTGGATTTGGCCCATCACACGCCCTTCACAGTGTGACGGCCCACTACACGCCCCCATATTTGTGATATCAGTTGGCCATAGCCTTATTGGTCACTTTCATTAGCGTCATTAGGATACACATAGGAAACATCGAGTTTTATTGAGACTCTGTATTATGATGGTTAATTGGATTTACTTATTTCTGACAGACTAGTTGCTGCCTTAATACTAATATAAATCACTGCTTAAATTAGACAGTATTATCCCTCATTGATATTAGGCATCCACATAGCTGCAAAAACCTTGCCCTGAGACGCTCAGATGATCACATCCCCCTTTTTTCACTGCAGACCTATCAGTAAACACCACACACGGCACATTGACCTATCATCAGACAGTTTGCTATCTGATTGACAAGCCGTGGCCAGTCATGCGCACTAAGATTCTTAGGATGCCGACTACGATATTGCCACATTTTAGCTACATGGAACAATTATCTAACAGAGTCCTATTGGTTACACTCACTGACGTCATTAGGATACACATAGGAAACATCGAGTTTTATTGGGCATTTTGTGCTATGATGGTTAATTTGAATTCACTTATCAGCTCTGACAGACTAGTTACAGTCTTAATACTAATATGGTTCACTGCTTAGATTAGACAGTGTTATCCAGCTACGGTATCACATAGCCGTAACATCCCTGCCCTGAGACGTTCAGATGACCACATACCCCTTTTACCGCAAACCTATCAGTTAACACTACACACGGCACATTAACCTATTATCAGACAGCTCTCCATCTGACTGACAAGCCAAGGCCAGTCATGCGCACTAAGATTCTTAGGACGCCGACCACGATGTTGCCAAATTTTAGCTACATATAGTAATTATCTAAGAGTTTTATGCAACATTTGTTTACATCAACATCACTCTATGAACATTGCGATCTGTCTGGTCTGTATAACCATTCAAGAATGTTGCTCAAATGGCTATGTTAAATGTGATATTTGTGTTTTTAAATAATGTTTTATATCATGAGTTTATGAATTTCCTGCTCAAACGATAATGATATTGTGTATTGGAGGACATTTAATATGAACAACATTAATAGTTATGTTTTAGAAATCAATGAGTACTTTGTATTATGTTAAGCAAATTTGATTGGCTATGAGGGCACTATCAATTAAGCCAACCCCTCCCATTATCATCTGTTCTTTATTATTTTATTTAGATTTAGGGTATATATAGCAAGTGTTCAGTAAATGTTTTATGAAGCCTGATGAAACAGCCATTGGCTGAGAAACGCGTTGCCTGTAATTTTAATCTTTTTATTAAAAGTCATTTTTAGTATTTGAACACTTGCTGCCTTTTCTCTGGGATTTATCCCTTCTGCTGTGGAAACCCTTGTCGCTTGGGTCTACTATCCGGATTGCTGTGGGACCCTCTGGACTAATGCCTTTCCTGACTGCCTAGCCACAAGTCTGTTGGGTGACTGTATTGATCCCTTCCTGCTCCTATAGCATCAAAGGAGGTGCTATCCACATTGTGAGTACCACTCTTATTACTATATATCCAGTCACCTTTGTACCAACAATACTAGGCCATATAGGCACCTGTGTCAACTTTCTGTTCATACAGACATCATATCCTGTGCGGGAAGTTGGTCTTCTGGGTGACCGAATAGATCCCAAACTGCCTCTATAGCACTGACTGAGATGCTCTCCTAAATGTGAGTTCCTCTCTTATTCTACTACCTACAAGTTTTGGACCAAACAATATTTGGCCATGTGGTGTTTCTGTTCTCTCTTGTTTCTTTAGATTGCTGTTCCTGGGTCCTGGCCTGGATCTCCACAGATAGCTGCCTCCTCTCCTCTCCAGAGACTTTATACAATAATATTATTGATATAAGTGCATTCTTTTCTATCAACTGCCTTCTACATCTGTTTTTTTAAGGCATTGATTTATACTTATATCAGTTGTTTGAATAATAATCACATTTTATTTTTTTTCAGTAATTTTTATTATTGTAATTTTTTTATTTTTTATGGATTATTATTTGATATTGATTACTTTCTTCACTAGTATATAGCAATGCTTTGATTGCTCTAGCCACTTATAACTGGCATTGCACCATTGTCCACTATTGTATATTTCTACACTATATTGCACTCACTTATCATATTTGATTTATGATACTTTGGAAGACTCATTGTCTTCATTATTTAGCTTGTAACTACTGTTATACTCACTGATTCATTGGGGCGCCCCCTCATTTTATGTTATATTGTAGCTAGCTTAGGGTTTATTTTATAGGTATTTAGTTTTAAATAGGAATTATTTAGGTAATAATAGTAGGTTTTATTTTGATTTATTTTAATTATGTTCAAGTTAGTGGGTGTTAGGGTTAGACTTAGGGGTTAATAGCTTTAGTATAGTGGCGGCGACGTTGAAGATTAGGGGTTAATAAGTGTAGGTAGGTAGCAACGATATTGGGGACGGCAGATTAGGAGTTAATAAATGTAGGTAGGTGGCGGCGATGTCGGTGGCGGCAGATTAGGGGTTAATAAGTGTACTGTAGGTGGCGGCGATGTCGGTGGCGGCAGATTAGGGGTTAATAAGTGTACTGTAGGTGGAGGCGATGTCGGGGGCGGCAGATTAGGGGTGTTAGGTGTAAACATAAATTTTATTTCCCCATAGGAATCAATGGGGCTGCGTTACGGAGCTTTACGCTCCTTTATTGCAGGTGTTAGTTTTTTTTTTTTGCAGGCTCTCCCCATTGATGTCTATGGGGAAATCGTGCATGAGCACGTAAAACAAGCTCAAAGCAGCGCTGGTATTTGGGTGCGGTATGGAGCTCAATGATGCAATATTGCCTGCTAACGCCGGGTTTATGAAAACCTGTAATAGCAGCGCTATAGTGAGGTGAGCGGTAGAAATAACTTGCACGTTAGTAGCGAGCCGCTCATAACGCAAAACTCACAATCTAGCCGATTATTTGGAAATAATATAAAAACTACATGCACCATGGGTATAAAATTAAAAAAAAAAGTTCACAATAACATCAGAGGCGCCACCATGCACATCTGATGTGTTTTGGGTAGATACCCATAATCATAGACTTAATCAACACGGAAGCAAACTCATTAGCACTGCTCCAAATTCCTATTGGCTGCAAAAGGCGTATCACTGTGCATAAAATATTTACAATTAAAGATACAATATATATTTATATAAATACATTATTGTAACTTTTAAAGCAAAGTATATAATGCATAAAAGAATACACAACAACCTGTTTACAATACATTATGCACTATTTGTAAGGTAACAACTGTATAAGGCATTATTATTAAACTATTAGCATATATGACAAATTTTTGCATTTGCTAAATTCCTAAAAAAAGTTATGAAAGCTTAAAGGGACACTGAACCCAAAAAAATTATTTTGTGATTCAGATAGAGCATGCAATTTGTAACAACTTTCTAATTTACTCCTATTATCAATTTTTCTTTGTTCTCTTGCTATCTTTATTTGAAAAAGAAGGCATCTAAGCTTTTTTTTTGAATCAGCACTTTTTTTTATTGGTGGATGAATTTATCCACCAATCAGCAAGAACAACCCAGGTTGTTCACCAAAAATGGGCCGGCATCTAAATTTACATTCCTGCATTTCAAATAAAGATACCAAGAGAATGAAGAACATTTTATAATTGGAGTAAATTAGAAAGTTGCTTAAAATGTCATGCTCTTTCTGAATCACAAAGGAAAATCTTTGGGTTCAGTGTCCCTTTAATGAATATAAATACGCTATTATGAATATATGCAGGTTTATATGTAATGTTCTCGATAAGTAGATGTGCAACAAGGCATTGAAAAACAGAAGCTAAATTAATATAGTGTAATATATACACATAATTTATATTATGTTATTTTTTATCATCAATTATTACACAATCCGGAAATATAGGGGATTAATAGCACTCTTACTCCTATCACTTGGATAAGCACATATATAGGTATTAAAATGTAACCTTTATTTATATAAATAAAATATAAACATAAGTGTGATAAAAATCACCTAATTAGTATCCACTAAATAGAACTTAAATAAAAACAGACACCTAAGAAGCTGCACAAATACACCAAGTGACAGCCCCCTGTATTCCTGGCCGATACCAGGATTCCTCGGCTGCAGGTGCCAGGGGTAACACAAGGTATTACTGTACACGCAGCAACTAAGGTGATGTAAATAGATAAAAATAAGCCACAAACGCGTTTCGGCCGTAATATGGCCTTTCTCAATGTGAATTTTGTTCGAAATGACAAGCCGAGTGTCCACTGCAGCCTCCTTTTAAAACGTTATCGACCAGGAATACAGGGGGGGGGGTGTCACTTGGTGTATTTGTGCAGCTTTTTAGGTGTCTGTTTTTATTTAAGTTTTATTTAGTGGATACTAATTAGGTGATTTTTATCACACTCACTTATGTTTATATTTTATTTATATAAATAAAGGTTACATTTTAATACCTATATATGTGCTTACACTTTACCTGTTTAGATACAGCATTATCCAAGTAATAGGAGTAAGAGTGCTATTAATCCCCTCTCAATCCCTTCTTATCCCTTATCCTGTTTCACTCAGTTATTTAAAGGGGCAGCACCGAGGTTCAACATGTACCTCTATATCCTACATTACTCACTGACACTGTACCAATATTTGATAATATTGTACAATCTGGAAATATCTCATTAGTTCCCTAATCCCAGAGGTTTAGCCCTAAATATATAAAAAACATAATTTATGTAAGAACTTACCTGATAAATTCATTTCTTTCATATTAGCAAGAGTCCATGAGCTAGTGACGTATGGGATATACATTCCCACCAGGAGGGGCAAAGTTTCCCAAACCTCAAAATGCCTATAAATACACCCCTCACCACACCCACAATTCAGTTTAACGAATAGCCAAGAAGTGGGGTGATAAGAAAAAAGTGCGAAAGCATATAAAATAAGGAATTGGAATAATTGTGCTTTATACAAAAAAATCATAACCACCACAAAAAAGGGCGGGCCTCATGGACTCTTGCTAATATGAAAGAAGTGAATTTATCAGGTAAGTTCTTACATAAAACATAATTTATGTAAGAACTTACCTGATAAATTCATTTCTTTCATATTAGCAAGAGTCCATGAGCTAGTGACGTATGGGATATACATTCCTACCAGGAGGGGCAAAGTTTCCCAAACCTTAAAATGCCTATAAATACACCCCTCACCACACCCACAATTCAGTTTAACGAATAGCCAAGAAGTGGGGTGATAAGAAAAAAGTGCGAAAGCATATAAAATAAGGAATTGGAATAAATGTGCTTTATACAAAATCATAACCACCACAAAAAAAGGGCGGGCCTCATGGACTCTTGCTAATATGAAAGAAATGAATTTATCAGGTAAGTTCTTACATAAATTATGTTTTCTTTCATGTAATTAGCAAGAGTCCATGAGCTAGTGACGTATGGGATAATGTCTACCCAAGAAGTGGATCTTTCCACACAAGAGTCACTAGAGAGGGAGGGATAAAATAAAGACAGCCAATTCCTGCTGAAAATAATCCACACCCAAAATAAAGTTTAATGAAAAACATAAGCAGAAGATTCAAACTGAAACCGCTGCCTGAAGTACTTTTCTACCAAAAACTGCTTCAGAAGAAGAAAATACATCAAAATGGTAGAATTTAGTAAAAGTATGCAAAGAGGACCAAGTCGCTGCTTTGCAGATCTGGTCAACCGAAGCTTCATTCCTAAACGCCCAGGAAGTAGAAACTGACCTAGTAGAATGAGCTGTAATTCTCTGAGGCGGAGTTTTACCCGACTCAACATAGGCAAGATGAATTAAAGATTTCAACCAAGATGCCAAAGAAATGGCAGAAGCTTTCTGGCCTTTTCTAGAACCGGAAAAAATAACAAATAGACTAGAAGTCTTACGAAAAGATTTCGTAGCTTCAACATAATATTTCAAAGCTCTAACAACATCCAAAGAATGCAACGATTTCTCCTTAGAATTCTTAGGATTAGGACATAATGAAGGAACCACAATTTCTCTACTAATGTTGTTGGAATTCACAACTTTAGGTAAAAATTCAAAAGAAGTTCGCAACACCGCCTTATCCTGATGAAAAATCAGAAAAGGAGACTCACAAGAAAGAGCAGATAATTCAGAAACTCTTCTGGCAGAAGAGATGGCCAAAAGGAACAAAAAACTTTCCAAGAAAGTAATTTAATATCCAATGAATGCATAGGTTCAAATGGAGGAGCTTGAAGAGCCCCCAGAACCAAATTCAAACTCCAAGGAGGAGAAATTGACTTAATGACAGGCTTTATACGAACCAAAGCTTGTACAAAACAATGAATATCAGGAAGAATAGCAATCTTTCTGTGAAAAAGAACAGAAAGAGCAGAGATTTGACCTTTCAAGGAACTTGCGGACAAACCCTTATCTAAACCATCCTGAAGAATACTGTAATATTCTCGGTATTCTAAAAGAATGCCAAGAAAAATGATGAGAAAGACACCAAGAAATATAAGTCTTCCAGACTCTATAATATATCTCTCTGGATACAGATGTACGAGCCTGTAACATAGTATTAATCACAGAGTCAGAGAAACCTCTTTGACCAAGAATCAAGCGTTCAATCGCCATACCTTTAAATTTAAGGATTTCAGATCCTGATGAAAAAAAAGGATCTTGAGACAAAAGGTCTGGTCTTAACGGAAGAGTCCACGGTTGGCAAGAGGCCATCCGGACAAGATCCGCATACCAAAACCTGTAAGGCCATGCCGGAGCTACCAGCAGAACAAACGAGCATTCCTTCAGAATCTTGGAGGTTACTCTTGGAAGAAGAACTAGAGGCGGAAAGATATAGGGAGGATGATACTTCCAAGGAAGTGATAATGCATCCACTGCCTCCGCCTGAGGATCCCGGGATCTGGACAGATACCTGGGAAGTTTCTTGTTTAGATGAGAAGCCATCAGATCTATTTCTGGAAGTTCCTACATTTGAACAATCTGAAGAAATACCTCTGGGTGAAGAGACCATTCGCCCGGATGCAACGTTTGACGACTGAGATAATCCGCTTTCCAATTGTCCATACCTGGGATATGAACCGCAGAGATTAGACAGGAGCTGGATTCCGCCCAAACCAAAATTCGAGATACTTCTTTCATAGCCAGAGGACTGTGAGTCCCTCCTTGATGATTGATGTATGCCACAGTTGTGACATTGTCTATCTGAAAACAAATGAACAACTCTCTCTTCAGAAGAGGCCAAGACTGAAGAGCTCTGAAAATTGCACGGAGTTCCAAAATATTGATCGGAAATCTCACCTCCTGAGATTCCCAAACCCCTTGTGCCGTCAGATACCCCCACACAGCTCCCCAACCTGTAAGACTTGCATCTGTTGAGATTATAGTCCAGGTCGGAAGAACAAAGAAGCCAACTGAACTAAACGATGGTGATCTGTCCACCATGTCAGAGAGTGTTGTAAAATCGGTTTAAAGATATTAATTGAGATATCTTTGAGTAATCCCTGCACCATTGGTTCAGCATACAGAGCTGAAGAGGTCGCATGTGAAAACGAGCAAAGGAGATCGCATCTGATGCGGCAGTCCTAAGACCCAACATTTCCATGCATAAGGCTACCAAAGGGAATGATTGTGACTGAAGGTTTTGACAAGCTGATATCAATGTTAAACTTCTCTTGTCTGACAAGGACAGAGTCATAGACACTGAATTTATCTAGAAACCTAAAAAGGTTACCCTTGTCTGAGGAATCAATGAACTGATTGGTAAATTGATCCTCCAACCATGAACTTGAAGAAACAACACAAGTCGATTCGTATGAGATTCTTCGAAAATGAGAAGACTGAGCAAATACCAAGATATCGTCCAAATAAGGAAATACCAAAACCCTATTCTCTGATTACAGAAAGAAGGGCACCGAGAACCTTTGAAAAAAATTCTTGGAACTGAGGCTAAGCCAAACGGTAGAGCCACAAAACTGGTAATGCTTGTCTAAAAAGAGAATCTCAGACACTAAAAGTGATCTGGATGAATCGGAATATGCAGATACACATCCTGTAAATCTATTGTAGACATATAATGCCCTTGCTAAACAAAAGGCAGGATAGTCCTACAGTAACCATCTTGAATGTTGGTATCCTAACATAATGATTCAATAATGATAGATCCGGAACTGGTCTGAAGGAATTGACCTTCTTTGGTACAATGAAGAGATAAAATAAGACCCCAGCCCCTGTTCCAGAACTGGAACTGGCATAAATACTCCAGCCAACTCTAGATCTGAAACACATTTCAGAAATGCTGAGCCTTTGCTGTGTTAACTGGGACACGGGAAAGAAAAGAATCTCTTAGCAGGAGGCCTTAACTTGAAGCCAATTCTGTACCTTTCTGAAACAATGTTTCTGAAACCAGAGATTAAGAACGGAATTGATCCAAATTTCTTTGAAGAAAACGTAATCTGCCCCATACCAGCTGAGCTGGAATAAGGGCCGCACCTTCATAGGTACTTAGGAGCTGGCTATAGGTTTCTATAAGGCTTGGATATATTCCAAACTGGAAATAGTTTCCAAACTGATACCGTTTCTGAGGATGAAGGATCAGGCTTTTGTTCCTTGTGAGGAAAGGAACGAAAATGATTATTTACCCTGGAAAGAAAGGGAAAGCAAAGTTGACTTAGAAGACATGTCAGCATTCCAAGTTTAATCCATAAAGCTATTCTAGCTAAAATAGCTAGAGACATATACCTGACATCAACTCTAATAATATCAAAAGATGGTATCACCAATAAAATTATTAGCATGTTATAGAATAAAAATAATGCTATAAAATTATGATCTGTTACTTGTTGCGCTAAAGCTTCTAACCAAAAAGTTGAAGCTGCAGCAACATCCGCTAAAAATATAGCAGGTCTAAGAAAATTACCTGAACATAAGTAAGCTTTTCTTAGAAAGGAATCAATTTTCCTATCTAAAGGATCCTTAAATGAAGTACTATCTGCCGTAGGAATAGTAGTACATTAGCAGGAGTAGAGACAGCCCCATAACCTTAGGGATTTTTGTCCCAAAAAACTCTAATCTGTCAGATGGCACAGGATATAATTTGCTTAAACGTCTAGAAGGAGTAAATAAATTACCCAAATTATTCCATTCCCTGGAAATTACTTCAGAAATAGCATCAGGGAGATAAAACACTTCTGGAATAACTACAGGAGATTTAAAAACCTTATTTAAACGTTTACATTTAGTATCAAGAGGACCAGAATCCTCTATTTCTAATGCAAATAACACTTCTTTAAGTAAAGAACGAATAAATTCCATCTTGAACAAATACAAAGATTTATCAGCATCAACCTCTGAGACAGAAACCTCAGAACCAGAAGAACCATTATCAGTATCAGAATGATGATGTTCATTTAAAAATTCATCTGAAAAAAAGAGAAGTTTTAAAAGACTTTTATGTATACTAGAAGGAAAAATAACAGACATAGCCTTCTTAATGGATTTAAAAAATAAAATCTCTTATGTTATCAGGAACACTCTGAAAATTAGATGTTGACGGAACAGCAACAGGTAATGTAACAGTACTAAAGGAAATTTTATCTGCATTAATAAGTTTGACATGACATGCAATACAAATAACAGCTGGAGAAACAGATACCAAAAGTTTATAGCAGATACACTTAGCTTGGTAGCTCCAGCATTGTGCAGTGATTTTCCTGAAGTATCTTCTGACTCAGTTGCAACGTGGAACATCTTGCAATATGTAAAAGAAAAAAACAACATATAAAGCAAAATTGATCAAATTCCTTAAATGACAGTTTCAGGAATGGGAAAAAATGCCAAAGAACAAGCTTCTAGCAACCAGAAGCAATAAAAAATGAGACTTAAATAATGTGGAGACAAAAGTGACGCCCATATTTTTTCGCGCCAAATAAGACGCCCACATTATTTGGCGCCTAAATGCTTTTTGGCGCCAAAAATGACGCCACATCCGGAACGCCGACATTTTTGGCGCAAAATAACGTCAAAGAATGACGCAACTTCCGGCGACACGTATGACGCCGGAAACGGAAATAGAATTTTTGCGCCAAAAAAGTCCGCGCCAAGAATGACGCAATAAAATGAAGCATTTTCAGCCCCCGCGAGCCTAACAGCCCACAGGGAAAAAGTCAAATTTTAAGGTAAAAAATGTTAAATTAAAATGCATTATCCCAAATATGAAACTGACTGTCTGAAAAATAAGGAAAGTTGAACATTCTGAGTCAAGGCAAATAAATGTTTGAATACATATATTTAGAACTTTATAAATAAAGTGCCCAACCATAGCTAGGAGTGTCACAGAAAATAAGACTTACTTACCCCAGGACACTCATCTACATATAGCAGATAGCCAAACCAGTACTGAAACGAGAATCAGCAGAGGTAATGGTATATATAAGAGTATATCGTCGATCTGAAAAGGGAGGTAAGAGATGAATCTCTACGACTGATAACAGAGAACCTATGAAATAGACCCCTTAGAAGGAGATCACTGCATTCAAATAGGCAATACTCTCCTCACATCCCTCTGACATTCACTGCACGCTGAGAGGAAAACCGGGCTCCAACTTGCTGCGGAGCGCATATCAACGTAGAATCTAGCACAAACTTACTTCACCACCTCCATCGGAGGCAAAGTTTGTAAAAACTGAATTGTGGGTGTGGTGAGGGGTGTATTTATAGGCATTTTAAGGTTTGGGAAACTTTGCCCCTCCTGGTAGGAATGTATATCCCATACGTCACTAGCTCATGGACTCTTGCTAATTACATGAAAGAAATTATGTTTTCTTTCATGTAATTAGCAAGAGTCCATGAGCTAGTGACGTATGGGATAATGACTACCCAAGATGTGGATCTTTCCACGCAAGAGTCACTAGAGAGGGAGGGATAAAATAAAGACAGCCAATTCCTGCTGAAAATAATCCACACCCAAAATAAAGTTTAATGAAAAACATAAACAGAAGATTCAAACTGAAACCGCTGCCTGAAGTACTTTTCTACCAAAAACTGCTTCAGAAGAAGAAAATACATCATAATGGTAGAATTTAGTAAAAGTATGCAAAGAGGACCAAGTTGCTGCTTTGCAAATCTGATCAATTGAAGCTTCATTCCTAAACGCCCAGGAAGTAGAAACTGACCTAGTAGAATGAGCTGTAATCCTTTGAGGCGGAGTTTTACCCGACTCGACATAGGCATGATGAATTAAAGATTTCAACCAAGATGCCAAAGAAACGGAAGAAGCTTTCTGGCCTTTTCTAGAACCGGAAAAGATAACAAATAGACTAGAAGTCTTTCGGAAAGACTTAGTAGCTTCAACATAATATTTCAAAGCTCTAACAACATCCAAAGAATGCAACGATTTCTCCTTAGAATTCTTAGGATTAGGACATAATGAGGGAACCACAATTTCTCTACTAATGTTGTTGGAATTCACAACCTTAGGTAAAAATTCAAAAGAAGTTCGCAACACCGCCTTATCCTGATGAAAAATCAGAAAAGGAGACTCACAAGAAAGAGCAGATAATTCAGAAACTCTTCTGGCAGAAGAGATCGCCAAAAGGAACAAAACTTTCCAAGAAAGTAATTTAATGTCCAATGAATGCATGGGTTCAAAAGGAGGAGCTTGAAGAGCCCCCAAAACCAAATTCAAACTCCAAGGAGGAGAAATTGACTTAATGACAGGTTTTATACGAACCAAAGCTTGTACAAAACAATGAATATCAGGAAGATTAGCAATCTTTCTGTGAAAAAGAACAGAAAGAGCAGAGATTTGTCCTTTCAAAGAACTTGCGGATAAACCTTTATCTAAACCATCCTGAAGAAACTGTAAAATTCTCGGAATTCTAAAAGAATGCCAAGAAAAATGATGAGAAAGACACCAAGAAATATAAGTCTTCCAGACTCTATAATATATCTCTCTAGATACAGATTTACGAGCCTGTAACATAGTATTAATCACAGAGTCAGAGAAACCTCTTTGACCAAGAATCAAGCGTTCAATCTCCATACCTTTAAATTTAAGGATTTGAGATCCTGATGGAAAAAAGGACCTTGCGACAGAAGGTCTGGTCTTAGCGGAAGAGTCCACGGATGGCAAGAGGCCATCCGGACAAGATCTGCATACCAAAACCTGTGAGGCCATGCCGGAGCTACCAGCAGAACAAACGAGCATTCCTTCAGAATCTTGGAGATTACTCTTGGAAGAAGAACTAGAGGCGGAAAGATATAGGCAGGATGATACTTCCAAGGAAGTGATAATATATCCACTGCTTCCGCCTGAGGATCCCGGGATCTGGACAGATACCTGGGAAGTTTCTTGTTTAGATGAGACGCCATCAGATCTATTTCTGGAAGCCCCCACATTTGAACAATCTGAAGAAATACCTCTGGGTGAAGAGACCATTCGCCCGGATGCAACGTTTGGCGACTGAGATAATCCGCTTCCCAATTGTCTATACCTGGGATATGAACCGCAGAGATTAGACAGGAGCTGGATTCCGCCCAAACCAGAATTCGAGATACTTCTTTCATAGCCAGAGGACTGTGAGTCCCTCCTTGATGATTGATGTATGCCACAGTTGTGACATTGTCTGTCTGAAAACAAATGAACGATTCTCTCTTCAGAAGAGGCCAAGACTGAAGAGCTCTGAAAATTGCACGGAGTTCCAAAATATTGATCAGTAATCTCACCTCCTGAGATTCCCAAACTCCTTGTGCCGTCAGAGATCCCCACACAGCTCCCCAACCTGTAAGACTTGCATCTGTTGAAATTACAGTCCAGGTCGGAAGAACAAAAGAAGCCCCCTGAATTAAACGATGGTGATCTGTCCACCACGTTAGAGAGTGTCGTACAATCGGTTTTAAAGATATTAATTGAGATATCTTTGTGTAATCCCTGCACCATTGATTCAGCATACAGAGCTGAAGAGGTCGCATGTGAAAACGAGCAAAGGGGATCGCGTCCGATGCAGCAGTCATAAGACCTAGAATTTCCATGCATAAGGCTACCGAAGGGAATGATTGTGACTGAAGGTTTCGACAAGCTGAAATCAATTTTAGACGTCTCTTGTCTGTCAAAGACAGAGTCATGGACACTGAATCTATCTGGAAACCCAGAAAGGTTACCCTTGTCTGAGGAGTCAATGAACTTTTTAGTGATTTGATCCTCCAACCATGATCTTGAAGAAACAACACAAGTCGATTTGTATGAGATTCTGCTAAATGTAAAGACTGAGCAAGTACCAAGATATCGTCCAAATAAGGAAATACCACAATACCCTGTTCTCTGATTACAGACAGAAGGGCACCGAGAACCTTTGTAAAAATTCTTGGAGCTGTAGCTAGGCCAAACGGCAGAGCCACAAACTGGTAATGCTTGTCCAGAAAAGAGAATCTCAGGAACTGATAATGATCTGGATGAATCGGAATATGCAGATATGCATCCTGTAAATCTATTGTGGACATATAATGCCCTTGTTGAACAAAAGGCAAAATAGTCCTTACAGTTACCATTTTGAACGTTGGTATCCTTACATAACGATTCAATATTTTTAGATCCAGAACAGGTCTGAAGGAATTCTCCTTCTTTGGTACAATGAAGAGATTCGAATAAAACCCCAGTCCCTGTTCCAGAACTGGAACTGGCATAATTACTCCAGCCAACTCTAGATCTGAAACACATTTCAGAAAAGCTTGAGCTTTCACTGGATTTACTGGGACACGGGAAAGAAAAAATCTCTTTACAGGAGGTCTTATCTTGAAACCAATTCTGTACCCTTCTGAAACAATGTTCTGAATCCAAAGATTGTGAACAGATTTGATCCAAATGTTTTTGAAAAAACGTAACCTGCCCCCTACCAGCTGAGCTGGAATGAGGGCCGCACCTTCATGTGGACTTAGAAGCTGGCTTTGCTTTTCTAGAAGGCTTGGATTCCAAGAATGACGCAATAAAATGAAGCATTTTCAGCCCCTGCGAGCCTAACAGCCCACAGGGAAAAAAAGTCAAATTTTTAAGGTAAGAAAAATAATTGATTCAAGTGCATTATCCCAAATATGAAACTGACTGTCTGAAAATAAGGAATGTTGAACATCCTGAGTCAACGCAAATAAATGTTTGAATACATATATTTAGAACTTTATAAACAAAGTGCCCAACCATAGCTTAGAGTGTCACAGAAAATAAGACTTACTTACCCCAGGACACTCATCTACATGTTTGTAGAAAGCCAAACCAGTACTGAAACGAAAATCAGCAGAGGTAATGGTATATATATATAAGAGTATATCGTCGATCTGAAAAGGGAGGTAAGAGATGAATCTCTACGACCGATAACAGAGAACCTATGAAATAGACCCCGTAGAAGGAGATCACTGCATTCAAAAATAGGCAATACTCTCCTCACATCCCTCTGACATTCACTGCACGCTGAGAGGAAAACCGGGCTCCAACCTGCTGCGGAGCGCATATCAACGTAGAATCTAGCACAAACTTACTTCACCACCTCCATAGGAGGCAAAGTTTGTAAAACTGAATTGTGGGTGTGGTGAGGGGTGTATTTATAGGCATTTTGAGGTTTGGGAAACTTTGCCCCTCCTGGTGGGAATGTATATCCCATACGTCACTAGCTCATGGACTCTTGCTAATTACATGAAAGAAAGTATATCCAAAACATTTCCAAAGGCTAAATAACCAAGATTCCTCCAAAGTGCATTATCACATCTACCTGACTATCACTACTCCCAAAAACATAATTTATGCTTATCTGATAAATTCATTTCTTTCATGGTGGTGAGAGTCCATTATCCATTACTCCTGGAAATTATTTTATGCAATTAAAATGTCCGGCAGGCAAAATCAAAATGAGTCTGAGACAACTGACTGAAGGCCTTTCATACCAAAGGCTACCTCAGAAGAAGTAAAAACATAAAAATGGTAGAATTTAGTAAAAGAATGCAAAGAAGACCAAGTAGCTGCCTTGCAAATGTCAACAGAAGCCTCATTCTTAAAAGCCCAAGAAGTGGCAACTGATCTGGTAGAATCGGCAGCAATCAGTTTAGGTGGAGGCTGTCCCACCTCCAAGTAAGCCTTGTGGATCAAAAGTTTCAACCAAGAAGCCAAAGAAAACAAAGAATGTTTAAAATCCTTAGTAGCATCTACATAGTACTTCAAGGCTCTTAGAACACCCAAGTTATGAAGATGCTTCTCTCTAAGGAACTCTTAGGATTAGGACATAAAGAAGGGACAACAATATAATTTCATGATTCAGATAAAACATGTAATTTTAAGCAACTTTCTAATTTACTCCTATTATCATTTTTTCTTTGTTCTCTTGGTTTCTTTATTTGAAAAAGCAGGAATGTAAGCTTACGAGCCAGCCCATCTTTGGTTCAGCACCCTGGGTAGCGCTTGCTGATTGGCAGCTATATTGATCATGGTTAAACAAATGTTCTTTAACTTCATTGTTTGATATTATTTCTGTATTGTTTTATAGCACTAAATGCAATATAGCTTTATTCCTTGTTGGCAACTCTATAAAGGCAGGATAAATAAAGTAACCTTACACCTAAATAAAGTGGCCTTTGGAAGCAATTACATCTTATCTCCTTACCAGAGGCTAAAGCAAGCTTCAGGAGCTTAATTATCCGTATAGCAACGGATGAGCATTAACCCGACAACAGGCCGAACATACAGATATGCACAAGAGACTAAGGGCATTAAAAATGAAACATGCTCAAAAAACCAGCACGTAATTGTCATCGGCGCGTGCCATTTTTTTGCACGCAATCACCCACCAATGATTGCACGCAAGCAATCTGATGTATGAAAAAAAACGATGTGCAATACTAAACAGAAGCACGAAAAAAAAAAGAACGACGTGGACAAACAAGCTGACGTGTGAAAATAATAAATACTTAACATATTTCAAGGCCTACATAGGGTGAAATAAGATACTTATATACACAATATAATAATATAAATATTCCCAATCCTAAAATGCCTGACACAATGTTCCCCAGGCTATGATATACCCATAAGAGTATATATTAATAGCTTATATTAATAGCTTATATGCAAAGCTAGTGCCAACAACAACCCACAAACTTACCTACTGGACTTACCATAAGCAGAAAAAACTCAATACAGTAGATAGCCAATCCAGTGCTGTACATGTGACAGCAGAGGATCTAAATATATCATGCCCTGGCATGAAGAAACAACAACAAAATAAAGCCTTGCACAAAATAACCATTCAAAGAAGAAAATATGACAACAACAACAAAATAAACCCTTATACAAAAAAAAAACACATTAAAAAAAACCCATTTCCACACACACACAAAAAAATAAAAGTAACTTTACCGATAATTTTCTTTCGGGATGATGATAGTTTACAGATACATAACATGTGGGATATACTCCAGGCCACTAGAAGGCTACCAAGAAACCACACAATCCCTCCCACCTTCCATCTCCCCTTAATTAAACATATAGTTAAACAGAGAAAAGGAAACAGGTAGGAAAGACAAAAGCAGGGTCTAGCGAGGAGTAAATTAGAACTATCACCCACCAAAACAATACATTTTAAATGGACTATAATCATCCCAAAAGATAATGTACACATAAATGTTGTTTTCTTTCTTATGATGATGCAAAAACATCAAACAATTGGAGAACGTATGCAGAGAAAACCATGTTGCAGCTTGCAAATTTGCTCCAAGGATACATAATTTTTGAAAGCCCAGGAAGTAGCAACTAATCTTGTGAAATGAGCAGTGATCCACTTTGAGAGAAACTTTGCCGCCACCAAATAGGCTTTTTAAATAATCTGTTTAAAGGGACACTGAACGCAATTCTTTTCTTTCTTGATTCAGATAGAGCATGCAATTTTAAGCAACTTACTAATTTACTCCTATTATCAAATTGTCTTCATTCTCTTGGTATCTTTATATGAAAAGCAAGAATGTAAGTTTAGATGCCAGCCCATTTTTGGTGAACAACCTGAGTTGTTCTTGCTGATTGGTGGATTAATTTAACCGACCAATAAACAAATGCTGTCCAGTGTGCTGAATAAAAAAACAATTTATGTAAGAACTTACCTGATAAATTCATTTCTTTCATATTAGCAAGAGTCCATGAGCTAGTGACGTATGGGATATACATTCCTACCAGGAGGGGCAAAGTTTCCCAAACCTTAAAATGCCTATAAATACACTCCTCACCACACCCACAATTCAGTTTAACGAATAGCCAAGAAGTGGGGTGATAAAAAAGGAGCGAAAGCATCAAAAAATAAGGAATTGGAATAATTGTGCTTTATACAAAAAAATCATAACCACCACAAAAAGGGTGGGCCTCATGGACTCGTGCTAATATGAAAGAAATGAATTTATCAGGTAAGTTCTTACATAAATTATGTTTTCTTTCATGTAATTAGCAAGAGTCCATGAGCTAGTGACGTATGGGATAGCAGATACCCAAGATGTGGAACTTCCACGCAAGAGTCACTAGAGAGGGAGGGATAAAATAAAGCCAGCCAATTCCGCTGAAAAAATAATCCACAACCCAAATCAAAAGTTTTAATCTTATAATGAAAAAAACTGAAATTATAAGCAAACGAATCAAACAGAAACAGCTGCCTGAAGTACTTTTCTACCAAAAACTGCTTCAGAAGAAGAAAACACATCAAAATGGCAGAATTTAGTAAAATTATGCAAAAAAGACCAAGTCATTGCTTTGCAAATGTGATCAATAGAAGCTTCATTCTTAAAAAGCCCAGGAAGTAGAATTTACCTAGTAGAATGAGCCGTAATCCTCTGAGGCGGGAATCCACCCGACTCAAAATAAGCATGATGAATCAAAAGTTTAACCAAGATGCCAAATAAATGGCAGAACCCTTTTGATCTTCCTAAAACCAGAAAAGATAACAAAGAGACTAGAAGCCTGCCTAAAATCTGAATAGCTTCAACATAGGATTTCAAAACTCTTACCATATCCAAAGAATGAAAGAATCTTGCCAAAGAAGTCTTAGGAAAACAAGAATTCCTCCCTAATGTAGTTAGAATTTACAACTTTAGGTAAGAATTGAAATGAGGACAGCAAAAAGCACCTTACCCTGATGAAAAAATCAGAAAAAGGAGATTCACAAGAAAAAACAGATAATTCAAAAACTGTTCTAGCTGAAGAGAAAAAAGAAAAATACTTTCCATGAAAGTAATTAATGTCCAGAGCAAGCATCTGCTCAAATAGAAGAGCCTGAAAAGCCTTCAGAACCAAATTAAAACTCCAAGGAGGAGAAATTGGCTTAATGACGGGTTTGATATGAATCAAAGCCTGAACAAAATGATGAATATCAGGAAGCAACACTGTCTTATTCTGATGAAAAATCAGAAAAGGAAATTCACAAAAAAGAGCAGATAACTCAGAAACTCTTCTAGCAGAAGAGATAGCCAAGAGGAACAATACTTTCCAAGAAAGTAATTTAATGTTCAGAGAATGCATAGGTACAAACGGAGGAGCCTGCAAAGCCCTCAGCACCAAATTGAGACTCCAAAGAGGAGAGATTAACTTAATGACAGGCTTGATATGAACCAAAGTCTGTACAAAACAATGAATATCAGGATGATTAGCAATCTTTCTGTGAAAAAAGAACAGAAAGAGTAGAAATTTGTCCTATCAAGGAACTGAAAACAAAACCTTATCCAAACCAACCTGAAGAAATTATAAAATTCTAGGAATTCTAAAAGAATGCCAAGAAAATTGAGAAAAACACTAAGAAATGTAGGTCTTCCAAACTCAATAATAAATCTTTCTAGAGACAGATTTACGAGCCTGAAACATAGTATTAATCAATGAGTCAGAGAAACCTCTATGACTAAAAATCAAGCGTTCAATCTCCATCCCTTCAAATTTAAAGATTTGAGATCCTGATGGAAAAATGGGCCTTGAGAAAGAAGGTCTGTTCTTAACGGAAGAGTCCAAGGGTGGCAACTGGCCATCCAAATGAGATCCGCATAACAAAACCTGAGAGGCCATGCTGGAGCCACCAGCAGTACAAACAAACACTCCATTAGAATTTTGGAAATCACTTTTGGAAGAAGAACTAAAGGCGAAAGGATATAGACAAAATGATAATTCCAAGGAAATATCAATGCATACCCTACTTCCGCCTGAGGATCCCCGGACCTGAATAGGCCCCTGGGAAGTTCTTTATTCAGATGAGATGCCAACAGATCTATTTCTGGAAACCCTTACATCTGAAAAATTGAAAAACATATCTGGGTAAGAGAGACCATTCTCCCGGAAGTAAAGCTTGATTAACAGAGATAATCCGCTTCACAAATGTCTATACCTGGGAAAAAGACCACAGAATTTAGATAGGAGCTGGATTTAACCGAAGCAAATATCCGAGATACTTTTGCCCCAGCCTAAGGACTGATAGTCCCACCATGATGATTGACATATACCACAGTTATGACATTGTCTGAAAAACAATAAATGTCTCTTCTTCAAAAGAAACTAACTGAAGAACTCTGAGAATGCACGGAGTTCTAAAATATCAAATGGTAATCTCGCCTCCTGAGATTTCCAAACCCCTTGTGCTGACAGAGATCCTCAGACAGCCTCCCAACCAAAAAGACTCACATCTGTAGAGATCATGGTCCAGGTTGAAAGAAACGAAGAGACCTGTAACACTAAATGAAGGTGAACTTAAACATCAAATCAAGATAGTTAAACATTAGGATCTGAAGATTTAAAATGTGAAATCCTAGAATCCCTGCACCATTATTCAGCATAAAAAACTGGAAAGGTTTTCCATGAAAATTAGCAAAGGGAATTGAATCCAACGCTGCAGCCATAAAACCTAAAACTTCCATGTATATATAGCAACTGAAGGAAATAATAGAGACTGACGGTACCGACAGACGGAACCCAATAAAATTGTCACTTGTCTGATTAGAGACAAAGACAGTGACCCAAACTATCTGGAAACCTAAAAAAGGTGACCCTTGTGTGAGGAATCAAGAGCTTTTGAAAAAAAGATCCTCTATGTCCTGAAAGAACAAAGTTGAATCATATGAGATTCCGCAGCCTCAGAAAATAATCTGAATGAAAACAGAAAATGAAGATATGCATCTATTGTATCTAATGAAAACAAATAATGCCATCACTGACCAACAAAAGGCAGAATAGTTTTGAATAAAACCCCAAAACCCAGTTCCTAAAAATGGAACTGGAAGAAATACCCCAGAAGATTCCAGGACTGAGCAGCGCTTGAACCCCAACGGGTGATCAGCCGCGCTTCAACATTATCCCAAAATATATAGGACCGAAACACACTTAACGAAAGTGTTAGCCTTACTGGAATAGCTGGAATATCATAGAGAAAAAAGACTTCTCACAGACTGTTTACTCTGAACTTAATTCTGTACCTAAAATCAAAGAAATTTGCAAAACAACAAATTTAAAAAAAAATCTTAACCTGCCCCTTACCAGCCAAACTGGAATACAGCACATACATTGCAATTTTAGGGAGATGATTTTGAACTAAAAGATTTCCAATTAAAAACATGTTACTTGGGAATGTGTTTCTTAAAAAGAACAACCAAACTGAAATAAGCTTAAAGTTTTAATCTTAGAACTCAATCTTGAAGCCCAGAGTAACAGTTAAGAATTAAATCCAATTATAAACCAAATAATTGATTATTTTAGAAAAAAAGAAATATGGATTTTTAGAAATCACAAAATTCTTCTAGCTAAAACAGCTAAAGACATAGATTAAACTTAATTTGCAAAAATATTTAATAAAATGAAGACACAAATGAAACTATTAGCATGATAACCCAGTTAAAGGACCAGTCAACACACTGAACTTGCATAACAAATGCAAAACAACAAGACAAATGCAACAGCACCTAGTCTAGTAGATTTTGTCCCTTTAACAATGCTAAAATAAATCATAATCTGATACTTGATCTGAAAGTAAACAGAAAAAAGAAGCAATTGCAACATCATTCAAATAAATCACAGGTCCAAGAAAAGAACCTGAAAATAAATAATTTTCCTTAAATAAGATACAACCATCTAAAGGAAAATAAATACTATTTTGCTATAGAAACAATAGCATAATTAGCAGGAGTAGAGATAGCCCCATTAAATTGGAGAACCCTCAACATTGAAATTAACTGCCGGCAAAGAATATAGTTTAAAACCTTTGAAGAAGGAATAAAAGAAAATTCTCAGCCTATTCCATTCCCTAGTATGAGGAACTGGAAAAAAACCTCTGAAAACACAGAAGAATAAACGAGCAGAAATAGCGTTAGCTAGTCTTGAAAAAGAACTAGTTACCTTAATATCCAAAATAATCAATACCTTTTCAACAAAGAACAAATGTACTTTAATAAAAAAATAAAATAAAAAACAGAATTTATGTTTACCTGATAAATTTCTTTCTCCTACGGTGTGTCCGGTCCACGGCTTCATCCTTACTTGTGGGGATATTCTCATTCCCTACAGGAAATGGCAAAGAGAGCACAACAGCAGAGCTGTCCATATAGCTCCCCCTCTAGCTCCGCCCCCCAGTCATTCGACCGACGGTCAGGAGAAAAAGGAGAACCATAGGGTGCAGTGGTGACTGTAGTGTATAAAAAACAAAAATTATAAACCTGACTAAAAGCCAGGGCGGGCCGTGGACCGGACACACCGCAGGAGAAAGAAATTTATCAGGTAAACATAAATTCTGTTTTCTCCTACATTGGTGTGTCCGGTCCACGGCTTCATCCTTACTTGTGGGAACCAATACCAAAGCTTTAGGACACGGATGAAGGGAGGGAACAAGTCAGGTAACCTAAACGGAAGGCACCACTGCTTGTAAAACCTTTCTCCCAAAAATAGCCTCCGAAGAAGCATAAGTATCGAATTTGTAAAATTTGGCAAAAGTATGCAGAGAAGACCACGTTGCTGCCTTACAGATCTGTTCAACAGAAGCCTCGTTCTTGAAGGCCCATGTGGAAGCCACAGCTCTAGTAGAATGAGCAGTAATTCGTTCAGGAGGCTGCCGTCCGGCAGTCTCATAAGCCAATCGGATGATGCTTTTTAACCAGAAGGAGAAAGAGGTAGCAGTAGCTTTCAGACCTCTCCTCTTACCAGAATAGACGACAAACAATGAAGATGTCTGTCTAAAATATTTTGTTGCTTCTAAATAGAATTTTAAAGCACGAACCACATCTAGATTGTGTAACAAGCGTTCCTTTTTAGAAACTGCATTAGGACACAGAGAAGGAACAACTATCTCCTGGTTAATATTCCTATTGGAAACCACTTTTGGAAGAAAACCAGGTTTTGTACGAAAAACAACCTTATCTGTATGGAACACCAGATAGGGTGAATTACACTGCAAAGCAGACAATTCAGTAACTCTTCTAGCAGAAGAAATAGCAACCAAAAACAAAACTTTCCAAGATAGTAACTTAATATCTATGGAATGTAAAGGTTCAAACGGAACCCCTTGAAGAACAGAAAGAACTAGATTTAGACTCCATGGAGGAGTCACAGGTCTGTAGACAGGCTTGATTCTGACCAATGCCTGTACGAACGCCTGAACATCTGGCACAGCTGCCAGACGTTTATGTAACAAGACAGACAGAGCAGATATCTGTCCCTTTAAAGAACTAGCTGACAGACCTTTCTCCAAACCTTCTTGGAGAAAGGAAAGAATCCTTGGAATTCTAATTTTACTCCATGAGTCACCCTTGGATTCGCACCAATAGAGATATTTCTGCCATATCTTATGGTAAATTCTCCTGGTTACAGGCTTTCTAGCCTGGACCAAAGTATCTATAACTGATTCCGAAAACCCACGCTTAGATAGAATCAAGCGTTCAATCTCCAAGCAGTCAGCTGTAGAGAAACTAGGTTTGGATGTTCGAATGGGCCTTGCACTAGAAGGTCCTGTCTCAATGGTAGCTTCCATGGTGGAACCGATGACATAGTCACCAGGTCTGCATACCAAGTCCTGCGTGGCCACGCAGGAGCTATTAGAATCACCGAAGCCTTCTCCTGTTTGATCCTGGCTACTAGCCTGGGGAGTAAAGGAAACAGTGGAAAGACATACGCTAGATTGAATGACCAAGGCGCCACCAATGCATCCACCAATGTCGCCTTGGGATCCCTGGACCTGGACCCGTAGCGTGGAACTTTGGAGTTCTGACAAGACGCCATCAGATCCAGATCTGGAATGCCCCATAGTTGAGTTAGCTGGGCAAAGACCTCCGGGTGAAGTTCCCACTCCCCCGGATGGAAAGTCTGACGACTCAAATAATCCGCCTCCCAGTTATCTACTCCTGGGATGTGAATTGCAGATAGATGGCAGGAGTGATCCTCCGCCCATTTGATGATCTTGGATACTTCTCTCATCGCCAGGGAACTCTTTGTTCCTCCCTGATGATTGATGTACGCTACAGTCGTCATGTTGTCCGACTGAAATCTTATGAACTTGGCCTTCGCTAGCTGAGGCCAAGCCAGGAGCGTATTGAATATCGCTCTTAGTTCCAAAATGTTTATCGGGAGAAGAGATTCTTCCCGAGACCATAGACCCTGAGCTTTCAGGGAGTCCCACACCGCGCCCCAGCCTAGGAGACTGGCGTCGGTCGTGATAATGATCCACTCTGGTCTGCGGAAACTCATTCCCTGCGACAGGTGATCCTGAGCCAACCACCAGAGAAGCGAGTCTCTGGTTTCCTGGTCCATCTGTATCTGGGGAGACAAGTCTGCATAATCCCCATTCCATTGCTTGAGCATGCACAATTGCAGTGGTCTTAGATGAATTCTGGCAAATGGGACAATGTCCATTGCCGCCACCATTAGACCTATAACCTCCATGCACTGCGCCACAGACGGCTGAGCAATGGCATGAAGAACTCGACAAGCTTTTGAGAGTTTTGACTTCCTGACCTCCGTCAGAAAGATTTTCATTTCTGCCGAATCTATTATTGTTCCCAGGAAGGGAACCCTTGTGACCGGGGACAGAGAACTTTTTTCTACGTTCACCTTCCACCCGTGAGACCTTAGAAAGGCTAGAACAATATCCGTGTGAGCCTTGGCTCTGGGAAGAGACGACCCCTGTATTAAGATGTCGTCTAGGTAAGGTGCTACTACAATGCCCCGCGGTCTTAGTACCGCTAGAAGTGACCCTAGCACCTTTGTGAAAATTCTTGGAGCAGTGGCCAACCCGAAGGGAAGGGCCACAAACTGGTAATGCTTGTCCAGAAAGGTGAATCTTAGGAACTGATGGTGATTTTTGTGGATTGGAATTTGCAGGTATGCATCCTTAAGGTCCACAGTAGTCATATATTGACCTTCCTGGATCATAGGCAGAATTGTTCGAATTGTTTCCATCTTGAATGATGGAACTCTGAGAAATATGTTTAGGATTTTTAAGTCCAGAATTGGCCTGAACATTCCCTCCTTTTTGGGAACTACAAACAGGTTTGAGTAAAAACCCAGTCCTTGTTCTGCTTTTGGAACTGGGTGAATCACTCCCATTTTGATAAGGTCTTCTACGCAATGTAAGAATGCCTGTTTCTTTGTCTGGTCTGAAGACAAGCGAGAAAGATGAAACCTTCCCTTTGGTGGAAGGTCCTTGAATTCTAGGAGATACCCCTGAGAGACAATCTCTAAAGCCCAGGGGTCTGGAACATCTCTTGTCCAAGCCTGAACAAAGAGAGAGAGTCTGCCCCCCACCAGATCCGGTCCCGGATCGGGGGCTATCCTTTCATGCTGACTTGGTTGGAGCAGCAGGCTTCTTGGCCTGTTTTCCCTTGTTCCAGCCATGCAATGGTTTCCATGCTGGTTTGGACTGGGATGTGTTACCCTCTTGTCTAGAGGCTGTAGAGCTAGAAGCCGGTCCGTTCCTGAAATTGCGAAAGGAACGAAAATTAGACTTATTTTTTGCTTTGCAAGGTCTATCCTGTGGAAGGGCGTGGCCCTTTCCCCCAGTGATGTCTGAAATAATCTCTTTCAATTCTGGCCCGAATAGGGTCTTACCCTTGAAAGGAATATTAAGTAATTTATTTTTGGACGACACGTCCGCCGACCAAGATTTTAGCCAAAGCGCTCCACTATTGCAAAACCTGAATTTTTCTTAAGTAAACCTTGTAGTTTTTTATCCATAGGATCCTTGAAAGCGCAACTGTCCTCTATTGGTATAGTTGTGCGCTTAGCTAATGTAGAAACTGCCCCCTCTACCTTAGGGACCGTCTGCCATGCGTCCCTTCTGGGGTCAACAATGGGGAACATTTTCTTAAATATAGGAGGGGGAACAAAAGGAACACCTGGCTTCTCCCACTCCTTAGTAACTATATCTGCCACCCTCTTGGGTATCGGAAACGCCTCAGACTGCACTGGAACTTCTAAAAATTTGTCCATTTTGCACAATTTTTCTGGAATCACCAAAGGATCACAATCATCCAGAGTAGTTAGCACCTCCTTAAGTAGGGCGCGGAGGTGTTATAGTTTAAATTTAAATGCAATGGTATCAGTCTCTGCCTGCTGAGAAACTTTTCCTGTGTCAGAAATTTCTCCCTCAGACAGGCCCTCCCTCACCACCAACTCAGATTGATGTGAGGGTACCACAGATGAATTATCCCCTGCGTCTGCTTGCTCATCCTCTGTATATAAAACTGAGCAATCACGCTTTCAAGGATAAACAGGCAGCTTGGATAAAAATGCTTCTAAAGAATTATTCATTACTGCCGCTAATTGCTGCATAGTAACAGCCATAGGCGCGTCAGATGTACTAGGTATCGCTGGCGCGGGCAAAGCTGGCGTTGACACAGGAGAGGATGATGAACTATCCCCACTACCTTCATTTGAAGAATCATCTTGGGCAACATTTTTAAATATGACAGTACTGTCCTTTATTTGTTTGGACCCTATGGCACAATTTGCACAAACATTTAATGGTGGAACCACCTTATCCTCCATGCACACAGAACATAGGCTATCTGAAGGCACAGACATGTTAGACAAACCTTCTTTAATGCAAAAAAATAATTTTAGACAAAAACGTTACTGTCTCTTTAAATAATAAAGGAGCACACTTTATTACTGAAACGTCAGAAAAACAACAAAGCAATATCCAATTTTTCTGAAATTTTCACCGTAGTTTCTTAAAGCTATGAAAGTATTGCACACCAAGTTTTATAACAATTGACCCTTAAATGCCCAAACCGGAGCCGATAACAGCAATCAACCGGTTAATACACTACAGTCCCCTGCCACAGTCTCCACCGCAGCTTTTACCTTCCTTATGGGTTATCAAAAAACGAATAAACCTCTTATAAGTCCTTTTCTAAGCCTCTTGACTTCCCACGTGAAGCTGCATGAACCTTCTGCTGAAAGTCAACTGCGCAACTGAGGCGCGAAAATGAGACCTCCTCCCACTGTCATCCAGAGTGAAGGGGCCTTTCTGACCAAAATAGGTGTCTAAACGGCTGCCAGGCGCAACTAACATACCCAAAAAGTGTTTTAAAGTTTGAAAAAACACTTGAAGACACTTAAACATGATAAAAAGCAAACGACTTAGCCCACAATAGTGTCAACCAGCATAGAGCCCTAGATATAAGCCTTAATTCTGTTACTGAGTCTAAGAAAATGGCTTACCTATCCCCTAAGGCAGAGCTTTCTAAACTTTTCATCTTGGTGACACACTTTTTAGACCTACATCATTTTGTGACACAGTAAATCAGTAGTACTAGAAAAAAGGAGGTTAAACTAACTTGTTTTAAGAGATACGGACACATACATAAATTTTATAATAGCTAAATTTATTTACAAGTATACAAGTAACAGTATGTATGTTCAAGAATTAAAAAAAAGTTTATAATAACTACACCAATAACTACTTACTATTTTAATGGGATGTATGAGGTTGATGGGATGAACACAATTTCTGAATATTTGGTGGAATATTAGATAAAGACACATTTCATCATCAAGCATTTTTAAGCTTCCACTTCCTATCCATATATCAAGAGCAGGAGCAGCAATGCACTACTGGGAGTTAGCTGCAAAAAAAAACCCCACTGACTTATGCTCAGTGTTTAAGCTGCCCCCCTCAGAGCTCGGTGAGTCCGATTGACTACTGCTCACGCTGCAAACACACTGCTGTCCCACTCACTGACTACACATGCAGTCGCAAACCAATTAAGGAGACTACACGTGCAGTCAGGAGCCAATGTGCCGCCAAAGCCACTATTTGGAATAGTTTCAGTTCCCACTGAGCTGTGCCAATAGGTTAAGATGATCTGTGACCCCCTAAGTATCAATCACGTGTCAACCATGTGATATGCGTAGCAGGCAGGTGGAAAGTCAGAAACCCAAAAACATTTTTAAAATAATTTTGTGCTGAAGCAGGGACACACCTACACACTGCTGCCGACACACTAGTGTGTCTCGACACACAGTTTGGAAAGCACTGCCCTAAGGGATAACTGACAGACTTCTAGCATTACTTGGTTTTGTTAGAATAGTGACTGATCATACCTGAAGCAGATAAGCCTGCAAACTGTTCCCCCTTGAAAGTTCTCTGGTTCAACAATCCTACGTGGGAACAGCAAACGATTTTAGTTACTGGTGCTAAAATCATATTCCTCATGAACAGAAATCTTCTTCATTTTCTGTTGCAGAGTAAATAGTACAAACCGGCACTATTTTAAAATAACAAAATAAAAAACTACAACTAACACCACATACTCTTTACCATCCCCGTGGAGATGCTACTTGTACAGAGCGGCAAAGAGAATGACTGGGGGGCGGAGCTAGAGGGGGAGCTATATGGACAGCTCTGCTGTTGTGCTCTCTTTGCCATTTCCTGTAGGGAATGAGAATATCCCCACAAGTAAGGATGAAGCCGTGGACCGGACACACCAATGTAGGAGAAAAGTAGATTTGTTAGTGTCAATATCTGATGAAGAAAATTCTGAATGAGAAAAAACATCATCAGAGAAGGATAAATCAGTATGTTGTTGGTTATTTGAAACTTCAATAATTAAAAAAGAAGTGAAAAAGACCTAAAAATTTTATTAGAAGGCACGATGTCAGACAAAGCCTTTAAAATAGAATCAGAAAAATATTTTTATAAATCTTCTAAGTATTTCTTGTACATAAGATGTAAAAAATATAATTTATGCTTACCTGATAAATTCATTTCTCCTGTAGTGTAGTCAGTCCACGGGTCATCCATTACTTATGGGATTATAACTCCTCCCTAACAGGAAGTGCAAGAGGATCACCCAAGCAGAGCTGCCATATAGCTCCTCCCCTCTACATCATATCCAGTCATTCGACCGAAACCATACGAGAAAGGAGAAACTATAGGGTGCAGTGGTGACTGGAGTTTAATTAAAATTTAGACCTGCCGTAAAAACAGGGCGGGCCGTGGACTGACTACACTACAGGAGAAATGAATTTATCCGGTAAGCATAAATTATATTTTCTCCTGTTAAGTGTAGTCAGTCCACGGGTCATCCATTACTTATGGGATACCAATACCAAAGCTAAAAGTACACGGATGACGGGAGGGACAGGCAGGATCTTTACACGGAAGGAACCACTGCCTGTAGAACCTTTCTCCCAAAAACAGCCTCCGAAGAAGCAAAAGTGTCAAATTTGTAAAATTTTGAAAAAGTGTGAAGTGAAGACCAAGTTGCAGCCTTGCAAATCTGTTCAACAGAGGCCTCATTCTTAAAGGCCCAAGTGGAAGCCACAGCTCTAGTAGAATGAGCTGTAATCCTTTCAGGAGGCTGCTGTCCAGCAGTCTCATAGGCTAAACGTATTATGCTACGAAGCCAAAAAGAGAGAGAGGTAGCCGAAGCTTTTTGACCTCTCCTCTGTCCAGAATAAACGACAAACAGGGAAGAAGTTTGACGAAAATCTTTAGTTGCCTGCAAATAAAATTTCAGGGCACGGACGACGTCCAGATTGTGCAAAAGTCGTTCCTTCTTTGAAGAAGGGTTAGGGCACAATGATGGAACAACAATCTCTTGATTGATATTCTTGTTAGTGACTACCTTAGGTAAGAACCCAGGTTTAGTACGCAGAACTACCTTGTCTGAATGAAAAATCAGATAAGGAGAATCACAATGTAAGGCCGATAACTCAGAGACTCTTCGAGCCGAGGAAATAGCCATTAAAAACAGAACTTTCCAAGATAACAGCTTGATATCGATGGAATGAAGGGGTTCAAACGGAACACCTTGCAGAACGTTAAGAACCAAGTTTAAGCTCCATGGCGGAGCAACAGTCTTAAACACAGGCTTAATCCTAGCCAAAACCTGACAAAAAGCCTGAACGTCTGGAACTTCTGCCAGATGTTTGTGTAAAAGGATAGACAGAGCTGAAATCTGTCCCTTTAACGAACTAGCAGATAAACCCTTTTCTAAACCCTCTTGTAGAAAAGACAATATCCTAGGAATCCTAACCTTACTCCATGAGTAACTCTTGGATTCGCACCAATATAAGTATTTACGCCATATTTTATGGTAAATTTTCCTGGTAACAGGTTTCCTAGCCTGTATTAAGGTATCAATCACTGACTCCGAGAATCCACGCTTTGATAGAATCAAGCGTTCAATCTCCATGCAGTCAGCCTCAGAGAAATTAGATTTGGATGTTTGAAAGGACCCTGAATCAGAAGGTCCTGTCTCAGAGGCAGAGACCATGGTGGACAGGACGGCATGTCCACTAGATCTGCATACCAGGTCCTGCGTGGCCACGCAGGCGCTATTAGAATCACCGATGCTCTCTCCTGTTTGATCCTGGCAATCAATCGAGGAAGCATCGGGAAAGGTGGAAACACATAAGCCATGTTGAAGACCCAAGGTGCTGTCAGAGCATCTATCAGCACCGCTCCCGGGTCCCTGGACCTGGATCCGTAACAAGGAAGCTTGGCGTTCTGGCGAGACGCCATGAGATCCAGATCTGGTTTGCCCCAATGATGAAGCAGTTGGGCAAACACCTCCGGATGAAGTTCCCACTCCCCCGGATGAAAGGTCTGGCGACTTAGAAAATCGGCCTCCCAGTTCTCCACGCCTGGGATGTGGATCGCTGACAGGTGGCAAGAGTGAGACTCTGCCCAGCGAATTATCTTTGAGACTTCCATCATCGCTAGGGAACTCCTTGTTCCTCCTTGATGGTTGATGTAAGCCACAGTCGTGATGTTGTCCGACTGAAACCTGATGAACCTCAGAGTTGCTAACTGAGGCCAAGCCAGAAGAGCATTGAAAATTGCTCTTAATTCCAGAATGTTTATTGGAAGGAGTCTCTCCTCCTGAGTCCATGATCCCTGAGCCTTCAGGGAATTCCAGACTGCGCCCCAACCTAGAAGGCTGGCGTCTGTTGTTACAATCGTCCAATCTGGCCTGCCGAAGGGCATCCCCTTGGACAGATGTGGCCGAGAAAGCCACCATAGAAGAGAATCTCTGGTCTCTTGATCCAGATTTAGCAGAGGGGACAAATCTGAGTAATCCCCATTCCACTGACTTAGCATGCACAATTGCAGCGGTCTGAGATGCAGGCGCGCAAATGGTACTATGTCCATTGCCGCTACCATTAAGCCGATTACCTCCATGCACTGAGCCACTGACGGGTGTTGAATGGAATGAAGGACATGGCAAGCATTTAGAAGTTTTGATAACCTGTCCTCCGTCAGGTAAATTTTCATTTCTACAGAATCTATAAGAGTCCCTAGAAAGGGAACTCTTGTGAGTGGCAATAGAGAACTCTTTTCTACGTTCACCTTCCACCCATGCGACCTTAGAAATGCCAGAACTATCTCTGTATGAGACTTGGCAGTTTGGAAACTTGACGCTTGTATCAGAATGTCGTCTAGGTACGGAGCTACCGCTATGCCTCGCGGTCTTAGTACCGCCAGAAGAGAGCCCAGAACCTTTGTAAAGATTCTTGGAGCCGTAGCTAACCCGAAGGGAAGAGCTACAAACTGGTAATGCCTGTTTAGGAAGGCAAATCTTAGATACCGGTAATGATCCTTGTGAATCGGTATGTGAAGGTAGGCATCCTTTAAATCCACTGTGGTCATGTACTGACCCTCTTGGATCATGGGTAAGATGGCTCGAATAGTTTCCATTTTGAACGATGGAACTCTTAGGAATTTGTTTAGGTCTTTAAGTCCAAGATTGGTCTGAAGGTTCCCTCTTTTTTGGGAACCACAAACAGATTTGAATAGAATCCTTGCCCGTGTTCCGACCGCGGAACTGGGTGGATCACTCCCATTAGTAAGAGGTCTTGTACACAGCGTAGAAACGCCTCTTTCTTTATCTGGTTTGCTGATAACCTTGAAAGATGAAATCTCCCTTGTGGAGGAGAAGCTTTGAAGTCCAGAAGATATCCCTGAGATATGATTTCCAACGCCCAGGGATCCTGGACATCTCTTGCCCAAGCCTGGGCAAAGAGAGAAAGTCTGCCCCCCACTATATCCGTTTCCGGATCGGGGGCCCTCACTTCATGCTGTCTTAGGGGCAGCAGCAGGTTTTCTGGCCTGCTTGCCCTTGTTCCAGGACTGGTTAGGTTTCCAGCCCTGTCTGTAGCGAGCAACAGTTCCTTCCTGTCTTGGAGCGGAGGAAGTTGATGCTGCTCCTGCCATGAAGTTACGAAAGGCACGAAAATTATACTGTTTAGCCTTTGGTTTGGCCCTGTCTTGAGGCAGGGCATGGCCCTTACCTCCAGTAATGTCAGCGATAATTTCTTTCAAGCCGGGCCCGAATAATGTCTGCCCTTTGAAAGGAATATTAAGCAATTTAGATTTAGAAGTCACATCAGCTGACCAGGATTTAAGCCACAGCGCTCTGCGCGCTTGAATGGCGAATCCGGAGTTCTTAGCCGTAAGTTTGGTTAAGTGTACTACGGCATCAGAAATAAATGAATTAGCTAGCTTAAGGGCTTTAAGCTTGTTCATAATCTCATCCAATGGAGCTGTGCTAAGGGTCTCTTCCAGAGACTCAAACCAGAATGCCGCCGCAGCAGTGACAGGCGCGATGCATGCAAGGGGTTGTAATATAAAACCTTGCTGAACAAACATTTTCTTAAGGTAACCCTCTAACTTTTTATCCATTGGATCTGAAAAAGCACAGCTATCCTCCACCGGGATAGTGGTGCGCTTAGCCAGAGTAGAAACTGCTCCCTCCACCTTAGGGACCGTCTACCATAGGTCCCGTGTGGTGGCGTCTATTGGAAACATTTTTCTAAATATAGGAGGGGGTGAAAAGGGCACACCGGGTCTATCCCACTCCTTGTTAACAATTTCTGTAAGCCTTTTAGGTATAGGAAAAACGTCAGTACACGCCGGTACCGCAAAATATTTATCCAGCCTACATACTTTCTCTGGAATTGCAACCGTGTTACAATCATTCAGAGCCGCTAATACCTCCCCTAGTAATACACGCAGGTTCTCAAGCTTAAATTTAAAATTTGAAATCTCTGAATCCAGTTTACTTGGATCAGATCCGTCACCCACAGAATGAAGCTCTCCGTCCTCATGTTCTGCAAATTGTGACGCAGTATCAGACATGGCTCTACTATTATCAGCGCACTCTGTTCTTACCCCAGAGTGATCGCGTTTACCTCTTAATTCTGGCAATTTAGATAGTACTTCAGTCATAACATTAGCCATGTCTTGCAAAGTGATTTGTATGGGCCGCCCTGATGTACTTGGCGCCACAATATCACGCACCTCCTGAGCGGGAGGCGAAGGTACTGACACGTGAGGAGAGTTAGTCAGCATAACTTCCCCCTCGTTGCCTGGTGATATTTTTTTAACATATAAAGTTTGACTTTTATTCAAAGTAACATCTATACATTGAGTGCACAAATTTCTATTGGGCTCCACATTGGCCTTTAAACATAGTGAACAAACAGATTCATCTGTATCAGACATGTTTAAACAGACTAGCAATAACACTAGCAAGCTTGGAAAAAACTTTTAAATAAATTTACAAGCTATATAAAAAACGCTACTGCGCCTTTAAGAAACATAAAAATGTGACACAGTTGAATTAACAATGAACCAAATATGTTAAAACAACCAAATTTTAACAGAAAATGTATAAAGTTAGCAGAGGATTGCACCCACCAGCAAAGGGATGATTAACCCCTTAATACCCAAAACGGATAACAGTTGAAATAATAAACGTTTTTATCACAGTCAAACACACTGTCACATGTCTGCTGTGACTGATTACCTCCCTCAAAACTAGTTTTGGAGACCCCTGGGCTCTATAGAGACGTCCTGGATCATGGAGGAAGAAATAGGAAGACTGTGACTAAATTTTTACTGCGCAATAAAGCGCTAAAATAGGCCCCTTCCACTCATATTACAACAGTGGGGAAGCTCAGTAAACTGCTTTTATGCAGAAAAAAACGACAGCCATGTGGTAAAAATCATGCCCATAAAGTTTTATCACCAAGTACCTCAGAAAAAACGATTAACATGCCAGTAAACGTTTTAAAATTGAAAATTATGAAGTGTTATTAATAAGCCTGCTGCTAGTCGCTTTCACTGCAGTGCAGGCTCAAATATTACTTTAATATTGACAGTATTTTCTTAGTGAAATTCCATTCCCCAGAAATACCTCAGAGTATACATACATACATATCAGCCTGATACCAGTCGCTACTACTGCATTTAAGGCTGCACTTACATTACATCGGTATTAGCAGTATTTTCTCAGTCAATTCCATTCCTTAGAAAATAATTTACTGCACATACCTCCTTGCAGGTGGGCCCTGCATGCTATCCCCTGTTCTGAAGTTACCTCACTCCTCAGAATGGCCGAGAACAGCAAGTGGATCTTAGTTACGACCGCTAAGATCATAGAAAAACTCAGGCAGATTCTTCTTCTAATGCTGCCTGAGAACAAACAACACACTCCGGTGCCGTTTAAAATAACAAACTTTTGATTGAAGAAATAAAAACTAAGTTTAACACACCACAGTCCTCTCACACGTCCTATCTTTAGTTAGGTGCAAGAGAATGACTGGATATGACGTAGAGGGGAGGAGCTATATGGCAGCTCTGCTTGGGTGATCCTCTTGCACTTCCTGTTAGGGAGGAGTTATAATCCCATAAGTAATGGATGACCCGTGGACTGACTACACTTAACAGGAGAAAGAATAGCAATATATAAAGCATAAATACTAATGGATTCTGCATGTAAAAGTTTATCATGATAACTTATTACAAACCATAGCTAAAGATAAACATTCATAACATTTAAAATAAATGAACTTAGCTTTGGTAGGACTGAACTCAGTCAACAGGAATCCCTTAGATCGTTTCGAAACAGGAACAGTGAAATCTTGCAATATGTAATAGAAAAAAACAATATTTAAAGCAAAATTATCAAATTCCTTAAATGACAGTTTCAGGAATGGGAAAAGAATGCAAAATAATAAGCTTCTAGAAACCAGAAGCAATAAAAAAGTGAGGTTTAAATAATGTGAGGAAAAAAAGTGGAACAAAAAATACGCCCACATTTTTTGGCGCCAAATATGACGCCCACATTATTGGCGCTAAATACAACGCCCATATTTTTGGCGCCAAGTATGACGCCACATCCTCTGACGCCAGAACCGACGCCCACATTTTTTGGCGCAAAAAAATGTCTGAAAACACATGCTTCAAAAATGACGTTTAACAGAACACAACTTCCTGCGTCAACTACGGTGACGGAAATGACGAAATTTTTGCGCCAAAAATGACGCAATAAAAAGAAACATTTTCTGCCCCCGCGAGTCTAACAGCACACAGGGAAAAAACATAATTTATGCTTACCTGATAAATTTATTTCTCTTGTAGTGTATCCAGTCCACGGATCATCCATTACTTGTGGGATATTCTCCTTCCCAACAGGAAGTTGCAAGAGGATCACCCACAGCAGAGCTGCTATATAGCTCCTCCCCTCACTGCCATATCCAGTCATTCGACCGAAACAAGACGAGAAAGGAGAAACCATAGGGTGCAGTGGTGACTGTAGTTTAATTAAAATTTAGACCTGCCTTAAAAGGACAGGGCGGGCCGTGGACTGGATACACTACAAGAGAAATAAATTTATCAGGTAAGCATAAATTATGTTTTCTCTTGTTAAGTGTATCCAGTCCACAGTTCATCCATTACTTGTGGGATACCAATACCAAAGCTAAAGTACACGGATGATGGGAGGGACAAGGCAGGAACTTAAACGGAAGGAACCAATGCCTGTAGAACCTCTCTCCCAAAAACAGCCTCCGAAGAAGCAAAAATGTCAAATTTGTAAAATTTTGAAAAGGTGTGAAGCGAAGACCAAGTCGCTGCCTTGCAAATCTGTTCAACAGAGGCCTCATTTTTAAAGGCCCAGGTGGAAGCCACAGCTCTAGTAGAATGAGCTGTAATCCTTTCAGGGGGCTGCTGTCCAGCAGTCTCATAGGCTAAGCGTATTATGCTCCGAAGCCAAAAGAAGAGAGAGGTTGTCGAAGCTTTTTGACCTCTCCTCTGTCCAGAGTAAACGACAAACAGGGCAGATGTTTGACGAAAATCTTTAGTAGCCTGTAAGTAAAACTTCAAGGCACGGAATACGTCCAGATTATGCAAAAGACGTTCCTTCTTTGAAGAAGGATTAGGACACAATGATGGAACAACAATCTCTTGATTGATATTCCTGTTAGAAACCACCTTAGGTAAAAACCCAGGTTTGGTACGCAGAACTACCTTGTCTGAATGAAAAATCAGATAAGGAGAATCACAATGTAAGGCAGATAACTCGAACTTTAAGAACCAAGTTTAAGCTCCACGGGGGAGCAACAGTTTTAAACACAGGCTTAATCCTAACCAAAGACTGACAAAATGCCTGGAAGTCTGGAACTTCTGCCAGACGCTTGTGCAAAAGAATAGACAGAGCAGAGATCTGTCCTTTTAAAGAACTAGCTGATAAGCCTTTGTCCAAACCCTCTCGGGGAAAGGACAATATCCTAGGAATCCTAACCTTACTCCATGAGTAACTCTTGGATTCACACCAATAAAGATATTTACGCCATATCTTATGGTAATTTTCCTGGTGACAGGCTTCCAAGCCTGTATTAAGGTATCAATGACTGACTCGGAGAAGCCACGCCTTGATAGAATCAAGCGTTCAATCTCCATGCAGTCAGTCTCAGAGAAATTAGATTTGGATGATTGAAAGGACCTTGTATTAGAAGGTCCTGCCTCAGAGGCAGAGTCCATGGTGGAAGAGATGACATGTCCACTAGGTCTGCATACCAGGTCCTGCGTGGCCACGCAGGCGCTATCAGAATCACCGATGCTCTCTCCTGTTTGATTTTGGCAATCAGTCGAGGGAGCAGAGGAAACGGTGGAAACACATAGGCCAGGTTGAAGAACCAAGGAGCTGCTAGAGCATCTATCAGCGTTGCTCCCGGGTCCCTGGACCTGGATCCGTAACAAGGAAGCTTGGCGTTCTGGCGAGACGCCATGAGATCCAGTTCTGGTTTGCCCCAACGATGGACCAGTTGAGCAAACACCTCCGAATGGAGTTCCCACTCCCCCGGATGAAAAGTCTGACGACTTAGAAAATCCGCCTCCCAGTTCTCTACGCCTGGGATGTGGATTGCTGACAGGTGGCAAGAGTGAGACTCTGCCCAGCGAATTATCTTTGAGACTTCTAACATCGCTAGGGAACTCCTGGTTCCCCCTTGATGGTTGATGTAAGCCACAGTCGTGATGTTGTCCGACTGAAATCTGATGAACCTCAGTGTTGCTAACTGAGGCCAAGCTAGAAGAGCATTGAATATTGCACTTAACTCCAGAATATTTATTGGGAGAAGTTTCTCCTCCTGAGTCCACGATCCCTGAGCCTTCAGGGAGTTCCAGACTGCGCCCCAACCTAGAAGGCTGGCATCTGTTGTTACAATCGTCCAATCTGGCCTGAGAAAGGTCATACCCTTGGACAGATGGACCCGAGAAAGCCACCAGAGAAGAGAATCTCTGGTCTCTTGATCCAGATTTAGTAGAGGGGACAAATATGAGTAATCCCCATTCCACTGACTTAGCATGCATAATTGCAGCGGTCTGAGATGCAGGCGCGCAAATGGCACTATGTCCATTGCCGCTACCATTAAGCCGATTACTTCCATGCACTGAGCCACTGACGGGCGTGGAATGGAATGAAGGACACGGCAAGCATTTAGAAGTTTTGATAACCTGGACTCCAGCAGGTAAATTTTCATCTCTACAAAATCTATAGGAGTCCCTAGGAAGGAGACTCTTGTGAGTGGTGATAGAGAACTCTTTTCCACGTTCATTTTCCACCCATGCGACCTCAGAAATGCCAGAACTATCTCTGTATGAGACTTGGCAATTTGAAAGCTTGACGCCTGTATCAGGATGTCGTCTAGGTCTTAGAACCGCCAGAAGTGAGCCCAGAACCTTTGTAAAAATTCTCGGGGCAGTGGCCAACCCAAAGGGAAGAGCTACAAATTGGTAATGCCTGTCTAGAAAGGCAAACCTTAGGAACCGATGATGATCTTTGTGAATCGGTATGTGAAGGTAGGCATCCTTTAAGTCCACTGTGGTCATGTACTGACCCTCTTGGATCATGGATAGGATGGTCCGAATAGTTTCCATTTTGAATGATGGAACTCTGAGGAATTTGCTTAAGATCTTTAGATCCAAGATTGGTCTGAAGGTTCCCTCTTTCTTGGGAACCACAAACAGATTTGAATAAAATCCCTGTCCTTGTTCCGTCCGCGGAACTGGATGGATCACTCCCATTACTAGGAGGTCTTGCACACAGCTTAGGAATGCCTCTTTCTTTATCTGGTTTGCTGATAACCTTGAAAGATGAAATCTCCCTTGTGGAGGAGAAGCTTTGAAGTCCAGAAGATATCCCTGAGATATGATCTCCAACGCCCAGGGATCCTGAACATCTCTTGCCCACGCCTGGGCGAAGAGAGAAAGTCTGTCCCCCACTAGATCCGTTTCCGGATAGGGGGCCGTTCCTTCATGCTGTCTTGGGGGCAGCAGCAGGCTTTCTGGCCTGCTTGCCCTTGTTCCAGGACTGGTTAGGTTTCCAGGCCTGTCTGGAATGAGCAACAGTTCCCTCTTGTTTTGAAGCGGAGGAAGTTGATGCTGCTCCTGCCTTGAAATTTCGAAAGGCACGAAATTATACTGTTTGGCCTTTGATTTGGCCCTGTCCTGAGGAAGGGTATGACCCTTGCCTCCAGTAATGTCAGCAATAATTTCCTTCAAGCCAGTCCCGAATAAGGTCTGCCCCTTGAAAGGAATGTTGAGTAATAAAGACTTTGAAGCCACGTCAGCTGACCAGGATTTAAGCCATAACGCCCTACGCGCCTGGAATGGCGAATCCGGAATTCTTAGCCGTTAGTTTAGTCAAATGAACAATGGCATCAGAAACAAATGAGTTAGCTAGCTTAAGCGTTCTAAGCTTGTCAATAATTTCAGTCAATGGAGCTGTATGGATGGCCTCTTCCAGGGCCTCAAACCAGAATGCCGCCGCGGCCGTGACAGGCGCAATGCATGCAAGGGGCTGTAAAATAAAACCTTGTTGAATAAACATTTTCTTAAGGTAACCCTCCAATTTTTTATCCATTGGATCTGAAAAAGCACAACTGTCCTCAACCGGGATAGTAGTACGCTTTTCTAAAGTAGAAACTGCTCCCTCCACCTTAGGGACCGTCTGCCATAAGTCCCGTGTAGTGGCGTCTATTGGAAACATTTTTCTAAATATAGGAGGTGGGGAAAAGGGCACACCGGGTCTATCCCACTCCTTGCTAATGATTTCTGTAAGCCTTTTAGGTATAGGAAAAACGTCAGTACACACCGGCACTGCATAGTATCTATCCAGCCTACACAATTTCTCTGGAATTGCAACTGTGTTACAGTCATTCAGAGCAGCTAATACCTCCCCAAGCAATACACGGAGGTTCTCAAGCTTAAATTTAAAATTAGAAATCTCTGAATCAGGTTTCCCCGAGTCAGAGATGTCACCCACAGACTGAAGCTCTCCGTCCTCATGTTCTGCATACTGTGACGCAGTATCAGACATGGCTCTAACAGCATTTGCGCGCTCTGTATCTCTCCTAAGCCCAGAGCTATCGCGCTTGCCTCTTAATTCAGGCAATCTAGATAATACATCTGACAGGGTGGTATTCATGATTGCAGCCATGTCCTGCAAGGTAATCGCTATGGGCGTCCCTGATGTAATTGGCGCCATATTAGCGTGCGTCCCCTGAAAGGGAGGCGGAGGGTCTGACACGTGGGGAGAGTTAGTCGGCATAACTTCCCCCTCGACAGAACCCTCTGGTGATAATTCTTTTATAGATTAAGACTGATCTTTACTGTTTAAGGTGAAATCAATACATTTAGTACACATTCTCCTATGGGGCTCCATAGTTAGCATAAGTTAGCAGAGCATTGCACCCACTTGCAAATGGATGATTAACCCCTTAATACCAAAAACGGAATAACAAATGACAAAAACGTTTTTTAAACAGTCACAACAACTGCCACAGCTCTACTGTGGCTTTTTACCTCTCTCAATACGACTTTTGAAGCCTTTTGAGCCCTTCAGAGAAGTCCTGGATCATGCAGGAAGAAGCTGGATGTCTGTCTGTAATTTTTGCTGTGCAAAAAAACGCCAACATAGGCCCCTCCCACTCATATTACAACAGTGGGAAGCCTCAGGGAACTGTTTCTAGGCAAAATTCAAGCCAGCCATGTGGAAAAAACTAGGCCCCAATAAGTTTTATCACAAAACATATGTAATAAACGATTAAACATGCCAGCAAACGTTTTAAAATACACTTTTATAAGAGTATGTATCTCTATTAATAAGCCTGATACCAGTCGCTATCACTGCATTTAAGGCTTTACTTACATTACTTCGGTATCAGCAGCATTTTCTAGCAAATTCCATCCCTAGAAAACATAATTTATGCTTACCTGATAAATTCCTTTCTTCTGTAGTGTGATCAGTCCACGGGTCATCATTACTTCTGGGATATTACTCCTCCCCAACAGGAAGTGCAAGAGGATTCACCCAGCAGAGCTGCATATAGCTCCTCCCCTCTACGTCACTCCCAGTCATTCGACCAAGGACCAACGAGAAAGGAAAAGCCAAGGGTGAAGTGGTGACTGGAGTATAAATTAAAAAATATTTACCTGCCTTAAAAACAGGGCGGGCCGTGGACTGATCACACTACAGAAGAAAGGAATTTATCAGGTAAGCATAAATTATGTTTTCTTCTGTTAAGTGTGATCAGTCCACGGGTCATCATTACTTCTGGGATACCAATACCAAAGCAAAAGTACACGGATGACGGGAGGGATAGGCAGGCTCTTTATACAGAAGGAACCACTGCCTGAAGAACCTCTCTCCCAAAAATAGCCTCCGAAGAAGCAAAAGTGTCAAATTTGTAAAATTTGGAAAAAGTATGAAGCGAAGACCAAGTTGCAGCCTTGCAAATCTGTTCAACAGAGGCCTCATTCTTGAAGGCCCAAGTGGAAGCCACAGCTCTAGTAGAATGAGCTGTAATTCTTTCAGGAGGCTGCTGTCCAGCAGTCTCATAAGCTAAACGAATTATGCTACGAAGCCAAAAAGAAAGAGGTAGCGGAAGCTTTTTGACCTCTCCTCTGCCCAGAGTAAATGACAAACAGAGAAGACGTTTGTCGAAATTCCTTAGTTGCCTGTAAGTAAAATTTTAGAGCACGGACTACATCCAGGTTGTGCAGTAGACGTTCCTTCTTTGAAGAAGGATTTGGGCATAAAGAAGGAACAACAATCTCTTGATTGATATTCCTGTTAGTAACTACCTTAGGTAAGAACCCAGGTTTAGTACGCAGGACTACCTTATCCGAATGAAAAATCAAATAAGGAGAATCACAATGTAAGGCTGATAATTCAGAGACTCTTCGAGCCGAGGAAATAGCCATTAAAAATAGAACTTTCCAAGATAACAACTTTATATCAATGGAATGAAGGGGTTCAAACGGAACGCCCTGTAAAACATTAAGAACAAGGTTTAAACTCCATGGTGGAGCAACAGTTTTAAACACAGGCTTAATTCTGGCCAAAGCCTGACAAAAAGCCTGGACGTCAGGAACTTCTGACAGACGTTTGTGTAACAGAATGGACAGAGCTGAGATCTGTCCCTTTAATGAACTAGCAGATAAACCCTTTTCTAAACCTTCTTGTAGAAAAGACAATATCCTAGGAATCCTAACCTTACTCCAAGAGTAACTTTTGGATTCACACCAATATAGGTATTTACGCCATATCTTATGGTAAATCTTTCTGGTAACAGGTTTCCTAGCCTGTATTAAGGTATCAATAACTGACTCAGAAAATCCACGTCTTGATAAAATCAAGCGTTCAATTTCCAAGCAGTCAGCTTCAGAGAAGTTAGATTTTGATGTTTGAAGGGACCCTGTATCAGAAGGTCCTGTTTCAGAGGTAGAGACCAAGGTGGACAGGATGACATGTCCACCAGGTCTGCATACCAAGTCCTGCGTGGCCACGCAGGTGCTATTAGAATCACTGATGCTCTCTCTTGTTTGATTCTGGCAATCAATCGAGGAAGCAACGGGAAGGGTGGAAACACGTAAGCCATCCTGAAGTCCCAAGGTGCTGTCAGAGCATCTATCAGGACTGCTCCTGGATCCCTGGATCTGGACCCGTAACGAGGAAGCTTGGCGTTCTGTCGAGACGCCATGAGATCTATCTCTGGTTTGCCCCAACGTCGAAGTATTTGGGCAAAGACCTCCGGATGAAGTTCCCACTCCCCCGGATGAAAAGTCTGACGACTTAAGAAATCCGCCTCCCAGTTCTCCACTCCCGGGATGTGGATTGCTGACAGGTGGCAAGAGTGAGACTCTGCCCAGCAAATTATCTTTGATACTTCCATCATAGCTAGGGAGCTTCTTGTCCCTCCCTGATGGTTGATGTAAGCTACAGTCGTGATGTTGTCCGACTGAAACCTGATGAACCCCCGAGTTGTCAACTGGGGCCAAGCCAGGAGGGCATTGAGAACTGCTCTCAATTCCAGAATGTTTATTGGCAGGAGACTCTCCTCCTGACTCCATTGTCCCTGAGCCTTCAGAGAATTCCAGACGGCACCCCAACCTAGAAGGCTGGCGTCTGTTGTTACAATTGTCCAGTCTGGTCTGCTGAATGGCATCCCCCTGGACAGATGTGGCCGAGAAAGCCACCATAGAAGAGAATTTCTGGTCTCTTGATCCAGATTCAGAGAAGGGGATAAGTCTGAGTAATCCCCATTCCACTGACTTAGCATGCACAGTTGCAGTGGTCTGAGGTGTAAGCGTGCAAAGGGTACTATGTCCATTGCCGCTACCATTAAGCCGATTACCTCCATGCATTGAGCCACTGACGGGTGTTGAATGGAATGAAGGGTGCGGCAAGCACTTTGAAGTCTTGTTAGCCTGTCCTCTGTCAGGTAAATCTTCATTTCTACAGAATCTATAAGAGTCCCCAGGAAGGGAACTCTTGTGAGTGGAACGAGTGAACTTTTCTTTTCGTTCACCTTCCATCCATGTGACCTTAGAAATGCCAGCACTAACTCTGTATGAGACTTGGCAGTTTGAAAGCTTGAAGCTTGTATCAGAATGTCGTCTAGGTATGGAGCTACCGAGATTCCCCGCGGTCTTAGTACCGCCAGAAGAGCACCCAGAACCTTTGTGAAGATTCTTGGAGCTGTAGCCAATCCGAATGGAAGAGCCACAAACTGGTAATGCCTGTCTAGGAAGGCAAACCTTAGGTACCGATAATGATCTTTGTGAATCGGTATGTGAAGGTAAGCATCTTTTAAATCTACAGTGGTCATGTACTGACCCTCTTGGATCATAGGTAAAATTGTCCGAATAGTCTCCATCTTGAACGATGGAACTCTTAGGAATTTGTTTAGGATCTTTAAGTCCAGGATTGGTCTGAAAGTTCCCTCTTTTTTGGGAACCACAAACAGATTTGAGTAAAACCCCTGTCCCTGTTCCGATCGTGGAACTGGATGGATTACTCCCATTAACAAGAGCTCTTGTACGCAGCGTAGAAACGCCTCTTTCTTTGTCTGGATTGTTGACAATCTTGACAGATGAAATCTCTCTCTTGGAGGAGAGTATTTGAAGTCCAGAAGGTATCCCTGAGATATTATCTCTAGCGCCCAGGGATCCTGAACATCTCTTGCCCAAGCCTGGGCGAAGAGAGAAAGTCTGCCCCCCACTAGATCCGATCCCGGATCGGGGGCCCTCAATTCATGCTGTTTTAGGGGCAGCAGCAGGTTTCCTAGTCTGCTTGCCCTTGTTCCAGGACTGGTTAGGTTTCCAGCCTTGTCTGTAGCGAGCAACAGCTCCTTCCTGTTTTGGTGCAGAGGAAGTTGATGCTGCTCCTGCTTTGAAATTACGAAAGGAACGAAAATTAGACTGTCTAGTCTTGGCTTTGGCTTTGTCCTGAGGCAGGGCATGGCCTTTACCTCCTGTAATGTCAGCGATAATCTCTTTCAACCCGGGCCCGAATAAGGTCTGCCCTTTGAAAGGTATATTAAGCAATTTAGACTTAGAAGTAACATCAGCTGACCAGGATTTTAGCCACAGCGCCCTGCGTGCCTGAATGGCGAATCCTGAATTCTTCGCCGTAAGTTTAGTAAGATGTACTACGGCCTCCGAAATGAATGAATTAGCTAGTTTAAGGACTCTAAGCCTGTCCGTAATGTCGTCCAGAGTAGCTGAACCAATGTTCTCTTCCAGAGACTCAATCCAGAATGCCGCTGCAGCCGTGATCGGCGCAATGCATGCAAGGGGTTGCAATATAAAACCTTGTTGAACAAACATTTTCTTAAGGTAACCCTCTAACTTTTTATCCATTGGATCTGAAAAAGCACAGCTATCCTCCACCGGGATAGTGGTACGCTTAGCTAAGGTAGAAACTGCTCCCTCCACCTTAGGGACCGTTTGCCATAAGTCCCTTGTGGTGGCGTCTATTGGAAACATTTTTCTAAATATCGGAGGGGGTGAGAACGGCACACCGGGTCTATCCCACTCCTTAGTAACAATTTCAGTAAGTCTCTTAGGTATAGGAAAAACCTCAGTACTCGTCGGTACCGCAAAATATTTATCCAACCTACACATTTTCTCTGGTATTGCAACTGTGTTACAATCATTCAGAGCCGCTAACACCTCCCCTAGTAATACACGGAGGTTTTCCAGTTTAAATTTAAAATTTGAAATATCTGAATCCAGTCTGTTTGGATCAGAACCGTCACCCACAGAATGAAGTTCTCCGTCCTCATGTTCTGCCACCTGTGACGCAGTGTCTGACATGGCCCTAATATTATCAGCGCACTCTGTTCTCACCCCAAAGTGATCACGCTTACCTCTTAGTTCTGGTAATTTAGCCAAAACCTCAGTCATAACAGTAGCCATATCCTGTAATGTGATTTGTAATGGCCGCCCAGATGTACTCGGCGCTACAATATCACGCACCTCCCTCTGAGCGGGAGATGTAGGTACTGACACGTGAGGCGAGTTAGTCGGCATAACTCTCCCCTCGTTGTTTGGTGAAATTTGTTCAATTTGTACAGATTGACTTTTATTTAAAGTAGCATCAATACAGTTAGTACATAAATTTCTATTGGGCTCCACTTTGGCATTGCAACAAATGACACAGGTATCATCCTCTGAATCAGACATGTTTAACACACTAGCAAATAAACTTGCAACTTGGAAATACAATTCAATTAGAATAATATTAAAATGTACTGTGCCTTTAAGAAGCACAGAAGATCTATGACAGTTGAAAATTAATAAATTGAAACAGTTATAGCCTCAATCCTTGTAACAACACAACTTTAGCAAAGGTTTAATCCCATTAGCAAAGATAACAAATTCTGAAAGCAGGAAACAAATTACAGAATAAACGTTTTTTATCTCAGTCAAACTATAATTCTCACAGCTCTGCTGAGAGAAATTACCTCCCTCAAAATAAGTTTGAAGACCCCTGAGCTCTGTAGAGATGAACCGGATCATGCAGGGAATACAATGAGTTGCTGACTGAAATATTTGATGCATAGAAAAAGCGCCAAAAAACGGCCCCTCCCCCCCACACACAGCAGTGAGGGAGAACAGAAACTGTCATAAAAACAGATTAAGCAACTGCCAAGTGGAAAAATAGTGCCCAAACATTTATTCACACAGTACCTCAGCAAATGAAAACGATTTTACATTCCAGCAAAAACGTTAAACATAATCTCTAGTTATTAAACAGCTTTATGTATTTCTTACAGTGTAATTCTAGTGAAGTACCATTCCCCAGAATACTGAAGTGTAAAGTATACATACATGACATTATATCGGTATGGCAGGATTTTCTCATCAATTCCATTGTCAGAAAATAAAAACTGCTACATACCTCTATGCAGATTCATCTGCCCGCTGTCCCCTGATCTGAAGTTTACCTCACTCCTCAGATGGCCGAGAACAGCAATATGATCTTAACTACTCCGGCTAAAATCATAGCAAAACTCTGGTAGATTCTTCTTCAAACTCTGCCAGAGAGGTAATAACACACTCCGGTGCTATTTTAAAATAACAAACTTTTGATTGAAGATATAAAACTAAGTATAATCACCATAGTCCTCTCACACATCCTATCTAGTCGTTGGGTGCAAGAGAATGACTGGGAGTGACGTAGAGGGGAGGAGCTATATGCAGCTCTGCTGGGTGAATCCTCTTGCACTTCCTGTTGGGGAGGAGTAATATCCCAGAAGTAATGATGACCCGTGGACTGATCACACTTAACAGAAGAAAAATATTTTAACTGCACATACCTTATTACAGGAAAACCTGCACGCTATTCCCCCTCTGAAGTTACCTCACTCCTCAGAATATGTGAGAACAGCAAAGGATCTTAGTTACTTCTGCTAAGATCATAGAAAACGCAGGCAGATTCTTCTTCTAAATACTGCCTGAGATAAACAGTACACTCCGGTACCATTTAAAAATAACAAACTTTTGATTGAAGAAATAAACTAAGTATAAAACACCACAGTCCTCTTACGACCTCCATCTTAGTTGAGAGTTGCAAGAGAATGACTGGGTATGGCAGTGAGGGGAGGAGCTATATAGCAGCTCTGCTGTGGGTGATCCTCTTGCAACTTCCTGTTGGGAAGGAGAATATCCCACAAGTAATGGATGATCCGTGGACTGGATACACTTAACAAGAGAAATGATCAATTGAAAATTTTCAAGGTAAAGAAAAATAAATTGAATTAAAATGCATTATCCCAAATAATGAAACTGACAGTCTGAATTTTAAAGGAATACTGATTATCCTGAATCATGGCAAATATAAGTTTAAAGACATATATTTAGAACTCTACATAGAAAGTGCCCAACCATAGCTTAGAGTGTCATAATAAAATAAGACTTACTTACCCTAAGACACTCATCTACATATAGTAGACAGCCAAACCAGTACTGAAACAAGAATCAGTAGAGGTAATGGTATATAAGAGTATATCGTCGATCTGAAAAGGGAGGTAAGAGATGAATCTCTACGACCGATAACAGAGAACCTATGAAATAGATCCCGTAGAAGGAGACCATTGAATTCAAATAGGCAATACTCTCTTCACATCCCTCTGACATTCACTGCACTCTGAGAGGAAAACCGGGCTCCAGCCTTTTGCGAAGCACATATCAACGTAGAATCTAGCACAAACTTACTTCACCACCTCCATGGGAGGCAAAGTTTGTAAAACTGAATTGTGGGTGTGGTGAGGGGTGTATTTATAGGCATTTTAAGGTTTGGGAAACTTTGCCCCTCCTGGTAGGAATGTATATCCCATACGTCACTAGCTCATGGACTCTTGCTAATTACATGAAAGAAAATAGCTCAGATGCCTTCTTTTTCAAATAAAGATAGCAAGAGAACAAAGAAAATTTGATAATAGGAGTAAATTAGAAAGTTGCTTAAAATGTCATGCTCTATCTGAATCACGAAATAATTTTTTTTGGGTTTAGTGTCCTTTTAACCCCTTAATGACCACAGCACTTTTCCATTTTCTGTCCGTTTGGGACCAAGGCTATTTTTACATTTTTGCGGTGTTTGTGTTTAGCTGTAATTTCCCTCTTACTCATTTACTGTACCCACACATATTATATACCGTTTTTCTCGCCATTAAATTAACTTTCTAAAAATACCATTATTTTCATCATATCTTATAATTTACTATAAAAAAAAATTATAAAATATGAGGAAAAAATGGAAAAAAAACACACTTTTTTTAACTTTGACCCCCAAAATCTGTTACACATCTACAACCACCAAAAAAAAAAACATGCTAAATAGTTTCTAAATTTTGTCCTGAGTTTAGAAATACCTAATATTTACATGTTCTTTGCTTTTTTTGAAAGCTATAGGGCCATAAATACAAGTAGCATTTTGCTATTTCCAAACTACTTTTTTTCAAAATTAGCGCTAGTTACATTGGAACACTAATATCTTTCAGGAATCCCTGAATATCAATTGACATGTATATATTTTTTTTAGAAGACATCCCAAAGTATTAATCTAGGCCAATTTTGGTATATTTCATGCCACCATTTCACCGCCAAATGCGATCAAATACAAAATATCGTTCACTTTTTCACAATTTTTTTCACAAACTTTCGGTTTCTCACTGAAATTATTTACAAACAGCTTGTGCAATTATGGCACAAATGGTTGTAAATGCTTCTCTGGGATCCCCTTTGTTCAGAAATAGCAGACATATATGGCTTTGGCATTGCTTTTTGGTAATTAGAAGGCCGCTAAATGCCGCTGCGCACCACACGTGTATTATGCCCAGCAGTGCAGGGGTTAATTAGGGAGCTTGTATGGTTAATTTTAGCTTTAGTGTAGTGTAGTAGACAACCCAAAGTAATGATCTAGGCCCATTTTGGTATATTTCATGCCACCATTTCACCGCCAAATGCGATCAAATAAAAAAAAAACGTTAAATTTTTCACAATTTTAGGTTTCTCACTGAAATCATTTACAAACAGCTTGTGCAATTATGGCACAAATGGTTGTAAATGCTTCTCTGAGATCCCCTTTGTTCAGAAATAGCAGATATATATGACTTTGGCGTTGCTTTCTGGTAATTAGAAGGCCGCAAAATGCTGCTGCGCATCACACGTGTATTATGGCTAGCAGTGAAGGGGTTAATTAGGAAGTTTGTAGGGAGCTTGCAGGGTTAATTTTAGCTTTAGTGTAGAGATCAGCCTCCCACCTGACACATCAGACCCCCTGATCCCTCCCAAACAGCTCCCTTCCCTCCCCCACCCCACAATTGTCCCCGCCATCTTAAGTACTGGCAGAAAGTCTGCCAGTACTAAAATAAAAGCTTTTTGGGGGGTTTAGGTTTTTTTAAAAAAAAAAAAAAATAATTATTCTGCTGTATAGGACCCCCCTTAGCCTCCAACCTCCCTGATCCCCCCCAAAACAGCTTTGTAACCTTCCCTATCTGCCTTATTGGGGCCAGTACCCAGCTTACACAAAAAAGTGCTTTTTTTTCTTAGTTTTTTTTTCCTGTAGTGTAGCTTCCCCAAACCCCCCCCCCCCACCACAAACCCCAACCACCTCATTGATCGTTTTTTTTTCAGTTATTTTAAACTGATTGCACCTTTTTCTGTAGTGTAGCGGTTCCCACCCGCTCCCTCCCCGTGCACGCGCCCGCCCTCCCGTGCACGCGCGCGCGTCCGTGCGCGCCCCCGGGCATCCCCGCCCACCTCCACATCTCCAGGGCCATCGATGGCCGCCACCCACCTCCCGGTAATGCTCCCACCCACCAACGAAGGAAGCCACCGATCTCCGGTGCAGAGAGGGCCACAGAGTGGCTCTCTCTGCATCGGATGGCTTCAAAAGGTTATTGCAGGATGCCTCCATATCGAGGCATCACTGCAATAACCGGAAAGCAGCTGGAAGCAAACAGGATCGCTTCCAGCTGCTTTCCACACCGAGGACGTGCAGGGTACGTCCTCAGGCATTAACTGCCTTTTTTTTGAGGACGTACCCTGCACGTCCTCGGTCGTTAAGGGGTTAAGCCAAGTAGATAAGGCTACAGCAGTAACTTTTTGTCCTTTATCCCCTTAACGACAAGGCCATTTTTCAATTTCTTTCCCTTAAGGACCAGGGCTATTTTTACATTTCTGCAGTGTTTGTGTTTAGCTGTAATTTTCCTCTTACTCATTTACTGTACACACACATATTATATACAGTTTTTCTCACCATTAAATGGACTTTCTAAAGATACCATTATTTTCATCATATCTTATAATTTACCAGAAGAAAATGATAAAATTGGATGAAAAAATGGAGAAAACCCCCCCACACTTTTTCTAACTTGACCCCCAAAATCTGTTATACATCTACAACCACCCAAAAAACACCCATGCTAAATAGTTTCTAAATTTTGTCCTGAGTTTAGAAATACCCAATGTTTACATGTTCTTTGCTTTTTTTGCAAGTTATAGGGCAATAAATACAAGTAGCACTTTTCTATTTCCAAACCATTTTTTTTTTTTCAAAATTAGCTGTAGTTACAGTGGAACACTGATATCTGTCAGGAATCCCTGAATATCCCTTGACATGTATGTGTATATATATATATATTTATATATATATATATATATATATATATTTTAGAAGACAATCCAAAGTATTGATCTCGGCCCATTTTGGTATATTTCACCACACCATTTCACCGTCAAATGCGATCAAATAAAAAAACAAAAAAAACGTTCACTTTTTCACAAACTTTAGGTTTCTCACTGAAATTATTTACAGACAACTTGTGCAATTATGGCACAAATGGTTGTAAATGCTTCCCTGGGATTCCCTTTGTTCAGAAATAGCAGACATATATGGTTTTGGCATTGCTTTTTGGTAATTAGAAGGCCGCTAAATGTCACTGCGCACCACACTTGTATTATGCCCAGCAGTGACTGGGTTAATTAGGTGGCTTGAATGGTTAATTTTAGCTTTAGTGTAGAGATCAGCCTCCATCCTGACACATCCAACCCCCTGATCCCTCCCAAACAGCTCTCTTCCCTCCCACACAAGTGTCCCTCGCAGAAAGCCTGCCAGTACTAAAATAAGTCTTTTTTTTAAAAATAAAAAATATATATTCTGCTGTGAAGGATCCTTCCTTAGCACCCAACCTCCCTGATGCCCCCCAAAGAGCTCTCTAACCCCCCCAACTTTTTGCCACCACATGCAACTGATTCACAGGTTTGTTTTCAATAGGCCTTGACTCAAATACCTAGAGTTTTAAGTACCTCAAGTAATAAAGTATGAATATGTTCTACTTTAGACCTGAATGACAAGTCAAATCAGGGTCAGATACAGTGTCCTGAACTCCAAATAACAATTCCCCCTCTGAGATAGAAGAATCTGACTGCAGAATCAGAACTCTGAAGCAGGTCAGTAATTTGAGATTGAGAGGAAAACACTTGCATGCTCACATCAATAGATGTAGATAAATCCCCATATTTGAGCTTACATTTACTTTGCATGGGGACAGCTGGCAAATATTCTGCCATTGCTTTATGCAGGTTACTTTTAAATTCATGAGTAAAATCTGAAGTTGCTCTCTGAGTAACATATACTGGAGTATGCCCTTTGAAGGGATAATAGGTTGCGACTGATTTGCATTCATAAAGCGAGGTACACAACAACTACATAGCTGGTTAACCTGACACACTGGAACAGTTTTGCAAAAATTACACAGATATTGGTATTAGGCAGTAGATCTATCTTCCAATAGGTCTGACATGGTTACGGGGGGGGGGGGGGGGGGGGGGAGACACAGATGATAGAATCCCTAAAAAAAACTGTATAAACAATAGTATGTATGACACACAATGTTAAAAGCAATGTGGTAGAGAGCTCTCTTTACTATGGCCAGCCAAATAAGCACCTCTGACACAATACAGAAAGGCAGACAGAGAAGACACAGGTCCAAAACCCCAATCATCCCATAATCCTCCCCCTGGCAGCTCATGTGTGGGTACTCAAAAAAGCAGAAAAACAAAGCAAAGAGTGAGAACTCTCCTATCTTGCTTAGAGACCAGAGAAAGAGCGCCAAACTAAGGGGACGTGGCTACCAGTGCCTCAAAAATGCAAAATAAAGTAAATTTCCAAAAAGGTATAAAAAGTCATTACACATACTCCCAAATGAGTCCTTGCCCCTAGCTAAGGCACACCGCATGCTGCATGAGAAAAGCACTGACTGCTGGGCCAGATCCCCAATTTAGAAATGTGTTCAAATTGGTCCTAAAAGAGCTGCCAGGGGGTTAAAAGGGACATTGGTGTTCCTATATAGCCCCTACAGATGTACTGTAATTAGGGCAATAATTTGCAAGAATGAGCCAAAAACTATATCAGCAGGAAGGAACGTTAAGTCCTTTGGCTATGCTGTACCTTCTTATAGCTTGTGGGCTGTAGGGTGACTTACCCAAGTGAAGCACCCCTCGACTAAGCTTACCAAGACTCATCCAGTGCTTGTACAAGTACAGCAGAGAATTTTAGAGGAAAACAGAATTTATGTTTACCTGATAAATTTCTTTCTCCTACGGTGTATCCGGTCCACGGCTTCATCCTTACTTGTTGGATAGAGACAAGTGGCAAAGAGAGCACACAGCAGAGCTGAAAATATAGCTCCCCTCAGGCTCCGCCCCCCCAGTCATTCGACCGACGGTTAGGAGAAAAAGGAGAACCATAGGGTGCAGTGGTGACTGTAGTTTACAAAAAATAAATTTAAACCTGACCAAAATGCCAGGGCGGGCCGTGGACCGGATACACCGTAGGAGAAAGAAACTTATCAGGTAAACATAAATTCTGTTTTCTCCTATATTGGTGTATCCGGTCCACGGCTTCATCCTTACTTGTGGGAACAATACCAAAGCTTTAGGACACGGATGAAGGGAGGGAACAAGTCAGGTAACCTAAACGGAAGGCAACACTGCTTGCAAAACCTTTCTCCCAAAAATAGCCTCCAAAGAAGCAAAAGTATCGAATTTGTAAAATTTGGCAAACGTATGCAGTGAAGTCCAAGTCGCTGCCTTACAAATCTGTTCAACAGAAGCCTCATTCTTGAAAGCCCATGTGGAAGCCACAGCTCTAGTAGAGTGAGCTGTAATTCGTTCAGGAGGCTGCCTTCCAGCAGTCTCATAAGCCAACCAGATGATGCTTTTCAGCAAGAAAGACAGAGAGGTCGCAGTCGCCGTTTGACCTCTCCTCTTGCCAGAATAGACGACAAACAAGGACGATGTTTGTCTGAAGTCTTTAGTTGCTTTTAGATAAAACTTTAAAGCACAAACCACATCAAGATTGTGTAACAGACGTTTCTTATTGGAAACCACTTTTGGAAGAAAACCAGGTTTGGTACGTAAAATGACCTTATCTGTATGAAACACCAGATAGGGTGAATTACACTGCAAAGCAGACAATTCAGAAACTCTTCTAGCAGAAGAAATAGCTACTAAAAACAAAACTTTCCAAAATAGTAACTTAATATCTATGGAATGTAGAGGTTCAAACGGAACCCCTTGAAGAACTGAAAGAACTAAATTTAGACTCCATGGAGGAGCCACAGGTCTGTAGACAGGCTTGATTCTGACTAAAGCCTGTACAAAAGCCTGAATATCTGGCATGGCTGCCAGACGCTTGTGTAACAAAACAGACAGAGCAGATATCTGTCCCTTTAAAGAACTAGCTGACAGACCTTTCTCCAATCCTTCTTGGAGAAAAGATAGTATCCTTGGAATCCTAATCTTACTCCATGAGTAACCCTTGGATTCGCACCAGCAAAGATATTTCCGCCATATCTTATGGTAAGTTTTCCTGGTGACAGGCTTTCTAGCCTGGATCAGAGTATCTATAATTGATTCCGAAAACCCACGCTTAGTTAGAATCAAGCGTTCAATCTCCAAGCAGTCAGTTGCAGAGAAACTAGGTTTGGATGTTCGAATGGACCTTGAATTAGAAGGTCCTGCCTCAAAGGCAGCTTCCATGGTGGAACCAATGACATATTCACCAGGTCTGCATACCAAGCCCTGCGTGGCCACGCAGGAGCTGTCAGAATTACCGAAGCCTTCTCCTGTTTGATCCTGGCTACTATCTGGGGGAGAAGGGGAAACGGTGGAAAAACATAAGCTAGATTGAACGACCAAGGCGCTACTAAGGCATCTACCAATGTCGCCTTGGGATCCCTGGACCTGGACCCGTAACATGGAACTTTGGAGTTCTGACGTGACGCCATCAGATCCAGATCTGGAATGCCCCATAGCTGGGTCAGCTGAGCAAAAACCTCCGGGTGGAGTTCCCACTCCCCGGATGGAAAGTCTGACGACTCAGATAATCCGCTTCCCAGTTGTCCACTCCTGGGATGTGAATTGCTGATAGATGGCAGGAGTGATCCTCTGCCCATTTGATGATCTTGGATACCTCCCTCATCGCCAGGGAACTCTTTGTTCCCCCCTGATGATTGATGTACGCTACAGTCGTCATGTTTATCGGGAGAAGAGATTCTTCCCGAGACCATAGACCCTGAGCCTTCAGGGACTTCCAGACCGTGCCCCAGCCTAAGAGGCTAGCGTCGGTCGTGACAATGATCCACTCCGGTCTTCGGAAACTCATTCCCTGAGACAGGTGATCCTGAGACAACCACCAGAGGAGTGAGTCTCTTGTTTGCTGGTCCATCTGAATCTGGGGAGACAAATCTGCATAATCCCCATTCCATTGTTTGAGCATGCACAGTTGCAATGGTCCTAAATGAATTCGAACAAAAGGAACCACGTCCATTGCCGCAACCATTAGTCCTATTACCTCCATGCACTGAGCTATGGAGGGTTGAGGAATGGATTGAAGAACTCGACAAAAGTTTTAATTTCCTGACCTCTGTCAGAAAGATTTTCATTTCTACCGAGTCTATTATTGTTCCCAGGAAGGGAACCCTTGTGAACGGGGACAGAGAACTTTTTTCTATGTTCACCTTCCACCCGTGAGACCTTAGAAAGGCTAGAACAATGTCCGTATGAGCCCTTGCTTTGTGAAAGGACGACGCCTGTATTAAAATGTCGTCTAGGTAAGGTGCTACTGCAATGCCCCTTGGCCTTAGCAACGCTAGAAGAGACCCTAGCACTTTGGGAAAATTCTGAGAGCAGTGGCCAATCCGAAGGGAAGAGCCACGAACTGGTAATGCTTGTCCAGAAAGGCGAACCTCAGAAACTGATGGTGATCTTTGTGGATAGGAATATGCAGGTACGCATCCTTTAAGTCCACGGTAGTCATATATTGACCCTCCTGGATCATTGGTAAAATTGTCCGAATGGTTTCCATTTTGAATGATGGAAATCTGAGGAATTTGTTTAGGATCTTTAAATCCAGAATTGGCCTGAAAGTTCCTTCCTTTTTGGGAACTACAAACAGGTTTGAGTAAAATCCCAGTCCTTGTTCTGCTGTTGGAACTGGGTTTATCACTCCCATTATTAAAAGGTCTTCTACGCAATGTAAAAATGCCTGTCTCTTTATCTTCTAAAGATAAGCGAGACATGTGGAACCTTCCCCTTGGAGGAAGGTCCTTGAATTCTAGAAGATACCCCTGAGAGACAATTTCTAGTGCCCAGGGGTCCGGAACATCTCTTGCCCAGACCTGAGCAAAGAGAGAAAGTCTGCCCCCTACTAGATCCGGTCCCGGATCGGGGGCTACCCCTTCATGCTGTCTTGGTAGCAGCAGCAGGCTTTTTGGCCTGTTTACCCTTGTTCCAGCCTTGCTATGGTTTCCATGCTGGTTTGGGCTGGGGTGCGTTACCCTCTTGCCTAGTGGCTGTAGAGGTAGAAGCCGTTCCGTTCCTGAAATTGCAAAAGGAACGAAAATTAGACTTATTTTTAGCTTTGAAAGGTCTATCCTGTGGAAGGGCATGGCCCTTTCCCGCAGTGATATCTGAAATAATTTCTTTCAACTCTGGCCCGAATAGGGTCTTACCCTTGAAAGGAATATTAAGCAATTTTGTTTTGGACGACACATCCGCCGACCGCGATTTTAGCCAAAGCGCTCTACGCGCCACTATTGCGAAACCAGAATTTTTCGCCGCTAATTTAGCTAACTGAAAAGCAGCATCTGTAATGAAAGAATTAGCCAACTTCAGGGCGTGAATTCTATCCATGACTTCATCATAAGAAGTCTCCTTCTGGAGCGAGTTTTCTAATTCCTCAAACCAAAAAGCAGCTGCAGTGGTTACAGGAATAATGCAAGAAATTGGTTGAAGAAGAAAACCTTGAACAAAAATTTTCTTTAAGTAAACCTTCTATTTTTTTATCCATAGGATCTTTGAAAGCGCAACTGTCTTCTACTGGTATAGTTGTGCGCTTAGCTAGCGTTGAAACTGCCCCCTCTACCTTAGGGACCGTCTGCCACGCGTCCCTTCTGGGGTCAACAATGGGGAACATTTTCTTAAATATAGGAGGGGGAACAAAAGGTACACCTGGCTTCTCAAACTCATTCACTATATCCGCCACCCTCTTAGGTATCGGAAAAGCATCAGTGTGTACTGGGACCTATAAGAATTTATCCATTTTACACAATTTTTCTGGGACCACCAAAGGGTCACAATCATCAAGAGTAGCTAGGACCTCCTTAAGTAGAGCGCGGAGGTGTTCTAGCTTAAATTTAAATGCTATGGTATCAGGCTCTGCCTGCTGAGAAACTTTTCCTGTGTCAGAAATTTCTCCCTCAGACAGGCCCTCCCTCACCGCCAAGTCAGATTGATGTGAGGGCACTACAGATAAATTATCCTCTGCGTCTGCTTGCTCATTTTCTGTATTTAAAACTGAGCAATCACGCTTCCTAGGAAAAGCTGGCAGTCTGGATAAAAATGCTGCGAGAGAATTATCCATTACTGCTGCTAACTGTTGCATAGTAATAGCAATTGGCGTGCTAGATGTACTGGGCATCGCTTGCGCGGGCATAGCTGGTGTTGACACAGAAGGAGAGGATAGTGAGCTATCCTCACTACCTTCAGCTAAAGAATCATCTTGGGCTATATCTTTAAGCGTGATTGTACGGTCCTTAAGCTGTTTGGACGCTATGGCACACTTCACACATAAATTTAATGGGGGAACCACCTTGGCCTTTGAACATACAGAACATAGGTTATCTGAAGGGTCAGACATGTTTGACAGACAAACAGATCTTCAATGCAATAAAAATTATTTTTGACAAAAACGTTACTGTGTCTTTAAATAATAAAAGTGCACACTTTATTACTAAAACATCAAATAAACATCCGATTTTAATGAAATTTTCACCACAGTGTCTTAATGCTTTGAAAGGATTGCACACAAATTTTCAGACCAATTAACCCCTTAATGCCCAAACCGGAGCTAATAATAGCAATTAACCGGTTAAAAACACTACAGTACTATGCCACAGCTTCCACTGTGGCCTTTACCTTCCTTAGGGATTATTTTAGTAGGAAATAAGCCTCTCTGGAGTCTTTTCTGATGCCTCTGGACTCCCCACGTGAAGCTGCATGAACTGCCTAAGCAAAACAACTGCACAATTGAGGCTTGAAAATGAGGCCTCCTCCCTCTTCATTCCAGAGTGGAGGGGCCTTTCTGACTAGAATAGGTGTCCAAATAAGTGCAAGGCGCAAAATAAAACCCCAAAAGTGTTTTAAAGTCTGAAAAAACACCTTATTTATAGTGAAGACATGCTAAAAACAGAATTTATGTTTACCTGATAAATTACTTTCTCCAACGGTGTGTCCGGTCCACGGCGTCATCCTTACTTGTGGGATATTCTCTTCCCCAACAGGAAATGGCAAAGAGCCCAGCAAAGCTGGTCACATGATCCCTCCTAGGCTCCGCCTACCCCAGTCATTCGACCGACGTTAAGGAGGAATATTTGCATAGGAGAAACCATATGGTACCGTGGTGACTGTAGTTAAAGAAAATAAATTATCAGACCTGATTAAAAAAACCAGGGCGGGCCGTGGACCGGACACACCGTTGGAGAAAGTAATTTATCAGGTAAACATAAATTCTGTTTTCTCCAACATAGGTGTGTCCGGTCCACGGCGTCATCCTTACTTGTGGGAACCAATACCAAAGCTTTAGGACACGGATGAAGGGAGGGAGCAAATCAGGTCACCTAAATGGAAGGCACCACGGCTTGCAAAACCTTTCTCCCAAAAATAGCCTCAGAAGAAGCAAAAGTATCAAACTTGTAAAATTTGGTAAAAGTGTGCAGTGAAGACCAAGTCGCTGCCCTACATATCTGATCAACAGAAGCCTCGTTCTTGAAGGCCCATGTGGAAGCCACAGCCCTAGTGGAATGAGCTGTGATTCTTTCGGGAGGCTGCCGTCCGGCAGTCTCGTAAGCCAATCTGATGATGCTTTTTGACCTCTCCTTTTACCGGAATAAACAACAAACAAGGAAGATGTTTGTCTAAAATCCTTTGTAGCATCTAAATAGAATTTTAGAGCGTGAACAACATCCAAATTGTGCAACAAACGTTCCTTCTTTGAAACTGGTTTCGGACACAGAGAAGGTACGATAATCTCCTGGTTAATGTTTTTGTTAGAAACAACTTTTGGAAGAAAACCAGGTTTAGTACGTAAAACCACCTTATCTGCATGGAACACCAGATAAGGAGGAGAACACTGCAGAGCAGATAATTCTGAAACTCTTCTAGCAGAAGAAATTGCAACTAAAAACAAAACTTTCCAAGATAATAACTTAATATCAACGGAATGTAAGGGTTCAAACGGAACCCCCTGAAGAACTGAAAGAACTAAATTGAGACTCCAAGGAGGAGTCAAAGGTTTGTAAACAGGCTTAATTCTAACCAGAGCCTGAACAAAGACTTGAACATCTGGCACAGCTGCCAGCTTTTTGTGAAGTAACACAGACAAGGCAGAAATCTGTCCCTTCAGGGAACTTACAGATAATCCTTTTTCCAATCCTTCTTGAAGGAAGGATAGAATCTTAGGAATCTTAACCTTATCCCAAGGGAATCCTTTAGATTCACACCAACAGATATATTTTTTCCAAATTTTGTGGTAAATCTTTCTAGTTACAGGCTTTCTGGCCTGAACAAGAGTATCGATAACAGAATCTGAGAACCCTCGCTTCGATAAGATCAAGCGTTCAATCTCCAAGCAGTCAGCTGGAGTGAAACCAGGTTCGGATGTTCGAACGGACCCTGAACAAGAAGGTCTCGTCTCAAAGGTAGCTTCCAAGGTGGAGCCGATGACATATTCACCAGATCTGCATACCAAGTCCTGCGTGGCCACGCAGGAGCTATCAAGATCACCGACGCCCTCTCCTGATTGATCCTGGCTACCAGCCTGGGGATGAGAGGAAACGGCGGGAACACATAAGCTAGTTTGAAGGTCCAAGGTGCTACTAGTGCATCCACTAGAGCCGCCTTGGGATCCCTGGATCTGGACCCGTAGCAAAGAACTTTGAAGTTCTGACGAGAGGCCATCAGATCCATGTCTGGAATGCCCCACAGCTGAGTGACTTGGGCAAAGATTTCCGGATGGAGTTCCCACTCCCCCGGATGCAATGTCTGACGACTCAGAAAATCCGCTTCCCAATTTTCCACTCCTGGGATGTGGATAGCGGACAGGTGGCAGGAGTGAGACTCCGCCCATAGAATGATTTTGGTCACTTCTTCCATCGCTAGGGAACTCCTTGTTCCCCCCTGATGGTTGATGTACGCAACAGTTGTCATGTTGTCTGATTGAAACCGTATGAACTTGGCCCTCGCTAGCTGAGGCCAAGCCTTGAGAGCATTGAATATCGCCCTCAGTTCCAGAATATTTATCGGTAGAAGAGATTCTTCCCGAGACCAAAGACCCTGAGCTTTCAGGGATCCCCAGACCGCGCCCCAGCCCATCAGACTGGCGTCGGTCGTGACAATGACCCACTCTGGTCTGCGGAATGTCATCCCTTGTGACAGGTTGTCCAGGGACAGCCACCAACGGAGTGAGTCTCTGGTCCTCTGATTTACTTGTATCTTCGGAGACAAGTCTGTATAATCCCCATTCCACTGACTGAGCATGCACAGTTGTAATGGTCTTAGATGAATGCGCGCAAAAGGAACTATGTCCATTGCCGCTACCATCAACCCGATCACTTCCATGCACTGAGCTATGGAAGGAAGAGGAACGGAATGAAGTATCCGACAAGAGTCTAGAAGCTTTGTTTTTCTGGCCTCTGTCAGAAATATCCTCATTTCTAAGGAGTCTATTATTGTTCCCAAGAAGGGAACCCTTGTTGACGGAGATAGAGAACTCTTTTCCACGTTCACTTTCCATCCGTGAGATCTGAGAAAGGCCAGGACTATGTCCGTGTGAGCCTTTGCTTGAGGAAGGGACGACGCTTGAATCAGAATGTCGTCCAAGTAAGGTACTACAGCAATGCCCCTTGGTCTTAGCACAGCTAGAAGGGACCCTAGTACCTTTGTGAAAATCCTTGGAGCAGTGGCTAATCCGAAAGGAAGCGCCACGAACTGGTAATGCTTGTCCAGGAATGCGAACCTTAGGAACCGATGATGTTCCTTGTGGATAGGAATATGTAGATACGCATCCTTTAAATCCACCGTGGTCATGAATTGACCTTCCTGGATGGAAGGAAGAATAGTTCGAATGGTTTCCATCTTGAACGATGGAACCTTGAGAAACTTGTTTAAGATCTTGAGATCTAAGATTGGTCTGAACGTTCCCTCTTTTTTGGGAACTATGAACAGATTGGAGTAGAACCCCATCCCTTGTTCTCTTAATGGAACAGGATGAATCACTCCCATTTTTAACAGGTCTTCTACACAATGTAAGAATGCCTGTCTTTTTATGTGGTCTGAAGACAACTGAGACCTGTGGAACCTCCCCCTTGGGGGAAGCCCCTTGAATTCCAGAAGATAACCTTGGGAGACTATTTCTAGCGCCCAAGGATCCAGAACATCTCTTGCCCAAGCCTGAGCGAAGAGAGAGAGTCTGCCCCCCACCAGATCCGGTCCCGGATCGGGGGCCAACATTTCATGCTGTCTTGGTAGCAGTGGCAGGTTTCTTGGCCTGCTTTCCCTTGTTCCAGCCTTGCATTGGTCTCCAAGCTGGCTTGGCTTGAGAAGTATTACCCTCTTGCTTAGAGGACGTAGCACTTTGGGCTGGTCCGTTTCTACGAAAGGGACGAAAATTAGGTTTATTTTTTGCCTTGAAAGGCCGATCCTGAGGAAGGGCGTGGCCCTCACCCCCAGTGATATCAGAGATAATCTCTTTCAAGTCAGGGCCAAACAGCGTTTTCCCCTTGAAAGGAATGTTAAGTAGCTTGTTCTTGGAAGACGCATCAGCCGACCAAGATTTCAACCAAAGCGCTCTGCGCGCCACAATAGCAAACCCAGAATTCTTAGCCGCTAACCTAGCCAATTGCAAAGTGGCGTCTAGGGTAAAAGAATTAGCCAATTTGAGAGCATTGATTCTGTCCATAATCTCCTCATAAGGAGGAGAATCACTATCGACCGCCTTTATCAGCTCATCGAACCAGAAACATGCGGCTGTAGCGACAGGGACCACGCATGAAATTGGTTGTAGAAGGTAACCCTGCTGAACAAACATCTTTTTAAGCAAACCTTCTAATTTTTTATCCATAGGATCTTTGAAAGCACAACTATCCTCTATGGGTATAGTGGTGCGTTTGTTTAAAGTGGAAACCGCTCCCTCGACCTTGGGGACTGTCTGCCATAAGTCCTTTCTGGGGTCGACCATAGGAAACAATTTTTTAAATATGGGGGGAGGGACGAAAGGAATACCGGGCCTTTCCCATTCTTTATTAACAATGTCCGCCACCCGCTTGGGTATAGGAAAAGCTTCTGGGAGCCCCGGCACCTCTAGGAACTTGTCCATTTTACATAGTTTCTCTGGGATGACCAACTTGTCACAATCATCCAGAGTGGATAATACCTCCTTAAGCAGAATGCGGAGATGTTCCAACTTAAATTTAAATGTAATCACATCAGGTTCAGCTTGTTGAGAAATGTTCCCTGAATCAGTAATTTCTCCCTCAGACAAAACCTCCCTGGCCCCATCAGACTGGGTTAGGGGCCCTTCAGAAACATTATTATCAGCGTCGTCATGCTCTTCAGTATCTAAAACAGAGCAGTCGCGCTTACGCTGATAAGTGTTCATTTTGGCTAAAATGTTTTTGACAGAATTATCCATTACAGCCGTTAATTGTTGCATAGTAAGGAGTATTGGCACGCTAGATGTACTAGGGGCCTCCTGAGTGGGCAAGACTCGTGTAGACGAAGGAGGGAATGATGCAGTACCATGCTTACTCCCCTCACTTGAGGAATCATCTTGGGCATCATTGTCATTGTCACATAAATCACATTTATTTAAATGAATAGGAATTCTGGCTTCCCCACATTCAGAACACAGTCTATCTGGTAGTTCAGACATGTTAAACAGGCATAAACTTGATAACAAAGTACAAAAAACGTTTTAAAATAAAACCGTTACTGTCACTTTAAATTTTAAACTGAACACACTTTATTACTGCAATTGCGAAAAAACATGAAGGAATTGTTCAAAATTCACCAAATTTTCACCACAGTGTCTTAAAGCCTTAAAAGTATTGCACACCAAATTTGGAAGCTTTAACCCATAAAATAACGGAACCGGAGCCGTTTTGAACTTTAACCCCTTTACAGTCCCTGGTATCTGCTTTGCTGAGACCCAACCAAGCCCAAAGGGGAATACGATACCAAATGACGCCTTCAGAAAGTCTTTTCTAAGTATCAGAGCTCCTCTCACATGCGACTGCATGCCATGCCTCTCAAAAACAAGTGCGCAACACCGGCGCGAAAATGAGGCTCTGCCTATGCTTTGGGAAAGCCCCTAAAGAATAAGGTGTCTAAAACAGTGCCTGCCGATATTATTATATCAAAATACCCAAATAAAATGATTCCTCAAGGCTAAATATGTGTTAATAATGAATCGATTTAGCCCAGAAAAAGTCTACAGTCTTAATAAGCCCTTGTGAAGCCCTTATTTACGATCGTAATAAACATGGCTTACCGGATCCCATAGGGAAAATGACAGCTTCCAGCATTACATCGTCTTGTTAGAATGTGTCATACCTCAAGCAGCAAGAGACTGCTCACTGTTCCCCCAACTGAAGTTAATTGCTCTCAACAGTCCTGTGTGGAACAGCCATGGATTTTAGTGACGGTTGCTAAAATCATTTTCCTCATACAAACAGAAATCTTCATCTCTTTTCTGTTTCTGAGTAAATAGTACATACCAGCACTATTTCAAAATAACAAACTCTTGATTGAATAATAAAAACTACAGTTAAACACTAAAAAACTCTAAGCCATCTCCGTGGAGATGTTGCCTGTACAACGGCAAAGAGAATGACTGGGGTAGGCGGAGCCTAGGAGGGATCATGTGACCAGCTTTGCTGGGCTCTTTGCCATTTCCTGTTGGGGAAGAGAATATCCCACAAGTAAGGATGACGCCGTGGACCGGACACACCTATGTTGGAGAAAAGCAATCGATTTAGCCCACAATAGTGTCAACCAGCATAGAGCCCTTAATATAAGCCATAATTTTATACAGAGTCTAAGAAAAATGGCTTACCTATCCCAGAGGGGATTGCTGACAGTCTTCTAGCATTACTAGGTCTTGTTAGAAAAATGACTGATCATACCTGAAGCAGTTAAGCCTGCAAACTGTTCCCCCCAACTGAAGTTCTCTGGTTTCAACAGTCCTGCGTGGGAACAGCAATGGATTTTAGTTACTGGTGCTAAAATCATATTCCTCTCGGCAGAAATCTTCATCACTTTCTGCTGCAGAGTAAATAGTACAAGCCGGCACTATTTTAAAATAAACTCTTGATAGAAGAATAAAAAAGTACAACTAAACACCACATACTCTTTACCACCCCCGTGGAGATGCTACTAGTTAGAGCGGCAAACAGAATGACTGGGGGGGCGGAGCCTGAGGGGAGCTATATGGACAGCTCTGCTGTGTGCTCTCTTTGCCACTTCCTGTAGGGATTGAGAATATCCCACAAGGATGAAGCCGTGGACCGGATACACCAATGTAGGAGAAATACTGTTATCCCATAAGGGGGAGGTTAATGTACATGTTGCAGCAACGCCTAAAGTTAGTTATGGCTGAAATCCCATACTGCACACATAAGGTATCCCTATACCGCTGTATCATTCAGTGTACGGATAGCTTCTTTCTGCTGTTTGCTTCTTATTGAATGAAGATACAGTACTCTTAAGGTGATAAGTCTCACATTTGTCTGAGCGCTCATAAAATAATCCATAAACAAGTTGCTGGAACACCTCTATCTTCAACCTCGCTTCTGGGAGGCTAAGAACAAACTTAGGAGAGATGGGAGGTGGTAAGGATTAAAGCTTGTGTGTGGGTTCTTGGCTTCCTAATAGTGTCGGGAAGTATAGCCCACGTTATGGATCCCTATAGACTATCATCATATGAAAGAAATAACCAAAAAAAAAAAAAACCCTTAAACTAACCATTAAAAGATACAAAAATAAATGAAACACTTAAAAAAACAAAACAAAAAAAAACAGTAATAGAAAATACAACAAAATAAATAAGCCATAAAAAAATAAAAGAACATGTTACTACAATAAACAAGCAAAATAAACAAGTGGTAAACAACTAAGATTTTTAACTCAACGTCCAAAATCTTCATTAGATGTAATCCACAATCCTGAAGAACACTCTCCAAAGAAAAAATCCAAGAAGAAAAAAAAATCCAGGAAGGAAAAAAAAAAAAAAATTCCCAAGGCTCCTCTTCTTTTTTTCCATCAGATGTTATCTACAATAATCCAGGCGATGAAAAAACCCTTCAACAAAAACAGGAAGAAAAAGTTATCCAAAAAGCAAAACATACGGCTAGATTACGAGTTTTGCGTTAGGCTTAAAAAGCAGCGTTGGCCAGTCCCAACGCTGCTTTTTAATGCCCGCTGGTATTACGAGTCTTGCAGGTACAGGTGTACCGTTCACTTTTTTGGCCAGACTCAGAAATACCGCAAATCCACTTACGTCAATTGCGTATCCTATTTTTTCAATGGGACTTGCATAGCGCCGGTATTACGAGTCTTCCAAAAAGTGAGCGGTAGACCCTCTCCTGTCAAGCCGCATTTTAAAGCCAGTAGTTAAGCGTTTTACACTACAACACCGTAGCATAAAACTCTTATCTAAAGTGCTAAAAAGTACACTAACACCCATAAACTACCTATTAACCCCTAAACCGAGGCCCTCCCACCTCGCAAACACTAAAATTAAATTTTTGACCCCTAATCTGCCGAACCAGACATTGCCACCACTATATTATATTAACCCCTAAACCGCCGCACTCCCGCCTCGCAAACATTAGTTAAATATTAACCCCTAATCTGCCATCCCTAATATCGTCGACGCCTACCTACATTTATTAACCCCTAATCTGCCGTCCCCAACGTCGCCACCACTATATTAAAGTTATTAACCCCTAAATCTAAGTCTAAACCTAACACCCCCTAACTTAAATATAATTAAAATAAATCTAAATAAATATAACTATCATTAACTAAATTATTCCTATTTAAAACTAAATACCTATAAAATAAACCCTAAACTAGCTACAATATAACTAATAGTTACATTGTAGCTTGTTTAGGGTTTATTTTTATTTTACAGGCAAGTTTGTATTTATTTTAACTAGGTAGAATAGTTACTAAATAGTTATTAACTATTTAATAAACTACCTAGTTAAAATAAATACAAAAGTACTTGTAAAATAAAACCTAACCTAAGTTACAATTACACCTAACACTACACTATAATTAAATTAATTCCCTAAATTAAATACAATTAAATAAAATTATCTAAAGTACAAAAAAACAAACACTAAATTACAGAAAATAATAAACAAATTACAAGATTTTTAAACTAATTACACCTAATCTAATCCCCCTAACAAAATAGAAAAGCCCCCCAAAATAAAAAAGCCCTACCCTACACTAAATTACAAATAGCCATTAAAAGGGCTTTTTGCGGGGTATTGCCCCAAAGTAATCAGCTCTTTTACCTGTAAAAAAAATTACAAATCCCCCCCAACATTAAAACCCACCACCCACACAACCAACTCTACTCTAAAACCCACCCAATGACCCCTTAAAAAAAACTAACACTAACCCCTTGAAGATCACCTTACCGGGAGACGTCTTCACCCAACCGGGCCGAAGTCCTCAACGAAGCCGGGCGAAGTGGTCCTCCAGACGGGCAGAAGTCTTCATCCAGACGGCATCATCTATCTTCAAGACATCCGGCGCGGAGCGGGTCCATCTTCAAGACATCCGGCGCGGAGCGGGTCCATCTTCAAGACATCCGGCGCGGAGCATCCTCTTCCATCGAAGCCTTCTTACTAAATGACGGTTCCTTTAAGTGACGTCATCCAAGATGGTGTCCCTTCAATTCCGATTGGCTGATAGAATTCTATCAGCCAATCGGAATTAAGGTAGAAAAAATCCTATTGGCTGATGCAATCATCAGACGTCCCCCGTTAAGGTGATCTTCAAGGGGTTAGTGTTAGGTTTTTTTAAGGGGGGATTGGGTGGGTTTTAGAGTAGGGTTGGTTGTGTGGGTGGTGGGTTTTAATGTTGGGGGGGTTTGTAATTTTTTTACAGGTAAAAGAGCCGATTACTTTGGGGCAATGCCCCGCAAAAGGCCCTTTTAAGGGCTATTTATAATTTAATGTAGGGTAGGGCTTTTTTATTTTGTTAGGGGGATTAGATTAGGTGTAATTAGTTTAAAAATCTAGTAATTTGTTTATTATTTTCTGCAATTTAGTGTTTGTTTTTTTGTACTTTATATAATTTTATTTAATTGTATTTAATTTAGGGAATTAATTTAATTATAGTGTAGTGTTAGGTGAAATTGTAACTTAGGTTAGGTTTTATTTTACAGGTACTTTTGTATTTATTTTAACTAGGTAGTTTATTAAATAGTTAATAACTAGGGGGGCGGAGTTAACTGCCTAGCTGAGCAGACGTGACATAGTGGAGTTCTGCAAAGAAATTTATTTTAAATATGGTATATCTTGACTAAAAGTCTTGCAAATTATCTCTTCTATTGTCCTAACGTCGCCTTAGCAGAGGGGATCCTCCCTGGGATTCACAAATACTTTGGAGAGGAGGAGAAAAGAAGGTACATTTTGACTCTCGGTACACACAGACTCAAGACGCCGGAGCGGCCTGTGAGCCGGGCGAGAGACATACAAACAACACGCTGCCCAATAAGCTCACTAGGCATCAGCTACACCTTTAGCCTCACACCGGAGGTCTAGTGCCCTGAACCGGAGCTGACAGAGTACAGCGCACGGACCACAGCATACTACTGACGGTTATTCCGGGACCTGAGAGGCGCAGCAACTTCCTCCTATATACAGCGCTCACCGTGCCCCCACAGAAACCTGCAAAGGACTTACCGGTTAAACGCTGCTATTGGAAATCGTGACCGTACAGCGGTGAGGTAAAGAGCCAATGCGGTAAGTGCCCTGGAGCATTAATTGTTCATATTGAGCTGTGATTTAGTGGCGCGAAAAATCGCCATCTTGTCTCCCGGGAGCACAGCCCAAATTGCCTGTCACGGCCCACTACATATTCAAACATAGACACTTTGCCCCAGGGTCTGAAACTCCAGTGATCGGAATTACAAGTAGACAGGGCATTGGCTCTCAAACACCTGTACTCCTCACAACCCGGTAAACACGGACATTAATATTGTGAATGACACGTGGGGCAAAACATAATAAAATAAAATAAAAAAGCCTCAAGACCTGTCATAACTGCATTATTGAGGCAGCATAATCCTTACATCACATCTGGTTGAATTGTTTGTGGAAACTATTAGGCCTGCATATTACTACTTGTCCTCTATGCATTAGCCTGCACCGCTAACAACTTTCTCCTCCTGTATATACAGATAGGGTTTTGTCTAAGAGAAGAAGAGCCTTTACATGTATACTCTGAGCCTGTGACAAGCCTAACCACCCTGGGACACTTCAGTATTAGCGCTACCCAGCAGCTGTGAGGTTTGACCCCTCTCCCTACCATTTCCCACCTGATACTACAGGTGGGTCATATCCTCATCCCTTTATCCCACTTTGTCGAGAGGAGACACATCCCCTGGGGAGTGGGGTACATATCCAAGACTATCGCAGCCATTTGACTGGTTCTCAGAAATAGAAGCTAAAACCCACACAGAGTACACCCCTTAAGCAAGAAGACCCTATCTTTCCCGAAACTGATATAACTAGCGGTGTAGGACAAGGCTCCTGACCAACAGACCTCTAGGCCACATAGCCCCCACGGGGACATATATCTCCATTTGAAAAGAACAATACATAACAGCATGTAATCAAACCCCAAGTGTTTGTGACCCCGCCGGTCAATGTATTTTCATTAGCATATGTGAAACAAGCAGGCCCTCAACAGTGAAACGCACGTACCAATAAGCAGTCTTATGTCTCAAAGCAACAGGATGTCGCAAGCCCACAAAAGAAAACAGAAGCCCCAAGCCACGCCAAAAAGAACTGTTGTTGATCACTTCCAGCACCGTACTGGCGCCACCCAACCGGGCTCAGAAGATGAATACTCAGATACCGGCAGTGCCTCGGACACTCAGACTGGATCATTGCTAAAACAGAAAGCAACGCAAGTTCTGGGGACGTCCAGAAGTCCTAATAATAATATGATAGAGGCCATCCAGTCTTTACTATCCTCGCATCACGACTCCTTGACCAAGAGATTTGACAGGTCCCATGCAGATTTAAAGAGAGATATTGGCCTTATAGGGGAGCGAACAGATGCGCTAGAGCGCAAACAGGAAGACCTAGCGATAGATCACACCAACCTACTCAGCTACTCCCAATCCCTAGCCGTGCAAATCTCAGACCTGGAACTGAAACTGGCGGATCTAGAGGATAGATCTCGCCGTAACAATATACGCATTAAGGGCATCCCGGAGTCAGTCCTACCACAGGACCTAGAAAAGTATCTGCATGGCCTATTTGAAACAGTGTTGGGACCTGCAACAGGCACCGAAGCCCTTATAGACAGAGCCCATAGGGCTCTTAGAGCTCGCTCAGCAGATGGTGGCCAACCAAGGGACGTTATAGCAAGGCTCCACTACTATACATACAGAGAAAGAATATTCCGAGCCTTAGCCAGAGATAAACGCTTACCTGAAGAATATGCCGGACTGCAAATCTACCCAGACCTTTCCACTCACACGCTACAGATTCGCAGACATTACCAGCCCTATACCAAAATACTGAGAGAGAAAGACTTAAAATATAGATGGGGGTTCCCAGTACGTCTCTTTATTACCAAGGACGGCCAACAGTATATGGCTTCCACTCCCCAACAGGCACGTGAATTACTCCAAAAATGGAACTTACTCCCTACTGACGGAGAGGATCACTTCCCTGATCCGGGACTGACTACCGGACTAAGAGTGTCGGCTCCACCATGGAAGCCATTACCACAAAGACCTCCTAGCACTGTTGGACATCCAAATGAGACTTTCAAGAAGCGCAGAGACCTTATTGGTCCACACCAGGATCCAGACCCATAGAGAGCCTGCTTTCATACTCTATCCGCTGAACCTCCTGAAAGAAGAAACCATTTTGTCACAGGAGGAAGCACCCCCCCATTCCCCAAGAGTCTATCTCATGGACTGAAAAGAATGAAGACGGGTGAGATCTAAGCAATTATATAGTGTAATTTGTTTGTCTATTCTTGCATGGACACTAGCCACAGACTCTTAAAATGTTTGGCTTTTTTCTTGTAGTCCACATGTGCACTGTTATTGTTTATTCTTGCAATGGACACTTATCATAGACTCTAAATATGTTTGTTTTTTCTTATTGTCCACATGTGCGCTGTTATTGTCTATTCCTGCACTGGACATTTGCCATAGGCTCTGCATATGTTTGTTTTTCTTATTGTCCACATGTGTACTGTTATTTACTATTCAAGTGATAGACACTAGCTATGACTTACGAGCGTGTTTGTTTGTTTCATTGTTATTAGATCACATGATTATCCCTTGTTTTACTGTGCCGGACTATACACTTAAATAATTGAATACTCCCATACTCACCTATCTGACCACCCCAGAAATTTGATTATGAAAGACATTGAGATTAGACCAAACCTATTTCTGAATGCCTCTATTGGTTACGTGACTATCATTCCCCGAGAGACTTTATTATGAGTGGGATATGTACTACGCCCAGACCATATTCTTCTACTCCCCATAATGCTTCGACGCATATGGAGATTGCTGGGGCATTTAATTTAACCCCCTTACAGACATACTATAAGACGACTGCCCTGGCCTTATTGAGACCTTTAATAGCAGACCCCTGACTACTACGGTCCACGGACTCCTAGTTAGCGACTTATAGATTAGTGCATAGTACCTTAATCTAAGATCAAATGTCCATACCACCATTAGGGAGAACCTGACCACATGGCACATGGAGTTTGATACTAGACACAAAAGATTTAATAATATCTAGTAGGGGAGTGGTAGTCAGGCTGTTTTCAATCATCTGGTGTTAGACTACAGAGCACAGTTCAAAGTTCTTCCTGTTGAAATTGAAATTAATATTTATATAAAGAGGTTCACAGCATTAAATGTTATTTCGTATATGACATGCATATTTAACACATATGTCTCTTTAAACTTTACTTTTCTTTCTTCTCTTTTTTCTTTCTTTCTCCTCTTCACTTTTTCTCCCTTTCTTTTCTTTACATGATGCTCCAGGCCGGCGGGGCCATGGACCCCTCTCCGCTTAGCTCCCCCCCAATATATTAGTTGTGCCCCACTGGCATAGACCAGTTGGTGCACTCATTGCGAAAGTGTACGCTCACCACTTTTAACCAGTTAAGGAGGTTCCTTCCCGCCTATATACCATATCTCTCATCCCAAAATATCCCACTAGCTCCTAGACTTCACTGTGTATGACCAGGCCCTTATAATTAGCAGCTGGAATACACCCTTACCCCAATTGGCTCAGGCAACCTCGCCTATACCCCCAAAAAATGATCCCTATACGCATAGCTTCACTGAACGTGCAAGGCCTAAATTCTCCCACTAAGAGGAAACTATTACAGCAATATGCCCTAGCACACAAAGTTCACATTATGTTCCTACAAGAAACTCATTGGATGGGGGAGCCCCGGATTTCTGCGCTTTACCGGTACTACCCAGTTTGCGAAACTGCCTCTAATTCGGAAAGCAAAAACAAGGGAGTTGCCATCTTGATCGGTAGAGATTTGTCATTTAAATTGGAATATGTTGAAAGAGACAGTGAAGGCAGATTTCTGATTCTTATATGCTCGCTTAACGACTCACTATTCACGCTGGTCTCACTGTACGCACCCAACTCCAAACAGATCCCATTCCTCCGTAAGCTTTTAGTACACATAGATCAGACTAAGAGGGGACACCTAGTGATAGGGGGAGACTTCAACATGGTCTGGGACCCAACTACTGACAAACAGTCCTCTGCTGCAATACGCTCTGACAGAAACACCTCTTCTATCTCCAACGCCTTTCGGAAACTCATATACCAACATAACCTTTATGATGCCTGGAGGTGCTTAGCACCCTCAGTGAAAGACTTTACGCACCACTCAAAGGCCCATAACTCATACTCCAGACTGGATTATATATTCTGTGACTCATGGTCCTTGGACCAATTTGTCAACCCTAACATTAGCCCATGCACATGGTCAGACCACGACATGGTCTACTTAGACTTCACTAAGTTGCAAGCTTTCACTAATAGACCCCCATGGAAACTCTCGGAGCACTGGCTATCGGAAATAGAACTCCCAGCACTCCAGGAGATTGTGCAGGAGTTTCTGACACATAATGACTCAGGACTTACTGACGTCACAATGGTGTGGGCCGCTCTTAAAGCGTACCTACGTGGACATTTTATAAAAAAATCGGCCAGATTGCGCAAAGAAACTGGCCAGCCCCTAGCGAAATTGTATGGAGATCTCCGTACCCTTGAACAGGAGAACAAAACAAGTCCAAACACCCAGATAGCTCTCCAAATCGGACTTATCAGGGATGAAATCTCCAAGAGAGATTTATCACGGGTCCAAGAGAACCTACACAAGCTCAAGCAGCTATACTACCACAAAGGCAATAGAGCAGACAAACTCCTAGCTAATAAGCTCCGCAAGCGTACGCTGCAGAAAAGGATACCCTGCATTGCAACGCGCGAAGGCGTAGTATACTCTCCCAAAGAAATAGGAGCAGCATTCGCTGACTACTACTCCTCTCTATACAATATTGAGAATTCGAAAGCAACTAGCAAATCTGAACGTATCAATATCTCCAGGTTCTTGGAGAGACTGCCTGTGCCCACCTTATCTGAGGAATCTAGGGCTGAGCTGGAACGACAGTTCACACTGGAGGAAGTCAAAGGAGCTATAAATGACCTAGCACCTCACAAGGCACCCGGACCAGATGGGTTCACGGTGATGTTTTATCGGGAGCTCAGCCCAATCATATCCCCGGTGTTGCTTCGGCTCTTTCAGAGTGTGGCAACTAAAGGCACTTTCTTAGCGGAGTTCTTGGAAGCGAACATCACCACTATCCACAAAGAGGGCAAGGATCCGCAGCTGTGCTCCAGCTACAGGCCCATATCACTTATTAATGTGGATGCCAAAATCTATGCCAAAATATTGGCAAATAGATTAGGGAAGCACTTACAAACAATTATACACTTAGACCAAGTAGGTTTTGTGCAGGGGAGACAGGGCACCGATAATACTCGACGCCTCTTGAACATTTATTCGGAGGCAATGGACATGGGACTCCCTATGCTCACCCTGTCACTTGATGCCGAGAAGGCCTTTGACAGGGTGAGATGGGACTACTTATTTCAAACACTTTCAGCGTTTGGTGTGCCGGACCCATTCATCACTGCAACCAAGGCACTGTATTCAGCCCCGACCGCAGTCGTTAGGGGAGTGGGATTCTGCTCCCCTAAAATTTCAATTAGTAATGGAACCAGGCAGGGATGCCCTCTCTCCCCCCTACTATTCGTTCTAGCTATTGAACCCCTAGCAATCGCAATTAGAGAGTCGACTCTGATCCATGGAGTGCAGATGCATGATACCCTCCAAAAGCTCGCCCTCTTCGCCGATGATCTTACGGTCTTCCTTTCGGACCCGGTAGAGTCTCTCCCTCCACTGATGGCCCTTTTTAAACAATTTGGGGACATCTCCTATTACAAATTGAATGTGACCAAAACGGAGGCTTACTCCATCAATATCCCACAGAATGAGATGAGATTCAGCGTATCTATTCCTTCAAGTCCTGCAGGGGAATCCGTCACTTGGGAGTCTTCCTCTCACATAAAAAGACTGTGGTGATCAAAGAGAACTTTGAAACACTGCTAACAACTGCCACTTCGGAAATTAACTCTAAGAGGTATAGTGATATATCTTGGATGGGCAGGGTAGCGGCTCTTAAAATGATGATCCTACCAAAGCTCACCTACTTATTCCGCTGTATCCCGATACCAGTCCCGGGGGCACTGCTGAGGAGGTTTCAGACCCTCTTTAACTCATACACCTGGCATGACAAAAGACTCCGGGTGGCAGTGCATATTCTGCAACAACCAATAGAGAAAGGAGGCCTTGGCCTTCCCAGTGTCAAAACATACTATGAAGCAGCAATGCTAACCCATGCTACGGCATGGGCTAAGGCTCTCCCACCAACAAGGTGGAGGGAACTAGAGCAAGCATCGCTCCCAGCGTACATCTACCTAGAGGATCTTCTTTGGCTGCCCCAACATTGGCAAGCCAAAGTTCACATTGCAAACAACATTGTGAAAGGGTGCCGAGATGCTTGGAATAAACAGACACAATACACTAGTGGCCCCGCACCCCTCACCAATACACCCAATAAGGGGTCTCTTGATAGGACTACTTAACATAAATCTTAGTGCATGGGCTGCTACAGGAATAAACTCTGTGAGAGACTTTTACAGTAATGGACAGTTACGAGCACATAGAGACATGGTGGACCTTCCCACACTGTCCTCTAGACACCAGTTTGACTTACTGAGACTCCGTACCCTGATGAGATCTTGGGGCTTTTTAGATGACTCATTGAGAGACCTGACTATTTGGGAGACACGATGGATAACCAACACCCAACTACACAAACCCCTCTCAGTACACTACCATTGCCTTATTGAGGAAGGGGCTACCCCAAAAACAGTCCATATGAATTCATGGGAAGTAGAGTTACAGGTCACATTCTCAGCAGAAACCTGGGATAAAGCCATTGGACTAACAAAAAAGGCAACTCATTGTGTCACTCTTTATGAACTATATTTTAAAGTGTTAACCAGATGGCACCTAGTGCCCACAAAATTAAGGAGACTTTTCCCAGGACACTCACAGCTGTGCTGGAGGGAGTGCGGGGAACCGGGCTCCCCCATCCATGTTTGGTGGACCTGCCCTAAACTGGCGACTTATTGGCAGAGAGTAGGAAAGATTTGTACAGACTTGGAACTAACTCCAACCCTGAGCCCAGCCCTAGCCATCTTACATTTAGATATAGACAAGCTCCCTAAAACCAAACAAAACCTCTTGATCTATATTCTCATCTCTGCTAAATTGCTTATAGCCAGGAACTGGAAAAAGAGTCAACCCCCTAGACTACAGAGCGTAATTGAGAACGTGAACTATATTAAAAATATGGAAAACTACGTTGCTAGAGAGAGAAGACAACTGGGCAATTATTGCGCAATCTGGGAGCCCTGGGAATCTATGCTGACCCGCCTGACCCCTAATACTAGAGTCTAGACACTGGAGAGAGGGTAGAGAGATAAGAACGCACCCCCTCCAACCACCTTCACCCATGACCCCCACATTCACCTCTTGCCCCCACCCCTGTCTGGGAGCTAAGACAGCAGCCCAGAGCTCTATCTACCAGATAATAAGCGGATAGGGGTCGGAGACCCCTTGCCCCAATTGAAGCCTGAGCCACATCACACTGAGTAATGCCATGCCAACCGATTACTTCCTCTGACTAGTTTGTTACCCTAAGGATTACACCTTTGTAGACTGATGATATACACCTGTATACCCTTAAGAGTTCATAGTATACGCATAAGGTGACCTCTGTAAAAATGAGGACTCCCACACAGGGAGAAGCTTCTATTCTCAGTTATTGACAGCAGTAATAGAACCCTGCACATAAGAATGCACCTTTCATGCTTTGTTAAATATAGATTCTGTCTATGATGTTCATGTTTGAGAAAGGCTGTATGTAAAAAATCTGTCCTCAATAAAAAATGTCTTTTTTTTTTTTTGTTTTTTTTTTTAAAAATAGTTAATAACTATTTAGTAACTATGCTACCTAGTTAAAATTAGTTATATTGTAGCTAGCTTAGGGTTTATTTTATTTTATAGTTAAGTATTTAGTTTTAAATAGGAATAATTTAGTTAATGATAGTTATATTTATTTAGATTTATTTTAATTATATTTAAGTTAGGGGGTGTTAGGGTTAGACTAAGATTTAGGGGTTAATATGTTTATTATAGTTGCGGCAGATTAGGGGTTAATAAATGTAGGTAGGTGTCAGTGATGTTAGGGATGGCAGATTAGGGGTTAATAAATGTAGGTAGGTGTCAGTGATGTTAGGGACGGCAGATTAGGGGTTAATAATATTTAACTAATGTTTGCGAGGCGGTTTAGGGGTTAATATGTTTATTATTGTGGCGGCAGTGTCTGGATCGGCAGATTAGGAGTTAATATAATGTAGAGACTTCCGGTGGGCAGGTGTAGTGAGCAGAAGCATATCAGAGGAGCTCCATATATCGGAGCAAAAAATTGGACCTGTTAACACTATCTTCTCTGCCCAGCCCCACACAGCAGACTTGCCGGGTTGATGTAATCCTCACCGGCTGCCTACCAAAGTGTGCAGGACTACCACCATCTGTCCTGGCCGCCGGGAACTTCAAAGCGTACAGCACAATGGATCCTGAGACGCCATCTTGGATCTCCCCTGGCCTTGCTGCAGCATGTTGTGGTGCTGTGGGGACCTCTAAGCCTCTAAATATTCTCATAGCCAGAGAAGAAGACACAAGCAGCGGTCAGCTTACAAGCCGAAGAAGTCTTCTGCCCCAGTGAGGGCTGTGGAGCCTGGAGAACAGCTGCACTTGGCAGAGGTGAGTCGGGTGGAACAGAGTGAAGGAGATATATCGGCACCCAACCGTCAGCTGCCTCCGCAATAACACATACGCACCTGGGCAAGCCACTGCATGGAACTAAACCCTTTTAACCTGGCCTTAAGTTGCTGAAAATAAGCGCACACCACCATACATAATAGGGTCACGTGGCTTGGGCCGGCATCCTACCTGGTACAGTGGCGGGGCTTGTCTAATAATTTGTACAGAAATATTGGGACTCTAACTTACCTATAATCATACGGTGGATACCCTTTCTTGCACAAGTGGTGCTTGTTGAGCTGTGGAGGAAGAGGGATATGACAACAACCTTTACCCTTTAATAAAAGGGATATACACATTAAAAGGAGCCAATATAGGATTAACTCATCTTGAGATGGGTACGGCACATAAAAAATTCACGTATTCCCGCACTGGCCACACCGCTGCACCCACCCTAGTGCTAGCAGATAAATAAAAGTTTCCTCTATCCTATATCTATATGAATGTCCATGAAAGTGGATAAATACTTTCAGAAACTATCGCCCACAGCAACAATTAAAATGAGCCAAAAAGCAAAAACAACAGAGCAACGGCAAAAACACACTGCTGACATACACGCAGAGCCTCACCAAGCTTCAGAACTGCCTGCTACACTATGTGGGGACCACTTAGTACTGCTACAGGAATTAAAATCATTTTTTCTGCCGAAAATTTATTCATTACAAGCTGGAGAGCACACACTAACCAGCGAGGTAAGACAGTTCTCCTCCCGTCATAATGAGGCAGAGAACCGCATATCAGAGGTGGAAGACAGACAAACGACCGCAGACACCTCGCTGAGACAACTCTGCAAGGAGAAACAACATTTACAAGATCGTATTGACGATATAGGGAATAGAAGCAGGCGCAACAACCTGCGTATAGTGGGAGTACCGGAGGCGGTGAAGGGGAAATATTTACTGGAATTTACCGCCGTGATCTTCACTAGATTACTAGGCTTGTCACCAGACATTCTGCCCATTGATGTGGAGGGGGCTCATCGTGTGGGCCCTGAACGCACTCTAGAACATGCTAAACTGAAACCAAGACAAGTTATCTTCAAATGTCTCAACTTTCAAGAGAAACTCAAACTTCTTAGAGCCTATAGAACACATAAAGAAGTGATGTATGAAGGTTCTAGGCTGCTCCTCTTTCAGGACTATTCGGCTGAAGTCACCAACCAAAAAAAAGAAAGAGTTTGCCCCTTTTTGCTCCCGTCTACACGAACAAGGCCGTCAGATGGCTCTTCTGTTTCCTGCTAAGCTTCGCCTTCACACGTCATCGGGAGTAAAGATCTTCCATTCTCCTAAAGCCCTGCAACATTACCTGGCCACTGAGGAGTGACTAGCAGACACCTGAAGCCCTGCTGACACCATCCAGGTGTCATCTGCAACATATTGCGATCATTTAAATGGCTATGAAAAATTTACAGACAGGACCTTGTCTTCTCTTCCTCACCTGTTTGGTGGGGGGCCTGCAATGGAGAGGGGTGAGAGATATCCCTTTCATCTTTGTGGCAGTGGCTGACCAGTTCATTTATTGGTTACTGTTTAGTGTCTGTTTGTTTTTTGATTTGTGGGTAGCTGGGGGTTTCATTCTAGTGCTATTACCACACCTCAATCCCCGCACTCTATTACTCAGTTTAATTGTTATGTACATGCAAATCTTGATATTTGTTATGAAATGTCCGCACTATGTAGAGCACATGTTGGAGCCCTGTGTAAAGCTGTTAATTTGTTTACTGACTGACTCTGTGTACAATTGTGACTATACGCAATTATATCCCAATAGGTTTACCATGTACGCAATGGACAAGATGGTACCGCCTCTTTTACAGAAAAGATGTGGTGTGCCCCTGGCCCCTCACGATCATTTTGAGCGAATTATTTTACTCACTCTTTCCATCCTTTTGGGCACAATCCATGAAGCTATACATTGTATAAACAGTGGCCATGGGTATTGTCAAACAAGGGGTAGTTGCTATCAAGTTGAGGGGTTGGTACTGTCTTTATTGTTATTAGATATGTCTTCCTACCGCAAGAATATACAAGTCCTGTATTTACAGGGCAGTGGGGTGTCTCCCCATGGTCAGGAATACATTTCATGTACACCTCCCACCCTCTCTATGCTTTAGCCCCCCCTGCCTTGCAGGGCCTGCTTGGTCGCCGCTGCCCCCCCCCGTCTCTCTGGTCCTCCCCTTGGGAGATCTATCTCTTGCTTTATTGTGATATCTGATAATGGCACTTAAAATCCATACTTGGAATGTGGGGGGTATTAATTCTCCCATAAAACGTAAGTCAATTTTGACACATTTACGTTGATTAAATTTGGATGTGGCCCTCCTACAGGAAACACACCTTGGAGATGAGGAGCATAAAAAAATAAGAAGTGACTGGGTAGGAGAGGTGAGTTATCTTTCATACAATTCCTCCAGTAGAGGCCTGGCAATTCTCTTTGGCAAGCGCCTACAGGTAGAGCTACACAACACTATCACTGATCCAGAGGGCAGGTTTCTAATATTATAGGTTACCATATACACAATTAATTACACATTATGCAATATTTATGCACCGAACATTAAAAGCCTCTCTTTCTGGGAAACCCTGACACAAAACATAGCCCTCTTTGTAGGCTCTAGACTAATATTGGGGGGAGATTTCAATCTGTCCCCGCAGCCTCTTTTAGATAGAACATGGAGACAAAATGTCCCAAAAGAAAAAAGATTGCGTAATTATAAGGGGAGATGAGGAAAAGGTGTTTGACTTGCTATCAGAATCCTTGGCTGTGTGTGATGTATGGCGCAGGGTACATTGTGAGGGCAGGGACTACACGTGCTTGTCTAAACCCAATTTCTCATTATCCCTTTTCATGGTAGCTGACTCCCTGGTCTCACACATCACCTCAGAGACAATCCATGATATAGTTATCTCTTACCATGCCCCGGTTGAGACACTTTGTGCAGTGCCCACTTACGCCCCACTAGAAACTCCCTGCACTTCCCGTCCTACCTACTTACCTCTGAACCTTTCCGTAAGTCCCTTACACATGCTTAGAATGATTACTGCACGGACAATGCCGTGCACAGACAATCCACAGCTGTTCTGGGAGACCGCCAAGGCTGTTCTCACGGGTCATATAATCTCATACGTGGCCGACCTTAAAAGAAAAACCCATTACAAACATAACTTTCTACAGAATACCCTATGCCAAGCTTACCTAGCATACTGCACTCAAAAGTCGCGAACCCTATATGAAGCATATATCACGACTAAGGCTGAGTTGGATGCATTTGTGAACCAAAAAACTGACGCTGGCTTGCTGAAATCAGCAAGCAAATTCTATCGATTCGGGAATAAGTCGGGTAGCCTCCTGGCCACCCAGGTAAAGGCCCAAACTTCCAAAAAAGATATTGCAGCACTTAAATATGGAGGGAAAACTTACAAAACGCCTTCAGAACTTGCACACTGCCTGACACAGTACTACTCTCGCTTATACTCAAGGCAGCAACTGACTAGCTCGGATTCACACCAGGGGTTCTGGCAATCCCTTGAAATGCCACAACTCACAAACGACCAAATAGACACTCTGAACGCCCCTGTATCTTCTGAAGAGATTCAGTTCACTATTAAATCCCTATCACTGGGGAAAGCCCCAGGCTCAGATGGCCTCCCTGTAGAGTTCTTCAGACGTCTGTCGCCCCAGATATCCCCTGCCCTTTGCAGGGTATACAATGCGCACTTTCTTGGAGATGTGATGCCTTCTAAATCCTTTGTATTAGCCAATATCACCCTGATCCCCAAACCCGGGAAAGATCATACCTTACCAGAATCATACCGCCCTATATCCCTTTTAAATACCGACTACAAAATCCTCATGAAAATTATATCTAACAGGTTAAAAATAATTCTTCCCTCCCTGTTGCATCCAGATCAGACCGGCTTTGTGTTTGGCAGAACCTCAGTGGTCAATATACGTAAAGTCATGCATGCCATAACTCACTATTGGCTACAGCCGAGAGAGAGACAACTTAAACCGGGCCCGGAAGCCTTCCTGCTATCCTTGGATGCAGAGAAGGCTTTCAAAAGAGTCAAGAGTCAAATGGCCACACCTCTTTCATACCTTCGAGCAATTTCGGTTCGAGGGACCATTTTTAAATCTTCTAGGTAAAATATACTCTTCCCCGTCGGCGAATATCCTAGTTAAATGGTTTCCTCTCCCCATCTTTTGCACTTCAAAGGGGCACCCGTCAGGGTTGCCCACTATCTCCTCTACTTTTTGATCTGGCATTGGAACCCCTACACTATAATTCAATTAATTCCCTAAATTAAATACAATTAAATAACATTATCTAAAGTACAAAAAACAAACAAACACTAAATTACAGAAAATAATAAACAAATTACAAGATTTTTAAACTAATTACACCTAATCTAATCCCCCTAAGAAAATAAAAAAGCCCCCCCCCCCAAATAAAAAAAAGACCTACCCTACACTAAATTTGCATTCTATTGGCTGTTCCAATCAGCCAATAGGATTGAATTTGCATTCTATTGGCTGTTCAAATCATCCAATAGAATGCAAGCTCAATCCTATTGGATGATTGCATCAGCCAATAGGATTTTTTCTACCTTAATTCCGATTGGCTGATAGAATTCTATCAGACAATCAGAATTGAAGGACGCCATCTTGGATGACGTCACTTAAAGGAACCGTCATTTAGTAGGAAGACTTCGATGGAAGAGGATGCTCTGCGCCGGATGTCTTGAAGATGGACCCGTTCCGCGCCGGATGGATGAAGATAGAAGATGCCGTCTGGATGAAGACTTCTGCCCGTCTGGAGGAAGACTTCTCCCAGCTTCGTTGAGGACTTCGGCCCGTTTGGGTGAAGACGTCTCCCGGTAAGGTGATCTTCAAGGGGTTAATGTTAGGTTTTTTTAAGGGGGCGATTGGGTGGGTTTTAGAGTAGGGTTGGTTGTGTGGGTGGTGGGTTTTAATGTTGGGGGGGGGGGGATTTGTAATTTTTTTTACAGGTAAAAGAGCTGATTACTTTGGGGCAATGCCCCGCAAAAGGCCCTTTTAAGGGCTATTTGTTATTTAGTGTAGGGTAGGGCTTTTTTATTTTGGGGGGCTTTTTTATTTTGTTAGGGGGATTAGATTAGGTGCAATTAGTTTAAAAATCTTGTAATTTGTTTATTATTTTCTGTAATTTACTGTTTTCTTTTGTACTTTAGATAATTTTATTTAATTGTATTTAATTTAGGGAATTAATTTAATTATAGTGTAGTGTTAGGTGAAATTGTAACTTAGGTTAGGTTTTATTTTACATGTACTTTTGTATTTATTTTAACTAGGTAGTTTATTAAATAGTTAATAACTATTTAGTAACTATTCTACCTAGTTAAAATAAATACAAACTTGCCTGTAAAATAAAAATAAACCCTAAACTAGCTACAATGTAACTATTAGTTATATTATAGCTAGCTTAGGGTTTATTTTATTTTATAGTTAAGTATTTAGTTTTAAATAGGAATAATTTAGTTAATGATAGTTATATTTATTTAGATTTATTTTAATTATATTTAAGTTAGGGGGTGTTAGGGTTAGACTTAGATTTAGGGGTTAATATGTTTATTATAGTTGCGGCGACGTTGGTGTGGCAGATTAGGGGTTAATAAATGTAGGTAGGTGTCGACTATGTTAGGGACGGCAGATTAGGGGTTAATAATATTTAACTAATGTTTGCGAGGCGGGAGTGCGGCGGTTTAGGGGTTAATATGTTTATTATAGTTGCGGCAGTGTCCGGAGCGGCAGATTAGGAGTTAATAATATAATGTAGGGACTTCCGGTGGGCGGGTGTAGTGAGCAGACGCACATCAGAGGAGCTCCATATATCGGAGCAAAAAAATCGAACCTGTTAACGCTATCTTCTCTGCCAAGCCCCACACAGCAGACTTGCCGGGTTGATGTAATCCTCGCCGGCTGCCTACCAAAGTGTGCAGGACTACCACCATCTGTCCTGGCCGCCGGGAACTTCAAAGCGTACAGCGCAACGGATCCTGAGACGCCACCTTGGATCTCCCCTGGCCTTGCTGCAGCGTGTCGTGGTGCTGTGGTGACCTCTAAATATTCTCGTAGCCAGAGAAGAAGACACAAGCAGCGGTCAGCTTACAAGCCGAAGAAATGTTCTGCCCCAGTGAGGGCTGTGGAGCCTGGAGAACGGCTGCGCTTGGCAGAGGTGAGTCGGGAGGAACAGTGAAGGAGATATATCGGCACCCAACCGTAAGGTGCCTCAGCAATAACACATACGCACCTGGGCAAGCCACTGCATGGAACTAAACCCTTTTAACCCGGCCCTAAGTTGCTGAAATTAAGCGCACACCACCATACATAATAGGGCCACGTGGTTTGGGCCGGCATCCTACCTGGTACAGTGGCGGGGCTTGTCTAATAATTTGTACAGAAACATTGGGACTCTAACTTACCTATAATCATACGGTGGATACCCTTTTTTGCACAAGTGGTGCTTGTTGAGCTGTGGAGGAAGAGGGATATGACAACAACCTTTACCCTTTAATAAAAGGGATATACACCACATTAAAAGGAGCCAATATAGGATTAACCCATCTTGAGATGGGTACGGCACATAAATTCAAGTATTTTCGCACTGGCCACACCGCTGCACCCACCCTAGTGCTAGCAGATAAATAAAAGTTTCCTCTATCCTATATCTATATGAATGTCCATGAAAGTGGATAAATACTTTCAGAAACTATCGCCCACAGCAACAATTAAAATGAGCCAAAAAGCAAAAACAACAGAGCGACGGCAAAAACACACTGCTGACATACACGCAGAGCCTTACCAAGCTTCAGAACTGCCTGCTACACTATGTGAGGACCACTCAGTACTGCTACAAGAATTAAAATAATTTTTTCTGCCGAAAATGGATTCATTGCAAGCTGGAGTGCGCACACTAACCAGCGAGGTACGACAGTTCTCCTCCCGTCATAACGAGGCAGAGAACCGCATATCAGAGGTGGAAGACAGACAAACGACCGCAGACACTTCGCTGAGACAACTCTGCAAGGAGAAACAACATTTACAAGATCGTATTAACGATTTAGAGAATAGAAGCAGGCGCAACAACCTGCGTATAGTGGGAGTACCGGAGGCGGTGAAGGGGAAATATTTACTGGAATTTACCGCCCTGATCTTCCCTAGATTACTAGGCTTGTCACCAGACATTCTGCCCATTGATGTGGAGAGGGCTCATCGTGTGGGCCCTGAACGCACTCTAGAACATGCTAAACTGAAACCAAGACAAGTTATCTTCAAATGTCTCAACTTTCAAGAGAAACTCAAACTTCTTAGAGCCTATAGAACACATAAAGAAGTGATGTATGAAGGTTCTAGGCTGCTCCTCTTTCAGGACTATTCAGCTGAAGTCACCAAGCAAAGAAAAGAATTTGCCCCTTTTTGCTCCCATCTACACGAACAAGGCCGTCAGGTGGCTCTTCTGTTTCCTGCTAAGCTTCGCCTTCACACCTCATCGGGAGTAAAGATCTTCCATTCTCCTAAAGCCCTGCAACATTACCTGGCCACTGAGGAGTGACTAGCAGACACCTGAAGCCCTGCTGACACCATCCAGGTGTCATCTGCAACCTATCGCGACCATTTAAATGGCTATGAAAGTTTTACAGACAGGAACTTGTCTTCTCTTCCTCACCTGTTTGGTGGGGGGCCTGTAATGGAGAGGGTGAGAGATATTGTCAGGGTGCCAGGAATCAGACTGAGACGAGAAGTGCAAAAATAATCACACCTTTATTAATAGCAAAAAATAATAAAAAGTCCACAAGTCAAATAACAAGCCAGGAATCAAAACCAGAGCTGGTAGTCAGTCAAGCGGAGTCAGGAGCCAAAGCGAGTAGTCAGACGAGCCGGAATCAGGAACAAGGAGAACAGCAGAGTCAGGAACAAGCCAGGGATCAGGAACCAGGAAGGACGTCAGACAGCCAGGTAATACACAGGAGCTCTCACAAACAGGTCTGAGACAACGCAAGGACAAAGCATACTGAACAGAGGCCCTTTAAATAAAAAGTGATGACACAATTCTGAGACTGCAACCTGTCTCACATGGATGATGTAAACCAGTCTGGCCATAAAAGGAAGTGCAGGAAGTGAGCAGCATCCCCCACAATGCACCATAGTCAGGAAGAGAGGTGAGTAAAATGGCTGCCAGCAGCACATGGCTAACAAGTCAGGAAAAAACCCTGACAGTACCCTCCCCTCAACGACCCCTCCCCCGCGGGAGGACAAAAGGCTTATTAGGGAAACGGGCATGGAAGGCACGGAGGAGGGCGGGAGCATGAACATCAGAGGAGGGAACCCATGAACGCTCCTCTGGACCGTAGACCCTCCAATGAACCAAATACTGTACGCGGTCCCTGGACATACGAGAGTCAATAATGCTGATGACCTCACACTCCTCATGGTTGTCAACAAAGATAGGACGGGGCCGAGGCAACACAGTGGTAAACCGATTACAAACCAATGGTTTCAAGAGGGAGACATGAAAAACATTGGAGATGCGCATTGCAGGAGGAAGGTCAAGAGCGCAGGCCACAGGATTGACCCGTCGGAGTATTCGAAAAGGACCAACATAACGGGGAGACAGTTTATTGGAAGGCACACGAAGGTTCAAGTTGCGGGAGGACAGCCAAACTCTCTCACCAACCTGGTAGAAAGGTGCAGGCAGACGCCTACGATCAGCCTGAAACTTTTGGCGCTGCATAGAACGATGAAGGCAATCATGAATCTGCACCCACGTGGAACGGAGTTGCTGGAGATGCTCCTCCAAAGCCGGAATACCCTGAGACATGAATGAATCAAGGATGGTTGAAACCATTAATTCGCCATGAACGGGGATAACTTGGAGGAAGCATTAATAGCACTATTACAAGCAAACTCTGCCCAAGGTAACAGTTCAGACCAATTATTATGGTGATCTGAGACATAGCAACGAAGGAACTGTTCCAGAGCTTGATTAGACCGTTCCGCAGCCCCATTGGATTGAGGGTGATATGCAGAGGAGAAGGAGAGCTGGATCCCCATTTGAGCACAAAAGGAACGCCAAAATCTGGAGACAAACTGGCTACCCCGGTCCGACACTATCTCCTTGGGTAACCCATGTAAACGGAAGACCTCATGGGCAAAAATTGAAGCAAGCTCCTGAGCGGTAGGCAACTTCTTCAAGGGAATGCAAAGTGACATTTTAGAAAAACGGTCAACCACCATAAGGATAACAGTATTGCCATTGGAAACAGGGAGCTCGACAATGAAGTCCATGGAAAGATGTGTCCAAGGACGCTCACCATTAGCAATAGGTTGAAGAAGACCCACAGGAAGACGTCGAGGAGTCTTATTCTGTGCACAAACTGAGCAGGAGGCAACATACGCAGCAACATCAGAACAAAGACCTGGCCACCAGAATTGTCGAGTGACAGACCAAATCATTTAGTTCTTGCCTGGGTGACCTGCGGCTTTAGGATAGTGGTAAGTATGCAAAAGTTTAGTTCGAAGATTCTCAGGAACAAAACACTTACCACTAGGTTTCTCAGGAGGTGCATTGGTTTGTGCAGCCAGGATCTCCTCCCCCAAGGGAGAAGTCAAATTAGTATGTATGGTAGCCAAAATATGGTCAGGAGGTATAACTGGAGTAGGTACAGACTCCTCCTTGGACAGAGGTGAAAATTGTCAAGAGAGGGCATCAGCCCTAACATTCTTACTGCCAGGCAGGTAGGAGACCACATAATTAAATCAAGACAAAAATAGCGCCCATCTGGCCTGTCGGGGCGACAAATGTTTTGCTTCAGATAGATAAGTTAAATTCTTGTGGTCAGTAAGAATGAGCACTGGCACGCTAGTACCCTCGAGAAGATGCCTCCATTCCTTGAGTGCCAAAATTATGGCCAGTAATTCCCTGTCGCCAATTTCATAATTGCACTCCGCTGGAGACAATTTCTTAGAGAAGAAACCACATGGATGCAAGGAACCGTCAGGCGTAGGACGTTGAGACAAGAGGGCACACTGCCTGACACAGTACTACTCTCGCTTATACTCAAGGCAGCAACCGACTAGCTCGGATTCACACCAGGGGTTTTGGCGATCCCTTGAAATGCCACAACTCACAAACGACCAAATAGACACTCTGAACGCCCCAGTTCACTATTAAATCCCTATCACTGGGGAAAGCCCCAGGCCTTGATGGCCTCCCTGTGGAGTTCTTCAGACTTCTGTCGCCCCAGATATCCCCTGCCCTTTGCAGGGAATACAATGCGCTCTTCCTTGGAGATGTGATGCCTTCTAAATCCTTTGTATCAGCCCACATGACCCTGATCCCCAAACCCGGGAAAGATCATACCTTACCAGAATCATACCGTCCTATATCCCTTTTAAATACCGACTACAAAATTCTCATGAAAATTATATCTAACAGGTTAAAAATAATTCTTCCCTCCCTGTTGCATCCAGATCAGACCGGCTTCGTGTTTGGCAGAACCTCAGTGGTCAATATACGTAAAGTCATGCATGCGATAACTCACTATTGGCTACAGCCGAGAGAGAGACAACTTAAATAGGGCCAGGAAGCCTTCCTGCTATCCTTGGATGCAGAGAAGGCTTTCAAAAGAGTCGAATGGCCACACCTCTTTCATACCTTCGAGCAATTTCGGTTCAAGGGACCGTTTTTGAATCTTCTAGGTAAAATATACTCTTCCCCGTCGGCGAATATCCTAGTTAATGGTTTCCTCTCCTCATCTTTTGCACTTCAAAGGGGCACCCGTCAGGGTTGCCCACTATCTCCTCTACTTTTTGATCTGGCATTGGAACCCCTAGCCCTTCGATTGAAACAAACTTAATCCAGGAATGTCTCTTAACAATCATGTTGTGCATATTAGGCTTGGCTAGTGAGTCACTGATTCGAATCACTGACTCGACTCTCTGCAGTGAACTGGGTGAATCGAATCATGAAAGTGATTCAGATTCAATGAATTGCCTGTGCTGTGTAAAAGCCACTTCCTAGTGAGTGAAGGTGGAGCTTAGTACACAGCTTTCAAATCAGCTCATGATCTGTAATATGATCTGTGTGTGTGTTTCACTCAGTAAAGAGCTTGTATGAGTCTTTGCCTGAATCAGACAGCATGGTATAACAGTGCACAGCTCTGCTGTTTCTAGACAGTGAAGAAAGATTTTAATAAAGTAACATATATAGTTATTTTAACCTGTTTTAATGTTAAATGGATATGTTTTTATTAGATTTTTACTGAGACTTATATTTGACTCACACACAGCAGTTTATACTAATCCTGAGCTGCTCTGTGCTGTGTGTGACTCAGTAAAAGCTTGTGCTTCTACCTGGGACTTGCAGAGTTGTCTGTAACTCATCTTGGGAGTTAGTGATTCAGTGACTAGTTAGAACAGGAGGGAATCAGGCTAAATGGAGGGAACTTTAAAGGGACATTATACACTCATTTTTTCTTTGCATAAATGTTTTGTAGATGATCTATTTATATAGCCCATAAAGTTTTTTTTTTTTTTTTTAAATGTATAGTTTTGCTTATTTTGCTCTGATTTTCAGACTCCTAACCAAGTCCCAAATAAGGGGGAGGGGGAGTGTCTTATTTTCCATTTGCAGTGGGCTTTCCAGCCACCTTTTCAACAGAGCTAAACTTAGAACTTCTAAGTTTTTAAACAGTTTTCTACTGGATTTTTATATCAGTATCTGTGCATCTTATTCTTTATAGTAGTATCTATTACATGCAGTTATATGAAAATGAGTGCATACTGTCCCTTTAAGTGCTGGCAAAAGAGTTAGGCAGGGAATTAAAAAGCACATTTGTCTATGATTGTGTATTGTGCAATCTAATACATTCACAGTTTAAATATCAAACATTTTATGTTAGATATATTTTCAAAAATATTAAACATTAATACATTTATCTGAAATATATATTATAATCACATAGTTTAATAGGGAAACAGTTGTGACTGAAATACATAAATATATATATATATATATATAAAAATATATATATATATATATATATATATATGCATAGTTTGAGTGTTTGTTTCTTTTCACAACACTGATTCCCTATTAAACTGTGTGATTCAAAGATCTGTTGCTGCACACCACTCCTCTATGAATCTAAAGAGCTGCTGACACATTCAGTACCGAGTGTGTCAGACTTACTAGTGGCTGTGCCTGGTTTGCAGGAAATGAACCGGGATTTGATTCAGTGATTCGAATAATTTGACTGAGCTGATCCAAATGATTCGAAACACTACAAAGAATCACTTTGCCAAAGTCTAGTGCATATGGCCTTGTATGCGGACGATATGCTGCTGTTCGTTACCAATCCCACATTATATATTCCAAAAATTATAGAGGTACTGACCACTTTCGGGGACTTCTCGGGGTATAAAGTCAATATGCATAAATCTGAAATATTATGGCTTACGGATCATAAACACAATAAATCCCACTTTCCTTTTGTAGTGCAGCCTAATGCCCTACCTTACCTGGGAATTGAGCTACATCGTAATCCATATAAAATTTATGAACTCAATATTACTAAACGGAATAGCCAATTACAGTCCTGGTTGAAGGCTTGGGCAAACCTCCCCCTGGGATTATCAGGTCGTATTAATCTGGTGAAGATGGTCATCTTGTCCAAACTGTTGTATCCACTGCTAATGTTGCCCTTCATTCTTACTAAAACAGATCTAACTCTCACTAATAAGGCGATACAGTTGTTCATCTGGAGGGGAAAAAAAAGACGCGTATAGCCACTAACAAACTGCAGCCCCAAGTTATGCGAATATTTACATGGACCATTACGAAGATACTTATGTATGGTCCTGTAACGCAATTGGGACGAGCCTGGTGTCCTGGCGTAGATATATAGATGATATTCTTTGTGTCTGGAATGACAACGAAGAATCTTTAAAAACTTTTATTTCTCACTTAAACAATAATAACATGAATATAGTATTGACACCTGAATCTAATAAAACAGATTAATTTTTTAGACCTTACAATTTTTGTAGAAGCAGGAAACATACTAAGACCTTCTTTAAAAGTTGTGATATGAACACCTATATCAGAAAAGACAGTGAACATCATCCAACATGGTTAAAAGCAATTCCCAAAGGGCAATTTCTCCGGATAAGGAGAAATTGTGATACTATAGAACATTTCAACACACAATCTAAAATTATCAAAGAAAGATTTGAACATAAAGTATATGACAGTAACACTCTAGAGCAAGATAGAGTCGAAGTTGGGAATAGAGACCGACGCTTACTAATCACAAATAAAAAACAAGATGTCTCACAATCAAAATTTTCCTAGATTCATTACCACTTTCAACAGTGGTCATAAACAAATCAAACATACTATAAATCAACACTGGAATATTATTAAGAATGATGAATATTTAAAAAACATAATTCCTAATAAACCAATTATAACTTTTAGGAAAGGAACAAACTTCAAACAAAAATTAGCACCATCTCTTATCAAAGGTATGAACCCCCCCAAACCTATTCAGATCGCAAACCTAACTGGGTTCTATACATGTGGACACTGTAAGGCATGTAATTATACAAAGAAAATATACAAGACATTCACTTCTACCATAACAGGAAAAACACACACAATAAAAGATTTTATCAGTTGAAAAACAAAAAATGTAATCTATTTACTACAATGTAATTGCAAAATCCAATATTTGGGCCAAACCTCAAGATTTGTAAAAACACGAATATTAGAACACCTAAATAAAATTGAAAAAGAAAAAGACGATCATGGAGTCCCACTACATTATAATAACTGTCCAATCTATGATAAGAACCATATATTTTGGATTGGCATAGAAAAAGTATCCCTACATTGGAGAGGGGGTGAGATGGAAAGAGAATTGAACAAAAGAGAACTATGGTGGATACATACATTAAAAACATATGGACACTATGGATTGAATAAGGACATCAGAGTAGCAGCATTTATCTAACAATTAAACATGCACTAATTATAACTAGATTTCGAAGTAATATATATTAATTGAACACCAAGTAACACACATTATTATTCACGTGTCTAAACAGACACCAATTAATAACCATTTTTTTAATTTAAAATAATGGTTAAAATAAATATGATCCTATAAGAAATTTTCAAACAAACTAAAAATGCCTAATAAATAGCACTAACACTAAGTAACATTCATTATTAATTCATGTATCTAAATAGACACTAATAATTTTATTTAAAATTATGGTCAAAATAAATATGATCGCATAAGAAATTTTCAAATAAAGTAAAAAACATAATTTATGTAAGAACTTACCTGATAAATTCATTTCTTTCATATTAGCAAGAGTCCATGAGCTAGTGACGTATGGGATATACATTCCTACCAGGAGGGGCAAAGTTTCCCAAACCTTAAAATGCCTATAAATACACCCCTCACCACACCCACAATTCAGTTTAACGAATAGCCAAGAAGTGGGGTGATAAGAAAAAAGTGCGAAAGCATATAAAATAAGGAATTGGAATAATTGTGCTTTATACAAAAAAATCATAACCACCACAAAAAAGGGCGGGCCTCATGGACTCTTGCTAATATGAAAGAAATGAATTTATCAGGTAAGTTCTTACATAAATTATGTTTTCTTTCATGTAATTAGCAAGAGTCCATGAGCTAGTGACGTATGGGATAATGACTACCCAAGATGTGGATCTTTCCACACAAGAGTCACTAGAGAGGGAGGGATAAAATAAAGACAGCCAATTCCTGCTGAAAATAATCCACACCCAAAATAAAGTTTAATGAAAAACATAAGCAGAAGATTCAAACTGAAACCGCTGCCTGAAGTACTTTTCTACCAAAAACTGCTTCAGAAGAAGAAAATACAACAAAATGGTAGAATTTGGTAAAAGTATGCAAAGAGGACCAAGTTGCCGCTTTGCAAATCTGATCAACCGAAGCTTCATTCCTAAACGCCCAGGAAGTAGAAACTGACCTAGTAGAATGAGCTGTAATCCTATGAGGCGGAGTCATACCCGACTCAACATAGGCAAGATGAATTAAAGATTTCAACCAAGATGCCAAAGAAATGGCAGAAGTTTTCTGGCCTTTCTAAAACCGGAAAAGATAACAAATAAACTAGAAGTCTTTCGGAAAGACTTAGTAGCTTCAACATAATATTTCAAAGCTCTAATAACATCCAAAGAATGCAACGATTTCTCCTTAGAATTCTTAGGATTAGGACATAATGAAGGAACCACAATGTCTCTACTAATGTTGTTGGAATTCACAACTTAGGTAAAAATTCAAAAGAAGTTCGCAACACCGCCTTATCCTGATGAAAAATCAGAAAAGGAGACTTCACAAGAAAGAGCAGATAATTCAGAAACTCTTCTGGCAGAAGAGATGGCCAAAAGGAACAAAACTTTCCAAGAAAGTAATTTAATATCCAATGAATGCATAGGTTCAAATGGAGGAGCTTGAAGAGCCCCCAGAACCAAATTCAAACTCCAAGGAGGAGAAATTGACTTAATGACAGGCTTTATACGAATCAAAGCTTGTACAAAACAATGAATATCAGGAAGAATAGCAATCTTTCTGTGAAAAAGAACAGAAAGAGCAGAGATTTGACCTTTCAAGGAACTTGCGGACAAACCCTTATCTAAACCATCCTGAAGAAACTGTAATATTCTCGGTATTCTAAAAGAATGCCAAGAAAAATGATGAGAAAGACACCAAGAAATATAAGTCTTCCAGACTCTATAATATATCTCTCTGGATACAGATTTACGAGCCTGTAATATAGTATTAATCACAGAGTCAGAGAAACCTCTTTGACCAAGAATCAAGCGTTCAATCTCCATACCTTTAAATTAAAGGATTTCGGATCCTGATGGAAAAAAGGACCTTGAGACAAAAGGTCTGGTCTTAACGGAAGAGTCCACGGTTGGCAAGAGGCCATCCGGACAAGATCCGCAAACCAAAACCTGTGAGGCCATGCCGGAGCTACCAGCAGAACAAACGAGCATTCCTTCAGAATCTTGGAGATTACTCTTGGAAGAAGAACTAGAGGCGGAAAGATATAGGCAGGATGATACTTCCAAGGAAGTGATAATGCATTCACTGCCTCCGCCTGAGGATCCCGGGATCTGGACAGATACCTGGGAAGTTTCTTGTTTAGATGAGAAGCCATCAGATCTATTTCTGGAAGTTCCCACATTTGAACAATCTGAAGAAATACCTCTGGGTGAAGAGACCATTCGCCCGGATGCAACGTTTGGCGACTGAGATAATCCGCTTTCCAATTGTCCATACCTGGGATATGAACCGCAGAGATTAGACAGGAGCTGGATTCCGCCCAAACCAAAATTCGAGATACTTCTTTCATAGCCAGAGGACTGTGAGTCCCTCCTTGATGATTGATGTATGCCACAGTTGTGACATTGTCTATCCGAAAACAAATGAACAACTCTCTCTTCAGAAGAGTCCAAGACTGAAGAGCTCTGAAAATTGCACGGAGTTCCAAAATATTGATCGGAAATCTCACCTCCTGAGATTCCCAAACCCCTTGTGCCGTCAGATACCCCCACACAGCTCCCCAACCTGTAAGACTTGCATCTGTTGAGATTATAGTCCAGGTCGGAAGAACAAAGAAGCCCCCTGAACTAAACGATGGTGATCTGTCCACCATGTCAGAGAGTGTCGTAAAATCGGTTTAAAGATATTAATTGAGATATCTTTGAGTAATCCCTGCACCATTGGTTCAGCATACAGAGCTGAAGAGGTCGCATGTGAAAACGAGCAAAGGAGATCGCATCTGATGCGGCAGTCCTAAGACCCAACATTTCCATGCATAAGGCTACCAAAGGGAATGATTGTGACTGAAGGTTTTGACAAGCTGATATCAATGTTAAACTTCTCTTGTCTGACAAGGACAGAGTCATAAACACTGAATTTATCTAGAAACCTAAAAAGGTTACCCTTGTCTGAGGAATCAATGAACTGATTGGTAAATTGATCCTCCAACCATGAACTTGAAGAAACAACACAAGTCGATTCGTATGAGATTCTTCGAAAATGAGAAGACTGAGCAAGTACCAAGGTATCGTCCAAATAAGGAAATACCAAAACCCTATTCTCTGATTACAGAAAGAAGGGCACCGAGAACCTTTGAAAAAAATTCTTGGAACTGAGGCTAGGCCAAACGGTAGAGCCACAAAACTGGTAATGCTTGTCTAAAAAGAGAATCTCAGACACTAAGTCTGGATGAATCGGAATATGCAGATACACATCCTGTAAATCTATTGTAGACATATAATGCCCTTGCTAAACAAAAGGCAGGATAGTCCTACAGTAACCATCTTGAATGTTGGTATCCTAACATAACGATTCAATAATGATAGATCCGGAACTGGTCTGAAGGAATTGACCTTCTTTGGTACAATGAAGAGATAAAATAAAACCCCAGCCCCTGTTCCAAAACTGGAACTGGCACAAATACTCCAGCCAACTCTAGATCTGAAACACATTTCAGAAATGCTGAGCCTTTGCTGTGTTAACTGGGACACGGGAAAGAAAAGAATCTCTTAGCAGGAGGCCTTAACTTGAAGCCAATTCTGTACCTTTCTGAAACAATGTTTCTGAAACCAGAGATTAAGAACGGAATTGAACCAAATTTCTTTGAAGAAAACGTAATCTGCCCCATACCAGCTGAGCTGGAATAAGGGCCGCACCTTCATAGGTACTTAGGAGCTGGCTATAGGTTTCTATAAGGCTTGGATATATTCCAAACTGGAAATAGTTTCCAAACTGATACCGCTCCTGAGGATGAAGGATCAGGCTTTTGTTCCTTGTTGTGAGGAAAGGAACGAAAATGATTATTTACCCTGGAAAGAAAGGGAAAGCAAAGTTGACTTAGAAGACATGTCAGCATTCCAAGTTTAATCCATAAAGCTTTTCTAGCTAAAATAGCTAGAGACATATACCTGACATCAACTCTAATGATATCAAAAGATGGTATCACCAATAAAATTATTAGCATGTTATAGAATAATAATAATGCTATAAAATTATGATCTGTTACTTGTTGCGCTAAAGCTTCTAACAAAAAAGTTGAAGCTGCAGCAACATCCGCTAAAAATATAGCAGGTCTAAGAAGATTACCTGAACATAAGTAAGCTTTTCTTAGAAAGGATTCAATTTTCCTATCTAAAGGATCCTTAAATGAAGTACTATCTGCCGTAGGAATAGTAGTACATTAGCAGGAGTAGAGACAGCCCCATAACCTTAGGGATTTTTGTCCCAAAAAACTCTAATCTGTCAGATGGCACAGGATATAATTTGCTTAAACGTCTAGAAGGAGTAAATAAATTACCCAAATTATTCCATTCCCTGGAAATTACTTCAGAAATAGCATCAGGGAGATAAAACACTTCTGGAATAACTACAGGAGATCTAAAAACCTTATTTAAACGTTTACATTTAGTATCAAGAGGACCAGAATCCTCTATTTCTAATGCAAATAACACTTCTTTAAGTAAAGAACGAATAAATTCCATCTTGAACAAATACAAAGATTTATCAGCATCAACCTCTGAGACAGAAACCTCTGAACCAGAAGAACCATTATCAGTATCAGAATGATGATGTTCATTTAAAAATTCATCTGAAAAAAAGAGAAGTTTTAAAAGACTTTTATGTATACTAGAAGGAGAAATAACAGACATAGCCTTCTTAATGGATTTAAAAAATAAAATCTCTTATGTTATCAGGAACACTCTGAAAATTAGATGTTGACGGAACAGCAACAGGTAATGTAACAGTACTAAAGGAAATTTTATCTGCATTAATAAGTTTGACATGACATGCAATACAAATAACAGCTGGAGAAACAGATACCAAAAGTTTATAGCAGATACACTTAGCTTGGTAGCTCCAGCACTGTGCAGTGATTTTCCTGAAGTATCTTCTGACTCAGTTGCAACGTGGAACATCTTGCAATATGTAAAAGAAAAAAACAACATATAAAGCAAAATTGATCAAATTCCTTAAATGACAGTTTCAGGAATGGGAAAAAAATGCCAGTGAACAAGCTTCTAGCAACCAGAAGCAATAAATAATGAGACTTAAATAATGTGGAGACAAAAATGACGCCCATATTTTTTAGCGCCAAAAAAGACGCCCACATTATTTGGCGCCTAAATGCTTTTGGCGCCAAAAATGACGCCACATCCGGAACGCCGACATTTTTGACGCAAAAAAAAACGTCAAAAAATGACGCAACTTCCGGCGACACGTATGACGCCGGAAACAGAAAAAAATTTTTGCGCCAAAAAAGTCCGCGCCAAGAATGACGCAATAAAATGAAGCATTTTCTGCCCCCGCGAGCCTAACAGCCCACAGGGAAAAAAGAGTCAAATTTTTTAAGGTAAGAAAAAATGATTGAAACAAATGCATTTATCCCAAATATGAAACTGACTGTCTGAAAAATAAGGAATGTTGAACATTCTGAGTCAAGGCAAATAAATGTTTGAATACATAGATTTAGAACTTTATAAATAAAGTGCCCAACCATAGCTTAGAGTGTCACAGAAAATAAGATTTACTTACCCCAGGACACTCATCTACATGTTTGTAGAAAGCCAAACCAGTACTGAAACGAGAATCAGCAGAGGTAATGGTATATATAAGAGTATATCGTCGATCTGAAAAGGGAGGTAAGAGATGAATCTCTACGACCGATAACAGAGAACCTATGAAATAGACCCCGTAGAAGGAGATCACTGCATTCAAATAGGCAATACTCTCCTTACATCCCTCTGACATTCACTGCACGCTGAGAGGAAAACCAGGCTCCAACTTGCTGCGGAGCGCATATCAACGTAGAATCTAGCACAAACTTACTTCACCACCTCCATCGGAGGCAAAGTTTGTAAAACTGAATTGTGGGTGTGGTGAGGGGTGTATTTATAGGCATTTTAAGGTTTGGGAAACTTTGCCCCTCCTGGTAGGAATGTATATCCCATACGTCACTAGCTCATGGACTCTTGCTAATTACATGAAAGAAATGCCTAACAAATAATTAAAAATATCACAATTAATTTATATGCACTTTAGACTTTATGAATTAATTCATTTAAGTTAAAAAGAAAAACACCACTATTTTCATTTCTTTTTATATAGAATTGATTTGAATAAATGTTATTATTCCTTTTGAATTCCTTTTGTATAAAATCTGAATATATGTCTCAAGGTGATCCGCACTTTCATTGCATATTTCTTAGATAAAATAATGAGGAAAGAACATTGTTTCAATGCCGATTTAATTGGGACACATGAATACGCTGAACAAAGCTTGGAAACAGTGCTCACTACATGATTGGCCCAGCTATGACATGTGACCTGAAAGGAAGACACATATGATCGGGACTCGAAAGAGAAATTTCATTTTGCTTAAATCTGATTGGGTATAATGTAAACGGTCCTTTTATATCCATCCGATTCAGTAAATTATAGAGAAATTGAGCGATATTGCTTAAGCAAATATACACATTGCATGATTCTCGAATACAATCAGATGGAGATAAATTAAAAGTATAAAAATGTTGTATTATTTGTGAGTCCAATTCTGGTTCATTACCGGAACAGGAACCTTGATTACCTGTATAAAAAGCACCTGTAATATCCAAAGGCAGCACTTCCAAATTTTTACTGCTCGTGATAAAGACGATTGCATTGTTGAAACGCGTAGAGCCAAAATAAGAGCTTTTATTTGTCAAACTGACATGTTATAATAAATATTTGTTTTTCTACAACAAGTATTCTATTTGCTGCCTTTTTGGAAGTACATCTACAGCTACAACCCTTTTGAGGAGCCGGATTCCGAATTACTCAGAGTGAGTATATTGCACTTTATACACATTGTGGGATACAACCTTTTTCAATGTAACCTTGGTTACTTATAGATACACTCACACCTAAAAGAATAAGCAATCTTTGCTAAAAGGTCTTATATGAAGAGGCTGAACTCTGAATATTTCGGAGTAAGTATACTGCACTAATTATTTGGTGTCAATTTCTACAAATCACAAGCCAAGCTTTTTACTTCTCAGTGTGCAAGCATCAGAAAAAGGATGTAACAAAGACCTGCGCCTCTACATCATATATCCACTTATCTTAAAGGGGGTCTTGCACTTCCGAATCTACGGCTGTATAACTGGGCAGCTTTGACATGATTTCCCCTAGATTGGCAGCTGGGCTCGGCACATTTCACAACCTTGTCACTGGAGGAGGCGATGGCAGCACCCCACTCTATCGCCTATCTCCCATATGTCTCTCTCTGAGATCTACCAACAGAAATTAAAAATAACCTAATGTATAGAGATGTGTTGAGAGCATGGTGGTTAACCCTTCACTATCTAGATAGAGCTTACCACTCCCCTAAATTTATCCCACTAGTTGGTAATAAAGATTTTCCGGCTAGGAACGAGACAGCCCCATTTCACATTTGAAAACAGCCAGTATTGACTCTGTGGGGGTGCTTTTGGACCCACTGTTACACACAGTCAAGACATTCAAGACCTAAAAAAATAAATTTGGAATACCCAACTCCTACTTCTATGCATATCTACAGGCCAGGCACTATATAAAACACACTGATCTCCCGGGACATGAGTTTCTGGGAACTCTCTCCTTGGGCGGTTGCCCACACGGCCTTCAAGTTAGGACGCTTCTCTTTATCCCCGATATACCAGAAATTGATCAATCATACCTCAGATGACATTTTGAGCAAAATTCTGGCTAAGATGCAGGGAGAGAGTCTGGTCGGAATTACTGTAGATGACATTAAAAACAGCCTAGTTAAAACCAAGATGGCCAGCCTAGCGATACCCCATAGGGAGATGCAGACCAGATTGCTTCATGGTGATTACATCACGCCGGCCCGCCTCACACACTGGAATCCCACATGTCCAAACAAGTGCATTAAATGCTGTTTGCCCAAACCCACACGCAGCCATTACTTCTATGACTGTCCTTATGTCAAGCGATTTTGGTGTCAAATACAATACTGGACCAAGATCACATTCAAAATAGACGTTACCTTTGAGCTTAATAATATTTACTTATTTATGTGGGAGGGGCAGAGCAGCGACATGCATCCTATGCTAACCCTTTGTACATTACTGGCTCGCCAGTGTGTCCTTGCCCTCTGGATCTCCACTAAGGCGCCCTCACTGGTCCAATTCAAACAGACTGCTTAAACAACTATTCATCGAACAGTTAGATACCAAGTTAGATATAAACCGTAGGCTTAAATTATTTCTCAAAAAATGGCAATGTTTTATAAAGACCCTTCTCCTCAGGCATTACAACAGGTACTAGGCCCATTTTTGCATCATGAGATACTATTGGAGGCTGCTCTTGGAGGGAACTGGACTGTTCCGGACCTTGGGAGTTGCAATGCCTTACAAAGTATTGGCTGGGAAGACATACTGATTGAGAAATGATTCTGTAATTGCCAGGAATGCGCTGCGTGCCTTCTCCTTTGCTTTGACTATGGCTGGGGGGGAGTGGAGAGAGATTTGTATTGTTCCCTTTGGAGGCCACACTCAAACACCGGTCCCTTCTTTACTACGATCATGGTATTGCACTATGTTCTAATTTGTGTACTGTTATTTGCTATTGTTGTTATTTGTTATTGTGTTATTTAATGTTTTAGTTTAATTAAGTTTGTGAACTAGAAAATGTGAAAAAGACTGGAGTATATTGGGTGATTGCATGGACTTTTTGCACAGCAACCCATCACTATCACTTGAACCTACACTGATCTAGATTACATGTCCAGCAACTATCTTGGATTGTTAATACTTTATGCTTTGCTTGACGGACTTAATTTGTGAACAAATCGCTGAAGGTGCTGTTATGCCTATGCTGTGTAACCATGTATTGCCTAATAATAAAAATAATAAAAAAAATAATAATATAATGTAGGTGTCTGCGATGTTGGGGGCGGCAGATTAGGGGTTAATAAGTGTAAGATTAGGGGTGTTTAGACTCGGGGTTCATGTTAGGGTGTTAGGTGTAGACATAAATTTTATTTCCCCATAGGAATCAATAGGGCTGCGTTAAGAGCTAAACACTGCTTTTTTGCAGGTGTTAGTTATTTTTTAGTTTTTTTTTCAGCCGGCTCTCCCCCATTGATTCCTATGGTGAAATCGTGCACAAGCACGTTCAGCCAGCTCACCGCTAACGTAAGCAGCGCTGGTATTGAGGTGAGATGTGGAGCAAAATTTTGCTCTACGCTCACTTTTTTGCGGTTAACGCCGGGTTAGTAAAAACCCGTAATACCATCGCTGTCTGTAAGTGAGCATAAACTGCTCGTTAGCACCCCTGTTAATGCAAAACTCGTAATCTAGCCAATAGTTTACTATGCTTACCTGATAAATTCATTTTTTTTTCATAGTAGTGAGTTCACGATCCATAGATTCCCAAACCACAAGAGCTCTATAAGAACCCCTCTCACCTCACATGTACCTCAGTCTAGTGTATAGCCAAGCAAAGTGATGTAAGAAAAATGAATAAAAGCCAAAAAGGAGCAGGGGAAAAAAAAAAAAAAAAAAAGATGTGCTAAATAAAAAATAAACCCCCAAAAAACTCATGGACTCTCACGACCATGACATTAATGAATTTATCAGGAAAGCATAAATTATGTTTTCTTTTTACAGGTGGTGAGAGTTCATGGTCTATTACTCCTGGGAACTGATACCCAAAGCTGTTGAGTCCATGATTAGCAAATTTCATATGAAATAAGACTGAAGGAGCAAAAATCTGCCTCTTCCGAGAAATGTCAGATTGGCCCTTATCCAGACCTTATAATAAATCTTTCTTGTTAGAGGCTTACAAGCCTGCATTAAGATTTCAAATGCTGAATCAGAGAAACCTCTATGTCTAAGAACTAACCATTCAATTTTCCTCTATGAAGAAGTACCAGAGGAGGAAACGTATAAGCAAGCTGAAGTGAACAAGTAGATACTAGAACATCCAAACTATGCCTAAGGGTCCCTGGATCTCACAAAGTACCTGGGAAGTTTGTTGTTCAAACGAGAAGCCATCAGAACTATCCCTGGGAGACCCCAAAGACCCACAATATGATTGAATATATCCTGGTGAAGAGACCATTCCCCTGGGTGTAGAGATTGACGACTGGGAAAGTCTGCTTCCAGAGACAAGAAAGGAATTGGTTTCGGACTATGAGAGAATTGGAGACACTTCCCACATGGCTAGGGAATTGTGAGTTTCCCCTGATGTCTGACATAAGCCACTGCTGTGACATTGTTTGGAAACTGAGATAAGACTCCCTTTTCCACAGAGGCCAAGCAGGAAGAGCACTGCAAAAAGCACAGAGTTCTAGAATATTTATTGGCAACCTAGTCTCCCGAGGATTCCAAACTCTCTTTGCTCTCAGTTTCCCAAACAGTTCCCCAACCTGAAAGACTTGCATCTGTAGTGATCACAGTCCAGGTAGGATGAGCAAAAGAAGCCCCCTGAATAATAAACTGATGATCCAGCCGCCAAGTTAGAGACTAACGTACTAAGATCCAGAAAAATATTTTGAGATAATGGAGTACAATCCCTGCACCACTGAAAAAGCATACAAAGCAGAAGAGGCCTAATATGAAAATGAGCAAATGGAATTGCATCTGAAGCTGCAATAACAAGACCCAGAACTTTCATACAAAAAGCAACAGAGGGAAAAGAGAGACTGAAGGTGAAGACAAGCTGACACCAATTTTAACCTTCTCTGCTCTGTAAGATAAAGGCCCCTATTTAAGAAAGTCTGGCGGACCTGATCCGACAGTGCTGATCAAGTCCGCCAGACCTCGCTGAATACGGCGAGCAATACGCTCGGCATATTCAGCATTGCACCAGCAGCTGCTGGTGCAATGCCACCCCCTGCAGACTCACGGCCAATAGGCCGCCAGCAGGGGGGTATCAATCATCACGATCGGGTTGATTTCCGGCGATGTCTGTCCGCCTGCTCAGAGCAGGCGGACAGGTTATGGGGCAGCAGTCTTTGTGACCGCTGCTTCATAACTGCTGTTTCTGGCAAGCCTGCAGGCTCGCCAGAAACACGGGGCATCAAGCTCCATTCGGAACTTGATAGATAGGCCCCAAAGTCTCATGGAGACAATATATTTGAAATTCCAAAAAACATAATTTATGTAAGAAGTTACCTGATAAATTAATTTCTTTCATATTGACAAGAGTCCATGAGCTAGTGACGTATGGGATATACATTCCTACCAGGAGGGGCAAAGTTTCCCAAACCTCAAAATGCCTATAAATACACCCCTCACCACACCCACAATTCAGTTTAACGAATAGTCAAGAAGTGGGGTGATAAGAAAGGAGCGAAAGCATCAAACAAGGAATTGGAATAATTGTGCTTTATACAAAAAAATCATAACCACCACAAAAAGGGTGGGCCTCATGGACTCTTGCCAATATGAAAGAAATGAATTTATCAGGTAAGTTCTTACATAAATTATGTTTTCTTTCATGTAATTGGCAAGAGTCCATGAGCTAGTGAGGTATGGGATAGCAGATACCCAAGATGTGGAACTTCCACACAAGAGTCACTAGAGAGGGAGGGATAAAATAAAGACAGCCAATTCCGCTGAAAAAAATCAAAAAGTTTTAATTTTATAATGAAAAAAAAATGAAATTATAAGCAGAAGAATCAAACAAACAGCTGCCTGAAGTACTTTTCTACCAAAAACTGCTTCAGAAGAACTGCTTCAGAAGAAGAAAAAACATCAAAATGGTAGAATTTTGTAAAAGTATGCAAAGAAGACCAAGTTGCTGCTTTGCAAATCTGATCAACAGAAGCCTTCTGACCTTTCATAGAACCAGAAAAGATAACAAATAGACTAGAAGTCTTTCTGAAATCTTTAGTAGATTCAACATAATATTTCAAAGCTCTTACTACATCCAAAGAATGTAAAGATCTCTCCAGAGAATTCTTAGGATTAGGACACAAAGAAGGGACAACAATTTCTCTACTAATGTTGTTAGAATTCACAACTTTAGGTAAAAAATTAAATGAAGTGCGCAACAACGCCTTATCCTGATGCAAAATCAGAAAATGAGATTCACAAGAAAGAGCAGATAACTCAGAAACTCTTCTAGCAGAAGAGACGGCCAAAAGGAATAAAACTTTCCAAGAAAGTAATTTAATATCCAGAGAATGCATAGGTTCAAACGGAGGAGCCTGTAAAGCCCTCAGAACCAAATTAAGACTCCAAGGAGGAGAAATTGACTTAATGACAGGCTTAATACGAACCAAAGCCTGTACAAAACAATGAATATCAGGATGATTAGCAATCTTTCTGTGAAAAAGTACAGAAAGAGCAGAGATTTGTCCTTTCAAGGAACTTGCAGACAAACCCTTATCCAAACCGTCCTGAAGAAACTGTAAAATTCTAGGAATTCTAAAAGAATGCCAAGAAAATTTATGAGAAGAACACCAAGAAATGTAAGTCTTCTAAACTCTGTAATAAATCTTTCTAGACACAGATTTACGAGCCTGTAACATAGTATTAATTACTGAATCAGAGAAACCTCTATGACTAAGTATTAAGCGTTCAATCTCCATACCTTCAAATTTAATGATTTGAGATCCTGATGGAAAAATGGGCCTTGAGATAGAAGGTCTGGCCTTAACGGAAGTGTCCAAGGTTGGCAACTGGCCATCCCAACGAGATCCGTATACCAAAACCTGTGTGGCCATGCTGGAGCCACCAGCAGTACAAACGAACGCTCCATTAGGATTTTGGAAATCACTCTTGGAAGAAGACCTAGAGGCGGAAAGATATAGGCAGGTTGATAATTCCAAGGAAGTGACAACACGTCCACCGTTTCCGCCTGAGGATCCCTGGATCTGGACAGATACCTGGGAAGTTTCTTGTTTAGATGAGAAGCCATCAGATCTATTTCTGGAAGTCCCCAGATTTGAACAATCTGAAGAAATACCTCTGGGTGAAGAGACCATTCGCCCGGATGTAACGTCTGGCGACTGAGATAATCCGCTTCCCATTGTCTATACCTGGGATGTGAACCGCAGAAATTAGACAGGAGCTGGATTCTGCCCATACAAGTATCCGAGATACTTCTTTCATAGCCTGAGGACTGTGAGTCGCTCCTTGATGATTGACATACGCCACGGTTGTGACATTGTCTGTCTGAAAACAAAAACGATTCTCTCTGCAGAAGAGGCCAGAAATGAAGAGCTCTGAAAATCGCACGGAGTTCCAAAATGTTGATTGGCAATCTCGCCTCCTGAGATTCCCAAACCCCCTGCGCTGCCAGAGATCCCCATACAGCTCCCCAACCTGAAAGACTCGCATCTGTTGAGATCACAGTCCAGGTTGGACGAACAAAAGAGGCCCCTTGAATTAAACAATGGTGATCCAACCACCAAGTCAGAGAAGATCGAACATTGGGATTTAAGGATATTAATTGTGATATCTTTGTCTAATCCCTGCACCATTGGTTCAGCATACAAAGCTGAAGAGGTCTCATGTGAAAACGAGCAAAAGGGATCGCATCCGATGCAGCAGTCATGAGACCTAGAATTTCCATGCACAAAGCTACCGAAGGGAATGATTGAGACTGAAGGTTTCGACAAGCTGAAACCAAATTCAGACATCTCTTTTCTGTTAGATAAAGTCATGAACACTGAATCTATTTGGAAACCCAAAAAGGTTACCCTTGTCTGAGGAATCAAGGAACTCTTTGGTAAATTGATCCTCCAACCATGTCTTTGAAGAAACAACACAAGTTGATTTGTATGAGATTATGCAGAATGTAAAGACTGAGCGAGTACCAAGATATCATCCAAATAAGGAAATACCGCAATACCCTGTTCTCTGATTACAGAGAGAAGGGCACAGAGAACCTTTGAAAAGATCCTTGGAGCTGTTGCTAGGACAAACGGAAGAGCAACAAACTGGTAATGCTTGTCTAGAAAAGAGAATCTCAGAAACTGATAGTGATCTGGATGGATTGGAATATGAAGATATGCATCCTGTAAGTCTATTGTAGACATATAATGCCCTTGCTGAACAAAACCCCGTTCCAGAACTGGAACTGGCACAATTACCCCAGCCGACTCTAGGTCTGAAACACATTTCAGAAATGCCTGAGCCTTTACTGGATTTACTGGAATGCGTGAGAGAAAAAATCTTCTCACAGGCGGTCTTACCTTGAAACCTATTCTGTATCCTTGTGAAACAATGTTCTGAATCCAAAGACTTTGAATCGAATTGATCCAAACATCTATGAAAAATCGTAACCTGCCCCCTACCAGCTGTGCTGGAATGAGGGCCGCACCTTCATGCGGATTTGGGAGCTGGTTTTGACTTTCTAAAAGGCTTGGATTTATTCTAGACTGGAGAAGGTTTCCAAACGGAAACTGTTCTTTTAGGGGAAGGGTCAGGTTTTTGTTCCTTATTCTGACGAAAAGAACGAAAACGATTAGCAGCCCTATCTTTACCTTTAGACTTTTTGTCCTGAGGCAAAAAAGCTCCCTTCCCCCCAGTAACAATTGAAATTATTGAATCCAACTGAGAACCAAATAATTTATTACCTTGGAAAGAAAGAGAAAGCAACGTTGACTTATAAGTCATATCTGCATTCCAAGACTTAAGCCATAAAGCTCTTCTAGCTAAAGACATATACCTGACATCAATTCTAATGCTATCAAAAATGGCATCACAAACAAAGTTATTAGCATGTTGAAGAAGTTTAACATTGCTATAAGCATTATGGTCTGACACTTGTTGCGCTAAAGCCTCCAACCAGAAGGTAGAAGCTGCAGCAACATCAGCCAAAGAAATAGCAGGCCTGAGAAGATTACCTGAACATAAATAAGCCTTCCTTAGAAAGGATTCAAGCTTCTTATCTAAAGGATCCTTAAAAGAAGTACTATCTGCCGTAGGAATAGTAGTACGTTTAGCAAGAGTAGAGATAGTTCCATCAACTTTGGGGATTTTCTCCCAAATGCACTTAGCTTTGGTAGAACCGACATCAGGCAGCGTCTTTCCAGAAGTAGATTTTGATCCAGGGTCAGGTAGTGACATCTTGCAATATGTAATAGAAAAAAACAACATATAAAGCAAAATTATCAAATTCCTTAAATGGCAGTTTCAGGAATGGGAAAGAATGCAAAACAAAACAAGCCTCTAGAAACCAGAAGCAACTAAAAAGTGAAAAAAACTGGCGCCAAGTATGACGCTCACATTTTTGGCGCCAAGTATAACGTCCACATATTTTGGCGCCAAGAATGACGCCCATATTTTTTGGCGCCAAAAACGTTCACAACACACATACGTAAAAAATGACGCAATCACGTGAAAATGCAGAAATTTTTGCGCCAAAAAAGTCTAGCGCCAAGAATGACGCAATAAATTGAAATATTTTCTGCACCCGCGAGCCTAACAGCCCGCAATTTAGAAAAAAAGTCAATTGAAAATTTTAAGGTAAGAAAAAATATAATTCATATGCATTTTCCCAAAAAAATTAAACTGACAGTCTGAAAGAAGGAATACTGATTATCCTGAATCATGGCAAATATAAGTTTAACACATATATTTAGAACTTTACATATAAAGTGCCCAACCATAGCTTAGAGTGTCATGAATAGAAATAAGACTTACTTACCCCAGGACACTCATCTACATATAGTAGATAGCCAAACCAGTACTGAAACGAGAATCAGTAGAGGTAATGGTATATAAGAGTATATCGTCGATCTGAAAAGGGAGGTAGGAGAAGAAATCTCTACGACCGATAACAGAGAACCTATGAAATAGATCCCCTAGAGGAAGACCATTGTATTCAAATAGGCAATACTCTCTTCACATCCCTCTGACATTCACTGCACTCTGAGAGGAAAACCGGGCTCCAGCCTGCTGCAAAGCGCATATCAACGTAGAAATCTAGCACAAACTTACTTCACCACCTCCATGGGAGGCAAAGTTTGTAAAACTGAATTGTGGGTGTGGTGAGGGGTGTATTTATAGGCATTTTGTAGTTTGGGAAACTTTGCCCCTCCTGGTAGGAATGTATATCCCATACGTCACTAGCTCATGGACTCTTGCCAATTACATGAAAGAAAGTTACCTTTGTTTGAGGAAAAAAATTGAAGTAACAACAACAACAGTCTGTTGGTAGGAGATTCTGCTAAAGGTAAAGATTGAGCTTGAACCAAGATATCATCAAAGTAGGGAAACACTGCAATACCCTGAGATCTGATCACAGACAATAGGGCAACCAGAACTTTTGTGCATTCTTGGAGCTATAACCAGACCAAATGGTAGCGTAACACACTGAAAATGCTCGTCTAGAAAGACAAACCTCAGAAACTGGTAATGTTCCCTGTGTATTGGAACATGAAGATAAGCATCCTTTAAATCTATTGTGAACATAAACTGACCATTATGAACAAAAGGCAGATTAGTCCGAATAGTTTCCATTTTGAAAGAAGGAATTCTTACAAATTTGTTTAGAACTTTTAGATCCAGGACTGGTCTGAAAGTACCTTCATTTTTTGGGACAATGAAGAGGTTTGAATAAAATCCCATCCCCTGTTCCTGTAAAGGAGCTGGTACAATCACTCCCATAGACCCAGATTACAAGTTGTGCGGTATGGCTACACCGCTGAAAAATTGGCCTTTGCGAGCAGAATAGTCAGCTCACCAGGATTAAAAGTCGCGGCGGTACGGCTATACCGCAAAAATCTATTCCGCACTCAAAAAATGGCTTTTGAGTGTGGAATATTCAGCTAACTTGTATTACAGGTTGTGCTGTCCGGCTATTCAGCCAGCGTTATAGTTTATACCACCACAATCCATTCCGCAATAAAAAGGCCAGTAGTTATGGATTTTGCAAAACAAAAATGTTTTAAACAAACTCATAACAAAAATGATACAATACCTAACTCAAAAAAAACCTAACCCCGAACTAGGTACTCATCATTCCTGAAGTCCAGCGAAGGTCTTCTTCCAGGCAGCTCCATCTTCATCCAACTTAGGGCCATCTTCTTTCTTCAGTCCAGTGGCTCAGAGCGAAGTTGGCGCGGAACAGGAATGGCGGCTGTGCAAACATCCAGCGTGGAGGATCCTCTTCATGCGATTGTCCGCCGCTAACTGAAGATTGAATGCAAGGTACCCGTTTTATATTGTGGTACCTTGCATTCCTATTTGCTGAAATTTTGAAAACAGAATTTATGTTTACCTGATAAATTACTTTCTCCAACGGTGTGTCCGGTCCACGGCGTCATCCTTACTTGTGGGATATTCTCTTCCCCAACAGGAAATGGCAAAGAGCCCAGCAAAGCTGGTCACATGATCCCTCCTAGGCTCCGCCTACCCCAGTCATTCGACCGACGTTAAGGAGGAATATTTGCATAGGAGAAACCATATAGTACCGTGGTGACTGTAGTTAAAGAAAATAAATTATCAGACCTGATTAAAAAAACCAGGGCGGGCCGTGGACCGGACACACCGTTGGAGAAAGTAATTTATCAGGTAAACATAAATTCTGTTTTCTCCAACATAGGTGTGTCCGGTCCACGGCGTCATCCTTACTTGTGGGAACCAATACCAAAGCTTTAGGACACGGATGAAGGGAGGGAGCAAATCAGGTCACCTAAATGGAAGGCACCACGGCTTGCAAAACCTTTCTCCCAAAAATAGCCTCAGAAGAAGCAAAAGTATCAAACTTGTAAAATTTGGTAAAAGTGTGCAGTGAAGACCAAGTCGCTGCCCTACATATCTGATCAACAGAAGCCTCGTTCTTGAAGGCCCATGTGGAAGCCACAGCCCTAGTGGAATGAGCTGTGATTCTTTCGGGAGGCTGCCGTCCGGCAGTCTCGTAAGCCAATCTGATGATGCTTTTAATCCAAAAAGAGAGAGAGGTAGAAGTTGCTTTTTGACCTCTCCTTTTACCAGAATAAACAACAAACAAGGAAGATGTTTGTCTAAAATCCTTTGTAGCATCTAAATAGAATTTTAGAGCGCGAACAACATCCAAATTGTGCAACAAACGTTCCTTCTTTGAAACTGGTTTCGGACACAGAGAAGGTACGATAATCTCCTGGTTAATGTTTTTGTTAGAAACAACTTTTGGAAGAAAACCAGGTTTAGTACGTAAAACCACCTTATCTGCATGGAACACCAGATAAGGAGGAGAACACTGCAGAGCAGATAATTCTGAAACTCTTCTAGCAGAAGAAATTGCAACTAAAAACAAAACTTTCCAAGATAATAACTTAATATCAACGGAATGCAAGGGTTCAAACGGAACCCCCTGAAGAACTGAAAGAACTAAATTGAGACTCCAAGGAGGAGTCAAAGGTTTGTAAACAGGCTTAATTCTAACCAGAGCCTGAACAAAGGCTTGAACATCTGGCACAGCAGCCAGTTTTTTGTGAAGTAACACCGACAAGGCAGAAATCTGTCCCTTCAGGGAACTTGCAGATAATCCTTTTTCCAATCCTTCTTGAAGGAAGGATAGAATCCTAGGAATCTTAACCTTGTCCCAAGAGAATCCTTTAGATTCACACCAACAGATATATTTTTTCCAAATTTTGTGGTAAATCTTTCTAGTTACAGGCTTTCTGGCCTGAACAAGAGTATCAATAACAGAATCTGAGAACCCTCGCTTCGATAAAATCAAGCGTTCAATCTCCAAGCAGTCAGCTGGAGTGAAACCAGATTCGGATGTTCGAACGGACCCTGAACAAGAAGGTCTCGTCTCAAAGGTAGCTTCCAAGGTGGAGCCGATGACATATTCACCAGATCTGCATACCAAGTCCTGCGTGGCCACGCAGGAGCTATCAAGATCACCGACGCCCTCTCCTGATTGATCCTGGCTACCAGCCTGGGGATGAGAGGAAACGGCGGGAACACATAAGCTAGCTTGAAGGTCCAAGGTGCTACTAGTGCATCCACTAGAGCCGCCTTGGGATCCCTGGATCTGGACCCGTAGCAAGGAACTTTGAAGTTCTGACGAGAGGCCATCAGATCCATGTCTGGAATGCCCCACAGCTGAGTGACTTGGGCAAAGATTTCCGGATGGAGTTCCCACTCCCCCGGATGCAATGTCTGACGACTCAGAAAATCCGCTTCCCAATTTTCCACTCCTGGGATGTGGATAGCAGACAGGTGGCAGGAGTGAGACTCCGCCCATAGAATGATTTTGGTCACTTCTTCCATCGCTAGGGAACTCCTTGTTCCCCCCCTGATGGTTGATGTACGCAACAGTTGTCATGTTGTCTGATTGAAACCGTATGAACTTGGCCCTCGCTAGCTGAGGCCAAGCCTTGAGAGCATTGAATATCGCTCTCAGTTCCAGAATATTTATCGGTAGAAGAGATTCTTCCCGAGACCAAAGACCCTGAGCTTTCAGGGATCCCCAGACCGCGCCCCAGCCCATCAGACTGGCGTCGGTCGTGACAATGACCCACTCTGGTCTGCGGAATGTCATCCCTTGTGACAGGTTGTCCAGGGACAGCCACCAACGGAGTGAGTCCCTGGTCCTCTGATTTACTTGTATCTTCGGAGACAAGTCTGTATAGTCCCCATTCCACTGACTGAGCATGCACAGTTGTAATGGTCTTAGATGAATGCGCGCAAAAGGAACTATGTCCATTGCCGCTACCATCAACCCGATCACTTCCATGCACTGAGCTATGGAAGGAAGAGGAACGGAATGAAGTATCCGACAAGAGTCTAGAAGCTTTGTTTTTCTGGCCTCTGTCAGAAAAATCCTCATTTCTAAGGAGTCTATTATTGTTCCCAAGAAGGGAACCCATGTTGACGGGGATAGAGAACTCTTTTCCACGTTCACTTTCCACCCGTGAGATCTGAGAAAGGCCAGGACAATGTCCGTGTGAGCCTTTGCTTGAGGAAGGGACGACGCTTGAATCAGAATGTCGTCCAAGTAAGGTACTACAGCAATGCCCCTTGGTCTTAGCACAGCTAGAAGGGACCCTAGTACCTTTGTGAAAATCCTTGGAGCAGTGGCTAATCCGAAAGGAAGCGCCACGAACTGGTAATGTTTGTCCAGGAATGCGAACCTTAGGAACCGATGATGTTCCTTGTGGATAGGAATATGTAGATACGCATCCTTTAAATCCACCGTGGTCATGAATTGACCTTCCTGGATGGAAGGAAGAATAGTTCGAATGGTTTCCATCTTGAACGATGGAACCTTGAGAAACTTGTTTAAGATCTTGAGATCTAAGATTGGTCTGAACGTTCCCTCTTTTTTGGGAACTATGAACAGATTGGAGTAGAACCCCATCCCTTGTTCTCTTAATGGAACAGGATGAATCACTCCCATTTTTAACAGGTCTTCTACACAATGTAAGAATGCCTGTCTTTTTATGTGGTCTGAAGACAACTGAGACCTGTGGAACCTCCCCCTTGGGGGAAGTCCCTTGAATTCCAGAAGATAACCTTGGTAGACTATTTCTAGCGCCCAAGGATCCAGAACATCTCTTGCCCAAGCCTGAGCGAAGAGAGAGAGTCTGCCCCCCACCAGATCCGGTCCCGGATCGGGGGCCAACATTTCATGCTGTCTTGGTAGCAGTGGCAGGTTTCTTGGCCTGCTTTCCCTTGTTCCAGCCTTGCATTGGTCTCCAAGCTGGCTTGGCTTGAGAAGTATTACCCTCTTGCTTAGAGGACGTAGCACCTTGGGCTGGTCCGTTTCTACGAAAGGGACGAAAATTAGGTTTATTTTTTGCCTTGAAAGGCCGATCCTGAGGAAGGGCGTGGCCCTTACCCCCAGTGATATCAGAGATAATCTCTTTCAAGTCAGGGCCAAACAGCGTTTTCCCCTTGAAAGGAATGTTAAGTAGCTTGTTCTTGGAAGACGCATCAGCCGACCAAGATTTCAACCAAAGCGCTCTGCGCGCCACAATAGCAAACCCAGAATTCTTAGCCGCTAACCTAGCCAATTGCAAAGTGGCGTCTAGGGTGAAAGAATTAGCCAATTTGAGAGCATTGATTCTGTCCATAATCTCCTCCAAAGGAGGAGAATCACTATCGACCGCTCTTATCAGATCATCGAACCAGAAACATGCGGCTGTAGCGACAGGGACAATGCATGAAATTGGTTGTAGAAGGTAACCTTGCTGAACAAACATCTTTTTAAGCAAACCTTCTAATTTTTTATCCATAGGATCTTTGAAAGCACAACTATCCTCTATGGGTATAGTGGTGCGTTTGTTTAAAGTGGAAACCGCTCCCTCGACCTTGGGGACTGTCTGCCATAAGTCCTTTCTGGGGTCGACCATAGGAAACAATTTTTTAAATATGGGGGGAGGGACGAAAGGAATACCGGGCCTTTCCCATTCTTTATTAACAATGTCCGCCACCCGCTTGGGTATAGGAAAAGCTTCTGGGAGCCCCGGCACCTCTAGGAACTTGTCCATTTTACAAAGTTTCTCTGGGATGACCAACTTGTCACAATCATCCAGAGTGGATAATACCTCCTTAAGCAGAATGCGGAGATGTTCCAACTTAAATTTAAATGCAATCACATCAGGTTCAGCCTGTTGAGAAATGTTCCCTGAATCAGTAATTTCTCCCTCAGACAAAACCTCCCTGGCCCCATCATACTGGGTTAGGGGCCCTTCAGAAATATTATTATCAGCGTCGTCATGCTCTTCAGTATCTAAAACAGAGCAGCCGCGCTTACGCTGATAAGTGTTCATTTTGGCTAAAATGTTTTTGACAGAATTATCCATTACAGCCGTTAATTGTTGCATAGTAAGGAGTATTGGCGCGCTAGATGTACTAGGGGCCTCCTGAGTGGGCAAGACTCGTGTAGACGAAGGAGGGAATGATGCAGTACCATGCTTACTCCCCTCACTTGAGGAATCATCTTGGGCATCATTATCATTATCACATAAATCACATTTATTTAAATGAATAGGAATTCTGGCTTCCCCACATTCAGAACACAGTCTATCTGGTAGTTCAGACATGTTAAACAGGCATAAACTTGATAACAAAGTACAAAAAACGTTTTGAAATAAAACCGTTACTGTCACTTTAAATTTTAAACTGAACACACTTTATTACTGCAATTGCGAAAAAACATGAAGGAATTGTTCAAAATTCACCAAATTCTCACCACAGTGTCTTAAAGCCTTAAAAGTATTGCACACCAAATTTGGAAGCTTTAACCCTTAAAATAACCCCTTTACAGTCCCTGGTATCTGCTTTGCTGAGACCCAACCAAGCCCAAAGGGGAATACGATACCAAATGACGCCTTCAGAAAGTCTTTTCTAAGTATCAGAGCTCCTCTCACATGCGACTGCATGCCATGCCTCTCAAAAACAAGTGCGCCACACCGGCGCGAAAATGAGGCTCTGCTTATGCTTTGGGAAAGCCCCTAAAGAATAAGGTGTCTAAAACAGTGCCTGCCGATATTATTATATCAAAATACCCAGATAAAATGATTCCTCAAGGCTAAATATGTGTTAATAATGAATCGATTTAGCCCAGAAAAAGTCTACAGTTTTAATAAGCCCTTGTGAAGCCCTTATTTACGATCGTAATAAACATGGCTTACCGGATCCCATAGGGAAAATGACAGCTTCCAGCATTACATCGTCTTGTTAGAATGTGTCATACCTCAAGCAGCAAGAGACTGCACACTGTTCCCCCAACTGAAGTTAATTGCTCTCAACAGTCCTGTGTGGAACAGCCATGGATTTTAGTGACGGTTGCTAAAATCATTTTCCTCATACAAACAGAAATCTTCATCTCTTTTCTGTTTCTGAGTAAATAGTACATACCAGCACTATTTCAAAATAACAAACTCTTGATTGAATAATAAAAACTACAGTTAAACACTAAAAAACTCTAAGCCATCTCCGTGGAGATGTTGCCTGTACAACGGCAAAGAGAATGACTGGGGTAGGCGGAGCCTAGGAGGGATCATGTGACCAGCTTTGCTGGGCTCTTTGCCATTTCCTGTTGGGGAAGAGAATATCCCACAAGTAAGGATGACGCCGTGGACCGGACACACCTATGTTGGAGAAATCAGCTCTCATCCTATTGGCTGATTTGAATATTTAACTATGTCACAAAATTTACCCAAGTCTTTTCCAACAGAATATGGCAATTTAATATTTTCAGAGAAAAAGCGGATTCCTGGCTTCTACCACATTGTCCTTATGAGTACCCTGTTAAACTTTGTTTTGCATTTAAGATTCCATATTCATCAATGTTTTTCCTTTTTCCAAACCAGTGTTAATTTCGTCGACTAAAACTAGACTAAAATGACTATAAAACTAAAGAGATTCTGATGACTAAAATACGACTAAAACTAAAATGACATTTTAGTCAAAAGACTATGACTAAAACTAAATCAAAATTTGCTGACGAAAAACATTTTATGCAAGGTGTTTTAATCAATCCATATCCAATTACTGCTCTTTTTTAAAATTTACGAAACTTAATTTTATTAAATTTTAAGATAAATAAACACGTTATATACCACAACAGTTAAATCTGTTATATCTGTATTGCATGTTCAAACCTTAATACCATAAATAAAAACAGGTTAATAAACCTTTACTCCAGGAGTATATAATGAGTTTGGAAGTTCTAGAGCAGTGCTAATATCGTTGCCGAAAATGTTTCGAATCTGTGAACAAACAATTGATTCGTCCTATAGAAATATGCATAACCCACGAGTATGGGCTTATGTTATGTTATGCTGTGCCTGTGCTAGCTGCAGAAACTTTTTGTTATGATGAGTTACTTGATACTTGTTTTAATTATTAACAGAGAACTGTTAAAGTTTTTATATTGGGTAATATGTTCAATACAGCCAATACAGTTTACAGTTAGTTTTTTTTATATTTTATAGTTGCACTTCTGTTTGTTTATGAAACTTGGCTTTATTTAATTTTAAGTTTAATAAAGATGTTATATATCACACCGGCTAAATCTGTATCTGTATTGCATGTTTAAACCTCAATACCATAAATATTAACATGTGTTATGTTTACTCCTGGAGTATATAATCAGTTTGCACATTTTAAAGAAATGCTTAAATAATGCATTACACTTTAACTAAACCCCTTAGATTTTAGTTGACTAAAATCTACTGGAGATTTAGTCAACTAAAATCTAGTGGAGATTCAATCGACTAAAACTAGACTAAAACTAGACTAAAACTAGACTAAAACTAGACTAAAACTAAAACAATTCAGATGACTAAAATACGACTAAAACTAAAATGGCATTTTAGTCAAAAGACTAAAACTAAGACTAAATTGAAATTTGCCGTCAAAATTAACACTGTTCCAAACCTGTACTGAAATATTTAAAGAGCTAATTGTAGAAAAATGTTAAGAAGGGTTTTATCCATCCTTCTCCCAAGCTGGGGCTGGTATTTATTTTATAAAAAAAGGACCACTCTCTTCATCCATGTAATGATTAACAACAAATAAATAAGAATACCATCAAGAACAGCTATCCCCTTCCTCTTCATTACAGAGCATAAATGGCCTACAAAAAGCAAACATCTTTACTAAGCTAAATCTTAAAAGAGTTTATAATCTGGCACAAATTCTTAAGGGAGACAGATGGAAAGCGTCTTTCGTTACTAAACATGGACATTTTTCACATATCCTGTAATGCCCTTTGGGCTTTGCAATGCTCCTGCCTCAATCATTTATTTAATGACATCTGAAATAAGATCGATTCATTTATAAATGTCTATTTGCATTCTAAATTACTTCTGCTAAAGAAAACTAAGGTCATTCAAATAGTCTTATGAACTGCCTTGGTAAGCTTTGACTGTATGCAACACTGCTGAATTCTTGATTTCAGATTTCTTCTGGCATTGAAATAGACAGAGGGAAGTTTATACTAGATTTAATTGGCCCATCTCTTCTACTAAGTAAAGGTGATGTTCTATTGGATTTCCTAATTTCTACAGATATTCCATTAGTGACTTCTGGATGATTATGCTCAGCATGCTTTTGAGAAATTTTCACTACTGCTCCATAGCATGCTGCAGGAGCAACTTTATCTCAAGGTCTTCCTAATTCTGCTTCATCCAGTGGCCTCTCTTGAAAGTTATTTCTCTTTTTGATACGGAACTTCCAGTCATTAAAGGGATACTAAACCCACATATTTTTCATTCATGATCCAGATAGAGCAAGCAATTTTAAGCAACTTTTTAATTTACTCCTATTATACATTTTCCTTTGTTCTTTTGATATCTTTATTTGAAAAAGCAGGAGTGTAAAGCTTATGAGCCAGCCCATCTTTGGTTCAGCACTTGGGTGGTGCTTGCTGATTGGTGGCTAAATGTAAAGAGAATACATTAGAAAGTTGCTTAAAATTGCATGCTCTATCTGAATCATGAAAGAAAAAAAATGGGTTCAGTATCCTTTTAAAGGGACAGTCAAGTCCAAAATAAACTTTCATGATTCAGTTAGGGCATGCAATTTTAAACAACTTTCCAATTTACTACAACTTTCCAATTTACTTTTAACACCAATTTTGCTTGGTTCTCTTCTTGGTATTACTATTTGAAAGCTAAACCTAGGTAGGCTCATATGCTAATTTGTTAGACCTTGAAGGCCGCCTATTATCTAAATGCATTTTGACAGTTTTCACCAATAGAGGGTGTTAGTTCATGTGTGTTATATAGATAACATTGAGTTTACGCACATGGAGTTACTATGATGCTGTCCCTTGACCGGTTTTCGAAGAAACATTTTTGGCACTACTGGATTTTCTAGCCACTGTTCGTGTCCTGGAAGATATAATTAAATACCTCCCAAATAATCAGCATAGGTTTTCTGTGAACTCCTCTCTTCTGGAGAATGACAGGAACTTCATCAAAGATAATCATATGCTTATTCCACCTACATCTAAAGTATTTGGAACGGTGTCATCATTTAGCATATCTATGACAAATCCGTCGTCCTAGAATCGTTGCGTGCCCCACGAGCTAGACGACAAAGGGGGCACACAATAATTGGAGGAAGTAGGATTCGTCATTCATATGCTCAATACAGAAGGAGAAGCGGGCAGAAGATCGGCAAAATGATTACCATAACTAAATGGTAAGTATTTTAAAAAAGAAGCGTCTTTGTAAAGTTTAATGAATTAAAGTGCCCATGTTTTTAGATACTGGGATTTAATTCATATTTTACAATCACTTTAAAACTGAAAATTTTACATTATTTAAAATTTACCAAGAAATACATGTTATAACACTGAAACAATTTACATTTTCTTTAGTTAATATATCGTTTATTCTCCACTGTATTTTATGAAAATAGAAAAAAAAAAAACTCTACTTACGGTTGCTATTTTCCGACTGTAAATATTCCAGTTCCTGTAACAAAAAGGCAAGCAATTGGTGAAATTACATTAATGCTATACCAATTGTTTATTTGCAAGGACAAACATAAAGCTTGTAATAGTACATCATTGTGATCATCATAGACAACAGACTCTACTCACTCATCATTTCTTATCTGTTAATCATTTTTGTAGAGCATATGAGAAAAACATAATTTATGTAAGAACTTACCTGATAAATTAATTTCTTTCATATTGGCAAGAGTCCATGAGCTAGTGACATATGGGATATACAATCCTACCAGGAGGGGCAAAGTTTCCCAAACCTCAAAATGCCTATAAATACACCCCTCACTACACCCACAATTCAGTTTAACGAATAGCCAAGCAGTGGGGTGATAAAGAAAGGATTAGAAAGCATCAACAAAGGAAATTTGGAAATAATTGTGCTTTATACAAAAAAAATCATAACCACCATAAAAAGGGTGGGCCTCATGGACTCTTGCCAATATGAAAGAAATGAATTTATCAGGTAAGTACATAAATTATGTTTTCTTTCATGTAATTGGCAAGAGTCCATGAGCAAGTGACATATGGGATATCAATACCCAAGATGTGGAGTCTTCCACTCAAGAGTCACTAGAGAGGGAGGGAATAAAAACAGCCATACTTCGCTGAAAAACTTAATCCACAACCCAAGTTTATTTCATTTTTGAAAGAAAAAAACTTAAAACAAAAGCAGAAGAATCAAACTGAAACAGATGCCTGAAGAACTTTTCCACTAAAAACTGCTTCCGAAGAAGCAAATACATAAAAAAACGGTAGAATTTAGTAAATGTATGCAAAGAGGACCAAGTCGCCGCTTTGCAAATCTGATCAACTGAAGCTTCATTCTTAAAAGCCCACAAAGTGGAGACTGATCTAGTAGAATGAGCTGTAATTCTCTGAGGCGGGGCCTGACCCGACTCCAAATAAGCTTGATGAATCAAAAGTTTAAACCAAGAAGCCAAGGAAATAGCAGAAGCCTTCTGACCTTTCCTAGGACCAGAAAATAAAACAAAGACTGGAAGTCTTCCTGAAATCTTTAGAAGCTTCCACATAATATTTCAAAGCTCTTACCACATCCAAAGAATGTAAGGATCTCTCCAAAGAATTCTTAGGATTAGGGCATAAGGAAGGGACAATTTCTCTACTAATGTTGTTAGAATTCACAACCTTAGGTAAAAATTGTAAAGAAGTCCGCAAAACTGCCTTATCCTGATGAAAAATCAGAAAAGGAGACTCACAAGAAAGAGCAGATAGCTCAGAAACTCTTCTAGCAGAAGAGATAGCCAAAAGGAACAACACTTTCCAAGAAAATAGTTTAATGTACAAAGAATGCATAGGCTCAAATGGAGGAGCCTGTAAAGCCTTCAGAACCAAATTAAGACTCCAAGGAGGAGAAACTGATTTAATGACAGGCTTAATACGAACTAAAGCCTGTACAAAACAGTGAATATCAGGAAGTATAGCAATCTTTCTGTGAAACAAAACAGAAGGAGCGGAGATTTGACCTTTCAAGGAACTTGCAGACAAACCCTTATCCAAACCATCCTAAAGAAATTGTAAAATTCTAGGAATTCTAAAAGAATGCCAGAAGAATTTATGAGAAGAACACCATGAAATGTAAGTCTTCCAAACTCTATAATAAATCTTTCTAGACACAGATTTATGAGCTTGTAACATAGTATTAATCACTGAGTCAGAGAAACCTCTATGACTTAGAACTAAGCGTTCAATTTCCATACCTTCAAATTTAATGATTTGAGATCCTGATGGAAAAACGGACCTTGAGATAGTAGGTCCGGCCGTAATGGAAGTGGCCAAGGCGGGCAACTGGACATCCGAACCAGATCCGCATACCAAAACCTATGTGGCCATGCTGGAGCCACCAGCAACACAAAAGAATGTTCCATGACGATTTTGGAGATCACTCTTGGAAGGAGAACTAGAGGCGGGAAGATGTAAGCAGGATGATAACACCAAGGAAGTGTCAGTGCATCCACTGCTTCCGCCTGAACATCCCTGGAACTAGACAGGTATCTGGGAAGTTTCTTGTTTAGATGAGAGGCCATGAGAACTATCTCTGGAAGACCCCACATCTGAACAATCTGAGAAAACACATCTGGATGGAGAGACCACTCGCCTGGATGTAAAGGCCAAAACTGAAGAGCCCTGAGAATTGCACAGAGTTCTAAAATATTTATTGGTAATCTCGCCTCTTGAGATTTCCAAACCGCTTGTGCTGTCAGAGATCCCCAAACAGCTCCCCAACCTGAAAGACTCGCATCTGTTGAGATTACAGTCCAGGTTGGCCGAACAAAAGAAGCCCCTTGAACCAAAAGATGGTGATCTATCCAACATGTCAGAGAGTGTCGTACATTGGGATTCAAGGATATTAATTGTGATATCTTTGTATAATCCCTGCACCATTGATTCAGCATGCAAAGCTGTAGAGGTCTCATGTGAAAACGAGCAAAGGGAATCGCGTTCGGTGCTGCAGTCATGAGACCTAAAACTTCCATGCACATAGCCACTGAAGGGAATGACTGAGACTGAAGGTGCCGGCAGGCTGCAACCAATTTTAAACGTCTCTTGTCTGTTAGAGACAGAGTCATGGACACAATCATTCTGGAAGCCTAAAAAGGTGACCCTTGTATGAGTTGATTCGTGTGAGATTCTGCAGTACGTAAAGACTGAGCTAGTACCAAGATATCGTCCAAATAAGGAAACACCGCAATACCCTGTTCTCTGATTACAGAGAGTAGGACACCCAGAACCTTTGAAAAGATTCTTGGAGCGGTTGCTAGGCCAAATGGAAGAGCAACAAATTGGTAATGCTTGTCTAGAAAAGAGAATCTCAGAAACTGATAATGTTCTGGATGAATCGGAATATGAAGGTATGCATCCTGCAAGTCTATTGTGGACATATAATGTCCTCGCTGAACAAAAGGCAGAATAGTCCTTATAGTCACCATCTTGAAAGTTGGTACTCTTAAATAACGATTTAAAATTTTCAGATCCAGAACTGGTCTGAATAAATTTTCTTTCTTTGGTACAATGAATAGGTTTGAAAAAAACCCCAAACCTTGTTACTGAGGAGGAACTGGAATGATTACCCCTGAAGACTCCAGGTCTGAAACACACTTCAGAAAAGCCTGAGCTTTTACTGGATTTACAGGGATGCGTGAGAGAAAAAATCTTCTCACAGGAGGTCTTACTTGGAATCCTATTCAATACCCTTCAGAGACAATGCTCTGAATCCAATGATTTTGGACAGATTTTTTCCAAAAATCCTTGAAAAACCTTAATCTGCCCCCTACCAGCTGAGCTGGAATGAGGGCCGCACCTTCATGCGGACTTAGGGGCAGACTTTGGTTTCCTAAATGGCTTGGATTTATTCCAATTTGAGGAAGGCTTCCAATTGGAAGCAGATTCCTTGGGAGGAGGATTGAGTTTGTGTTCCTTATTCTGACGAAAGGAACGAAAACGGTTAGAAGCCTTAGATTTACCCTTAGGTTTTTTTTATCCTGAGGCAGAAAAACTCCTTTTCCTCCAGTGAAAGTTGAAATAATAGAATCCAACTGAGAGTCAAATAAATTATTGCCTTGGAAAGAAAGAGGTAGTAATCTAGATTTAGATGTCATATCAGCATTCCAAGATTTAAGCCACAAAGCTCTTCTAGCTAATACAGCTAAAGACATGGATCTAACATCAATTTTGATATCAAAAATGGCATCACAAATAAAATGATTTGCATGTAGCGAGTAATGCTAGATATGTCAGGATCCAATTCTCATTGCGCTAAATTCTCCAACCAAAAAGTTGAGGCAGCCACAACATCAACCAAAGAAATAGCAGGTCTGAGAAGATGACCTGAATATAAATAGTCCTTCCTTAGATAAGATTCAAGCTTCCTATCTAAAAGATCCTTAAAGGAAGTACTATCTTCCATAGGAATAGTGGTACGTTTAGCAAGAGTAGAAATAGCCCCATCAACTTTGGGGATTTTTTCCCAAAAATCTATAGATTTTGCTGGTAAAGGATACAATTTTTTAAACCTTGAAGAAGGAATAAAAGAAGTACCTGGCTTATTCCATTTCCTAGAAATCATATCAGAAATAGCCTCAGGAATAGGAAAAACCCCTGGGGAAACCACAGGAAGTTTAAAAACAGCATTTAAACATTTATTAGACTGAACGTCAATAGGAGTGGTTACCATCACAAGAGAAAGTAATTTATCAGGTAAGCATAAATTCTGTTTTCTCTTGTAAGATGTATCGAGTCCACGGATTCATCCTTTACTTGTGGGATACCAATACCAAAGCTTTAGGACACGGATGAAGGGAGGGAACAAGACAGGTACCTTAAACGGAAGGCACCACTGCTTGTAAAACCTTTCTCCCAAAAATAGCATCCCAAGAAGCAAAAGTATCGAATTTGTAAAATTTGGAAAAAGTATGCAGCGAAGACCAAGTCGCTGCCTTGCAAATCTATTCAACAGAAGCCTCGTTTTTAAAAGCCCATGCGGAAGCCACTGCTCTGGTAGAATGAGCAGTAATTGTTTCGGGAGGCTGCTGGTCAGCAGTCTCATAGGCCAAACGGATGATGCTTTTCAGCCAAAAGGAAAGAGAGGTAGCAGTGTAAAAGAATAGACAAAGCAGATATCTGTCCTGTTAAGGAACTAGCTGATAATCCTTTCTCCAATCCTTCTTGGAGAAAGGACAATATCCGGGGAATCCTAATCTTACTCCATGAGTAACCCTTGGATTCGCACCAAAAGATATTTTCGCAAATCTTATGGTATATTTTCCTGGTGACAGGCTTTCTAGCCTGAATCAAGGTATCAATAACCGACTCAGAGAAACCACGCTTTGATAGAATTAGGCGTTCAATCTCCAAGCAGTCAGACGCAGAGAAATTAGATTTGGATGTTTGAAAGGACCTTGTATTAGAAGGTCCTGCCTCATTGGTAGTGTCAATGGTGGAACAGATGACATGTCCACTAGGTTTTATACCAGGTCCTGCGTGGCCACGCAGGCGCTATTAGAATAACCAAAGCCCTCTCCTGCTTGATTCTGGCAACCAGACGAGGGAGGAGAGGAAACGGTGGAAAAACATAGGCCAGATTGAAGGACCAAGGCGCTGCTAGAGCATCTATTAGCACCGCCTGGGGAAGAGGAAGCTTGGTGTTCTGACGGGATGCCATCAGATCCAATTCTGGAGTGCCCCATAGCTGAGTCAGCTGGGCAAATACCTCCGGGTGGAGTTCCCATTCCCCCGGGTGAAAAGTCTGACGACTTAGAAAATCCGCCTCCCAGTTGTCTACTCCTGGGATGTGAATTGCCGAGAGATGGCAGGAGTGATCCTTCGCCCACCTGATTATTTTGGTTACTTCCGTCATTGCTAGGGAACTCCTTGTTCCCCCTTGATGATTGACGTAAGCTACAGTCGTGATGTTGTCCGACTGAAATCTGATGAATTTGTCCGCAGCTAGCTGAGGCCATGCCTGTAGAGCGCTGAAAATCGCCCTCAGTTCCAGAATGTTTATCGGGAGAAGAGCTTCTTCCCGAGACCATAAACCCTGAGCTTTCAGGGAGTCCCAGACTGTGCCCCAGCTCAACAGACTGGCGTCGGTCGTTACGATGATCCACTCTGGTCTGCGGAAACACATTCCCTGAGACAGGTGATCCTGAGATCACCACCAGAGAAGAGAATCTCTGGTCCCCTGGTCCAGCTGTATTTGAGGAGACAAATCTGCATAATCCCCATTCCACTGTTTGAGCATGCATAGTTGCAGTGGTCTGAGGTGTATCCGTGCAAAAGGGACTATGTCCATTGCCGCCACCATTAGCCCGATTGTCTCCATGCACTGAGCTACAGATGGCCGAGGAATGGCATGAAGGGCTCGGCAAGTGGTTAAGAGTTTTAACTTTCTGACCTCCGTCAGAAATATTTTCATTTCTACCGAGTCTATTAGAGTTCCTAGGAAGGAAACTCTTGTGAGGGGGGAGAGAGAACTCTTTTTGATGTTCACCTTCCACCCGTGAGACCTCAGAAAGGCCAATACAATTTCCGTGTGAGACTTGGCTCTTTGGAAAGTCGACGCCTGAATTAAGATGTCGTCTAGATAAAGCGCCACTGCTATGCCTCGCGGTCTTAGAACCGCCAGGAGGGACCCTAGCACCTTTGTGAAAATTCTGGGAGCAGTGGCCAACCTGAAAGGAAGAGCCACAAACTGGTAATGCTTGTCCAGAAAAGCGAACCTGAGAAACTGGTGATGATCTTTGTGGATAGGAATGTGCAGATACACATCCTTTAAATCCACGGTGGTCATATATTGACCCTCCTGGATCATTGGTAAGATTGTCCGAATGGTCTCCATCTTGAATGATGGGACTCTGAGGAATTTGTTTAGAATTTTTAGATCCAGGATTGGTCTGAAAGTTCCTTCTTTCTTTGGAACCACAAACAGCTTTGAGTAAAACCCCAGCCCTTGTTCCGCAATTGGAACTGGCTGGATCACTCCCATTGTATGTAGGTCTTCTACACAGCGTAAGAACGCCTCTTTCTTTGTCTGGTCTGAAGACAGACGAGAAATGTGGAACCTTCCCCTTGGAGGGGAGTCCTTGAATTCTAGAAGATATCCCTGGGATACAATCTTTTAGGCCCAGGGATCGTGTACATCTCTTGCCCAGGCCTGAGCGAAGAGAGAGAGTCTGCCCCCTACTAGATCCGGTCCCGGATCTGGGGCTACCCCATCATGCTGTCTTGGAGGCAGATGCAGGTTTTTTGGCCTGTTTAACCTTGTTCCAGCTCTGGTAAGGTTTCCAGGCTGCCCTGGGTTGTGAAGTGTAACCCTCTTGCTTTGCAGCAGGGGAGGATGAAGCGAGACCGCTCCTAAAATTCCGAAAGGACCGAAAATTATTTTGTTTATTCTTTGTCTTGAAGGACTTGTCCTGGGGGAGAGCATGGTCTTTTCCCCCAGTGATTTCTGAAATAATCTCTTTCAATTCAGGCCCGAAGAGGGTTTTTCCTTTGAAAGGGATGTTCAATAGTTTGGATTTTGACGAAACATTGGCCGACCAGGACTTTAGCCATAGCGCCCTGCGCGCCAAAATGGCGAAACCTGAATTTTTTGCCGCTAACTTAGCTAGTTGGAAAGCGGCATCTGTGAAAAAAGAATTAGCCAGCTTAAGAGCCTTAATTCTGTCCATAATGTCCTCATATGAGGTCTCCGTCTGGAGCGCATCTTCCAGCGCCTCGAACCAGAAAGCAGCTGCAGTGGTTACAGGAACAATGCACGCAATAGGTTGGAGAAGAAAACCTTGTTGAACAAAAATTTTCTTAAGTAAACCCTCTAATTTTTTATCCATAGGGTCTTTAAAAGCACAACTGTCTTCTATAGGTATAGTTGTGCATTTAGCAAGCGAAGAAACAGCCCCCTCCACCTTAGGGACCGTCTGCCACGAGTCCCATATGGGGTTAGATATGGGGAACATTTTCTTAAAAACAGGAGGGGAAACGAAGGGAATACCTGGTTTATCCCACTCCCTAGTAACGATATCCGCAATCCTCTTAGGGACCGGGAACACATCAGTGTAAACAGGAACTTCTAGGTACTTGTCCATTTTACACAATTTCTCTGGTCACAGTCATCCAGAGTAGCTAATACCTCCCTGAGCAATAAGCGGAGGTGTTCTAGTTTAAATTTAAAAGCCAACGTATCTGAATCTGTCTGAGGAGAAACCTTTCCTGAATCGGAAATTTCTCCTTCAGACAGCACATCCCTCGCCCACACTTCAGAGTGTTGTGAGGGTATATCGGATACGGCTACTAAAGCGCCAGAATGCTCATTATCTGTTCTTAAAACGGAGCTATCACGCTTTGAAGTTAACACGGGCAGTTTAGATAAGAACACTGAAAGTGTATTATTCATAACTGCCGCCAAGTCTTGCAAGGTAAAAGAGACGCACTAGAGGTGCTAGGTGTCGCTTGAGCGGGCGTAACTGGTTGTGACACTTGGGGAGAGGTTGACGGGCTAACCTCGTTACCTTCTGTCTGAGAATCATCTTGGGCCACATTTTTAAGTGCAACAATATGTTCTTTAAAGTGTATAGACATATCAGTACAAGTGGGACACATTCTGTGAGGGGGTTCCACTATGGCTTCTAAACACATTGAACAAGGACTTTCCTTGGTGTCAGACATGTTTAACCGACTAGTAGTAATATAAACAGGCTTGGAAATCACTTTAATCAAGTAAAAACACACTTTGAATAAAATGGTACTGTGCCTTTAAGAAATAAAAAAGGCACACAATTTTGCAAAACAGTGAAAAAATGCAGCAAACTTTTCGACATTTTTACAGTATGTACCTAAAGCATTAGTAAGATTGCACCACTAGCAATATAAATGATTAACCCCTTAATGCCCAAACCGGATCGACAGTAGTAAAAAAAAAAACGGTTAAAGAAATTTCAGCACTTTGCCACAGCTCTGCTGTGGCCCTACCTTCCCTCAGGAACCAGATTTGTGGGGGAAAAGCTTCTTATAGGCCCTCAAACTGCAGCAGGACCCTCCATGTGAACAGCCTGAACTTCTAGTCAAAATAACTGCGCATCTGAGGAGCGAAATTAGGCCCCTCCCACCTCACTCCGGTGCTTGTGAGGCCTAAAGAAACACTCCCAAGTGTTTTAGTAATAGCCATGTGGGTAATAACCCCTGAAAGAAACCCAAAGGAACCTTCAAAGTGTCTCAAAAAAACAATATTTTCAATAAAAACCGTTTGCCCTGAAGTAGTGTCAACCAGCATAAACTAGCCCTGTTATGTAAGCTTGAAATTCCATACTTAGTCTCTGAATACAGCTTACCCTCCCTCATGAGGATATTAACAGTCTTTTCTAGCATTATCACAGTCTTGTCTAGAAATAAATGACTGAACATACCTCATTGCAGCCTAACCTGCAAACCGTTCCCCCCAACTGAAGTTCTCTTGTACTCCTCAGTCCTGTGTGGGAACAGCAGTGGATTTTAGTTACAACATGCTAAAATCATCTTCCTCCCTACAGAAATCTTCATCCCCTTTCTGCTAGAGAGTAAATAGTACACACCGGTACCATTTAAAATAACAAACTCTTGCTTGTAGAAAATAAAAACTACAATTCTAACACCACATTCACTTTACCCTTCTGATTGCTTAGAGCCGGCAAAGAGAATGACTGGGGGGTGGAGCTAGAGGGGGAGCTATATGGACAGCTCTGCTGTGTGCTCTCTTTGCCACTTCCTGTTAGGAAGGAGAATATCCCACAAGTAAAGGATGGTGGACTCGATACATCTTACAAGAGAAATTGCAAAAGCATAGGCCTCTGAAAAAAGAAAGAGGCAAACATCAATGGGGTATTGAAATAATGAAAAAAATTTGGCGGCAAGTATGACGCACAACGTAACGTAAACTTTTTTGGCGCCAAAACCGGAAATGACACACTCGCGTTACTAATGACGCCGCTGTTTGAAAGGTCTACGGAAATGACGAAGTTGCGGCATAAACGTATTTTTTCGCGCCAGAAATATTTTCGCGCCAAGAATGATGCAATAAAGTTTAGCATTTGACGCACCCGCGGGCCTAATACCTGCAATAGCAAGAAGTAGTAAAATGAAAAAAAAAGACTAAACCCCAGGTATGAAATAAATTTCTTAAAATGTTTAAATTCCCCAAATATGAAACTGACAGTCTGCTGAAGGAAATACATGAACCTGACTCATGGCAAATATAAGTACAATACATATCTTTAGAACTTTATATAAATGCATAAAGTGCCAAACCATAGCTGAGGTGTCTTAAGTAATAAAAAACATACTTACCAAAAGACACCCATCCACATATAGCAGATAGTCAAACCAGTACTAAAACAGTTATTAGTAGAGGTAATGGTAAATTGAGAGTATATTGTCTATCTGAAAAGGGAGGTAGGAGATGAATCTCTACGACCGATAACAGAGAACCTATGAAATAGACCCCCGTTAGGGAAATCATCGTATTCAATTAAGTGATACTCCCTTCACGTACCTCTGATATTCACTGTACTCTGAGAGGAATCGGGCTTCAACAATGCTGAGAAGCGCATATCAACGTATAAATCTTAGCACAAACGTACTTCACCACCTCCATAGGAGGCAAAGTTTGTAAAACTGAATTGTGGGTGTTGTGAGGGGTGTATTTATAGGCATTTTGAGGTTTGGGAAACTTTGCCCCTCCTGGTAGGATTGTATATCCCATATGTCACTAGCTCATGGACTCTTGCCAATTACATGAAAGAAATAAACATTCCGTCTATCCAGATATCTGATGACCATTACCAGTATGACCAGTAACCCTCTTTTTAACCATGGTCTTGCTCTTAAAATTAGTTGAAGTTTTTAAATCAAACCCTAACATAGCACCCTCCAGGAGAAAACATAATTTAGGCTTACCTCAAATTCATTTTTGTATGGTGGTTAGAGTCTAAGATCCATTACTCATGGGAATTACTCTTCTCTACCACTAGTAGGAAGCAAAGATTCCCAAACCCCAAGAGCCCTTTAAAACTGCTTCCATTTCACACATACGTCAGTTTAACGTATAGCCAAGCAAAGTGACGTAAGGAAAAGGAATACAAGCCATAAAAGGAGCAGGGAAAAAGAAGTGCTAAAGAAAAAATTAACCCTAAAAAGCATTAGGGTGGGGTCTTCTGGATTCTCACCACCATGAAAGAAATTAATTTATTGGGTAAGCATAAATTATGTTTTCTTTCATAAAGGTGGTGAGAGTCCATGATCTATTACTCCTGGGAATGAATACCTAAGCTGCGGAGTCCAAGAATAATAACATAAGGGGAGGGATTTACAAACATTGTTTTTCAAACCTCAGTAACTGGAAATTTCTCTATGAATTGGAACATGAAGGTAAGCCTTCATCTATTGTGGACAAAAAATGACCTTGCTGAACGAAAGAGAGAATAGTCTGAATAGTTTCCATTTTGAAAGATGGAATCCTTGTTCAGAGCTTTCAGATCCAGAACTTGTCTGATAAAAAAAACCCTTTCTTCTTTGGAACAATGAAGACATTTCAATAAAATTGCATCCCCTGTTCCTGCAAAGGAACTGGAAAAATCACTCTCATTGCTTCCAGATCTGAGACGGACTGGCAAAAAGCTTGAGCTTTTACAGGATTCCTTGGACAGAAAAAACCTTCCTCTGGGAGGCCTTGTTCTAAATCCTATTAAATATCCCAGAGAAAGTACATTCAGAACCCAGGGATCTGGAACAGACTGCACAAAAGCCTCCTGAAAGAGGCTTAACCTGCCCCCTACCAGAACTTCTGGATCAGGGACCTCACCTTCAGGAAGATTTGGTAGTAGGGATAGATTTCTTACCCTGCTTTAACCTATTCCAGTTTGCACTAGGGCATCTACTTATAAATCCGTCCACTTACTTGCATTCGACGGCACCAATAAGCTTGCCTAACTTTGCTGCCGCGGACCTGAATACGTTCTCCAAAGTTACCAAAAAAGCTGTCAAAAAGCCGCGCACCAAGTACGTGGCAATGAGCAGCAGACTGTTGTTATCTGACAGTCATCGATCTCACTGCTCTTCGGCTTTTTCCCAGCTTTATTGGTATACTGTCACCAAACACCCACACTATACTACACTGTTTTACCCCTATCCCGCTGCTCATGGACCCCGCCACAACAAAATAGTTATTAACCCCTATCCTGCCGCTCCCGGAGCCCACCGCCACCTACATTATGTTATTAACCCCTAATCTGCCGCCCCCTACACCGCCGCCACCGACATTATACTTATTAACCCCTAATCTGCCGTCCCCAACGTCGCCGCCACTATATTAAATTTATTAACCCCTAAACCAAAGTCTAACCCTAACACCCCCTAACTTAAATATAATTAAAATAAATCTAAATAAAACCTACTATTAATAACTAAATAATTCCTATTTAAAACTAACTACTTACCTATAAAATAAACCCTAAGCTAGCTACAATATATCTAAGTTACATTGTAGCTATCTTAGGCTTTATTTTTATTTCACAGGCAAGTTTGTATTTATTTTAACTAGGTAGAATAGTTATTAAATAGTTATTAACTATTTAATAACTACCTAGCTAAAATAAATACAAAAGTACCTGTAAAATAAAACCTAACCTAAGTTACAATAACACCTAACACTACACTATAATTAACTAAATTACCTAAATTAAATAAATTATATACAAATATCTAAAGTACAAAAACCAACACTAAATTACAGAAAATAAAACAAATTACAAATCTTTAAACTAATTACACCTTATCTAATAGCCCTATCAAAATAAAAAAGCCCCCCCAAAATAAAAAAAACCCCTAGCCTAAACTACCAATAGCCCTTAAAAGGGCCTTTTGCGGGGCATTGCCCCAAAGTAATCAGCTCTTTTACCTGCAAAAACAAATACAAACAACCCCCCAACAGTAAAACCCACCACCCACACAACCAACCCCCCAAATAAAATACTATCTAAAAAACATAATTTATGCTTACCTGATAAATGTATTTCTCTTGTGATGTATCGAGTCCACGGATTCATCCATACTTGTGGGATATTCTCCTTCCCTACAGGAAGTGGCAAAGAGAGCACCCACAGCAGAGCTGTCTATATAGCTCCTCCCTTAGCTCCACCCCCAGTCATTCGACCGAAGGCTAGGAAGAAAAAGGAGAAACTATAGGGTGCAGTGGTGACTGAAGTTTTTTAAATAAAAATATACTGCCTGTCTTAATAAACAGGGCGGGCCGTGGACTCGATACATCACAAGAGAAATAAATGTATTAGGTAAGCATAAATTATGTTTTCTCTTGTAAGATGTATCGAGTCCACGGATTCATCCATACTTGTGGGATACCAATACCAAAGCTTTAGGACACGGATGAAGGGAGGGACAAGACAGGGACCTTAAACGGAAGGCACCACTGCTTGTAGAACCTTTCTCCCAAAAATAGCCTCTGAAGCGAAGACCAAGTCGCCGCCTTACAAATCTGTTCAACAGAAGCCTCATTTTTAAAAGCCCATGTGGAAGCCACTGCTCTAGTAGAATGAGCAGTAATTCTTTCAGGAGGCTGCTGTCCAGCAGTCTCATAAGCCAAACGGATGATGCTTTTCAGCCAAAAGGAAAGAGGTAGCCGTAGCCTTTTGACCTCTCAGTTTACCAAAATAAACAAACAATGAAGATGTTTGACGGAAATCTTTAGTTGCTTGTAAGTAGAACTTTAAAGCACGAACCACATCAAGATTGTGCAACAGACGTTCCTTCTTTGAGGAAGGATTAGGATACAGTGAAGGAACAACAATCTCCTGATTGATATTCCTATTAGAAACAACCTTAGGAAGAAACCCAGGTTTGGTACGCAAAACCACCTTATCTGCATGGAAAACAAGGTAAGGTGAATCACACTGTAAAGCAGATAACTCAGAAACTCTTCGAGCTGAAGAGATAGCTACTAAAAACAAAACTTTCCAAGATAGAAGATTAATATCTATGGAATGCATAGGTTCAAAAGGAACCCCTTGAAGAACTTTAAGAACTAAGTTTAGGCTCCATGGCGGAGCAACAGGTTTAAATACAGGCTTGATCCTAACCAAGGCCTGACTAAACGTTTGAACGTCTGGGAAATCTGCCAGACGTTTGTGTAAATGAATAGACAAAGCCGATATTTGTCCCTTCTCCATTCCTTCTTGGAGAAAGGACAATATTCTAGGAATCCTAATCTTACTCCATGAGTAACCATTGGATTCACACCAATAAAAATATTTGTGCCAAATCTTATGATAGATCTTCCTGGTGACAGGCTTTCTAGCTTGAATCAGGGTATCAATGACCGATAGAATCAGGCGTTCAATCTCCAAGCAGTCAGATGCAGAGAAATTAGATTTGGATGCGTGAATGGACCTTGGATTAGACGGTCCTGCCTCATTGGCAGAGTCCACGGTGGAACCGATGACATGTCCACTAGGTCTGCATACCAAGTCCTGCGTGGCCACGCAGGTGCTATCAGAATCACCTAAGCTCTCTCCTGCTTGATTCTGGCAACCAGACGTGGGAGGAGAGAAAACGGTGGAAATACATAGGCCAGATTGATGGACCAGGGTACTGCTAGAGCATCTATCAGTACCGCCTGGGAATCCCAGGACCTGGACCCGTAACGAGGAAGTTTGGCATTCTAACGGGACGCCATCAGATCCAATTCTGGTGTGCCCTATAGCTGAGTCAGCTGGTCAAATACCTCCGGATGGAGCTCCCACTCCCCCGGATGAAAAGTCTGACGACTTCGGAAATCCACCTCCCAGTTCTCTACTCCTGGGATATGGATTGCTGAGAGATGGCAAGAGTGATCCTCCGCCCATCGGATTATTTTGGTCACCTCCATCATCGCTAGAGAACTCGGTGTTCCTCCTTGATGATTGATATAAGCTACAGTCGTGATGTTGTCCGACTGAAATCTGATGAATTTGGCCGCAGCAAGCTGAGGCCACGCCTGAAGCGCATTGAATATCGCTCTCAGTTCTAGGATGTTTATCGGGAGGAGAGTTTCCTCCTGAGACCATAAGCAATGTGCTTTCAGGGAGTTCCAGACTGCACCCCAGCCTAGTAGGCTGGCATCTGTCGTTACTATGAGCCACACTGGCCTGTGGAAACACATTCCCTGAGACAGGTGGTCCTGAGACAACCACCAGAGAAGAGAATCTCTGGTCTCCTGGTCCAGATTTATTTGAGGAGATAAATCTGCATAATCTCCATTCCACTGTTTGAGCATGCATAGTTGCAGTGGTCTGAGTTGTAGGCGGGCAAAAGGAACTATGTCCATTGCCGCTACCATGAGTCAGATTACCTCCATGCACTGAGCCACTGACGGCCAAGGAATGGAATGAAGAGCTCGGCAAATGGTTAAGAGTTTTGATTTTCTGACCTCCGTCAGAAATATTTTCATTTCTACCGAGTCTATCGGAGTCCCTAGAAAGGAAACTCTTGTGAGAGGGAAGAGAGAACTCTTTTTTATGTTCACCTTCCACCCGTGAGATCTCAGAAAAGCCAACACGATGTCCATGTGGGACTTGGCTAATTGGAAAGTCGATGCCTGAATTAAGATGTCGTCTAGATAAGGCGCCCCTGCTATGCCCCGCAGCCTTAGCACCACCAAAAGGGACCCTAGCACTTTTGTGAAAATTCTGGGAGCAGTGGCAAACCCGAAGGGAAGGGCCACGAACTGGAAATGCCTGTCCAGAAAGGCAAATCTGAGGAATTGATGATGATCTCTGTGAATAGGGATGTGTAGATACGCATCCTTTAAGTCCACGGTAGTCATATATTGACCCTCCTGGATCATTGGTAGAATGGTCCGAATAGTCTCCATCTTGAATGATGGTACTCTGAGGAATTTGTTTAGAATTTTGAAATCCAAGATTGGTTTGAAAGTTCCCTCTTTTTTGGAAACCCCAAACAGGTTTGTGTAAAACCCTAGTCCTTGTTCCTCTTTTGGAACTGGGCGGATCACTCCCATGGTATGTAGGTCTTCTACACAGCGTAAGAACTCCTCTCTCTTTGTCTGGTTTGCAGACAATTGATAAATGTGAAATCTCCCCCTCGGGGGGGATTCTTTGAAGTCCAAAAGATATCCCTGGGACATAATTTCTAAAGCCCAGGAATTGTGAACATCTCTTGCCCAAGCCTGAGCGAAGAGAGAGAGTCTGCTCCCTACTAGATCTGGTCCCGAATCGGGGGCTACCCCTTCATGCTGTCTTAGAGGCAGCTGCAGGCTTCTTGGCCTGTTTACCCTTGTTCCAAGCCTGGTTAGGACTCCAGACTGACTTGGATTGGGCAAAATTCCCCTCTTGCTTTGCAGCAGAGGAAGGTGAAGCGGGACCACCCTTGAAGTTCCGAAAGGAACGAAAATCATTTTGTTTGGTCAACATTTTATTTGTTCTATCCTGAGGAAGGGCATGGCCTTTCCCTCCAGTGATGTCTGAAATAATCTCTTTCAGTTCAGGCCCGAATAGGGTCTTTCCTTTGAAAGGGATGTTCAAAAGTTTCGATTTTGATGACACATCCGCAGACCAGGACTTAAGCCATAACGCTCTGCGTGCTAAAATGGCAAAACCTGAATTCTTTGCCGCTAATTTAGCCAGTTGGAAAGCGGCATCTGTAATGAAAGAATTAGCCAACTTAAGGGCCTTAATTCAAACCAGAAAGCAGCTGCAGTAGTTACAGGAACAATGCACGCAATAGGTTGGAGAAGAAAACCTTGATGAACAAAAATTTTCTTCAGGAGACCCTCTAATTTTTTATCCATAGGATCTTTGAAAGCACAACTGTCGTCGATAGGTATAGTTGTATGCTTAGCCAGAGTAGAAATAGCTCCCTCCACCTTAGGAACTGTCTGCCACGAGTCCCGCATGGTGTCAGATATGGGAAACATTTTCTTAAAAACAGGAGGGGGAGTGAACGGAATACCTGGTCTATCCCACTCAATAGAAACAATATTCACAATCCTCTTAGGGATTGGAAAAACATCAGTGTAAACTGCAACCTCTAAATATTTGTCCATTTTACACAATTTCTCTGGGACCACTATAGGGTCACAATCATCTAGAGTCGCTAATACCTCCCTGAGCAATAAGCGGAGGTGTTCAAGCTTAAATTTAAAGGCCGTCATATCAGAATCTGTCTGAGGGAGCGTCTTTCCTGAATCAGAAATTTCTCCCTCAGATAACAAATCCCTTATCCCTACCTCAGAACATTGTGAGGGTATATCAGATATCAGCATTTGTTCTTAACCCAGAGCTGTCACGCTTTCCTTGCAAACCAGGCAGTTTAGATAAAACCTCAGTGAGGGTTGTATTCATAACTGTGGCCATGTCTTGTAAAGTAAATGAATTCGATGCACTAGAGGTACTTGGCGTCACTTGTGCGGGCATTACTGGTTGTGACACTTGGGGAGAGCTAGATGGCAAATCCTCATTCCCTTCTGTCTGAGAATCATCTATGGCATTATTTTTAAGTGCTAAAATATGCTCTTTATAATTTATAGACATATCAGTGCAAGTGGGACACATTCTAAGAGGGGGTTCCACAATGGCTTCTAAACACATTGAACAAGGATTTTCCTTGATGTCAGACATGTTAAACAGGCTAGTAATGCAACAAGCAAGCTTGGAGAACACTTTATTCAATGAAAAACAACACTTTAAAAAAAACAAAAAAACGGTACTGTGCCTTTAAGAAAAAAAAACGTACACTTTCTGGAAAACTGCTTAAAATATCACAAATCTTACTAATTTTTTACAGCATATGTAGCAAGCCTTAATAAGGTTGCACCACTAGTAAGAATGAGATTAACCCCTTAGTTACCAAACCGGATTGACAAAAGTCTAAAAATCCGGAAATATACAGTTAGCACTTTGCCACAGCTCTGCTGTGGCGCCTACCTGCCCTTAGGGGTTGAAATTGGGGGAATAAAGCTTTGTTTTGGCTCCAAAACTGCTTCAGGACCCTCCTGTGTTGAAGCTTGCTATACAGAAGTAAAAACAAATGCGCAACTAAGGCGCGACATTAGGCCCCGCCCACCTCATACACGATGTCTAAGGGACCTTAAATTAACACCTCAAGTGTTAAAAACATAGCCATGTGATATAAAAACCTTCTAATATAAGCCAAATGAATCCCTAAATAAAAGTCCCAAAAAAATGGTTTTCTCAAATCTATCAAAAAAATTCTGTTTAAAACCTATAAGTGTCAACCAGCAGTAACTTAGCCCTTATGCAAGCTTATAATACTACCCAAAGTGTCTGATTAAAGCTTACCCTTCCCCTCACGGGGATAATGTCAGCCCTTTTCTTGAAATATCCTGTCTTTCTAGAAAAATTGACTGAACATACCTCAGTGCAGTAGAGACTGCAAAACCGTTCCTCAGCTGAAGTTTTTCCTGTACTCTTCAGCCTCAGTAGGAACAGCAATGGATCTTAGTTACCAAATCCTCCTTGCAGAAATCTTCATCCCTTTTCTGCCAGAGAGTAAATAGTACACACCGGTACCATTTAAAATAACAAACTTATGCTTGAGAAAATAAAAACTAACATTTTTGTCACCACACTCACTCTGCCCTTCCTAGTACTTAGAGTAGGCAAAGAGAATGACTGGGGGTGGAGCTAAGGGAGGAGCTATATAGACAGCTCTGCTGTGGGTGCTCTCTTTGCCACTTCCTGTAGTGAAGGAGAATATCCCACAAGTATGGATGAATCCGTGGACTCGATACATCTTACAAGAGAAAAGTAAATTTATGCTTACCTGATAAATTAATTTCTTCTATGGTAAGACGAGTCCACGGATTCATCCTTTACTTGTGGGATATTATCCTCCTGTTAACAGGAAGTGGTAAAGAGCACCACAGCAGAGCTGTCTATATAGCTCCTCCCTAAGCTCCACCCCCCAGTCATTCGACCGAAGGTACAGGAAGAAAAAACATAATTTATGTAAGAACTTACCTGATAAATTCATTTCTTTCATATTAGCAAGAGTCCATGAGCTAGTGACGTATGGGATATACATTCCTACCAGGAGGGGCAAAGTTTCCCAAACCTTAAAATGCCTATAAATACACCCCTCACCACACCCACAATTCAGTTTAACGAATAGCCAAGAAGTGGGGTGATAAGAAAAAAGTGCGAAAGCATATAAAAATAAGGAATTGGAATAATTGTGCTTTATACAAAAAAATCATAACCACCACAAAAAAGGGCGGGCCTCATGGACTCTTGCTAATATGAAAGAAATGAATTTATCAGGTAAGTTCTTACATAAATTATGTTTTCTTTCATGTAATTAGCAAGAGTCCATGAGCTAGTGACGTATGGGATAATGACTACCCAAGATGTGGATCTTTCCACACAAGAGTCACTAGAGAGGGAGGGATAAAATAAAGACAGCCAATTCCTGCTGAAAATAATCCACACCCAAAATAAAGTTTAATGAAAAACATAAGCAGAAGATTCAAACTGAAACCACTGCCAGAAGTACTTTTCTACCAAAAACTGCTTCAGAAGAAGAAAATACATCAAAATGGTAGAATTTTGTAAAAGTATGCAAAGAGGACCAAGTTGCTGCTTTGCAAATCTGATCAATCGAAGCTTCATTCCTAAACACCCAGGAAGTAGAAACTGAACTAGTAGAATGAGCTGTAATCCTTAGAGGCGGAGTTTACCCAACTCGACATAAGCATGATGAAATAAAGATTTCAACCAAGATGCCAAAGAAATGGCAGAAGCTTTCTGGCCTTTTCTAGAACCGGAAAAGATAACAAATAAACTAGAAGTCTTACGAAAAGACTTAGTAGCTTCAACATAATATTTCAAAGCTCTAACAACATCCAAAGAATGCAACGATTTCTCCTTAGAATTCTTAGGATTAGGACATAATGAAGGAACCACAATTTCTCTACTAATGTTGTTGGAATTCACAACTTTAGGTAAAAAAACAAAAGAAGTTCGCAACACCGCCTTATCCTGATGAAAAATCAGAAAAGGAGACTCACAAGAAAGAGCAGATAATTCAGAAACTCTTCTGGCAGAAGAGATTGCCAAAAGGAACAAAACTTTCCAAGAAAGTAATTTAATGTCCAATGAATGCATAGGTTCAAACAGAGGAGCTTGAAGAGCCCCCAGAACCAAATTCAAACTCCAAAGAGGAGAAATTGACTTAATGACTTGTACAAAACAATGAATATCAGGAAGAATAGCAATCTTTCTATGAAAAAGAACAGAAAGAGCAGAGATTTGACCTTTCAAGGAACTTGCGGACAAACCCTTATCTAAACCATCCTGAAGAAACTGTAAAATTCTCGGTATTCTAAAAGAATGCCAAAAAATGATGAGAAAGACACCAAGAAATATAAGTCTTCCAGACTCTATAATATATCTCTCTAGATACAGATTTACGCGCCTGTAACATAGTATTAATCACAGAGTCAGAGAAACCTCTTTGACCAAGAATCAAGCGTTCAATCTCCATACCTTTAAATTTAAGGATTTCAGATCCTAATGGAAAAAAAGGACCTTGCGACAGAAGGTCTGGTCTTAACGGAAGAGTCCACGGTTGGCAAGAGGCCATCCGGACCAGATCCGCATACCAAAAGGCCTTAGTGCCCAACCATAGCTTAGAGTGTCACAGAAAATAAGACTTACTTACCCCAGGACACTCATCTACATGTTTGTAGAAAGCCAAACCAGTACTGAAACGAGAATCAGTAGAGGAAATGGTAAATATAAGAGTATATCGTCGATCTGAAAAGGGAGGTAAGAGATGAATCTCTACGACCGATAACAGAGAACCTTATGAAATAGACCCCGTAGAAGGAGATCACTGCATTCAATAGGCAATACTCTCTTCACATCCCTCTGACATTCACTGCACGCTGAGAGGAAAACCGGGCTCCAACTTGCTGCGGAGCGCATATCAACGTAGAATCTAGCACAAACTTACTTCACCACCTCCCTTGGAGGCAAAGTTTGTAAAACTGATTTGTGGGTGTGGTGAGGGGTGTATTTATAGGCATTTTAAGGTTTGGGAAACTTTGCCCCTCCTGGTAGGAATGTATATCCCATACGTCACTAGCTCATGGACTCTTGTTAATTACATGAAAGAAATATTGATCGGAAATCTCACCTCCTGAGATTCCCAAACCCCTTGTGCCGTCAGATACCCCCACACAGCTCCCCAACCTGTAAGACTTGCATCTGTTGAGATTATAGTCCAGGTCGGAAGAACAAAGAAGCCCCCTGAACTAAACGATGGTGATCTGTCCATCATGTCAGAGAGTGTCGTAAAATCGGTTTAAAGATATTAATTGAGATATCTTTGAGTAATCCCTGCACCATTGGTTCAGCATACAGAGCTGAAGAGGTCGCATGTGAAAACGAGCAAAGGAGATCGCATCTGATGCGGCAGTCCTAAGACCTAACATTTCCATGCATAAGGCTACCAAAGGGAATGATTGTGACTGAAGGTTTTGACAAGCTGATATCAATGTTAAAACTTCTCTTGTCTGGGGGGCGGAGCTAGCCAGCCGAGGAGATGGCTGACTTTTTAACTGAGCTCCTGTGCCCTATCTGTCTAAGAACGAGCCTGGCATTAGCCAATATACACTTAGTAAGCCACAACTGCTTGGGATGTGACATACAATTTGCCGGTTCAGCCTGCTGAGGTCATTAACAACTTTGCACTGACACTTGGCGCAGCTGGAAGGATAACAAGATCTGCGAGACCAGGCTCCATTGTAATCCGCCTATTACCCCCGGACTGCCTAATCTACAATCAGATGCCTTCCTAAGTGAGTACTCGCACATCGCCAAAGCTGGGGCAGTTTCCGCGATTGCGGTAAAGAAATACAGCGCAGGTAACTCTGATCAATGTAGAGGAGAAGGTTATTGCCGCGAGAGGCCGAAGCCTATGTTAAAGTAAAGTGCGCACATTTTTTGGAAGCAATCTTTCAACAGCGCAACGATTCAGCTTAATGGGGCAGAAATAAAAAAGTACTGTAACAAAGATAACACCGCTCTACATCGCCACCTACTCACTCACTAAAGCTGTTATTATTAAGAAATTGGGAACACATCATAGATACAGCATGGCTGTTTGCCCCGGATCCCCAGATGGTGGTAAATTTACCTGAGACACTGCATAATGAGGCCTCCTTCCCCTCCCACACTCTCCACGAGACATAGAAAGCACTGATTCACAAAATCCTCAGATATAATGTCTCAACCTTAGCACCATAAGCTCATTTATTTACAGGATGGAATAAATAAAAATCTTATTTGAGATTGGAGTGGGGGCGAATAATATCATAATATAAAGAAACTCTGCCAGACATAAAGACACTGCAATCTTTTCTTATCATATAGTGTGAGGAGTACAAAGGAGCTGCAGAGCTTGAACACTAATCTTTTAACATGTCGCCAAAAAAAGGCAGCAAATCTAATAAAGGGGCAAAACAAACCAAAGCAACTCACCACACAGTTAATAGTTTTTTTTAAAACCTTGGACACCAAAGCAGCCAGCCCAGCAGACGCTGACCCCTTAGAACAAATATCTGAACAAAGCTCATCTGACTCTGAGAGTGAACACACATCAGAGAACATCACTATCCCCACAGCATTGTTTAGCACCATTCCCTCAAAGAAGGACTTTTCTGCTCTAGTAACACAGGTTAAACAATGCATAAAAGAGGAAATTTCAGATCTCAAAAAGGACATTCAGGAGATAGGGAACAGAGTGGAGTCCCTAGAAAATACCCAAGACTCACATACTGAAGCTATTGCTGCCCTTCATGATACTATTCAACAACAAGGGGCAAATATCTCTGAACTCGAAAATAAAATAGATGATGCTGAGAATCGCAGCAGGCGACATAACATAAGATTGCGAGGAATACCTGAAACTATACTGCCTGCTGACCTGAATCAGTACCTACAGGACTTCTTCAGCGCCCTAAGAAAAGAAGAGATACCATCAAAAATCGAGATCGACAGAGCTCACAGAGCCCTGCGCCCTAAGCCACTGCCAGATCAACCACCAAGAGATATAATTGTGCGCATCACGAATTATCAAGTCAAAGAGGAACTGATGAAGTTAGCCAGGGAGCAGCAACCTATCAGCTTTGAAAACTCTGAAATACAGGTATATGCAGACCTTTCCCAAAGAACTCTTTCACAGCGCAGAGATCTTAAACCACTCACAATGCATTTGAGGAAGATGAACATTCCATATAGATGGGGCTTTCCCTTTCACCTAATAATACTCTGGAAAGGAAGACGCTTCACTTGCTCTACCATAGCGGATATCCCTTCCTTATGCAAGGACCTTGACATCTCTCCCCCACAATTGGGGAACTCGACACTGCATCAGGATACTCACTCCAAAGCAGGAAGATCCATGCCATTACCGCAGAGGAAAGAATGGAGCCAAGCCCGACAGAGGAAGTCCCAAATGCAATCAATCACAGCCACCCCCAAATCAGGAGATAAAGGGTGAAAGGAACTTTCACCGAAGACACTGTGTATGAATCCTTCTCCATCTCCTTGTCTTCACTTCTAGATAGCATCCAATAGAACTGATCTAGAACTGAGACTTTGCAGAGGCTCAAATACTGTTCTCCCCTCCCATTACAGGATGGGTTTGTATGATCATCACTGGGGATTCGTGTTTTAGTACTAGGAGTTTCTTAGCTCCTGGATACACGAGGTTCTGATTATTATTTAATGAGTTAAACACATCAACAGTTCAATATGTTCACTCTACAGTTGTTGTTTTTATTATTCTCAGACAGTTGGGAGTTTGTATCTCTCCTATAGTATAGTATTTTATTTCGTCTATTAACAGTTTAATGGAAATTGTAATGTGTTTTGAATTTTCCTCTTTGACTTTTTCTTATTTCTTCTTTTCTAAGCTTGCTTGTCGTCGAATGTACTTGCTCTACAAACCTCAGGTAAGCGCCAAACCAGAGAATAACTTTCCAGACATAACACCAACATACTACCATGAATAAACCAAGACCGCAAGAACTAACTATCTTTACACAAAATGCAAAGGGCTTGAATTGTCCTAATAAAAGAAGATTAGCCATTTCCGACCTACACAAAAAGGGAGGCCACATATTACTGCTTCAAGAGACCCACTTTAAATCTAAAAACATTCCCAGGTATTTTTCTCCACACTACCCTCAACATTTCCATAGCACTAATCAAAATAAAAAAATTAATGGGGTAAGCATCTTGATACATAAATCAATTCCTTTTGTTAAGACACAAGTTTTTCAAGATAAGGAAGGCAGATACCTCTGCCTGAAAGGCCTTTTGTATGGCAAACCAGTCACGATAGCAAATGTCTATGCACCTAACACACACCAGGATAAATTTATATCATCCCTAACAGACCTCCTTATCAGAGAAACTAAGGGCCCTCTGATTGTGGCAGGAGATTTGAACGTCCCCCTAAATCCAGAAATAGACTGCTCTAATCCAGACACCAGAGCTAAGATCCCTAACCTCAATTCAATATGGCAAAACCTTAAACTACTAAACCTTCACGACGCCTGGAGATCTCTTAACCCGCATAAAACTGATTTCACATTTTTCTCCCACCCAAATAGAAATTACTCTAGGTTAGATTACATTTTAGCAGATCATTTAATACTCTCCCATTCTAAACACTCACAAATAATACACACAACCTGGTCAGATCACTCCTTAGTCACTTACACCGTTAGATGGCCGACGGCACCCTTCAGAACTTATCAATGGAGGCTAGATGAGTCTATCCTCTTAGACCCAACACAAATTAAAAAATTCTCAAAACATATTAAAAACTACTTTTTACTAAACAACACTCCAGACGTGGACCCAGTTACTTTATGGGAAGCCCACAAATGTACTATCAGAGGTGACTTCATTAAAGCTAAGGCACAAATCAATAAAAAAAAATAGGGAGGAGATAGAACACTTAGCTAGAGAGATTGCAGATCTTGATTATTCACACAAAACTAATCCGGCTAACAATATCATTTTAGAACAACTTACTGTAAAAAGAGAAAAAATGAACACTATACTGCAAATTAATGCACAAAAGAAACTACTTTTCTTACAACAGAATTTCTATAGAGAGGGAAACAAATCAGGGAAACTACTAGCAAAAACACTCAAGAAACAACAACAGAAAACCTACATTCACACTATCAAATCTCCACAGGGGACACAACTAGAGGATACAAACTCGATAGCAAGAGAGTTTAAAGCCTTTTACCATAAGCTTTACAATCTCTTCCCTGAGAGAGATGCTCAAGCACATAGCCGGACTTGCAATTTATATCTTGACAAAATCCCTTTCCCGCGCATATCCCAAGACCAATGTGAACTATTGGACAGACCATTCCAACCTTCTGAAGTCCAAGAAGCGATAAAATCCCTTAAGCAAAACAAAGCGCCAGGCCCCGACGGTTTTTCTGGTCTCTATTATAAGACCTTTTCCAAATATTTAACATCTCACTTAACAGCTCTATTTAACTCAATTCCAGAATCGGCATCATTCTCAGATTACATGCTGCAAGCTAATATTGCAGTCATAGCAAAACCGGGTAAATCCCCAACAACTCCGGCCAACTTCAGACCAATATCATTACTTAATGTTGATTTAAAACTTTATGCCAAATTATTAGCCACACGCCTCAATCGAATACTACCGACAATAATACATCAAGACCAGGTAGGCTTTGTGCCTCGCAGAGAGGCAAAAGATAACACAGTTAAGGCCCTCAACCTTTTGGAGCATGTCTCACTACATAAAATCCCGACAGTTTTCCTCTCCACCGACGCTGAAAAAGCATTTGACAGACTGGACTGGACTTACCTACGAGAAACCCTACATAGATTCAACATCCCTGACCTCTTTATCCAAAAAATACTGGCCCTCTATACCACCCCCTCAGCACAGGTAAAAATTAATGGTGATTTATCAGAACCCTTTGAAATCCGAAACGGTTCCAGACAGGGTTGCCCTCTTTCCCCGCTTCTTTTCATCTTATCCCTAGAACCACTAGCAATTAAGATCAGAGAAAACCCTCACATTCATGGAGTAGACCTAGATAATCAATCCCATAAACTAGCCATATATGCAGACGACATACTCCTAACGCTGACAGACCCAATGACCTCAATCGGACACGCCATCACTGAACTGACTCAATTTGGTAAAGTTTCAAATTTCTCGGTAAACATGACAAAATCAGAGTACCTACCCATAAATTTACCACCCAGTGATATGGAATCTTTAAAAAAAACATGCCCCCTTAAACAACAGACCAAATTTTTAAAATACCTTGGTATTCACATAACTCAGAATAGCTTGGATTTACGCAAATTTAACTATGGCAGCCTAATATCAGAATTCCAGGCTCTAACTTCGACTTGGCTTCCCAAAAATATTTCTTGGACTGGGAGGATTCACGCAGTGAAAATGATGCTCCTACCAAAAGCCCTATATATCCTCCAAACAGTCCCAATCCCGGGCATTCAAAAGGACTTACTTGTCCTACAACGAAATATAAATGATTATATATGGCGCCGCAGACCCCCGCGGATCAATAAAACTACACTTTTCAAACACCCATCAGAAGGTGGTCTGGGCGTTCCTCACCTTTACTCTTACAAATTGGCTGTGTCCCTGCAGAGGGTTTCAGAGTGGTGTCGGGTCAAAGAGCCTGATCCCAAGAGATGGCTTCAAATTGAAAACGCAATGACTAGCACACACAACTTAGACACTATCTGCTGGAATCCAGCCTTTTTTCATAAATACAACATTTCCACATCCTCTATCACCAATGAGACTTGGTCAGATTGGACTTTCATACGCAAATCTCCACACAAAATCTCATCCAGATACTCACCACTCACCAATATCATGAACAACCCGGAATTCCCTCCGGGAATCCAACAAATTCCTTCCCTCTTATCAGATTTACCAGACTCCTCACACACCTTACCTATACATTTGCTGATACAAAATGGAAATTTTAAAGACAAAAATCAACTTTACTCTCTAAAACACCCTTTTCTATCTTCCTGGTTGAAGATTCACCAAATACGACACTATATATATTCACATAAATCTAAAAACGACCTACTAAGACCTCTCACGAACTTTGAACTAATATGCACAGCTACAGGTCCCATAAAAGGAGCCTTATCCAAAATTTATAAGATCACCTTATCTAACATATTTCCACATCTTCCTACGTATACTGCCAAATGGGACAAAGAAATTGGAGTAACAACAACTCCAAAGACATGGAAAAAAAGATTTGAAAGGTTATCACACTCAGCTCATTCTGCACACGCAATAGAAACCAATATTAAAATCATGTCAAGGTGGTATCTAACACCTGCTAGGATAAGATATATGTTTAAGAGATCCTCAGGCCTATGCTGGAGAGGCTGCTCTCAGGCTGGCCACCTATCACACATTTGGTGGGAGTGTGAGCTCATAAAACCATTCTGGCTTGAATTTTTTAAGAATATTAACACAATTTTAGGAACAAACATCTATCCCAGTTTAGAAATAGCAATGCTTAATCATACACCTGGCATCACATGCAATATTAGAAAGCAGTTGTTCCAAATCATGCTTAATGCAGCTAACCAGCTGATTCCGAGGTGGTGGAAGAATAAACGAACTCCCACCCTACTAGAATGGAAGACTTTAGTAGACAAAAACTTATTAATGGAAAGATTTTATTACCTCAAACAGGGACAAATTTCCCGACACCAGGATATGCAGTTCCTGTGGGAATCCTTGAGTTGTGCTACTAGACTAATAACTGACACATAGGACTACATAAAGTACTAGACGCAAGCGCTTTCTCTTTCTCTTTCTTCTCTTTTTCTTTCTTTTCTCCTTCTCCTATTCTTTATCTTATTGTTGATATTTTATAAGTTCTACATGGCATAAACCCCCTTTTCAGGTTACTATGTTTATAAACCCCAAAAATGGTTCATACAGCAACCCAGCTGGACTTTTCTCTTGGAAAAAAAAAAGACTGTACCCTGGATTTACACCAATGTTATGAATAGAGGCTCTCACAAGCTGACTATATAAGAGCCTACATTCTACAGATAGTCTCAAACATCTAGCACCTACAAAACGTATATTATAGTCAGTAGCTCCGAGGGAAGTATATATGTTAGAAGGTTAGCAAATTGGGTCTGTTAACAACAAATCATTTAAATGTCTGTAACCAACATTATTTTCTATTTGCTGTAATTGTTTCTTATTTGAAAAATAAAAAAAGTTGAACATAAAAAAAAAAAAACTTCTCTTGTCTGACAAGGACAGAGTCATAGACACTGAATCTATCTAGAAACCTAAAAAGGTTACCCTTATCTGAGGAATCAATGAACTGAATGGTAAATTGATCCTCCAACCATGAACTTGAAGAAACAACACAAGTCGATTCGTATGAGATTCTTCGAAAATGAGAAGACTGAGCAAGTACCAAGATATCGTCCAAATAAGGAAATACCAAAACCCTGTTCTCTGATTACAGAAAGAAGGGCACCGAGAACCTTTGAAAAAAATTCTTGGAACTGAGGCTAGGCCAAACGGTAGAGCCACAAAACTGGTAATGCTTGTCTAAAAAGAGAATCTCAGACACTAAAAGTGATCTGGATGAATCGGAATATGCAGATACACATCCTGTAAATCTATTGTAGACATATAATGCCCTTGCTAAACAAAAGGCAGGATAGTCCTACAGTAACCATCTTGAATGTTGGTATCCTAACATAACGATTCAATAATGATAGATCCGGAACTGGTCTGAAGGAATTGACCTTCTTTGGTACAATGAAGAGATAAAATAAAACCCCAGCCCCTGTTCCAGAACTGGAACTGGCATAATCACTCCAGCCAACTCTAGATCTGAAACACATTTCAGAAATGCTGAGCCTTTGCTGTGTTACCTGGGACACGGGAAAGAAAAAAATCTCTTAGCAGGAGGCCTTAACTTGAAGCCAATTCTGTACCTTTCTGAAACAATGTTCTGAAACCAGAAATTGAGAACGGAATTGATCCAAATTTCTTTGAAGAAAACGTAATCTGCCCCATACCAGCTGAGCTGGAATAAAGGCCGCACCTTCATAGGTACTTAGGAGCTGGCTATAGGTTTCTATAAGGCTTGGATATATTCCAAACTGGAAATAGTTTCCAAACTGATACCACTCCTGAGGATGAAGGATCAGGCTTTTGTTCCTTGTTGCGAGGAAAGGAACGAAAATGATTATTTACCCTGGAAAGAAAGGGAAAGCAAAGTTAACTTAGAAGACATATCAGCATTCCAAGTTTAATCCATAAAGCTTTTCTAGCTAAAATAGCTAGAGACATATACCTGATATCAACTCTAATGATATCAAAAGATGGTATCACCTATAAAATTATTAGCATGTTATAGAATAATAATAATGCTATAAAATTATGATCTGTTACTTGTTGCGCTAAAGCTTCTAACCAAAAAGTTGAAGCTGCAGCAACATCCGCTAAAAATATAGCAGGTCTAAGAAGATTACCTGAACATAAGTAAGCTTTTCTTAGAAAGGATTCAATTTTCCTATCTAAAGGATCCTTAAATGAAGTACTATCTGCCGTAGGAATAGTAGTACATTAGCAGGAGTAGACACAGCCCCATAACCTTAGGGATTTTTGTCCCAAAAAACTCTAATCTGTCAGATGGCACAGGATATAATTGCTTAAACGTCTAGAAGGAGTAAATAAATTACCCAAATTATTCCATTCCCTGGAAATTACTTCAAAAATAGCATCAGGGAGATTAAACACTTCTGGAATAACTACAGGAGATTTAAAACCTTATTTAAACGTTTACATTTAGTATCAAGAGGACCAGAATCCTCTATTTCTAATGCAAATAATACTTCTTTAAGTAAAGAACGAATAAATTCCATCTTGAACAAATACAAAGATTTATCAGCATCAACCTCTGAGACAGAAACCTCTGAACCAGAAGAACCATTATCAGTATCAGAATGATGATGTTCATTTAAAAATTCATCTGAAAAAAGAGAAGTTTTAAAAGACTTTTATGTATACTAGAAGGAGAAATAACAGACATAGCCTTCTTAATGGATTTAAAAAATAAAATCTCTTATGTTATCAGGAACAGCAACAGGTAATGTAACAGTACTAAAGGAAATTTTATCTGCATTAATAAGTTTGACATGACATGCAATACAAATAACAGCTGGAGAAACAGATACCAAAAGTTTATAGCAGATACACTTAGCTTGGTAGCTCCAGCACTGGGCAGTGATTTTCCTGAAGTATCTTCTGACTCAGTTGCAACGTGGAACATCTTGCAATATGTAAAAGAAAAAAACAACATATAAAGCAAAATTGATCAAATTCCTTAAATGACAGTTTCAGGAATGGGAAAAAAATGCCAGTGAACAAGCTTCTAGCAACCAGAAGCAATAAATAATGAGACTTAAATAATGTGGAGACAAAAAATGACGCCCATATTTTTTAGCGCCAAAAAAGCCGCCCACATTATTTGGCGCCAAAAATGACGCCACATCCGGAACGCCGACATCTTTGACGCAAAAAAACGTCAAAAAATGACGCAACTTCCGGCGACACGTATGACGCCGGAAACAGAAAAAAAATTTTGCGCCAAAAAAGTCTGCGCCAAGAATGACGCAATAAAATTAAGCATTTTCTGCCCCCGCGAGCCTAACAGCCCACAGGGAAAAAGTCAAATTTTTTAAGGTAAGAAAAAATGATTGAAACAAATGCATTTATCCCAAATATGAAACTGACTGTCTGAAAAATAAGGAAAGTTGAACATTCTGAGTCAAGGCAAATAAATGTTTGAATACATATATTTAGAACTTTATAAACAAAGTGCCCAACCATAGCTTAGAGTGTCACAGAAAAACATAATTTATGCTTACCTGATAAATTCCTTTCTCCTGTAGTGTAGTCAGTCCACGGGTCATCCATTACTTATGGAATATTTCTCTTCCTAACAGGAAACTGCAAGAGAATTACCCAGCAGAGCTTGCTATATAGCTCCTCCCCTCACCTATCATAGTCAGTCATTCGACCAAAGCAGACGAGAAAGGAGGAACCATAGGGTACAGTGGTGACTGGAGTTTATTTAAAATTTAGACCTGCCGTAAAAACAGGGCGGGCCGTGGACTGACTACACTACAGGAGAAAGGAATTTATCAGGTAAGCATAAATTATGTTTTCTCCTGTTAAGTGTAGTCAGTCCACGGGTCATCCATTACTTATGGAATACCAATACCAAAGCTAAAGTACACGGATGAAGGGAGGGACAAGGCAGGAACATTAAACAGAAGGAACCACTGCCTGAAGTACCTTTCTCAGAAAAATAGCCTCCGACGAAGCAAAAGTGTCAAATTTGTAAAATTTTGAAAAAGTGTGAAGCGAAGACCAAGTCGCAGCCTTGCAAATCTGTTCAACAGAGGCCTCATTTTTAAAGGCCCAGGTGGAAGCCACAGCTCTAGTAGAATGAGCTGTAATCCTTTCAGGAGGCTGCTGTCCAGCAGTCTCATAGGCTAAGCGTATTATACTACGAAGCCAAAAAGAGAGCGAGGTAGCCGAAGCCTTTTGACCTCTCCTCTGTCCAGAGTAAATGACAAAAAGGGAAGAAGTTTGACGAAAATCCCTAGTTGCCTGCAAATAGAATTTCAGGGCACGGACTACGTCCAGATTATGCAAAAGTCGTTCCTTCTTTGAAGAAGGGTTAGGACACAGAGATGGAACAACAATCTCTTGATTGATATTCCTGTTAGTAACTACCTTAGGTAAGAACCCAGGTTTAGTACGCAGGACTACCTTGTCTGAATGAAAAATCAGATAAGGAGAATCACAATGTAAGGCAGATAACTCAGAGACTCTTCGAGCCGAGGAAATAGCCATCAAAAACAGAACTTTCCAAGATAACTTGATATCAATGGAATGAAGGGGTTCAAATGGAACACCTTGAAGAACATTAAGAACTAAGTTTAAGCTCCACGGCGGAGCAACAGACTTAAATACAGGCTTAATCCTAGTTAAAGCCTGACAGAAAGCCTGAACGTCTGGAACTTCAGCCAGACGTTTGTGTAGAAGAATAGACAGAGCAGAAATCTGTCCCTTTAACGAACTAGTAGATAAGCCCTTTTCTAAACCCTCTTGTAGAAAGGACAATATCCTAGGAATCCTAACCTTACTCCATGAGTAACTCTTGGATTCGCACCAACCTAAATATGTACGCCATATTTTATGGTAAATTTTTCTGGTAACAGGCTTCCTAGCCTGTATTAAGGTATCAATAACCGCCTCCGAGAAACCACGCTTTGATAGAGTCAAGCGTTCAATCTCCATGCAGTCAGCCTCAGAGAAATTAGATTTGGATGTTTGAAAGGACCCTGAATTAGAAGGTCCTGTCTCAGAGGCAGAGACCACGGTGGACAGGACGACATGTCCACTAGGTCTGCATACCAGGTCCTGCGTGGCCACGCAGGCGCTATCAGAATCACCAAAGCTCTCTCCTGTTTGATCTTGGCAATCAAACGAGGAAGCATTGGGAATGGTGGAAACACATAAGCCATGTTGAAGACCCAAGGGGCTGTCAGAGCATCTATCAGCACCGCTCCTGGGTCCCTGGACCTGGATCCGTAACAAGGAAGCTTGGCGTTCTGACGAGACGCCATGAGATCTAGAATCAGTTGAGCAAAGACCTCCGGATGGAGCTCCCACTCTCCCGGATGAAAAGTCTGGCGACTTAGAAAATCCGCCTCCCAGTTCTCCACGCCTGGGATGTAGATCGCTGACAGGTGGCAAGAGTGAGACTCTGCCCAGCGAATTATCTTTGAGACTTCCAACATCGCTAGGGAACTTCTGGTTCCCCCTTGATGGTTGATGTAAGCCACAGTCGTGATGTTGTCCGACTGAAATCTGATGAACCTCAGAGTTGCTAACTGAGGCCAAGCTAGGAGAGCATTGAATATTGCTCTTAACTCCAGAATATTTATTGGGAGGAGTTTCTCCTCCTGAGTCCATAATCCCTGAGCTTTCAGGGAATTCCAGACTGTAACAACAGACGCCAGCCTTCTAGGCTGGGGAGCAATCGTCCAATCTGGCCTGCGAAAGGTCATCCCCTTGGACAGATGTGGCCGAGAGAGCCACCATAGAAGAGAATCTCTGGTCCTTTGATCCAGATTTAGTAGGGGGGACAAATCTGAGTAATCCCCGTTCCACTGACTTAGCATGCACAATTGCAGCGGTCTGAGATGCAGGCGCGCAAATGGTACTAATTCCATTGCCGCTACCATTAAGCCGATTACTTCCATGCACTGAGCTACTGACGGGTGTGGAATGGAGTGAAGGACACGGCAAGCATTTAGAAGTTCTAATAACCTGGCCTCTGTCAGGTAAATTTTCATCTCTACAGAATCTATAAGAGTCCCTAGAAAGGGAACTCTTGTAAGTGGTAATAGAGAACTCTTTTCCACGTTCACCTTCCACCCATGCGACCTCAGAAATGCCAGAACTATCTCCGTATGAGACTTGGCAGTTTGAAAACTTGACGCTTGTATCAGAATGTCGTCTAGGTACGGAGTCACCGCTATGCCTCGCGGTCTTAGTACCGCCAGAAGTGATCCTAGAATTTTTGTAAAGATTCTTGGGGCCGTAGCTAATCCGAAGGGAAGAGCTACAAACTGGTAATGCCTGTCTAGGAAGGCAAATCTCAGATACCGGTAATGGTCCTTGTGAATCGGTATGTGAAGGTAAGCATCCTTTAAGTCCACCGTGGTCATGTACTGACCCTCTTGGAACATGGGAAGGATGGTTCAAATAGTTTCCATTTTGAATGATGGAACTCTTAGAAATTTGTTTAGGATTTTTAAGTCCAAGATAGGTCTGAAGGTTCCCTCTTTTTTGGGAACCACAAATAGATTTGAATAGAATCCCTGCCCGTGTTCCGTCCGCGGAACTGGGTGGATTACCCCCATTAGTAAGAGGTCTTGTACACAGCGTAGAAACGCCTCTTTCTTTGTTTGGTTTGCTGCTAACCTTGAAAGATGAAATCTCCCCCGTGGAGGAGAAGTTTTGAAGTCCAGGAGATATCCCTGAGATATGATCTCCAAAGCCCAGGGATCCTGGACATCTCTTGCCCAAGCCTGGGCAAAGAGAGAAAGTCTGCCCCCCACTAGATCCGTTTCCGGATAGGGGGCCCTCTCTTCATGCTGTCTTAGGGGCAGCAGCAGGTTTCTTGGCCTGCTTGCCCCTGTTCCAGGACTGGTTAACTTTCCAGCCCTGCCTGTAACGAGCAACAGCTCCTTCCTGTTTTGGAGCGGAGGAAGTTGATGCTGCTCCTGCCTTGAAGTTACGAAAGGCACGAAAATTAGACTGTTTGGCCTTTGATTTGGACCTGTCCTGAGGTAGAGCATGGCCCTTACCTCCCGTAATGTCAGCAATAATTTCTTTCAAGCCGGGCCCGAATAAGGTCTGCCCTTTGAAAGGAATATTAAGCAATTTGGATTTAGAAGTCACGTCAGCTGACCAGGATTTAAGCCACAGCGCTCTGCGCGCTTGAATGGCGAATCCGGAGTTCTTAGCCGTAAGTTTGGTTAAGTGTACGACGGCATCAGAAACAAATGAGTTAGCTAGCTTAAGGGTTTTAAGCTTGTTCATAATTTCATCCAATGGAGCTGTGCGAATGGTCTCTTCCAGAGACTCAAACCAGAATGCCGCCGCAGCAGTAACAGGCGCAATGCATGCAAGGGGTTGTAATATAAAACCTTGTTGAACAAACATTTTCTTAAGGTAACCCTCTAACTTTTTATCCATTGGATCTGAAAAAGCACAGCTATCCTCCACCGGGATAGTGGTGCGCTTAGCCAAAGTAGAAACTGCTCCCTCCACCTTAGGGACCCCGTCTGCCATAAGTCCCGTGTGGTGGCGTCTATAGGAAACATTTTTCTAAATATAGGAGGTGGTGAAAAGGGCACACCGGGTCTATCCCACTCCTTGTTAACAATTTCTGTAAGCCTTTTAGGTATAGGAAAAGCGTCAGTACACACCGGTACCGCAAAATATTTATCCAGCCTACATACTTTCTCTGGAATTGCAACTGTGTTACAATCATTCAGAGCCGCTAATAAGCGGAGGTTCTCAAGCTTAAATTTAAAATTTGAAATTTCTGAATCCAGTTTACCCGGATCAGACCCGTCACCCACAGAATGAAGCTCTCCGTCCTCATGTTCTGCAAATTGTGACGCAGTATCAGACATGGCTCTACCATTATCAGCGCGCTCTGTTCTAACTCCAGAGTGATCGCGCTTACCTCTTAATTCTGGCAATTTAGACAGTACTTCTGTCATAACAATAGCCATGTCTTGCAAAGTGATTTGTATGGGCCGCCCTGATGTACTTGGCGCCACAATATCACGCACCTCCTGAGCGGGAGGCGAAGGTACTGACACGTGAGGAGAGTTAGTCGGCATAACTTCCCCCTCGTTGTCTGGTGATAATTTCTTAACATATAAAGTTTGACTTTTATTTAAAGTGACATCTATACATTAAGTGCACAAATTTCTATTGGGCTCCACATTGGCCTTTAAACATAGTGAACAAAGAGATTCATCTGAGTCAGACATGTTTAAACAAACTAGCAATGAGACTAGCAAACTTGGAAATACTTTTCAAAATTAATTTACAAGCACTATAAAAAACGTTACTGTGCCTTTAAGAAGCACAGAAAAACTAACACAGTTGAAATAACAATGATCAAAAATAGTTATAGCAACCAAATTTTCACAGTAAATGTATTAAGTTAGCAAAGGATTGCACCCACCAGCAAATGGATGATTAACCCCTTAGTACCCAAAAACAGATAACAATTATATAATTAACGTTTTTCTCACAGTCAAATACACTGTCACAGGACTACTGTGACTGATTACCTCCCTCAAAATGGATTTTGAAGACCCCTGAGCTCTCTAGAGACGATCTGGATCATAGAGGATGAAGTAGACAGATTGTGACTGAATTTTTACTGTGTAAAAAAAGCGCTAAAATAGGCCCCTCCCACTCATATTACAACAGTGGGGAAGCTCAGAAACTGTTTCTATGCAGAAAACAAAAATGGCCATGTGGTAAAAATCATGCCCTAATAAGTTTTATCACCAAGTACCTCACAAAAACGATTAACAAGCCAGTAAAACGTTTTAAACATACATTTAAAAGTTATGTATTATTATTTACAAGCCTGCTACCAGTCGCTTTTACTGCAGTTAAGGCTCATACATTATTTCAGTATTTACAGTATTTTCAGAGTCAATTCCATTCCTTAGAAAATACATTCAGTGCACACACACACACACACACATCAGCCTGATACCAGTCGCTATCGCTGCATTTAAGGCTGAACTTACTTTACAATGGTATCAGCAGTATTTTCTCAGTCAATTCCATTCCTCAGAAAATAAATTACTGCGCATACCTCATTGTTGCAGGGGAGCCCTGCATGCTATTCCCCTTCTCTGAAAGTACCTCACGCCTCAGATGAGAAACAGCCAGTGGATCTTAGTTACGTCTGCTAAGACCATAGAAAAAAACCCAGGCAGATTCTTCTTCTAATGCTGCCTGAGAATAAACAGCACACTCCGGTGCCATTTAAAAATAACAAACTTTTGATTGTAGAAATAAACTAAGTTAAAAAAACACCACAGATCTCTCACAGCTTCCTACTAGTTAGGCTGCAAGAGAATGACTGACTATGATAGGTGAGGGGAGGAGCTATATAGCAAGCTCTGCTGGGTAATTCTCTTGCAGTTTCCTGTTAGGAAGAGAAATATTCCATAAGTAATGGATGACCCGTGGACTGACTACACTTAAAAGGAGAAATAAGATTTACTTACCCCAGGACACGCATCTACATGTTTGTAGAAAGCCAAACCAGTACTGAAACGAGAATCAGCAGAGGTAATGGTATATATAAGAGTATATCGTCGATCTGAAAAGGGAGGTAAGAGATGAATCTCTACGACCGATAACAGAGAACCTATGAAATAGACCCCGTAGAAGGAGATCACTGCATTCAAATAGGCAATACTCTCCTCACATCCCTCTGACATTCACTGCACGCTGAGAGGAAAACCGGGCTCCAACTTGCTGCGGAGCGCATATCAACGTAGAATCTAGCACAAACTTACTTCACCACCTCCATCGGAGGCAAAGTTTGTAAAAACTGAATTGTGGGTGTGGTGAGGGGTGTATTTATAGGCATTTTAAGGTTTGGGAAACTTTGCCCCTCCTGGTAGGAATGTATATCCCATACGTCACTAGCTCATGGACTCTTGCTAATTACATGAAAGAAAGGAGAAACTACAAGGTGCAGAGGTGACTGAAGTTTAAATTAAAAAAAATATAATCTGTCTTAAAATGACAGGGCGGGCCGTGGACTCGTCTTACCATAGAAGAAATTAATTTATCAGGTAAGCATAAATTTACTTTTCTTCTATAAAGGTAAGACGAGTCCACGGATTCATCCTTTACTTGTGGGATACAATACCACATGTCAAATACCTTCCTACATATTGCCACAGAAGGAGAGGACAAATCCGTTAAGGATGAATTCGAACCCCCAACCCTCTGGATACAAGATGGCCGAAGAACTACTGGCCACTAAAGCTTGAGAAAACAAAGACTGTAGAGAGATGTAAAAAAGGAAGAAATCATAGATTTTCAGACCTCCGTTAGGAATACTCGCAAAGAGACAACCTGAAAAAGTCCTCAAAAAATCACCACTGTAGCTAGAACAAGCTTCACGTCCCGTCCATGGGAACATAGGACATCTTTTAAAAAGTAAATTTATGCTTACCTGATAAATTAATTTCTTCTATGGTACGACGAGTACACGGATTCATCCTTTAATTGTGGGATATTATCCTCCTGCTAACAGGAAGTGGCAAAGAGCACCACAGCAGAGCTGTCTATATAGTGAAGAGGTGACTGAAGTTTAAAATAAAAAAATATAATTTGTCTTAAAATGACAGGGCGGGCCGTGGACTCGTCGTACCATAGAAAAAATTAATTTATCAGGTAAGCATAAATTTACTTTTCTTCTATAAAGGTAAGACGAGTCCACGGATTCAGCCTTTACTTGTGGGATACAATACCAAAGCTACAGGACACGGATGAACGGGAGGGACAAGACAGGTGGTTAAACAGAAGGCACCACTGCTTGAAGAACTTTTCTCCCAAAAATAACCTCCGAAGAAGCAAAGGTATCAAATTTGTAAAATTTGGAAAAGCTATGAAGCGAAGACCAAGTCTCAGCCTTACAAAATCTGTTCAACAGAAGCATAATTTTTAAAAGCTCATGTGGAAGCCACCGCTCTAGTAGAGTGAGCTGTAATTCTTTCAGGAGGCTGCTGTCCAGCAGTCTCGTATGCCAAACGGATGATGCTTTTCAGCCAAACTTTAAAGCACGAACCACATGCAAGTTGTGCAATAGACGCTCCTTCTTAGAGGAAGGATTAGGACACAGAGAAGGAACAACAATTTCCTGATTAATATTCTTATTAGTAACAACCTTAGGAAGGAATCCAGGTTTGGTACGCAAAACTACCTTATCAGCATGGAAAACAAGATAAGGCGAGTCGCATTGCAATGCAGATAGTTCAGAAACTCTTCGAGCCGAAGAGATAGCAACTAAAAACAGAACTTTCCAAGATAGAAGCTTAATATCTATGGAATGCATAGGTTCAATCGGAAACCCTTGAAGAACTAAATTCAAACTCCATGGCGGAGCAACAGGTTTAAACACAGGCTTGATTCTAACTAAAGCCTGATAGAACGACTGAACATCTGCCAGACGTTTGTTCAGTAGAATTGATATAACAGATATCTGTCCCTTTAAGGAACTAGCTGATAGCCCCTTCTCCAATCCTTCTTGGAGAAAGGACAAAATCCTAGGAATCCTGATCTTACTCCATGAGTAGCCTTTGGATTCGCACCAATAAAGATATTTACGCCATATCTTATGATAAATTTTCCTGGTGACAGGCTTTCGAGCCTGAATCAAGGTATCTATGACCGACTCCGAGAAACCCCGCTTGGATAAGATCAAGCGTTCAATCTCCAAGCAGTCAGCCGCAGAGAAACTAGATTTGGATTCCTGTCTCAGTCCAAGTCCTGCGTGGCCACGCAGGTGCTATCAAAAACACTGAAGCTCTCTCCTGTTTGATTCTGGCAATTCTGGTGGAAACACATAAGCCAGGTTGAACGACCAGGGTACTGCTAGAGCATCTATCAGTACTGCCTGAGGGTCCCATGACCTGGACCCATAACGAGGAAGTTTGGCGTTCTGACGAGACACCATCAGATCCAATTCTGGTGTGCCCCATTGCTGAATCAATTGTGCAAACACCTCCGGATGGAGTTCCCACTCCCCCGGATGAAAAGTCTGACGACTTAGAAAATCCGCTTCCCAGTTCTCCACCCCTGGGATATAGATTGTTGAAAGATGGCAAGAGTGAGTCTCTGCCCATCGAATTATTTTGGTAACCTCTGTCATTGCTAGAGAACTCTTTGTTCCTCCTTGATGATTGATATATGCTACAGTCGTGATATTGTCCAACTGGAATCTTATGAATCTGGCCGACGCAAGCTGAGGCCACGCCTGAAGCACGTTGAATATCGCTCTTAGTTCTAGAATATTTATCGGGAGGAGAGCCTCCTCCCGAGTCCACAAACCCTGAGCTTTCAGGGAATTCCAGACTGCACCACAGCCCAATAGGCTGACGTCCATCGTCACTATGACCCACGCTGGCCTGCGGAAACACATTCCCTTGGACAGATGATCCTGTGACAACCACCAAAGAAGAGAGTCTCTGGTCTCTTGGTCCAGATTTATTTGAGGAGATAAATCTGCATAATACCCATTCCACTGTCTGAGCATGCAAAGATACAGTAGTCTGAGATGCAAGTGAGCAAACTGAACTATGTCCATTGCCACTACCATTAAGCCGATTACCTCCATACACTGAGCGACTGACGGCCGAGGAATGGAATGAAGAGCTCGGCAGATGGATAAAATTTTTGATTTCCTGACCTCCGTCAGAAAAATTTTCATGTCCACTGAATCTATCAGAGTTCCCAGGAATGGAACTCTTGTGAGAGGGATAAGTGAACTCTTTTTTACGTTCACCTTCCACCCGTGAGATCTTAGAAAAGCCAACAAGATGTCCGTGTGAGACTTGGCTAGTTGGTAAGTCGACGCCTGGATTAAGATATTGTCCAGATAAGGCGCCACAGCTATGCCCCACGGCCTTAGAACCGCCATAAGGGACCCTAGCACCTTTGTGAAAATTCTGGGAGCCGTTGCCAACCCGAAGGGAAGAGCCACAAACTGGTACTGCTTGTCCAGAAAGGCAAACCTGAGGAACTGGTGATGATCTTTGTGGATAGGAATGTGTAGATACGCATCCTTTAAATCCACGGTGGCCATATATTGACCCTCCTGGATCATCAGCAAAATAGTCCGAATGGTCTCCATCTTGAAGGATGGGACTCTGAGGAATTTGTTTAGGATCTTGAGATCTAAAATTGGTCTGAAGGTTCCCTCTTTTTTGGGAACCACAAACAGATTGGAGTAGAACCCCTGCCCCTGTTCTGTTTTTGGAACTGGCAGATCACTCCCATGGTATATAGGTCTTCTACACAGCGTAAGAACGCCTCTCTTTTTGTCTGTTTACAGACAATTGAGAAAGATGGAATCTCCCCCTTGGAGGAGAATCTTTGAAATCTAGAAGATACCCCTGGGTTACAATTTCTAAAGCCCAGGAGTCCTGAACTTCTCATGCCCAAGCCTGAGCAAAGAGAGAAGGTCTGCCCCCTACTAGATCCCGTCCCGGATCGGGGGCTACCCCTTCATGCTGTCTTGGTGGCAACAGCGGGCTTCTTGGCCTGTTTACCTTTGTTCCAAGTCTGGTTAGGTCTCCAGACTGACTTGGATTGAGCAAAATTCCCCTCTTGCTTTGCAGCAGGGCAAGAGGTAGAGGGATCACCTTTGAAGTTTCGAAAGGAACGAAAATTATTTTGTTTGGTCCTCATCTTACTTGTCTTATCCTGAGGAAGGGCATGGCCTTTCCCTCCAGTGATGTCTGAAATGATCTCTTTCAGTTCAGGCCCAAATAGGGTCTTACCCTTGAAAGGGATGGCTAAAAGCTTAGATTTTGATGACACATCAGCAGACCATGACTTAAGCCTTAACGCTCTACGCTCTAAATTCGCAAAACCTGAATTCTTTGCCGCTAATTTAGCCAGTTGAAAAGCGGCATCTGTAATGAAAGAGTTAGCCAGCTTGAGAGCCCTAATTCTATCCAGAATATCATCTAATGGGGTCTCAACCTGAAGAGTCTCCTCCAGAGCCTCGAACCAAAAAGCAGCTGCAGTAGTTACGGGAACAATGCACGCTATAGGTTGGAGAAGAAATCCCTGATGAACAAATATTTTTTTCTTTAGGAGACCCTCTAATTTTTTATCCATATGATCTTTGAAAGCCCAACTGTCCTCAATAGGTATAGTTGTACACTTAGCCAGGGTAGAAATAGCTCCCTCCACCTTAGGGACCGTCTGCCACGAGTCCAGCACGGTGTCTCATATGGGAAACATTTTCTTAAAAGTAGGAGGGGGAGCGAACGGAATACCTGGTCTATCCCACTCCTTAGTAACAATTTCCGAAATCCTCTTAGGGACCGGAAAAACATCAGTGTAAGCAGAAACCTATAGAAATCTGTCCATTTTACACAATTTCTCTGGAACTACAATAGGGTCACAATTATTATTATTATCATCGGTTATTTGTAGAGCGCCAACAGATTCCGCAGCGCTATAGACAAAGGGGGAGTACAACAAAACAATTATAGGGTAGAGTCGCTAAAACCTCCCTGAACAATAAGCGGAGGTGTTCTAGTTTAAATTTAAAAGCCATTATATCTGAGTCTGTCTGAGGGAACATCTTTCCTGAATCAGAAATCTCTCCCTCAGAGAGCAAATCCCTCACCCCCAACTCAGAACATTGTGAGGGTACATCGGATATGGCTAATAAAGCGTCAGAGGGCTCAGCATTTGTTCTCACACCAAACCTACTGCGCTTCCCCTGCAACCCAGGCAGCTTAGATAAAACCTCTGTGAGGGTAGTATTCATAACTGCGGCCATATCTTGCAGGTTGAAAGAATTAGACGCACTAGAAGTACTTGGCGTTGCTTGTGCGGGCGTTAATGGTTGTGACACTTGGGGAGAATTAGATGGCATAACCCGATTCCCTTCTGACTGAGAATCATCCTGCGACATACTTTTAGTAGCTAAAATATGTTCTTTGCAATTTATTGACCTTTCAGTGCATGAGGGACACATTCTAAGTGGGGGTTCCACAATGGCTTCTAAACATATTGAACAATGACTTTCCTCAATGTCAGACATGTTGAACAGGCTAGTAATGACTACAAACAAGCATGAAAACACTTTATTTAGTGAAAAAAACAACAATCTTAAAAACTGGTACTGTGTCTTTAAGAGAAAAAAAAAGCATACACGTTCTGCAAAACTGCTATAAAATGCACCAAATTTTTGATAGCAGACTCAATATGTGTAGTTAAGTTTGCCCCACAAGAAAATTTAACATTTAAGCCTTTATTGTGCAAACCGGATTGAATTAAGACCTAAATCCGGAAAAAACACCCCCAGCACCTTGCCACAGCCCTGCTGTGGCGCCTACCTGCCCTCAGGGATTGTAAATATGGGGTTAAAGCTTCGATTTGGCCCAAAACATCCACAAGGGCCCTCAGGAGTTGGAGCTTGCTGCTTGCAGAGTGAAAACAACAACTGCGCATCTGAAGCACGAAAATAGGCCCGCCCATCTCACTCGATGTCTCTACAGCCTCAAAGAACCGCACCAGAGCGGTTTTAAACTAGTCATGTGGGTTCTGAGACCCAAAATATAAGCCAAGTGTACCCTCAATAAAGTTGCCCAAAAAACGTCATTGTCCACAAAACGTTACCACTCCCAGTTCAGAAAACGTTTGCCCACAAACATTCAAAACTCAGTGTCAACCATTTTTTAATTAGCCCTTTATGCAAGCTTAGTAATGCCTTTCTATAGCTTTTAGGATTACTGATTACCCTTACCCTCATGGGGATACTGTCAGCCTTTCTGAAATACAGTCTCTCCAGAAAAAATGACTGAACATACCTCCCTGCTATATAGCATGAAAACGTTCCTCACACTGAAGTTTCCTGTACTCCTCAGCCTCTGTGGGAACAGCACTGGATCTTAGTTACAAATGCTAAGATCATCATCCTCCAGGCAGAAGTTTTCATCCATCTGCTGCCCGAGAGTAAATAGTACACACCGGTACTATTTAAAACAAAAAACTCTTGCTTGAAGAAATTAAAAACTAATATTTTATCACCTCTTTCACTTTACCTTTCCTAGTACTTAGAGTAGACAAAGAGAATGACTGGGGGTGGAGCTATATAGACAGCTCTACTGTGGTGCTCTTTGACACTTCCTGTTAGCAGGAGGATAATATCCCACAAGTAAAGGATGAATCCGTGGACTCGTCGTACCTTATAGAAGAAAAATAGACTGCAGTATGTTCCCTAGGGGTCTCTTCCAATAGGTCAGTCATATTAGATGAGGGTATAGACACGACTCCAAAATAATAAGCAATACTGAAAGTAAATGGAAAACAGAATTTATGCTTACCTGATAAATTACTTTCTCTTGTGGTGTATCCAGTCCACGGCTTCATCCTTTACTTGTGGGATATTCTCATTCCCTACAGGAAGTGGCAAAGAGAGCACACAGCAGAGCTGTCCATATAGCTCCCCTTCTAGCTCCGCCCCCCAGTCATTCGACCGAAGGTTAGGAGAAAAAGGAGAAACCATAGGGAGCAGTGGTGACTGTAGTTTAAACAAAAAATTATTTACCTGACTTAATTGCAAGGGCGGGCCGTGGACTGGATACACCGCAAGAGAAAGTAATTTATCAGGTAAGCATAAATTCTGTTTTTTCTTGCAAGGTGTATCCAGTCCACGGCTTCATCCTTTACTTGTGGGATACCAATACCAAAGCTTTAGGACACGGATGAAGGGAGGGAACAAGACAGGTACCTTAAATGGAAGGCACCACGGCTTGCCAAACCTTTCTCCCAAAAATAGCCTCCGAAGAAGCAAAAGTATCGAATTTATCAAATTTGGCAAAAGTATGCAGTGAGGACCAAGTCGCTGCCTTACAAATCTGTTCAACAGAAGCCTCATTCTTGAAAGCCCATGTGGAAGCCACATCTCTGGTAGAATGAACGGTAATTCGTTCAGGAGGCTGCTGGCCAGCAGTCTCGTAAGCCAACCTGATGATGTTTTTCAGCCAGAAGGAAAGAGAGGTAGCAGTCGCTTTCTGACCTCTCCTCTTACCAGAATAAATTACGAATAAGTATGATGTTTGTCTGAAGTCTTTAGTTGCTTGTAAATAGAATTTTAAAGCACGAACCACGTCAAGATTGTGTAGCAGGCGTTCCTTCTTTGAAGATGGGTTAGGACACAGAGAAGGAGCTATTATTTCCTGGTTAATATTCTTGTTAGAAACAACCTTAGGAAGAAACCCAGGTTTGGTACGCAAAACAACCTCATCTGCGTGAAACACCAGGTAAGGTGAATCACACTGTAAAGCAGACAATTCTGAAACTCTTCGAGCAGAAGATATAGCTACCAAAAACAGAACTTTCCAAGATAATAACTTAATATCTATGGAATGTAAAGGTTCAAACGGAACCCCTTGAAGAACTGAAAGAACTAGATTTAGACTCCATGGCGGAGCCACAGGTTTATAAACAGGCTTGATTCTGACTAGAGCCTGAGCAAACGCTTGAACGTCTAGTACCTCTGCCAGACGCTTGTGTAAGAGAATAGGCAGAGCATTCACTTTACCCTCCCGTAGAGAGGCCCTGCTGCAAGAGCCGGCAAAGAGAATGACTGGGGGGCGGAGCTAGAGGGGGAGCTATATGGACAGCTCTGCTGTGTGCTCTCTTTGCCACTTCCTGCAGGGAATGAGAATATCCCACAAGTAAAGGACGAAGCCGTGGACTGGATACACCTTGCAAGAGAAATAAAGATATATTTCAAAGCTTAAAATAACAGGTGTATTTACCCAAAATACAACAAACTGCCTATAAGAACACCTAAGAACCCCAGAAGAGAAGAAAAAAAGTCAAATGACTCACCTTCAGAAAAAATTCCACCTACCCACCAGGGTACTCATCTACCTGCAATTGAATTTTTTTAAAAAACTGGACCCAGATAGCTTGAAATGTCTGAAGACAGTCCCTGAGTACATTTCAGCCAGCTACTGATCTGGTGAGGGAGAGAGAAAAGGGTGCCAAAGAGGAGCGGAGCTTAGCTCCAGAATGATATGCAGGCCAAAATCTGTTTTCTTAAAGAGACTGTGAAGCTTTTTTGGTTTGTGAGGAAAAAAGGTGAACCTAAGTCAAAAACATACTAAGAGCTGCTAAGGGGTAATAGGGTAATGGAATAAGATGGATTTTAACTCTTAATTCTAGAATATTGGGTGTTAAACACAAAGGTTAAGCGCTATGTGTAAAGGCTGTGAGCCCCCAACTATGTAGTACCTATATAAGGAGAGTACTAGGGATAGTTCCTGGGCTGTGTCTATTGTCTGAGTCACTTATCTGGGCTGCAGCATCTTACCAGCTTGCTGAGGGGCCTTTCTCCCTCACAGAAAGCTAATCCAGTAGAGAGCCCATCCAGTGGCAGTAAATATACTGCAGAGGATACACCAGCAACCCCTCAGGCGGAGGCTAAGAGACGGGGTCCTGCGATGCCTGAGGGCAAATATAACCGAGGTATTCCTTTACCCCTGTTTCATTCACAATCATGGATAAATTATCCTGAAGTCTTCCCTGAGCCAAGATAGAAGAGTAGTATTGGTTTTCAAGTCAGTTCTAAGCGCCCAATAAATGATAAAACGTTATGGACACCTATGGAATCATCATCTTAAGAAAGACATTGGTTTTAAAAAAATAATATGTTTTTAAAAAATGTCCCAAAGTGCTATAAACTGCTGGTACAAGGTGCATGGTGTACAAATATATGTCCCCAGACTATTTGAAGCATGCATGTGTACATGCTTATATTAATAGCTGATCGGCTATAAAGCTGCAGTTACTTACCTCACAGAACCTTATTTAGAGGATCCCCTTTCAAAAGAGATGTAGATCTTGCACTTCATTTTTACCTCACTACTCATCAAGGAGGCAAAATAAATTTACTGAGTACCATGGGAAATGAGAGGGATTTAAAGCTCTAATGTTGGGTTGTATATTGCCTCCTTCTAGTGGTCAGGAGTGGACTCTCACTATCTGATGAAAAAGGAGAAATAGAGCACAATTTTGGCTGGAAAAGCTAACTCCCCGAAATCTGCAAAATTGGAAGAGCTCCTCAGCTTCAGAGAATCCTGATCATCTGAGAGCCTTCTGAGGATAAGGATCAGAGCTCTGTGATGTGATTAAAACTTGCACAAAAAAAATTAAAGAGACGGTACCTCAAAAAATAAAACATACCACAAGAGGCTCAATAACCTAAATATGTACAGCTTAGAGGAGAGAAGGGAAGAAGAGGTGATATGATAGCAACATTCAAGTATATTAAAGGGCTTAGCAAAGCTGAGGCTGTGAGTATTTTAAATAAAAATTCAAGAACAAGGGGTCCTGATGTCAAGCTGAAGGTAGTAGATTCAGTTACAGACACAGAAACAGTTCTTTGTGATAACTGTGATTAAATAACCAGACTGTGAGAGATAAGAGAATTTTCAAAACCAAACTTGTTGAGAGCCTTTGGGTTGAGCATACAACAAACGTGGTCTTCATTTCAGGGTGCAATGAAAAATCTGGATATGACGACAAGTCAAAAGCAGTCCTATCCTCATTCATGAAGGAAAGGTATGTGGGAGAACATCACAACTGTGCTTATGTAAATGACCTAGACAAAGCTAAAGCCTGTAAAGGAGAGCTTGTATCAGCTGGGAAATACTTGTCCCAGAACACACTATCTAGCCACAGTTGTTTTGCTACCAAAGCATGTTTTGTTTTGCAGCTCCTATCTTATCACCTCTGCTGAAATTAATTAGGGACAGGTATGTGGCAGGGTTATGCTTGAGAAGCGTGTCATGTGTACATTAATTTAATTGCAGAGTTTCCAGTAGTAAGAAGTTAAAGGACCTGAACTTACAGGTAAAGAAAGTAAAAAAGAAATGAGAACTATATTGTAGTATATATTGAAGTTATTGTACTATGTTATGTATAGCTGACATTTAAAATTACAATCTCAAGGTGTTTATTGTACCTTTAATATTAAAACCAAGGGGAATAAATAACACCCACTTTATGTTATGATTCATGTGATTACGCACATGCAGAGAAGGTTGCAGGATGATGTAGTAGCAACAAACACTGTGGGGGACTTTAAAAATGCATGGGACAAGCATAGGGCTATCCTACGAACTAGATAAGTTTATACTGTTAGGTAAGGTGGGGCAGACTTGCTGGGCCTATGGCTCTTATCTGCCGTCAATATCTATGTTTCTATGTTTCTATGTATGCAAGAAGCAGAAAGGAGGATCACACATCCTAGGTTCAAACAAATCAAAATGAACTCTTACCTCTGTCACATCTCCAGGGAGGTTATTAATACAAATCTCTGTTTCCTTCACAGCTGGAAAAGAAGAGTTGGACAAGTAAAGCAATAAAACGACATAATACACATTTTAATCCAGACGAGCCCAATTTTAATTAAGATCGAATTTTTGTGAAGTTTCTCAATGTGTTATATGTGCTTTTCTTGAATGAAAACTTCCTCATAAATAAATATATATATATATATTAGGGCTGCACAATTAATCGCATATGCAATTTAAAACCGCAATTAATCGCCGCAATTTTAGCCTCAGCTCTGATGGCAGCAGTCACAGCAGCCTACACAGGTAAAAAAAAAAGCCTGTTTACATAAAAAATGAAGCCTCTTCTTTTAAAGAAAGTATTTATTGACGCAAACAGTTCAGAAAGTGCACCATGGAAAATAGCTCAGACAGTGAAGTACAAGTGCACTTTTACTCTACTGTCTGATCTATTTCCATGGTGCACATTCTGAAATGTTTTTAAACCCTTCAACAAGAATTTCTTTTAAACAAGAGGCTTCATTTTTGAAAGATATATTTTTTTCTGATGTATGGGAAGTTCATATGTTAATCATGACCAAGAAAACATGACAATGTTGTCAAGAACTGGCTAGTGGCTAAATGTAACCACAGCACATGCAGCTAATTTTATTTTAACTATTTTGTGGTTTGTATTTTTATGCACCAAGAGTGTATTGGACATTGAGAAACTTGTATATTAGGATTCTGTAGTGTTAAATAATTTTTTATTGAAAAATGAAGGTGTTATAGTCATTTATAAGAAAATAGTGATTAAAATCGCAATGTTTTGGGTCCAAAATCACGATTTTCATTTTTGCCCATATCGCCCAGCCCTAATATATATATAATTTATGCCACCGCTGAATATACTTTTTTTTTTTTTGAAAAATAGTTTTTATTGAGGTAAGTCAGATGGTATACAGCTTATGCATTTCAACAAATATAAACAATAACATAAAATGGTACATAAACTCTAAGGCATGAGGCGTGTGAACACCTCGGTTAGAACACGTACCTCGTTTTTACAGAGGCCGTCATGTTAGAGTAAAATTGGGCAGTACAGAACACATTTGCCCAATCTAGTGGTTATGCAACTAGGACGGCTTTGAGGACAGTAGGTAGAGTTATTAGGACTAAAACAATGAGGAAAAAAGGAAAAAAAAAAAAAAAGGAAAGAAAAAAACAGTAGAAACAAAGAAACCAAATGTTGTAGGCATAATGAGTAAAAGAATAACTACGAGGTCCGGCTTCACAGCGTGTATTGTGTGGGAGTCAAGAGAGGCCATATTGATCCAGCCACTGGCTCTCTTGGTCATCCCGTGTCTGGCTTCCTCAGTCAACAAGGTATCAGGAGAGTTCTCTAAGGGTGTGTCGGTAAGGTCAGGCGTTGTGCAGTTTGGTCGCGTGTTGGATCGGACATGAGGGTGTCCCAAGGTTCCCAGATGAGGCAGAAATCTGACAATTTCTTACGTTCATTGTAAACATAGGTCTCCATGTTTCTAATGTAGTTCACACATTCTATTACTCCCCGCATTTTGGGGGGCTGGCTTTTCTTCCAGTTTCTGGCAATCAACAACTTTGTGGAGATGAGGATATATATGAGTAAATTTCGTTTAATGTTAGGGAGCGAGTCTGCCCCTATATGTAGAAGCGCCAGAGCTGGTTTCAGTGTTTCTACGAGCTCTAATTTCTTGCACAGGGTTTCTACCCTTTTCCAAGTGTCTGTCAATCTTGGGCAGGACCACCAGACATGGATCGGAGTGCCTCGTTCACCGCATTCCCGCCAGCACATGGGCGAGTGATCGGGATAGAGTTTTTGCAGTTTGGTGGGTACCAAATGCCATCTCGTAATAAGTTTGAAATAGAGCTCGTATAAAGTAACACAGTGAGTTGCCTTTTTAGTGATACTGATTGTTTCCTCCCAGACTTCCAACGGGTAGGTACATTGTAGGTCTTTTTCCCACGCCTCCATATGGATCGTTTTAGAGGGGATGGAGTCTCCTAATAGGCACTGATAATGCACAGTAAGAGGTTTGTAGAGTTGGAGATTGGCCCTCCATCTCAGCTCCCACAGTGTGGGAACCCTCAATTCATCATCTAGGAAACCCCAGGATTTCATAAGCGTTCGGAGGCGTAGGAGTGTGAAGTGGAATCTCGGGGCCACTGAAGGCAGAGCTAGCATGGTCGTATGGGCTTTCAGTTTCCTATTATCATAGAAATCAGACAGAGAAGCCACTCCCGTAGTAGACCACGAGCTGGTGGGAATATCAGGTAGCCCCAGGAGGAGGCCCCGAATCGAATGTGCAGGCGAGGGGTGTGGGGCGATGAGTCTGCTATGTCTCAGTTTCATCCAGGTTTCCTGACACCCCTTGACTATACCATTAGAAATGTGGATGTTTGCCCGCCAATGCGGTGGGAGCCATAGAAGGTCCTCTAATTCCACCAGAGCCGGCAAGGAAGCCTGTTCTATCTCTCTCCATCTGGTCATCGGGAGGTCATTGCCCCACGCTGAGGCATGGGTGATCATCGCCGCCTCATGGTATTTCCTCACATTTGGGAGACCCGCTCCACCCTTTTCTACTGGCATTTGTAATATATGGGCTGCTACTCGGGGTCTCTTGTCCTGCCAGGTGTAGGCATTGAAGACAGTCTGGAACTTCCGAGTCAAAGAGGTCGGAAGTGGGATGGGAATACATCTAAACGCGTATGTGAGCCTGGGTAGGACCATCATTTTGAGGGCCGCCACTCTACCAAACCACGAGATCTCACTATATCGGTTGGTAGTCAATTCGAATGTGATCTCCTTCAGTAGTTTCTCATAGTTTTCTTTAATAATGTTATGTTTAGAGTGGGAGAGAAACACTCCTAGGTGTCTAATTCCCTTGGTGGACCAATTAAAAGGGTATAGGAGTCGTAAGTTGTGTTCCTCCTCAAAGGGGAGGTTAAGGGAGTACACTTCAGTTTTGTTAACGTTTATTTTGTAATAGGAGAGTTCACCAAATTTCTGCAATAAGCGAAATAGCGGAGGGAGGGAATCCAGAGGATCCGTGAGGAAGACCGTGAGGTCGTCTGCGAACAGGGCCAGCTTCTGTATGGTGTCATGGAGCTGGAGCCCCTGTATTTCAGGGCATTTCCTAATGGCTGCGCCTAGGGGTTCGATCGCTAATAGGAACAGTAAGGGGGATAGGGGGCAACCTTGCCTCGTCCCGTTCGCTATCCGTATTGTAGGGGAGCAGAAACCCAAACCTCTCACCACAGCAGTGGGGTGTGAATAGAGCGCCATAGCAGCTCTGATGTATGTATCTGGGAGGCCGAACGCCTCCATGGTCTGGGTTAAGTAAGCCCACCTCACTCTGTCAAACGCTTTTTCAGCGTCGAGTGACAGAGTGAGCATGGGTAGGCCCAAATCCGCCACTTCTGCGTATATGTTCAAGAGGCGGCGGGTATTATCAGAACCTTGTCTATTAAGGACAAAGCCCACTTGGTCAAGATGTATGAGTGACTGAAGATGTACATTCAGTCTATTGGCAAGGATCTTGGCGTAGATCTTGGCGTCAACGTTAATGAGGGAGATGGGCCTGTAGCTGGAGCACAGCGATGGATCCTTACCCTCCTTATGAATTGTGGTGATGTTGGCCTCTAGGAATTCCGGGAGGAACTCACCACGCTGGGCCACTCTATTAAAAAGACGGAGTAGGATTGGAGAAAGAAGAGGACCGAGGTTCTGATAGAAGGTGACTGTGAATCCATCAGGCCCCGGGGCTTTGTGGGGGGTCAGATCGGCTATGGCCTTGCTGACTTCCTCTAGTGTAAATTGCTGTGTTAATGCAGCCCTGGCATCATCTGGTAATGTGGGTAGGTTCAAGTCTCCCAGGAACCGACGGATGTCATCCGGGGCGGCTTCATTGATCTGCTCAGTCAACGCTATATTATATAGGGAGGAGTAATAATCTGCAAAGGCCACTCCTATTGCTTTAGGGGAGTGAACTGGGCCCTGTTGGGTGGTGATGGAGGCTATCCTACTCTGTTGTGTGCGCTTTCTAAGCTTATTGGCTAACAGCCTATCTGCTCTATTGCCTTTGTAGTAGTACTTCTGCTTAAGTCTATGTAAGTTGTCTTGCACTCGCAGAGTTTCCCGTTTAGCTATTTCTTCCCTAATACGGCCTATCAATTGGGATAGTCGAGAATCAGGGTTTGATTTATTAGTGGTCTCTAAAGTATAGAGTTCTCCGTAGAGCTTGGCTAAAGGTTGGTTACCTGATTTTCGTCGATGGGCTAACGTCTTAATGAAGTACCCTCTTAGGAACGCCTTAAGGGCTGCCCAGACCATGTCCAGGTCCGTGGTTCCTGTGTCGTTATGTGTTAGAAAGTCAGTTATCTCCCTAAGGAGGGATGGCATCTCTCTTTCAGTCAGTAGGTGGTCAGAGAGCCTCCAGGGGGGTCTGGTAGTGGAGGCCTGAAGTTCGGAAAAGTCTAGATAGACCATGTCATGGTCTGACCACGTGCAGGGTCGGACAGTTGGGTTTGTCATCCTGTCAAGGGACCAGGAGTCGCACATGATATAGTCAATCCTTGAGAATGAGTTGTGGACTCTAGAATGGTGTGTGAAATCTATGTTTGAGGGGGCTAAGCATCTCCATGCATCGTATAGGTTATGTTGAAACATGAGTTTTCGAAAAGCATTGGAGAGTGACGAGACATTTCTGTCTGAGTGGGTGGTAAGGGAAGATCTCTTGTCTTTGCGTGGGTCCCACACCATATTAAAGTCTCCTCCTATGACTAGATGTCCTCTCTTGAGCTGGTCAACCCTATCGAGAAAACGCCTTACAAAGGGGATCTGTTTTGTGTTTGGTGCATAGATTGAGGCTAGGGTATATTGTACGCCATTAAGCGTACAAATAAGTATAAGGTATCTACCCTCAGTATCTTTCTCTATATGGTCTAGTGTGAAGGTTAAATCTCTACTGAGTAGGATTGCCACTCCACGGGTCTTCCCTGCAGCATTTGAGGCCATTTCGCAAATGGGGAAATATCGTGAGTGTCTAATAGTGTGGGAGTCTTCTGACCAATGTGTCTCCTGGAGAAACAGGATATGGACCTTGTGGGTACGGATAAAATTAAGCAAAAGTTTCCTCTTCGTTGGGGAGTTTAGTCCTTGTGCATTGAGAGTGGCAATTCGGATTGGGGCCATTATTACTGTCAGTTGTGTGTAAAGGAAAGGGTAGGGTTCAGATGGGAAATATGACGGTTGTACTGTTTACTGTCGGGGAGCCAGACACGGGAATGTACCAAACTGAGGTGTCTACTGTGATTGAGAAATCAAATGTCCTAAATATTACTCTAAGATAAAGGTGGTGAAAAACAAAAAGTGTCAAGTAATCACTTTCGCAATGAGTGTCTCTCCTGAAGGCTATCAGGGAGACACAACTATGTTTGTGGGGCGGAGATTAGCAAAGGTCAGCCATAATCCCCGCCAAACCCAGAAAGCAGCTTTGCTTTCACAATATGAACATAAATATAGCATAACATACTCAAATAAACTTGTAACATATCAAACATTAATGAACATAAACATATAATTGCAATGAAACCAGAGGGGGGGGTATTCTCCGCTCTCAAACCAAGTAGGGCTGTCGGCAAGGGGTGTGGGGTGATATGTGATCAGGACTATGTAGCTGTCTAATCGTGACTTATTACAGGGTTAAAAAGCCGGTGTGTTTTTGGTCATCCCAGATAAACTGGGCCTGTCGCTAAGTAAACTTGAGCCTATAGTGTGGCATTAATTAGGCTATTACCTCAAGTCTCACTGTCTTGAGGGGGTCATGGTGGTTCTAGGACCCTTGTCAATTAGATGTTGTTACACTAATATGTAGGAGTAAGGGTGTTGTGGTCTCACTGGTTGTGAGGTCATGGAAAGGGTCAGGAGGTGTAGTGCAGAGCCAGTAATCTGGGTCCTTATATTGTCTTGAAGAGGTCATGGTGGTTCTAGAACCCTTGTCAATTGAATGTTGTTGCACTAATATGTAGGAGTGAGGGTGTTGTGGTCTCACTGGTTGTGGGGTCATGGGAAGGGTCAGGAGATGTAGTGCAGAGTCAGTAATCTGGGTCCTTGTCGTGGTATGCCACAGTCCGGTAATGTTATGATAAAGATTCTACTCAGTTCACGGTAGGTTGGAGAATGGTCTAGCCTGATCACACTAAACACTACTGGTGTATATGTTGAACATTCTGTTGTTAGGGTGGTAATAAAAGCAATGACAACCTGCATTCAAACTATTGCATACCATGAAGTTATCAATTAAATCGCTAGGTTATAGAAATAGAAAGTCAATCAATTTAAGTTGGCATGAAATCTGGAAATCTCACCCATCTTCATCTGTGGTCTTGAGCCCCTCTTAGAGGGTATAAGTGGGAGAAACCCAACATCTCTGGATGAGTGTCAAATTGTGTTTATAGGGTTGTAAGCGGATTCCCTATGTATCTTCTATCAGGGGTGTGTCTCTAGTGTCCAAAGACCTTTTGGAAGTGGATATTGGACGTTGTGGAAGCGGTTTCCAGGCCGGTGCAGAGGCCCGAAGTCCATTGCTCTTGGGGAGGTCCGGTTCGTGATCCTCCGGATCTGGTGGGAATAGTTGCCATTTCTGCAAAAGTTCTCTGGCTTGTTGTGGTGTTGTGGCGAGATATTGTTGGCTATCTTTGGTGATGAATAGACGTACTGGGTAGCCCCATCTGTATTTGAATCCCTTATCTCTAAGGATCTTTGTGTATGGTTGGTAATATCTCCGGAGTTGAAGTGTGTGTGGGGAAAGATCAGGGAAGATCTGTAGATCAGCATATTGGTCTGGTAGTGACTTTTCTCTGGCAAGGGCTCTGAGGATCTTTTCTCGGAATGTGTAGTTATGGAGCTTGGCTATAACATCACAAGGCTTCCCCTCGTCTGCAGTTCTGGGTCTAACCGCTCTATGTGCTCTATCAATGAGGGTTTCATTGCCTAAGTCGGGACCAAGTGTCGCTTTAAATAGGTCCTGCAGATAAGAATCTAGGTCTTGGGGTGTGACAGTCTCTGGAATCCCCTTAATTCGTATGTTATTGCGGCGTGACCTGTCTTCCAGGTCCGCTAATTTTAGCTCTAGGTCTGTTATCTGACCGGCCAAACATTGGGAGTAGCTGAGGAGGTTCGTATGATCCACTGCAAGATCTTCCTGTCTGCGCTCAAGTGCATCTGTGCGTTCCCCAATGCTGCCTATATCCTTTTTAAGATCAGCATGAGACTTGTCAAATCTCTTCGATAGGGAGTCATGATGGGATGCCAGTAGTGTTGTGATAGAGTCCATTAGGTTGTTTGGGGCACCCTCTATTGATGTTAGTCGAGAGGCCTTTTTTGTTAATGTTTTGCCAGGTTGAGTATCTGAGAGGCTCCCAGTATCAGACCCCTCATCTTCAGATCTGTTATGTGCCATCTTATGGGAGTGCTGGAAATGGTCAGCGACCGTTCTCTTTGGAGTATTGTGTGCTTTTTGCTTTCTTTTATAAAGCTGAGACATCGTATATTAGTGGTACTGAGCATAAACTTGGGCTGTCGTGTTTTTCTCCCTTTTGTTATATTATCTTCCTTCAGTGGGAATCCGCTTACTTTGGTATGTTAGTTAGGTGCTCATGGGTTGGCGGGGCTGTGGGCTGCTAGTAAGTGGGCTTACATGTTAAGGTGCCTCAAGGCCTCTTGGTAGAAAGGGGGAGACTATAAACGTTCTTCGGGGTCCTAGTCACTACTGTTACATAGGAAAATCTTTTAGTTTGCCCAGGGTATGCTTCTGTACAGCTAACCTCTCTTCTGGGGTGTTGCCTCTATAGGGCGATGTAGGATAAGGTATTGGGGGTATGACCCGCAGGCAAGGTGGGCCGGCGGGAAAGGGGGGAGAGAGGTTAGGTTAGGTGGTATATGCAACCTCTGATGCAATCTAGGTTACAACTGTAGTCTCCAATGATTGGGCAAATGCTGAGTTTTATGGCCTTGGTAGTAGTATAGTGCTGTGGGTTCCAGTAAATGAATAACAGCAGGGTTCTGAAACAGGTAGTTTCTCTGAGTCCGTTGCAGGACAGTAAAATGAAAGTAAAGTCCTTCAGTTATTCGGGTAGGGGACAGAACTGGGTTAGCGTTTCTGGATATATAACAATAATATAGAGCAAACACAGGGATTAGTGCTGTTGGTTGGCGTCTAGGAGCAGATTACTAGCAGTTCATACGTGTCAGCTATGGATACTGTGCAAACGTGTCTTCTCGGCCAGGTAGATGGGAGGTCAGGTGTAGATAGGACCTGTGGGGATTATGCTGGCTTTCCTGACACTTGTTTCCTGTTCTACCAGTTTTAAAGTCGGGCTGTCTTGTACCAGTGTCTTGGTTGGTTAGGCCCAGTTAATCGTAGCCGTCAATAAGTGAGCTGGCCCTTCCAAGAGTCCCCTTCAAATTAGATGTCTGTACAGTCTGATATAGATGATGTTATTCAAAGCCCCAAGGGTATAGGTAATTTGTGTGGTGTTTTTACTTACAGTATCTAGCTATCTGCTCCGGACAATTTTCCCTTTCAAGGTAGGCCCGCGGCTAGGCCTGATGCTTCAGGTTCTAAAGGAGCACGCCACAGGTGCGGGGTAGCTTGTGGTGGGGCGGTCCGATTACTGCATTCGCCGCAGAGATCAGCCGATCGGAGGGTGGCAAGTGAAGGAGTAGGGGTAAAAGAGCAGTCACGGTTCCCTAGACAGCACCCTTCAGTCTAAGCAAGCCCCTAGTACCCTCCAGAGGGCAAGGCTCAGCAGCCGGTGGTAGTCTCGGAGCGATGCCCCGGTCTTCCGGGTCACCGCTGATTCAGGTAAGATGGGACCGTTACACTGTAGGTCCGGTTGCTCGATCCTGCAGTTTTCTAAGGGCCAGAGCCGTGTAGCGGTAATAAACCAAAGCGTGGATTTGCGCTGAGGCCCGGACTGAGATCGGGTAAGGAAGTCCAAGATGGCGCCTATTCGCGCCTTTTGTCACACCGGGTACCTCTCAGCAGGCTGGAAAAGGTGATGCTAGTGGTGGGGTTCTGGATCACCCGTATAGAAGAGAGGTAGTTTGAGGCTGCAACAGGCAATTGTTTTAGTTTCTCGGCCACCACTAGGTATCTAGTCAAGTTCGTAAGTATATGCTCCGGGGCGGATCCCCGGCCCCCCGGAGCTGTGTGGTGAAGGCCGGTAAATGGAGCCCACTGGTGGTCCTGCTATATAGATCTCCGGAGCGGAGCCCCAACCCTCCGGAGACAATACACCTCGGCTGCAGTTCTCAATGTAGGGCTATGATAGTTTTAGGAGTTCGTCCGGTGCAGCACCGTAGCCCGCCACGCAGGTCTCGATTTAGCGGTAGTTTTCTGCGGGTCCAAGATTATCCTCCCAGACTGTAAGGATTTGGCAGAATTGTAGGCAAGGTTAAGAGTCTGTGTTTTATACCTACTTTTCGTAGGTTTGAAGTTTAAAGTACCTCTATATAAGTATTTAATATTGTAAGCGCTCAGGAGCTCAGTGAAAGCACGTCCGTGCTGTGCTGTGGCTAGCTCCGCCCCTCCCGCTGAATATACTTAAAGGGACAGTACACTGTAAAATTGTTTTTATATGAATGTATTTTCAATGACTTGTTATACCAGCTGCAGAGTATAACATTTATGAGAAATAGCATTTTCGGTTTATTTGTGTAAATGAAGTAGCTGGTTTTGTGCTTTTAAACCACAGCCTATTACAATGGGTTGAGCTTCAGGTAATATCAGATCTCATTATGTTATCACTTTGTGTACACACACTTGCTTCCTTATCTTATATTTGGTAGAAAACCAAAGCTCAATACTTAGAGAGAACAATGGAAAATAATAATTTTATTATTTAACTATCATGCCCCCCACTGAGAGTGTAATATCTTCTGCTGGCTGTGTTTACTTAGGCTATTCAATAGAATATACTCTAGTATAGAAACTTTCAGTATAGGTTGGGATATAACAGGCTAAATCAGCTATTTTAAATGCCAAAATAAGGGGAAAAGAGCTACTTGTAAACAATTTAAAACACTCCAGCAGGTAAAATGAATCATTGGGAACAATTTAAAGGGGAGAATTTTTTTGGGTGAACTGTCACAACACTATTTTAAATTGAGCTCAACCCATCATTAGAAGCTGACAGGAAATAAAAAATATTACAAAATATCTTAAAATCTGCTGATTACCACTTTATAGTCTAATGGTAGCTCCCCATTCTCTCTTCTATGAGTATATCTGTTTCCAGTTTGAATGAAACTGAAAATAATAAATAAAACAAAACAGAAAACTTAATGCTTGCCTTTAGAAATATCCCCTTTCCCAGATAATTCTGATAAAGGAATTTCTTCAAGTTCCTACAAGCAAAAAACAATGTTAAAACTAATTTACATATAAAGAAAATATAAAAATAAAAACAAAACGTATGCTTACCTGATAAATGTATTTATTTCTTGACACGGTGAGTCCACGATCATGATGATTTAAATGATGATTAAAAACTTAGTAAACAATGTAGTAATGCAGCGAGTAAGGCAAGCAGAATGCTTGGATGTATTGGTAGAGGTATTTGCAGCAGAAATAGTAAGGTTCTTATGCCACTTTATAGATCATTAGTTAGGCCTCATCTTGAGTATTGTGTGCAGTTCTGGAGACCATATCTTCAGAAGGATATTAACAAACTTGAATCTGTGCAAAGGAGGGCTACCAAAATGGTACATGGTCTAAAAAATAAAACTTACCAGGATAGGCTCATTGACCTAAATATGTATAGCTTAGAGGAGAGAAGGGAAAGAGGTGATATGATAGCAACTTTCAAGTACATTAAAGGGTTTAGTAAAACTGAGACTGTGGGTATTTTACATAAAATGGAAAATTCAAGAACAAGGGGTCATGAGCTCAAGCTAAAGGGTAGTAATTTGAGGAAGCACTTCTTTACAGAAAGAGTGATTGATTTATGGAATAAACTTCCTCAAGAGGTAGTAGCAACAAACACTGTGGGGGACTTTAAAAATGCATGGGACAAGCATAGGGCTATCCTACGAACTAGATAAGTTTATACTGTTAGGTAAGGTCGGGCAGACTTGCTGGGCCTATGGCTCTTATCTGCCGTCAATATCTATGTTTCTATGTTTCTATATCTATGTTTCTATCAATTACTGTTGGGAATATCAAGGAGGCGGCAAAGAGCACCCTTCCCACAATCCCCAGTCATTCGACCGAAGGAAAAGGAGAGAAAGGAAATAACACAAGGTGCAGAGGTTTATATAAAAAAAAAACTGTCTGAAAAACAGGGAGAGTCACGGATCATCAATTACTGTTGGGAATCAATACCCAAGCTAGAGGACACAGATGATACGGGAGGGCAAGACAGGTAACCTAAACAGAAGGCACCAGTGCTTGCAGAATCTTTCTCCCAAAAGAAACCTCAGTCGAGGTAAAAGTATCAAATTTATAGAATTAAGAAAAAGTGTTCTACAGAAGCCTAATTCTTCACGGCCCAAGAAGAAGACACCTCCCTAGTGGCGTGAGCTGTAATTCTCTCAGGAACCTGCTGTCCAGCAGTCTCTCAACACTTTCCAACCAGAGAGAAAGAGAAGTGGCCGTAGCTTTCTGGCCTCTATGATCACGAGAAAAACAAACAAACAATGCAGAAGACTGACAAAAGTCCTTTGTAGCCTGTAGATAAAATTTAAGGGCCCGCACAACATCTAAGTTGTGCAACAGACGTTCTTTATGGGAAGGAGGATTAGGACAGAGAGAAGGAATAACAATTTCCTAATTAATATTTCTGTCCGAAAGAACCTTAGGAAGAAAACCCAAACTTGGTACGAAGAACTGCCTTATCTGTTTGAAATACGAGATAAGGAGATTCACACTGCAAAGCTAAGACTTCTGAAACCCTCCGGACAGAAGCAGAACATAGCAGAAAGAAACAAAACTTTCCAAGATAACAACGTAATATCTATGGAATGCATAGGCTCAATCGGAGCCTGTAGTAAAACTTTAAAAACAAGGTTAAGGTTCCAAGGAGGAGAAACTGACTTAAACGCAGGGCCGATTCTGACCAGGGCCTAATAAAAGGATTGTACATCCGGCACGTCCGCCAGACGCTTGTGTAGCAGAATGGATAGAGCAGAAATCTGACCATTGAGGGTACTAACAGATAACCCCTTCTCAAGGCCTTCCTGGAGAAGAGAAAAGATTGTAATAGGCTTAGGAGCCTGAATCATGGTCTCAATGACCGATTCTGTAAGCCCACGCTTAGATAAAATCAAGCGTTCAACTTCCAAGTAGTCAGCTTCAGAGAAACGATATCTGGATGAAGGAAGGGCCCCTGAAGCAGAAGATCCTTCCACAGTGGAAGTTTCCACGGAGGTAGAGACGACCTCTCTACTAGATCCGTCTACCACCTCCTGTAAGGCCACGCAGGAACTATTAGAAAAACCAATGCTCTCTCCCTACTTGATCCAAACGATGACACGCGAAAAGAGAACAAACAGAGGAAAGGATATGCCAACATGAATATCCAAGGAACTGCCAGAGTATCTATTAAAAAGGCTTGAGGATCTCTTGACCTCAAACCGTACTTGGGAACTTGGTGTTCTGGCGAGATGCCATCAGAACCAGTTCTGGTAACCCCCATTTGGTTGTTAACCTAGAGAACACTTCCGGATCGAGTTCCCACTCCACGGGATGGGAAGTCTGTCTGCTCCGATCCCCAGTTGTCCACTCCAGAAATGTGGATGGAAGATAGACATTAACTGTGAGCACCTGCCCACAGAAAAAATCTGAAACACTTCCTTCATGACTAGGGAACTCAGAGTTCCACAGAGGCTATGTTGACTGACTAGAACGCGATAAACTGGGCTAAAGACAACTGAGGCCAAACCAACAGAGCAATGTAAATCGCTCTCAAACCCAAATAATGAAGGGGAGAGCAGACTTCTCCCAGGACCAAAGTCCCTGTGTCTTCAACGAGTCCCAGACTCCTCCCCAGTCCAGCCGGCTGGTACCCACGGTCACAAACGTCCAGGAAGGTCTCTGAAGCATGTGTCCTGAGCCCGAAGTTCCTGATAAAACCATCAAGGGAAAGAGACTCTTGTCGACTCTCTCAGGAAGCTGCTGATCTAGATTATCTGAGACAATCCGGATAATCTCCATTACACTGTCTGAGCATACTCAACTACAGATCTCTCAAACGAAATCGAGCAAGGGAATGATGTCCATGGAAGTCACCGTTAGACCAATTACCTCCATACACTGAGCCACTGATGCCAAACAGTAGACTGAAGAGAGAGGCAAGAGGAAGGACTTTGGCTTTCCTGACCTTCGTCAGAAAGATTTTCATTGATAGGGAAAATTTTAGTCCCTAAACAGACTACACTTGTAGCTGGGACAAGGGAGCTCTTTTCCAGCTGCACTTCCATTCGTGGAATGAAGACAGATGACCAAAACCTCCAAATGAGATTTTGCTTGTAGAAAGATGGCGTCTGAACCAATAGGACGTCCAGGTGGGACGCCACTGCAAATCCCGGAATCGAATCACGGCCAAGAAAACTGATTAAACTCTGGGAGCTGTGGCAAAGCGATTGTTGAACCACAAACTGAAAGAGTTTGGCCGGAAAGCAAAACTCAGAATCAGAGATGATCCCTTTGAATGGGAATCTGAGGGTACGCATCCTTTAGGTTGAAGGTCGTTAAAAACTGACGCTCTTGCACCAAGGAAAAATGGAGCGAATAGTCTCCCCTTTGAAGGGCGGTACTCTGAGAAACTTGTTGAGACATTTCATGTTTAAATAGGATGAAAAAAATCCCTAAACTGTAACAATCACTCCCAGGGAGGAAGATCCTGAACACATTTCAAGAACGCCTCTCTTCTTATCTGGGCTACAGATAATCTTGAGACGTGGAACCTGCTCCTGGGAGGAAGGAGTTAAATTCCAATTTGTAACCCTGGAATACTATATGTAAAGCCCTTTAGGGATCTAGGACATCTCATATCCAGGCATGAAAAAAACGGAGATAGACTGCCCCCCACAGGATCCGATCCTGGCTTGGGGGCAAACCATACATGCTGAATGAGAGTTAGCTGCGGGTTTCTTTAATTACTTCCCCTGATCCAAGACTGACTGGGTATCCAAGAGGACTTGAACTGCTCCTGCTTGGAAGACAAAGGGGAAGACTTTCCTGAAGTTACGAAGGAACAAAAAGTATCAACAGAAATAAAAGATTGGCATAACATCCTTTCTGTCCTGGATCTGTTTACAAGTAGCTTCCTAAATGGATCAGACAAGGCGTTGCACCAAAAAGATGCTGCACTTGTCCATAAAGGCCTACATCCTTAAAAGAGCATCTATCCTTTATATGGATTGAAGATCTCTTAACCAGAATAGCAATGGTCCCTACTACTTTAAGCACCGTGCGCCATGATATTTAAAGGAGACAGCTTATTACAGACAGGATATGAGGGAAAATGGTTCCTTGACTTCTCCCATACTTGAGAAAATTCTCTTAGCACGGTCGAGAATAGCAATTTTTTTTACAGATGAATCCTAGTATATATAAAGTTTACTAGATTCTTGAGGATTTAACGACAGGGGAATCAAAGTCTATCAAGTAGCCAAAACCTCCTAAATAATACCCAAAGGTGTTCAGGCTTGAATCTGAAGAGAACTACATCAGCACCAGATAAAGGAATTGTACTGTCCGAATCGGAAATTTAACCCTCGGATGCTACTGACTATCCTACTTATCAGACTATAAGGAGGGCAATATGTGTAGCAGCAAGCGGAGCAGAAACATTACTATCTGATTCATTAATTTTCCTCTTGCGATTTCCCTTTAAGATAGGAAAAGCAGATAATGCCACAGATACCAGAAGACACCTGGGTAGACAAATCTGCAAACAAATAACTCCTCCAGGATATTGAGAGGAACCGCAGGGCACTGCATGTGACGACATAAAAAGGCATGAGACGTTTGAAGAGAAAGCTGTGGCATAGCCTAAACAGCATCATCCAGGTAAACATGAGGCTAAAAATAATTTTTGAAAATTTTATTATTTAAAAATATTTAAAATGACACTGTCACTTTAAGATTATATAGACTTGCTTAAAAATATAAATATATTTAGGAACAGACCTCTGTTCCATTCTTTAGCAAAAGAAAATTATTCATGGGAATTATGATATTTCCTTAAGTGAAGGAAATCCAACATAAACAAGGTATATATATGTGGAACCTATGTAGCATAGCATGAAATTCAGCCCAACCCCAAGTATAAGCAGGTCGACATTGGGACGTTTATTCACACAGATTGGAAATAAAAACATGAATATTCCACAAGTCTTGTTAATATGACATCAAGACTCTCTAAACCTAAAGTTTAATAAGCCCAACAGTTTAGTTATACAAACGGCAGGCTTGTATAGAGATCCACAGTGGTAGAGCCTGATTTGAGGAAACTATGTGTGATGATCTACTAGACTCTGCCTCACAGTACTATCATCTCTCAGAGCCGTTCAGAACAGTAACGGCGCTCTGTTCTCGGTCGGAGAACGAGACGGGGCCATCAAAACTGAAAATTACAGTCTTAGATGGCGCTTCTCTGTACCTGAGGAGGCGAGGACACGAAAACGGCATGGAGATGAAGTGCGCAAACATCTTGCTTCATCCTGCCGCACTAAACACTGAGCTACAAGCTCTTACAAATTTGTGCAGGATACTGGCGCAAATAAAAAGTACATAGAGCATCGATCCGCTTCCTAAAAAGACGGAAGAGAAATACCCCAAACTCAGTGTATATTGTGCCTCTTGTACGATTAAAAGAGAACCATAATGTGTGCTTAGTCCCTTCTAAGACTCCATCCAGCTATGCAGCTCCTTAGAATTGGTGCCATACACGTTTTCTCTGACCTAGTCACTTCAGACCACTAGTTCACTAAAAAAGAAGGCTGCCCAGATACGGAATAAAAAGGTACTAAAATTAGATCTGAGCCCCAAGGTGTTTAACCCCTTCCTTACTATGAAGGAGATTAACCCCTAAGTCTCATAATTTCATGACTAATGTGCCTGCACACTGCCGGAAGCATCCATAAGGATTTGTCCCACTAAACGCAGAGGGTCCATACCTGCATTCTAGCCATCCGGCATTCAGACGATTTACAAAGCATGAGAGAATGCCGCTCCTCACAGAGACCTGTGTAAAAAGAAAGACAGAGTAAAGATGGGCAGCAACATGTTAGGAAAACGCAGCAAAGCACACTTTACAAGTTCCTAACTTCTTTAAAGCTACCAGATTTGAATAGAAGCCTTGCCCCTGTTCTTCCTTTGGAACTGGGTGGATCACTCCCATAACTAGGAGGTCTTGAACACAATGTAAGAATGCCTCTCTCTTTATCTGGTTTGCAGATAATTGTGAGAGATGAAATCTCCCTTTTGGGGAAGAAGCTTTGAAATCCAGGAGATATCCCTGGGACACAATTTCTAACGCCCAGGGATCCTGGACATCTCTTGCCCAAGCCTGGGCGAAGAGAGAAAGTCTGCCCCTACTAGATCCGTTTCCGGATCGGGTGCTGATCCTTCATGCTGTTTTAGAGGCAGCAGCAGGTTTTTTGGCCTGCTTTCCTTTGTTCCAAGCCTGGTTAGGTCTCCAGACCGGCTTGGACTGGGCAAAATTTCCCTCTTGTTTTGTATCAGAGGAAGTTGAAGCTGCAACACTCTTGAAGTTTAGAAAAGAACGAAAATTAGTCTGTTTGATCCTTAACTTGTTGGACCTATCCTGAGAAGGGCGTGACCTTTTCCTCCAGTAATATCAGAAATGATCTCCTTCAGTCCAGGCCCGAATAGGGTCTGCCCCTTTAAGGGAATGTTGAGAAGCTTAGACTTTGAAGTAACATCAGCTGACCAGGATTTGAGCCATAGCGCCCTACGCGCCTGAATAGCAAAACCTGAGTTTTTAGCCGTTAGCTTGGTTAAATGAACAACTGCGTCAGAAACAAATGAATTGGCTAGCTTAAGAGCTTTAAGCTTGTCAAGGATATCATCCAATGGGGTTTCTACCTGTAGAGCCTCTTCTAGAGACTCAAACCAGAAAGCCGCAGCAGCAGTGACTGGGGCAATGCATGCAAGGGGCTGGAGAATAAAACCTTGTTGAATAAAAATTTTCTTAAGGTAACCCTCTAATTTTTTATCCATTGGATCTAGAAAAGCACAACTGTCCTCGACAGGGATAGTTGTACGCTTCGCTAGGGTAGAGACTGCTCCTTCCACCTTAGGGACCGTTTGCCACAAGTCCCGTGTAGCGGCATCTATAGGAAACATCTTTTTAAAAACAGGAAGGGGAGAGAACGGTACACCTGGTCTATCCCATTCCTTAGTAATAATTTCTGAAAACCTCTTAGGGATTGGAAAAACATCAGTGTAAACAGGCACTGCATAGTACATATCCAACTTACACAATTTCTCTGGGACTACAATGGCGTCACAGTCATCCAGAGTTGCTAAAACCTCCCTGAGCAACACGCGGAGGTGTTCAAGCTTAAATTTAAATGTAGACATATCAGAATCAGGTTGAAGTGTCTTCCCTGAATCAGAAAAATCACCCACAGATAGAAGCTCTCCTGCTTCGGCTTCTGCACATTGTGAGGGTATATCAGACATAGCTACTAAAGCGTCAGAGAGCTCTGTATTTGTTCTAGCCCAAGAGCTGTCTCGCTTTCCTTGTAGCCCTGGCAGTTTGGACAATACCTCTGTAAGGGTATGATTCATAACTGCCGCCATGTCTTGTAAAGTATACGCAATGGGCGAGCTAGATGTACTTGGCTTCCCCTGAGCGGGAGTTATAGGTTCTGACACGTGGGAGAGTTAGTCGGCATAACTTCCCCCTTGTCAATTTCATCTGGTGATAAACCTTTTAAAGCCAGAATATGGTCTTTAAAATTTATAGTAAGATCAGTGCATTTCGTACACATTCTAAGAGGGGGTTCCACAATGGCTTCTAAACATAATGAACAAGGAGTTTCCTCTATGTCAGACATGTTTAACAGACTAGTAATGAGACCAGCAAGCTTGGAAAACACTTTAATAAAGGTGAAAAAGCAGAATATAAAAAAACGGTACTGTGCCTTTAAGAGAAAAAAACAAACACATAAACTGCAAAACAGTGAAAAAAAGCAGTAAACTGTACGAAATTTTTACAGTGTGTATAATAGACTAAAATAGCATTGCACCCACTTGCAAATGGATGATTAACCCCTCGGGCTCAAAAACAAAGAAGAAAAACGGTAATACCGTTATAAACAGTCACAAGCAAACTGCCACAGCTCTACTGTGGCTCCTACCTGCCCATAGGTCCTATATGTCAGGGGACTCCTTCAGGGAAGCTGGATGTCTCAGACTGTAAAAAACATAATTTATGTAAGAACTTACCTGATAAATTCATTTCTTTCATATTAGCAAGAGTCCATGAGCTAGTGACGTATGGGATATACATTCCTACCAGGAGGGGCAAAGTTTCCCAAACCTCAAAATGCCTATAAATACACCCCTCACCACACCCACAATTCAGTTTAACGAATAGCCAAGAAGTGGGGTGATAAAAAAGTGCGAAAGCATATAAAATAAGGAATTGGAATAATTGTGCTTTATACAAAATCATAACCACCACAAAAAAAGGGCGGGCCTCATGGACTCTTGCTAATATGAAAGAAATGAATTTATCAGGTAAGTTCTTACATAAATTATGTTTTCTTTCATGTAATTAGCAAGAGTCCATGAGCTAGTGACGTATGGGATAATGATTACCCAAGATGTGGATCTTTCCACACAAGAGTCACTAGAGAGGGAGGGATAAAATAAAGACAGCCAATTCCTGCTGAAAATAATCCACACCCAAAATAAAGTTTAATGAAAAACATAAGCAGAAGATTCAAACTGAAACCGCTGCCTGAAGTACTTTTCTACCAAAAACTGCTTCAGAAGAAGAAAATACATCAAAATGGTAGAATTTAGTAAAAGTATGCAAAGAGGACCAAGTTGCTGCTTTGCAAATCTGATCAACCGAAGCTTCATTCCTAAACACCCAGGAAGTAGAAACTGACCTAGTAGAATGAGCTGTAATCCTCTGAGGCGGAGTTTTACCCGACTCAACATAGGCAAGATGAATTAAAGATTTCAACCAAGATGCCAAAGAAATGGCAGAAGCTTTCTGGCCTTTTCTAGCACCGGAAAAAATAACAAATAGACTAGAAGTCTTTCGGAAAGACTTAGTAGCTTCAACATAATATTTCAAAGCTCTAACAACATCCAAAGAATGCAACGATTTCTCCTTAGAATTCTTAGGATTAGGACATAATGAAGGAACCACAATTTCTCTACTAATATTGTTGGAATTCACAACTTTAGGTAAAAATTCAAAAGAAGTTCGCAACACCGCCTTATCCTGATGAAAAATCAGAAAAGGAGACTCACAAGAAAGAGCAGATAATTCAGAAACTCTTCTGGCAGAAGAGATGGCCAAACGGAACAAAACTTTCCAAGAAAGTAAATTAATGTCCAATGAATGCATAGGTTCAAACGGAGGAGCTTGAAGAGCTCCCAGAACCAAATTCAAACTCCAAGGAGGAGAAATTGACTTAATGACAGGTTTTATACGAACCAAAGCTTGTACAAAACAATGAATATCAGGAAGAATAGCAATCTTTCTGTGAAAAAGAACAGAAAGAGCAGAGATTTGACCTTTCAAGGAACTTGCGGACAAACCCTTATCTAAACCATCCTGAAGAAACTGTAAAATTCTCGGTATTCTAAAAGAATGCCAAGAAAAATGATGAGAAAGACACCAAGAAATATAAGTCTTCCAGACTCTATAATATATCTCTCTAGATACAGAATTACGAGCCTGTAACATAGTATTAATCACAGAGTCAGAGAAACCTCTTTGACCAAGAATCAAGCGTTCAATCTCCATACCTTTAAATTTAAGGATTTCAGATCCTGATGGAAAAAAGGACCTTGTGACAGAAGGTCTGGTCTTAACGGAAGAGTCCACGGTTGGCAAGAGGCCATCCGGACAAGATCCGCATACCAAAACCTGTGAGGCCATGCCGGAGCTACCAGCAGAACAAACGAGTATTCCTTCAGAATCTTGGAGATTACTCTTGGAAGAAGAACTAGAGGCGGAAAGATATAAGCAGGATGATACTTCCAAGGAAGTGATAATGCATCCACTGCCTCCGCCTGAGGATCCCGGGATCTGGACAGATACCTGGGAAGTTTCTTGTTTAGATGAGACGCCATCAGATCTATTTCTGGAAGTTCCCACATTTGAACAATCTGAAGAAATACCTCTGGGTGAAGAGACCATTCGCCCGGATGCAACGTTTGGCGACTGAGATAATCCGCTTCCCAATTGTCTATACCTGGGATATGAACCGCAGAGATTAGACAGGAGCTGGATTCCGCCCAAACCAAAATTCGAGATACTTCTTTCATAGCCAGAGGACTGTGAGTCCCTCCTTGATGATTGATGTATGCCACAGTTGTGACATTGTCTGTCTGAAAACAAATGAAGGATTCTGTCTTCAGAAGAGGCCAAAACTGAAGAGCTCTGAAAATTGCACGGAGTTCCAAAATATTGATCGGTAATCTCACCTCCTGAGATTCCCAAACTCCTTGTGCCGTCAGAGATCCCCACACAGCTCCCCAACCTGTGAGACTTGCATCTGTTGAAATTACAGTCCAGGTCGGAAGCACAAAAGAAGCCCCCTGAATTAAACGATGGTGATTTGTCCACCACGTTAGAGAGTGTCGAACAATCGGTTTTAAAGATATTAATTGAGATATCTTTGTGTAATCCTTGCACCATTGATTCAGCATACAGAGCTGAAGAGGTCGCATGTGAAAACGAGCAAAGGGGATCGCGTCCGATGCAGCAGTCATAAGACCTAGAATTTCCATGCATAAGGCTACCGAAGGGAATGATTGTGACTGAAGGTTTCGACAAGCTGAAATCAATTTTAGACGTCTCTTGTCTGTTAAAGACAGAGTCATGGACACTGAATCTATCTGGAAACCCAGAAAAGTTACCCTTGTCTAAGGAATCAATGAACTTTTTGGTAAATTGATCCTCCAACCATGATCTTGAAGAAACAACACAAGTCGATTCGTATGAGATTCTGCTAAATGTAAAGACTGAGCAAGTACCAAGATATCGTCCAAATAAGGAAATACCACAATACCCTGTTCTCTGATTACAGACAGAAGGGCACCGAGAACATATTTTTAGATCCAGAACTGGTCTGAAGGAATTCTCCTTCTTTGGTACAATGAAGAGATTTGAATAAAACCCCATCCCCTGTTCCGGAACTGGAACTGGCATAATTACTCCAGCCAACTCTAGATCTGAAACACAATTCAGAAATGCTTGAGCTTTCACTGGATTTACTGGGACACGGGAAAGAAAAAATCTCTTTGCAGGAGGTCTCATCTTGAAACCAATTCTGTACCCTTCTGAAACAATGTTCTGAATCCAAAGATTGTGAACAGAATTGATCCAAATTTCTTTGAAAAAACGTAACCTGCCCCCTACCAGCTGAGCTGGAATGAGGGCCGCACCTTCATGTGGACTTAGAAGCAGGCTTTGCCTTTCTAGCAGGCTTGGATTTATTCAAGACCGGAGATGGTTTCCAAACTGAAACTGCTCCTGAGGATGAAGGATTAGGCTTTTGTTCTTTGTTGAAACGAAAGGAACGAAAACGATTATTAGCCCTGATTTTACCCTTAGATTTTTTATCCTGTGGTAAAAAAGTTCCTTTCCCACCAGTAACAGTTGAGATAATAGAATCCAACTGAGAACCAAATAATTTGTTACCCTGGAAAGAAATGGAAAGTAGAGTTGATTTAGAAGCCATATCAGCATTCCAAGTCTTAAGCCATAAAGCTCTTCTAGCTAAAATAGCTAGAGACATAAACCTGACATCAACTCTGATAATATCAAAAATGGCATCACAGATAAAATTATTAGCATGCTGAAGAAGAATAATAATATCATGAGAATCATGATCTGTTACTTGTTGCGCTAAAGTTTCCAACCAAAAAGTTGAAGCTGCAGCAACATCAGCCAATGATATAGCAGGTCTAAGAAGATTACCTGAACACAGGTAAGCTTTTCTTAGAAAGGATTCAATTTTCCTATCTAAAGGATCCTTAAACGAAGTACCATCTGACGTAGGAATAGTAGTACGTTTAGCAAGGGTAGAAATAGCCCCATCAACTTTAGGGATTTTGTCCCAAAATTCTAATCTGTCAGACGGCACAGGATAAAATTGCTTAAAACGTTTAGAAGGAGTAAATGAATTACCCAATTTATCCCATTCTTTGGAAATTACTGCAGAAATAGCATTAGGAACAGGAAAAACTTCTGGAATAACCACAGGAGATTTAAATACCTTATCTAAACGTTTAGAATTAGTATCAAGAGGACCAGAATCCTCTATTTCTAAAGCAATTAGTACTTCTTTAAGTAAAGAACGAATAAATTCCATTTTAAATAAATATGAAGATTTATCAGCATCAACCTCTGAGACAGAATCCTCTGAACCAGAAGAGTCATCAGAATCAGAATGATGATGTTCATTTAAAAATTCATCTGTAGGGAGAGAAGCTTTAAAAGATTTTTTACGTTTACTAGAAGGAGAAATAACAGACATAGCCTTCTTTATGGATTCAGAAACAAAATCTCTTATGTTATCAGGAACATTCTGCACCTTAGATGTTGAAGGAACTGCAACAGGCAATGGTACTTTACTAAAGGAAATATTATCTGCATTAACAAGTTTGTCATGACAATTAATACAAACAACATCCGGAGGAATAGCTACCAAAAGTTTACAGCAGATACACTTAGCTTTGGTAGATCCAGCACTAGACAGCGATTTTCCTGTAGTATCTTCTGACTCAGATGCAACGTGAGACATCTTGCAATATGTAAGAGAAAAAACAACATATAAAGCAAAATTGATCAAATTCCTTAAATGACAGTTTCAAGTGCATTATCCCAAATATGAAACTGACTGTCTGAAAAATAAGGAATGTTGAACATTCTGAGTCAAGGCAAATAAATGTTTGAATACATATATTTAGAACTTTATAAACAAAGTGCCTAACCATAGCTTAGAGTGTCACAGAAAATAAGATTTACTTACCCCAGGACACTCATCTACATGTTTGTAGAAAGCCAAACCAGTACTGAAACGAGAATCAGCAGAGGTAATGGTATATATAAGAGTATATCGTCGATCTGAAAAGGGAGGTAAGAGATGAATCTCTACGACCGATAACAGAGAACCTATGAAATAGACCCCGTAGAAGGAGATCACTGCATTCAAATAGGCAATACTCTCCTCACATCCCTCTGACATTCACTGCACGCTGAGAGGAAAACCGGGCTCCAACTTGCTGCGGAGCGCATATCAACGTAGAATCTAGCACAAACTTACTTCACCACCTCCATCGGAGGCAAAGTTTGTAAAACTGAATTGTGGGTGTGGTGAGGGGTGTATTTATAGGCATTTTGAGGTTTGGGAAACTTTGCCCCTCCTGGTAGGAATGTATATCCCATACGTCACTAGCTCATGGACTCTTGCTAATTACATGAAAGAAACTACTGCGCAATTAGAGCGCGAAAATAGGCCCCTCCCACCATGCACTCAAAGTGAAAGGGCCTTAAAAAACTACTCCTAGGAGAAATCTAGTCAGCCATGTGGAAAACTAGGCCCCAAATAAAGATTTATCACCCTCAGTAAAAAACGTTTTTTATATATCATGCAAACGTTTTACATACTAAGTAATAAGAGCAAGTAACATGAACATTACCCTTTACTGCAAGCATGATCCCAGTCGTTTGTTAAATCACTGTAATCAGGCTTACCTTAAATATATCAGGCACTGTCAGCATTTTCTAGACCTTATCATCTCTCTAGAAAAAAATATACTGAACATACCTCAGAGCAGTTAATTCTGCAGGCCATTCCCCCAGCTGAAGTTTTCACATACTCTTCAGTTATGTGTGAGAACGGCAGTGGACCTTAGTTACAACCTGCTAAGATCATCAACAACCTCAGGCAAAACTCTTCTTCTAATTTCTGCTTGCGGTAAAAACAGTACAACGCCGGTACCGTTTAAAAATAACAAACTTTTGATTGAAGATAAACTACACTAATTCACCACAACTCTCTTGATACTTCCTTTCTTGTCGAGAGCTGCAAGAGAATGACTGGAGGTGGCAGTTAGGGGAGGAGCTATATAGACAGCTCTGCTGTGGGTGATCCTCTTGCAGCTTCCTGTTGGGAAGGAGAATATCCCACAAGTAATGGATGAATCCGTGGACTGGATACACCTTACAAGAGAAATATATATTAACTACAGGTAGGTAAAAAATTAATTTTTACAGTCATTTCTTAACATTTGTTTTAATACCTAAATAATACATTGTCAGCCATCGATGGACAGAACTGAATTTAGCGTGTGCCACAAAGATCTCTTGGTAAATCAAAGCCTTTAGGGTTTATTCAATATAAACAACATGCATTACTTAGCCTCTTGTTAATATAAATAAGATTTTGACATATGATATATGTTGCACTAGATTAAATTCTACAAAAAATAAGTTTCTAGTCTGCATTATAAACTATGGTACATTTGGTTAATCTCATGTTTGCTGTTCAGTGCTTTACACAGAGTCCATATAACAAGGACAAACAAAAAAATCTATGGGGCTGATTTATCAAAGCGTCAGTCTTGGTGCATTCATTGCAGTCAATACGCTCGTCAGACATCAGTGCCGCAAATCCACATAAGATGCCCTTATTTATTAAAAAGTCTGTCAAAAACACGCGCAGTGAGTACGGAGCGATGAGCATCGGGCGGTTGATAAATAAGAGTCATCGATGTCGCAGATATTCAGTTTTTTTCCAACTGTATACCATATCATTACTGTCCATGAACAAGCACATTTCTCTAAAGCTAATCTTATTTTTCATCTGTTAATGTCCAAGAAATAGCTAGATTTATACCTAAACCAACAATAGCTCATTGTTTTATTTATTTGATATACAAAAAATGTGATATATGATATTTTCACATAAATTAATGTGCATTTGTATTTCTAGAAATCATGATATGACTCATGTTTTTTTTCTTCTTTTTTTTTAAATGATTATTAATGCTAGAATTTGTACATAGATATTTGCACATACATATACATATGTGTTATGTTAGAAATCTTTTCCAAACATATTTACATGTCCCTAAATTTTATTTTGTTGTAAACAATGTTGTCTTTCATATCTCTGTGTTTATTTATACCACTGTATGTATATGGTGTAAATATATTATTATTCTGAGCAAGAATAATATGCAAATATAACATGTAATTAGGGTATCATATGTATCTATTTGCAATTAATGGATATTTTAAGAGCTTTATTCTCTTGCAGTATCTAACATAACCGTTCTGGGTTTTCAGACTCCCACTGATTTCTATGGCATTCGCGGCCTCAAGGGTGGCCGTTTGAACGATACAGCGGAAAAGACGAGAGTGTACCTGTTGAATGTTTGATAAATTGGGAAGAGAGTCAAATAGAATCGAATGTGAATTTGAAACATTTAGAATGACGCAAGCATCGATCTGTGTCGGATTGAGATCGCGGGTGCATACATTACGTCACATTTCAACATTTGCTAATTATGGCGGATTCAATTTGCGTAGACTATGACGCGAGATTCAAGCGGATTCCATCGTATTAGCAGTTGAAGCTTTGATAAATCGGCCCCTATGTGTGTAATTCAAAATGGTGAAAGAAATAGAAAAAGATAATTTATGCTTACCAGATAAATTCCTCTCCTTCCTAGCAGGAAGAGTCCATGACTTCATTCCTTACTGTTGGAAAATACTACACCTGGCCACCAGGAGGAGGCAAAGACACCCCAGCCAAAGGCTTAAATATCCCTACCACTTCCCCCATCCCCTCAGTAATTCTGCTGAGGGAACCAGGAAAAGTAGTAAAAACATCAGGATATCAAGGTGCCAGAAGAAATAATATAAAAAAGTAGCCGCCCAACAAAAAGTAAATTACGGGTGGGGTCGTGGACTCTCCCTGCCAGGAAGGAAAGGAATTTATCTGGTAAGCATAAATTATGTTTTCCTTCCATAAGGTAGGAAGAGTCAACGACTTCATTCCTTACTGTTGGGAAAACTTTACCCAAGCTCCAGAGGACACTAAAGGAATAACGGAGGGAATAAAAAGGAGGCGGACGCTATTCTGAGGGCACCACAGCCTGCAAAACTTTTCTCCCGAAAGCTGCTTCAGCCAAAGAAAACACATCAAACTTGAAAATATAGAAAAAGTGTGTAAGGAGGACCAGATAGGCGCCTTACAAATCTGATCCATAGAGGCTTCATTCTTATAAGCCCAGGAGGAAGCCACTGCTCTAGTGGAATGAGTCGTTCTCCTCTCAGGAGGCTGTCGTCCCGCTGTGTCATAAGCTAAGCGGATGACGCTCCTCAACCAGAAAGATAGGGAAGTTGTAGTAGCCTTCTGCCCTTACGTTTCCCCGTATAGATGACAAAGAGGATGATTGTTTAAATTGCTTAGTAGCCTGAAGACAGAACTTCAAGGCACAAACCACATTTAGATTGTGAAGCAAGCGTTCCTTCGCTGAAGGAGGATTAGGACACAACGAAGGAACAAAAATTTCTTGATTAATGTTACGATCCAACACCACCTTAGGTAGGAACTTGAATTTAGTATGTACAACTGTCTTATCAGCATAGAAAACAAGCTAAGGGGGTCACATTGCAAAGCAGAAATCTCAGAAACTCTACGCACAGAGGCAATAGCCAACAAAAAAAAAAAAGATAATTTAAGATAACAATTTAATGTCAACAGTATGCATAGGCTCAAACGGAGCCTGCTGCAAAACACTAAGAACAAGATTGAGGCTCCAGGACGGAGCCCCAGATCTAAACACAGGGCTGATTCTAGTTAGAGCCTTAACACAGGACTGCACATCCGAAAGCTCAGCCAATCTCTTGTGCAGTAACACCGACAGGGCCGATATCTGTCCCTTCAGGGAATTATCAGATAGACCCTTCTCCAGTCCATCTTGGAGAAAAGATAAAATTCTGGCAACCTTAACCTTATGCCAGGAAAAGCCACACTCTTCACACCAGTACAAGTAAGTCTTCCACACTTTATGGTAGATACGAGTAAATGGCTTACAAACCTGAACCAGAGTGTTGATAACACTCTCAGAAACCCTCTCTTGGCTAAGACTAAGCATTCAATCTCCACTCAGTCTCAGAGAATCTAGATTTGATGAACGACGGGACCCTGTATCAGCAGATCTCTGCGACAAGGTAAAGCCCACTGAGGAGATGAGGACACCCCACCAGATCTGTAAACCACGTCCTTCGTGGCCACGATGGAGCAATCAGAATCAAAGATGCTCGCTCCTGCTTGATGCGAGCCACCACACGAGGGAGAAGTAGTAATGGAGGAAAAACAGGATTTATGCTTACCTGATAAATCTATTTCTTTCCGGATATGGTGAGTCTACGGCTTCATCATTTACTGTTGGGAATATCACTCCTGGCCAGCAGGAGGAAGCAAAGAGCACCACAGCAGAGCCATTTAATATCACTCCCCTACCCACAACCCCCAGTCATTCGACCGTAGCAAAATGGAGAATCAAAGGAGTAACACAAGGTGTAGAGGTGTCTGAAGTTTAGTCAAAAATAACTGACTTGAAATAAAAGGGCGGGGTCGTGGACTCACCTTATCCGGAAAGAAATAGATTTATCAGGTAAGCATAAATTCTGTTTTCTTTCCTAAGATATGGTGAGTCCATGGCTTCACTGTTTACTGTTGGGAAACAATACCCAAACTAGAGGACACAGATGAATCAGGAGGACAAGACAGGCGGACCTAAACAGATGGCACCACCTCTTGAGGAACCTTTCTCCCTAAAGAAGCCTCAGCCGAGGCAAAAGTATCAAATTTGGAAAATTTGGAAAAAGTATGTAGAGAAGACCAAGTTGCAGCCTTGCAAATTTGTTCTACAGAAGGTTCATTTTTGTAAGCCCAAGAAGAAGAGACAGCTCTCGTGGAATGAGCCGTAATTCTCTCAGGAGGCTGCTGTCCAGCAGTCTCATAAGCCAAACGAATTATACTTCGTAACCTTTACGTTTCCCAGAGAAAACAGACAAACAGGGCAGAAGACTGGCGAAAATCCTTAGTCGCCTGCAGATAAAATTTAAGAACCCGCACAACATCCAAGTTGTGCAACAAACGTTCCTTATGAGAGGAAGGATTAGGACATAGAGAAGGAACAACAATTTCCTGATTAATATTTTTAACCGAAACAACTTTAGCAAGGAATCCAAACTTAGTACGAAGAACCGCCTTATCGGCATGAAAGATAAGGCGATTCACACTGCAAAGCTGAGACTTCCGAGACTCTCCAAGCAGAAGAGATAGCAATAAGAAACAAAACCTTACAAGATAACTTAATATCAATGGCATGCAAAGGCTCAAAGGTTAAGGCTCCAAGGAGGAGCAACCGACTTAAACACAGGCCTGATTCTGACCAAGGCCTGACAAAAAGATTGCACATCTGACACGTCCGCCAGACACTTATGAAGCAAAAACGGATAATGCAGATATCTGACCCTTCAGAGTACTGACTGACAACCCCTTCTCCCGACCTTCCTGGAGAAAAGACAAAATCCTAGTAATCCTGACCCTACACAAAGAGTAGCCTTTGGATTCACACAAAATATAATTTATGCTTACCTGATAAATTCATTTCTCCTGTAGTGTAGTCAGTCCACGGGTTATCCATTACTTATGGGATTATATCTCCTCCCTAACAGGAAGTGCAAGAGGATCACCCAAGCAGAGCTGCTATATAGCTCCTCCCCTCTACGTCATATCCAGTCATTCGACCGAAACCATACGAGAAAGGAGAAACTATAGGGTGCAGTGGTGACTGGAGTTTAATTAAAATTTAGACCTGCCGTAAAAAACAGGGCGGGCCGTGGACTGACTACACTACAGGAGAAATGAATTTATCAGGTAAGCATAAATTATATTTTCTCCTGTTAAGTGTAGTCAGTCCACGGGTCATCCATTACTTATGGGATACCAATACCAAAGCTAAAAGTACATGGATGACGGGAGGGACAGGCAGGATCTTTACACGGAAGGAACCACTGCCTGTAGAACCTTTCTCCCAAAAACAGCCTCCGAAGAAGCAAAAGTGTCAAATTTGTAAAATTTTGAAAAAGTGTGAAGTGAAGACCAAGTTGCAGCCTTGCAAATCTGTTCAACAGAGGCCTCATTCTTAAAGGCCCAAGTGGAAGCCACAGCTCTAGTAGAATGAGCTGTAATCCTTTCAGGAGGCTGCTGTCCAGCAGTCTCATAGGCTAAACGTATTATGCTACGAAGCCAAAAAGAGAGAGAGGTAGCCGAAGCTTTTTGACCTCTCCTCTGTCCAGAATAAACGACAAACAGGGAAGAAGTTTGACGAAAATCTTTAGTTGCCTGCAAATAAAATTTCAGGGCACGGACGACGTCCAGATTGTGCAAAAGTCGTTCCTTCTTTGAAGAAGGGTTAGGGCACAATGATGGAACAACAATCTCTTGATTGATATTCTTGTTAGTGACTACCTTAGGTAAGAACCCAGGTTTAGTACGCAGAACTACCTTGTCTGAATGAAAAATCAGATAAGGAGAATCACAATGTAAGGCCGATAACTCAGAGACTCTTCGAGCCGAGGAAATAGCCATTAAAAACAGAACTTTCCAAGATAACAGCTTGATATCGATGGAATGAAGGGGTTCAAACGGAACACCTTGCAGAACGTTAAGAACTAAGTTTAAGCTCCACGGCAGAGCAACAGTTTTAAACACAGGCTTAATCCTAGTCAAAGCCTGACAAAAAGCCTGAACGTCTGGAACTTCTGCCAGACGTTTGTGTAAAAGGATAGACAGAGCTGAAATCTGTCCCTTTAACGAACTAGCAGATAAACCCTTTTCTAAACCTTCTTGTAGAAAAGACAATATCCTAGGAATCCTAACCTTACTCCATGAGTAACTCTTGGATTCGCACCAATATAAGTATTTACGCCATATTTTATGGTAAATTTTCCTGGTAACAGGTTTCCTAGCCTGTATTAAGGTATCAATCACTGACTCCGAGAATCCACGCTTTGATAGAATCAAGCGTTCAATCTCCATGCAGTCAGCCTCAGAGAAATTAGATTTGGATGTTTGAAAGGACCCTGAATCAGAAGGTCCTGTCTCAGAGGCAGAGACCATGGTGGACAGGACGACATGTCCACTAGATCTGCATACCAGGTCCTGCATGGCCACGCAGGCGCTATTAGAATCACCGATGCTCTCTCCTGTTTGATCCTGGCAATCAATCGAGGAAGCATCGGGAAAGGTGGAACACATAAGCCATGTTGAAGACCCAAGGTGCTGTCAGAGCATCTATCAGTACCGCTCCCGGGTCCCTGGACCTGGATCCGTAACAAGGAAGCTTGGCGTTCTGGCGAGACGCCATGAGATCCAGATCTGGTTTGCCCCAAAGATGAAGCAGTTGGGCAAACACCTCCGGATGAAGTTCCCACTCCCCCGGATGAAAGGTCTGGCGACTTAGAAAATCCGCCTCCCAGTTCTCCACGCCTGGGATGTGGATCGCTGACAGGTGGCAAGAGTGAGACTCTGCCCAGCGAATTATCTTTGAGACTTCCATCATCGCTAGGGAACTCCTTGTTCCTCCTTGATGGTTGATGTAAGCCACAGTCGTGATGTTGTCCGACTGAAACCTGATGAACCTCAGAGTTGCTAACTGAGGTCAAGCCAGAAGAGCATTGAAAATTGCTCTTAATTCCAGAATGTTTATAGGAAGGAGTCTCTCCTCCTGAGTCCATGATCCCTGAGCCTTCAGGGAATTCCAGACTGCGCCCCAACCTAGAAGGCTGGCGTCCGTTGTTACAATCGTCCAATCTGGCCTGCGGAAGGGCATTCCCTTGGACAGATGTGGCCGAGAAAGGCACCATAGAAGAGAATCTCTGGTCTCTTGATCCAGATTTAGCAGAGGGGACAAATCTGAGTAATCCCCATTCCACTGACTTAGCATGCACAATTGCAGCGGTCTGAGATGCAGGCGCGCAAATGGTACTATGTCCATTGCCGCTACCATTAAGCCGATTACCTCCATGCACTGAGCCACTGACGGATGTTGAATGGATTGAAGGACACGGCAAGCATTTAGAAGTTTTGATAAACTGTCCTCCGTCAGGTAAATTTTCATTTCTACAGAATCTATAAGAGTCCCTAGAAAGGGAACTCTTGTGAGTGGCAATAGAGAACTCTTTTCTACGTTCACCTTCCACCCATGCGACCTTAGAAATGCCAGAACTAACTCTGTATGAGACTTGGCAGTTTGGAAACTTGACGCTTGTATCAGAATGTCGTCCAGGTACGGAGCTACCGCTATGCCTCGCGGTCTTAGTACCGCCAGAAGAGAGCCCAGAACCTTTGTAAAGATTCTTGGAGCCGTAGCTAACCCGAAGGGAAGAGCTACAAACTGGTAATGCCTGTTTAGGAAGGCAAATCTTAGATACCGGTAATGATCCTTGTGAATCGGTATGTGAAGGTAGGCATCCTTTAAATCCACTGTGGTCATGTACTGACCCTCTTGGATCATGGGTAAGATGGTTCGAATAGTTTCCATTTTGAACGATGGAACTCTTAGGAATTTGTTTAGGATCTTTAAGTCCAAGATTGGTCTGAAGGTTCCCTCTTTTTTGGGAACCACAAACAGATTTGAATAGAATCCTTGCCCGTGTTCCGACCGCGGAACTGGGTGGTTTACTCCCATTAGTAAGAGGTCTAGAAACGCCTCTTTCTTTATCTGGTTTGCTGATAACCTTGAAAGATGAAATCTCCCTTGTGGAGGAGAAGCTTTGAAGTCCAGAAGATATCCCTGAGATATGATCTCCAACGCCCAGGGATCCTGGACATCTCTTGCCCAAGCCTGGGCGAAGAGAGAAAGTCTGCCCCCCACTAGATCCGTTTCCGGATCGGGGGCCCTCACTTCATGCTGTCTTAGGGGCAGCAGCAGGTTTTCTGGCCTGCTTGCCCTTGTTCCAGGACTGGTTAGGTTTCCAGCCCTGTCTGTAGCAAGCAACAGTTCCTTCCTGTCTTGGAGCGGAGGAAGTTGATGCTGCTCCTGCCTTGAAGTTACGAAAGGCACGAAAATTAGACTGTTTAGCCTTTGGTTTGGCCCTGTCTTGAAGCAGGGCATGGCCCTTACCTCCAGTAATGTCAGCGATAATTTCTTTCAAGCCGGGCCCGAATAATATCTGCCCTTTGAAAGGAATATTAAGCAATTTAGATTTAGAAGTCACATCAGCTGACCAGGATTTAAGCCACAGCGCTCTACGCGCTTGAATGGCGAATCCGGAGTTCTTAGCCGTAAGTTTGGTTAAGTGTACTACGGCATCAGAAATAAATGAATTAGCTAGCTTAAGGGCTTTAAGCTTGTTCATAATCTCATCCAATGGAGCTGTGCTAAGGGTCTCTTCCAGAGACTCAAACCAGAATGCCGCCGCAGCAGTGACAGGCGCGATGCATGCAAGGGGTTGTAATATAAAACCTTGCTGAACAAACATTTTCTTAAGGTAACCCTCTAACTTTTTATCCATTGGATCTGAAAAAGCACAGGTATCCTCCACCGGGATAGTGGTGCACTTAGCCAGAGTAGAAACTGCTCCTTCCACCTTAGGGACCGTCTGCCATAGGTCCCGTGTGGTGGCGTCTATTGGAAACATTTTTCTAAATATAGGAGGGGGTGAAAAGGGCACACCGGGTCTATCCCACTCCTTGTTAACAATTTCTGTAAGCCTTTTAGGTATAGGAAAAACGTCAGTACACGCCGGTACCGCAAAATATTTATCCAGCCTACATACTTTCTCTGGAATTGCAACCGTGTTACAATCATTCAGAGCCGCTAATACCTCCCCTAGTAATACACGGAGGTTCTCAAGCTTAAATTTAAAATTTGAAATCTCTGAATCCAGTTTACTTGGATCAGATCCGTCACCCACAGAATGAAGCTCTCCTTCCTCATGTTCTGCAAATTGTGACGCAGTATCAGACATGGCTCTATTATTATCAGCGCACTCTGTTCTTACCCCAGAGTGATCGCGTTTACCTCTTAATTCTGGCAATTTAGATAGTACTTCAGTCATAACATTAGCCATGTCTTGCAAAGTGATTTGTATGGGCCGCCCTGATGTACTTGGCGCCACAATATCACGCACCTCCTGAGCGGGAGGCGAAGGTACTGACACGTGAGGAGAGTTAGTCGGCATAACTTCCCCCTCGTTGTCTGGTGATATTTTTTTAACATATAAAGTTTGACTTTTATTCAAAGTAACATCTATACATTGAGTGCACAAATTTCTATTGGGCTCCACATTGGCCTTTAAACATAATGAACAAACAGATTCATTTGTGTCAGACATGTTTAAACAGACTAGCAATAACACTAGCAAGCTTGGAAAAAAACTTTTAAATAAATTTACAAGATATATAAAAAACGCTACTGCGCTTTTAAGAAAAAATAAAAATGTGACACAGTTGAATTAACAATGAACCAAGTATGTTAAAACAACCAAATTTTAACAGAAAATGTATAAAGTTAGCAGAGGATTGCACCCACCAGCAAAAGGATGATTAACTCCTTAATACCCAAAACGGATAACAGTTGAAATAATAAACGTTTTTATCACAGTCAAACACACTGTCACAGGTCTGCTGTGACTGATTACCTCCCTCAAAACTAGTTTTGGAGACCCCTGGGCTCTGTAGAGACGTCCTGGATCATGGAGGAAGAAATAGGAAGACTGTGACTAAATTTTTACTGCGCAATAAAGCGCTAAAATAGGCCCCTCCCACTCATATTACAACAGTGGGGAAGCTCAGTAAACTGTTTTTATTCAGAAAAAAACGACAGCCATGTGGTAAAAATCATGCCCATAAAGTTTTATCACCAAGTACCTCAGATTAACGATAAACGATTAACATGCCAGTAAACGTTTTAAAAATTGAAAATTATGAAGTGTTATTAATAAGCCTGCTGCTAGTCGCTTTCACTGCAGTGCAGGCTCAAATATTACTTTAATATTGACAGTATTTTCTTAGTGAAATTCCATTCCCCAGAAATACCTCAGAGTATACATACATACATATCAGCCTGATACCAGTCGCTACTACTGCATTTAAGGCTGCACTTACATTACATCGGTATTAGCAGTATTTTCTCAGTCAATTCCATTCCTTAGAAAATAATTTACTGCACATACCTCCTTGCAGGTGGGCCCTGCATGCTATCCCCTGTTCTGAAGTTACCTCACTCCTCAGAATGGCCGAGAACAGCAAGTGGATCTTAGTTACGACCGCTAAGATCATAGACAAACTCAGGTAGATTCTTCTTCTAATGCTGCCTGAGAACAAACAACACACTCCGGTGCCGTTTAAAATAACAAACTTTTGATTGAAGAAATAAAAACTAAGTTTAACACACCACAGTCCTCTCACACGTCCTATCTTTAGTTAGGTGCAAGAGAATGACTGGATATGACGTAGAGGGGAGGAGCTATATAGCAGCTCTGCTTGGGTGATCCTCTTGCACTTTCTGTTAGGGAGGAGATATAATCCCATAAGTAATGGATGACCCGTGGACTGACTACACTTAACAGGAGAAATAAAGATATTTACGCCATATCTTATGGTAAATCTTTCAAGTAACAAGTTTGCGAGCCTGAATCATGGTCTCAATGACCGACTCAGAAAAACCACGCTTGGACAGAACTAAGCGTTCAATCTCCAAGCAGTCAGCCTCAGAGAAACGAGATTTGGATGAAGGAAAGGACCCTGAATCAGAAGGTCCTCCCTTAGAGGCAGTTTCCACGGTGGGAGAGATGACATCTTCACTAGGTCTGCATACCAGACCCTGCAAGGCCACGCAGTTGCTATTAGAATCACAGATGCTCTCTCCTGTTGATATGAGCAATAACTTGTGGAAGCAGAGTAAACAGGTACACTAGCCTGAAAACCCAAGGGACTGCTAGAGCATCTATCAGAGCAGCCTGAGGATCTCTTGACCTTGAACTGTACCTTGGAAGCTTGGCATTCCGCTGAGACGCCATCAGAACCAACTCCGGCACCCCCCCCCCCCATATTTTAGGGTTATGCTGGAGAACACCTCCGGATGGAGTTCCCCCTCCCCGGGATGAAAGGTCTGTCTGCTCAGGAAATCCTCCTCCCAGTTGTCCACTCCTGGAATGTGGATGGCAGATAGACAGCAATTGTAAACTACCGCCCACTGAATAATCAGAGTCACCTCCTTCATGGCTAAGGAACTCAGAGTTCCTCCCTGGTGGTTGATGTAAGTCACTGAGGTTATGTTGTCTGACTGGAACCTGATAAAGTGGGCTAAGGACAACTGAGGCCAAGCCTTCAGAGCATTGAAAAATCGCTCCACTCCAAGATGTTGATGGAGAAGCAGACTCCTCTTGAGTGGAAAGTGCTAGCCCCTAAAACGAGTTCCAGACTGCTCCCCAGCCCAGCAGGCTGGTGTCCGTGGTCACAACCCGCCACAGAAAAAAAAACTCAAGCTGAACCAGATCTATCCTCAGAGAGATCCAAATGAACACCGCTCTATGACTGAGCATGCCAAACTACAAGACTCTCAAAATAACTTGAGGATAGGGAAGAAGTTCCTTGGACCCACATGTCAAATACCTTTCTACATATTGCCACAGAAGGAGAGGACAAATCCGCTACAGATGAATTCAAACTCCCAACCCTCTGGACACAAGATGGCCGAAGAACTACTGGCCACTAAAGCTTGAGAAAACAAAGACTGTAGAGAGATGTAAAAAAGGAAGAAATCATAGATTTTCAGACCTCTGTTAGGAATACTCGCAAAGAGACAACCTGAAAAAGTCCTAAAAAAAAATCAACATTGTAGCTAGAACAAGGTAACCCTGAACAAGCTTCACGTCCCGTCCATGGGAACATAGGACATCTTTTATAAAAGAGTTTGCTCAAGAAGGGAAGAGCCCTTAACCATATAATGTTTAAGAGGGAAGCCCTGCAATTCTCTAGGACCAAGAGAGTCCATCTAGAAGTATATATCTTCATAAAAGATCCCAGATAAAAGGAACAAGAGATACACATCCTTCAGGTCTATGTTCGTCATGAACAGACCCTTTAGAATCAAGGAGAATGGAAACAACTTCAAAGGACTTTACTCTAGGATACTTGAGAAAGTACTAAGACCCCGTTCCCTGAATCAATCACTCCCAGAGAGAAAAGGTTCTGAACCCAGTTTCAGAATGCCTCTCACATACCTGAACTACAGATAAGCTAGAAAGGAGAAAACTGCCCCCGGGAGGAATCCTAGATTGCTACCCCCTCGACTAAGACCGGTTGAGATTTCCAAAAAAAACGGACAAAACAAGCAGAAAGAAGAAAAGAAAGACTGTCCTCTAGTAAGTTCCACTTGACGAGTGATAGAAAAAAACCTTAATCCACCTGGAAGTCAGAGAACAGGTCTCCTTCTACCTTCCAGACCGAAGTTCTACCCCTGAAGGGAAGCTGTAGAATCTTGGACTTGGAAGAATATTAAGGACTAATCCAATGGTGGCCACAGATTGTCCCAAGCCTTTGTCAAATTGGAAATTGAACCTGCATCTGCAGTTTAAAATAAGCATGTATGGAGTACAATTGGAAATGTACATAAAAACCCAGCAATTGTACCTGGGTTCGAACTCTAAACCAAGAGTTTCCAAAGCAAGTCACCAAAAGGACACAAAACCCAGCCTTAGTTGTAAAGTACAGGCTGCTCAGCTGACCAAAGAGTCAGCCACAATGTTTCACGGCTAGCACAACAAGTCTAAATAGACAAGGCATTGCTCTACAAAAGCAAGGAAATCTCCAGCTTCCTTATCCATGGATCCGCAGAGGAGAAACTACCCCCTAAAGGAATCAAAGTTCTCTGGTCTTAGTAAATTTTTTTTACTTAAGACACCATGCATTTAATGGAATCCGCGACAGGAAAATCCTTTAAAGGACGGAAGCAAGGAGAAAAGTATCCTAGCTTCTCTTATTCATGTGGAAAAAAAAATTCATAGCACATCTAGAACACTTCCTCAAGGGAAAACAGAGATGAAAAGTTTACTAAACTTCCGAGGTTGACAACAACAAGGTTATCAATGTCAACCAAGGAGCCAAAACCTCCCTTAAAGGGACAGTATACACCAATTTTCATATAACTGCATTAATAGACACTACTATAAAGAATACGATACTGATATAAAGAATAAGATACTGATATAAAAATCCAGTATAAAACGGTTTAAAAACTTACTTAGTCCTGGTACGGTAGGCTTTCGGCGATTAAAATGAATATCCTCCCAAGGATTTCATACCTCTTTAGGGCACTGCCAATTGCGGTATCCAGATCAGATTTACATAAACTGCAATCTTCCCTTAACAGTTACCTTAGAGGAGATAGAAGAGCGAGAATAGCCTCACACATATTATCCCGACATAGACAATTGGGTGGTGTGGGCTTGCCGAATTTGACAGACTATTACTACGCAACTAGACTAGCACAAGCCTCTTTGCTGGGCAAGAACACTCCAGACATCTTATGGAGCAGACTGGAGGCGGACTGGGGGGCTATGAAACAAATGCCAACATATTGTGGGACTCAGAACATACATATGACACCTATAATTACAAAACACTTGCCACAGTTGACACAATCAAGGTGTGGAAATATCTTACCGGATCCCTGAAACTCATTCAAACACAATCCAGAATCAAACCAGTTAAATTTCTTTTGCACCCAGAATCACAGACAATTGGGGAAATGGCTTAACAAGGGACTTTACAGAGTGGCTGACTTTCTGGACGGAGACCATATTCAGACATATACCCGAATGCAAGAAAGAATACACCCATTAAATTACAATGGTTCCTATACCTTCAGATTTCCTCTGCCATACACAAATATTGTTCTCCCTGGCCTCCACAAACACTCACAACACTAGAACGTATCTGCACTACAACCAGACAGAAGAAGCTAATCTCGACACTTTATATGACCTTGCAGGATGCTAAAATTACTAACCAATCGACACTAATAGAAAAGTGGGAAAGGGACACTGGACTCGACCCCCCAAGAGATAAATGGGAACGTATTTTCCATAATTCCAGTAGAGGACTGATTAATGCTGATCTCAAAGAGAATTGCATGAAGACGGCCTTTAGGTGGTACCTCACCCCGGAGAAAACATGCCACTTCTTGCGAGACGGTACAAACCACTGCTGTAGAGATTATAAGGAAAAGGGGACCTATATAAACATGTGGTGGGAGCGCCCCGAGATAAGGGCTATCTGGGTACCGCTTCAGAGACTCCTAGGTAGAATTCTACAATTACTCTGACAGTTGTACAGGCTCTTTTGAACCACAGGCTTACACCGTACAACAAAGCAATTAACACATTTATTCAAATTCTCTGTACAGCGACTAGAGAATGTATCCCTAACTTGGTGAGAGGTGCTAAATAAAATAGAATACACATATACCATGTCAGAATTAGCTGCTTCAGTACAGGGGACCAGATAACAGTTTATTAAAATATGGTTTTATTGGATTATGTGATGCAAGTGGGAAATAAGACACTCCTCCCCTCTCCCTTCTTTTGCATATGAAAAGACCCTTTACACAAACAGGAGCAAGCTCGAGTAGGTATCTGACGGTATTCTCCTAAAACTTTGGGGCTTGAAAATCAGAGCAATGTTATTTAAAAAAATAAGCAAAACTATACATTAAAAAAAAAAAAACTAAAAACTAAATGGACTATATAAATAGATCATCTACAAAACAATTATGCAAAGAAAAAATTTATATAATGCCTCTTTAACAATACATGAGGTGTTCAAGCATACATCTGAAGGAGATGACTTATACTGTCCAAGTCTGAGATTTCACCCTCAGAAGCTACCTGCGGACCGCCTCACCAAACTTGGGAGAGAAAACAACCTGTGTAGCAGAATGTGGGGCAGAAACCTTACTATCTGAAATTTTAAATGTCCTCTTGCATTTTTCCTGTAGGAAAGAAAAATAAACAAGGCCTCATACCGCAGAGGATATCTGAGATGCAAAGTCTGTAAGCAAACACCCTCCTCCATGAGATTGAGAGGAACAGCAGGGCATTGCATGTGACACCATAGAGGCTTGGGGCATAGAAGGAGAAAGCTATGGCTATGCCTGAACAGCACCATCCTGAGAGACACAAGGCTTAGAATGCAACAAGCTATACAAACATTCAAAAAGCTTTGTAAATCATATAAAAATGGTAAGAGACATACAATTTCATAATACACAGGAACAATCTTGTTCCAAGTATGATAGCACTGTCCATATCATGTATTAAGGACTATAATGCGTCTATGAAAAAAACTTCACGGTCGCTTTAAGCAATTTACGGGACAGAGAGAAAAAAAAACTAACACTATGCGCTGTCACTTTAAGATTTGATATACCTAATTTATACATAATATACAGACAGCCTCTGTTCAAAAGCTGACATTTTAAATATGGCAGGAGAAAAAAGCTGAAGCACTCCAAAAGTACCTCTACTATAACAGGCTATTAGTCTATAATAATAAATTATCTGTTTGTTAGCATTGCACTTTAACGTAAAAAACTGAAATGATTGTGTAGCAGCAACACCCGAACCGGAACATCGTTCCGATAAGAATCACAGAATCAAAGTGAAGAAAGACTTATTTCCAAATAAGACCTCTGTTCCGTTCTCATCCTGAGAAAGAGCCGAGGTCACAAGGGCGGTACAGTAGAATCAACAATGGCGCCGCTCTCACTCCAGGAGGTGGAGCCAAAAAAAAACACTAAGCAAAGTACAGTGTGCAAAAAGAGCAATGCCGTGCTTACCTCCTGAATTTCTAATGTTAAGAGACTGTAATGACGCTGACTCTGAATCCTGATACTCTAACAAACAAAATAAATTCAACCTGCCTGTATTCTCCTGAGATCCAAAACACTGATGTTTAGCATTTCAATAATAAAGGAAGAATACAATGTGAAAAATGAACCCCTGTCAAACTGACAAACCCCAGTCGTATATGACATAGATAAGTAACAAACACCATCCAATATTTCCACCTGCTCATTTGCCACCAATAAAGAAATAGCCTCACATAAACGTTAACCCCTTCATTCTAACTAAAGGGGCAACAGTCTCTCTCATAAGTCACATTTTTAAGTGCCTGCAAACTGCCAAAAAAGGATATCCTAATTAGGATATATAAGTGTCCCCATAAGTAGTTTACAGGAATCCTTAAGTGCAAATCTCCCACCTGGAAGACAAACAGCACTTACCTGTATCTAGCTGTCCGGCAGAAGGACAGCTTACCAGGTGTGAGAGGAAGCGACTCCTCACAGAGGCCTGTAGAAAAAGGAAACCTGCTCTGGTTTTCTGTACAAGGGCAGCAACATGTTAGGAACTTGTAAGGTGGGCCTTGCTGCGTTTTCCTAACTGCTTTAAAGCCACCACTGCTCTACTAAAGAGACTAATGTGGAGTACAGCTAGACCCAATCTTGAAGGGAAGATCAGAGTAAACCTACTCTGTCTTAAAATAATAAAATCTTGCTTGTAGTGAAAGAATCCAATTTTCTTTAGACACCTAAACTTTACTTCCTCCAAGCAACAAGGCAAAGAGAATGACTGGGGGTTGTGAGTAGGGGAGGGATATTTAACAGCTCTGCTGTGGTGCTCTTTGCCTCCTCCTGCTGGCCAGGAGTGATATTCCCAACAGTAAATGATGAAGCTATGGACTCACCATATCTTAGAAAAGAAAGATATAGGAGTCTGAACCTCCATGGTACTGATAGGGCATCTATCAGTTCTGCCTGAGGATCCCTTGGCCTCGACCCAAACCTGGGTAGCTTGTTATTGAGGCGGGATGCCATCCATCTCCGGCGTCCCCCACTCGCTGCATATATCTTTAAACACCTCGGGTGGAGAGACAACTTCCCTGGGTGAAAGGATTACCTGCTGAGGAATTCCGCTTCCCAGTTGTCCACACCCGGAATGTGGATCGCTGACAGCGTACATATGTGAGTCTCCGCCCACTCTAGTATCTGAGATACTTCTCTCATCGCCAAGGGACTTCTCCCTGATGGTTGATATAGGCAACCTAGGTTATATTGTCTGATTGGAATCTGATAAACTGGGACTAACTCAAAAGGTGCCAACAAGGCATTGAAGATTGCCCGGAGTTACAATATATTGATCAGAAGGGAGGACTCCTCCTGAGTCCACAGCCCTTGTGCACCCCAAACGGCTCCACAGTCAGAAAGGCTTGCGTCTGTAGTCACAATCTACCAGGACGGTCTCAAGAAGCATGTGCCTTGGGACAGATGATCTGGACAGAGTCACCAAGAGAGCGATTCTCTCGACAGATTATCCAGCACTATCTGTTGAGACAGACCTGAATGGTCGCCGTTGTATTGTCTCGGCATGCATAGTTGTAAGGGTCTGAGATGGAATCTGGCAAAGGGAATGATGTCCTTACAGGACACCATGAGTCCGATCACCATCATACACTGGGTCACTGAGGGTCTCAAGGAGGCCTGGAGGGCAAGACAAGCAGTAGATCTGTGAGAAAACAAAATTTATGCTTACCTGATAAATTTATTTCTCTTGTGGTGTATCCAGTCCACGGGTTCATGCATTACATGTGGGATATTCTCCTTCCCAACAGGAAGCTGCAAGAGGACACCCACAGCAGAGCTGTCTATATAGCTCCTCCCCTAACTGCCACCCCCAGTCATTCGACCGAAGACAAGCAAGAAAAAAAGGATAAACTATAGGGTGCAGTGGTGACTGTAGTTTAAAAATAAAAAACACCTGCCTTAAAATGAGAGGGCGGGCCGTGGACTGGATACACCACAAGAGAAATAAATGTATCAGGTAAGCATACATTTTGTTTTCTCTTGTAAAGGTGTATCCAGTCCACGGGTTCATCCATTACTTGTGGGATACCAATACCAAAGCTTTAGGACACGGATGAAGGGAGGGACAAGGCAGGAAACTTAAACGGAAGGCACCACTGCCTGTAAGACCTTTCTCCCAAACAAAGCCTCCGAAGAAGCAAAAGTATCAAATTTTGAAAAGGTATGAAGCGAAGACCAAGTCGCCGCCTTACAAATCTGTTCAACAGAGGCCCCATGTTTAAAAGCCCATGAGGAAGCTACTGCTCTAGTAGAATGAGCTGTAATTCTTTCAGGAGGCTGCTGGCCAGCAGTCTCATAAGCTAAGCGTATTATACTTTTTAACCAAAAAGAAAGAGAAGTTGCAGAAGCCTTTTGGCCTCTTCTCTGTCCAGAGTAGACAACAAACAAAGCAGATGTTTGTTGAAAATCCTTTGTAGCTTGTAAATAAAACTTTAAAGCACGAACCACATCAAGATTGTGTAATAGACGTTACTTCTTTGAAGAAGGATCAGGACATAGTGAAGGAACAACAATCTCCTGATTAATATTCTTATTAGATACCACCTTAGGAAGAAACCCAGGTTTGGTACGTAACACTACCTTATCTGCATGGAAAATCAGAAAAGGGGAATTACTTTGTAAAGCAGATAACTCAGAAACTCTTCGAGCCGAGGAGATAGCTACTAAAAACAGAAATTTCCAAGATAAAAGCTTAATATCTATGGAATGCAAAGGTTCAAACGGAACCCCTTGAAGAACTTTAAGAACTAAATTTAAACTCCATGGTGGAGCAACAGGTTTAAACACAGGCTTAATTCTAACTAAAGCCTGACAAAACGCCTGAACGTCTGGAACCTCAGCCAGACATTTGTGCAAAAGAATAGACAGAGCAGAAATTTGTCACTTTAAGGAACTAGCTGACAATCCCTTCTCCAATCCTTCTTGGAGAAAATATAATATCCTAGGAATCCTGACCTTACTCCATGAGTAACCCTTGGATTCACACCAGTGAAGATATTTACACCATATCTTATGATAGATCTTCCTGGTGACAGGCTTTTGAGCCTGAATTAAGGTATCAATGACCGATTCGGAAAAACCACACTTTGATAGAATCAAGCGTTCAATCTCCAAGCAGTCAGACGTAGAAAAATTAGATTTGGATGTTTTGAAGGGAGCTTGAAGTAGAAGGTCCTGCCTTAGCGGCAGAGTCCATGGTGGAAAAGATGACATGTCCACCAGATCTGCATACCAAGTGCTGCGTGGCCACGCAGGGGCTATCAAGATCACCGAAGCTCTCTCCTGCTTGATCTTGGCAATCAGACGAGGGAGCAGAGGAAACGGTGGAAACACATAAGCCAGGCTGAAGGACCAGGGTGCTGCTAGAGCATCTATCAGCGCTGCCTTGGGATCCCTGGACCTGGACCCGTAACCAGGAAGCTTGGCGTTCTGACGAGATGCCATGAGATCCAGTTCTGGTTTGCCCCATAGTTGAATCAACTGGGCAAATACCTCCGGATGGAGCTCCCACTCCCCCGGATGAAAAATCCGCCTCCCAGTTCTCTACTCCTGGGATATGGATAGCTGAGAGATGGGATATGGATAGCTGAGAGATGGCAAGAGTGAACCTCTGCCCATAGAATTATCTTTGAAACCTCCAATATTGCCAGGGGGCTCCTTGTTCCCCCCTGATGGTTGATATAGGCTACAGTCGTGATGTTGTCCGACTGAAATCTGATTAACCTGACCGCAGCTAGCTTAGTTCCAGAATGTTTATCGGAAGGAGGGCCTCCTCCTGAGTCCACGAACCCTGAGCCTTCAGGGAGTTCCAGACTGCACCCCAGTCAAGAAGGCTGGCATCTGTCATTACTATAGTCCATTCTGGCCTGCGGAAACTCATTCCCTTGGACAGATGGACCCAAGATAGCCACCAGAGAAGAGAATCCCTGGTCTCTTGATCCAGATTTAGTAGAGGGGACAAATCTGTGTAATCTCCATTCCACTGATTGAGCATGCAAAGTTGCAGTGGTCTGAGATGTAGGTGGGCAAACGGAACTATGTCCATTGCCGCTACCATTAATCCGATCCCATCCGTCAGTGGCTCAGTGTATGGAGGTAAAGTGGAATAAAGAGCACGGCAGATAGTTAGAAGTTTTGACAACCTGACCTCTGTCAAATAAATCTTCATTTCTACTGAGTCTATCAGAGTTCCTAGGAAGGAAACTCTTGTGAGAGGGGAGAGAGAACTCTTTCCTTCGTTCACCTTCCACCCGTGAGACCTCAGGAATGCCAGAACAATGTCCGTATGGGACCTGGCGATTTGAAAAGTCGACGCCTGTATCAGGATGTCGTCTAGGTAAGGGGCCACTGCTATACCCCGCGGCCTTAGAACCACCAGAACCTTCGTAAAGATTCTTGGTGCCGTGGCTAACCCGAAGGGAAGAGCCAGAAACTGGTAATGCCTGTCTAGGAAGGCGAACCTGAGAAACTGACTATGATCCCTGTGTATCGGAATGTGTAGATAAGCATCCTTTAAATCCACGGTAGTCATATATTGGCCCTCCTGGATCATAGGTAGGATGGTTCGAATAGTCTCCATCTTGAAGGATGGGACCCTGAGAAATTTGTTTAGGATCTTGAGATCCAAGATTGGTCTGAAAGTTCCCTCTTTCTTGGGAACTATAAACAGATTTGAATAGAAGCCCTGCCCCTGTTCCTCCTTTGGAACTGGGTGGATCACTCCCATAACTAGTAGGTCTTGAACGCAATGTAAGAATGCCTCTCTCTTTATCTGGTTTGCAGATAATTGTGAGATGAAATCTCCCCTTTGGAGATGAAGCTTTGAAATCCAGAAGATATCCCTGGGAAACAATCTCCAGAGCCCAGGGATCCTGGACATCTCTTGCCCAAGCCTGGGCAAAGAGAGAAAGTCTGCCCCCCACTAGATCCGGTCCCGGATCGGGGGCTAATCCTTCATGCTGTCTTAGAGGCAGCAGCAGGCTTTTTGGCCTGTTTCCCCTTGTTCCAAGCCTGGTTAGGTCTCCAGACTGGCTTGGACTGGGCAAAATATCCCTCTTGTTTTGTAGAAGAGGAAGATGAAGCTGCGCCACTCTTGAAGTTTCGAAAGGAACGAAAATTAGTCTGTTTGGTCCTTAACTTGTTGGACCTATCCTGGGGAAGGGCATGGCCTTTTCCTCCAGTAATATCAAAAATGATCTCCTTCAGTCCAGGCCCAAATAGGGTCTTCCCTTTGAAGGGGATATTGAGAAGTTTAGACTTTGAAGTGACATCAGCTGACCAGGATTTAAGCCATAGCGGCCTACGCGCCTGAATGGCAAAACCTGAATTTTTAGCCGTTAGCTTGGTTAAATGAAAAAGGGCGTCAGAAATAAATGAATTGGCTAACTTAAGAGCTTTAAGCCTGTCAAATATCATCCAACGGGGTTTCTACCTGTAGAGCCTCCTCCAGAGACTCGAACCAGAAAGCCGCTGTAGCAGTGACTGGGGCAATGCATGCAAGAGGCTGGAGAATAAAACCTTGTTGTATAAAGATTTTCTTAAGGAAACCCTCTAATTTTCTATCCATAGGATCTAGGAAAGCACAACTGTCCTCGACAGGAATAGTTGTACGCTTAGCTAGGGTAGAGACTGCTCCCTCCACCTTAGGGACCGTCTGCTACGAGTCCCGTGTAGCGGCATCTATAGGAAACATCTTTTTAAAAGCAGGAGGGGGAGAGAACGGTACACCTGGTCTATCCAATTCCTTAGTAATAATTTCTGAAAACCTCTTAGGGATTGGAAAAACGTCAGTGTAAACAGGCACTGCAAAGTATTTGTCCATTTTACACAATTTCTCTGGGACTACAATGGTGTCACAGACATCCAGAGTCGCTAAAACCTCCCTGAGCAAGACGCGGAGGTGTTCAAGCTTAAATTTAAATGATGTCATTTCAGAGTCAGACTGAAGTAACACCTTCCCTGAACCAGAAGTCACCCACAGAGACAAGCTCTACTGCTTCAACTTCTGCACATTGTGAGGGTATATCAGACATAGCTACTAAAGCGTCAGAAAGCTCTGTATTTGTTCTAGCCCCAGAGCTGTCTCTCTTTCCTTGTAACCCTGGCAGTTTGGACAATACCTCTGTGAGGGTATGATTCATAACTGTCGCCATGTCTTAAGGTAAACGCATTGGACTCGCTAGATGTACTTGGCGACCCTTGAGGGGGAGTTATAGGTTCTGACACATGGGAAGAGCTAGATGGCATAACCTCCCTTTTGTCAGTCTCAGAAACCTCAGGTGATAAATCTTTAAAAGCCATAATATGATCTTTATAACTTATAGAAAGGTCAGTGCATTTGGTACACATTCTAAGAGGGGGTTCCACAATGGCTTCTAAACATAATGAATAAGGAGTTTCCTCTATGTCAGACATGTTTAACAGACTAGTAATGAGACCAGCAAGCTTGGAAAACACTTTAATAAATGTGAAAAAAGCAAAAATATTAAAACGGTACTGTGCCTTTAAGAGAAAAAAACTACCACATAAACTGCAAAACAGTGATAAAAAGTAGTAAACTCTACGAAATTTTTACAGTGTGTATAAGGGAGTAAAGCAGCATTGCACCCACTTGCAAATGGATGATTAACCCCTCAGGCCCAAAAACGAATTAGAAAAACATTAAAACTGCTAACAAACAGTCAAACACACTGCCACAGCTGTGCTGTGGCTCCTACCTGCCCTTAAAAACGATTTTTGCAGGAACAAAACCCTCTATAGAGGTCCTATAAGCCAGAGGACTCCTTCAGGGAAGCTGGATGTCTCAGACTGAAAATCAACTTCACATTTAGAGCTTGAAAATAGGCCCCTCCCTACCATGCACTCAAAGTCAGAGGGCCTTAAAAAAGTACTCCTAGGAGTAATCTAACAAGCCATGTGGAAAACTAGGCCCCAAAAAAAGATTTATCACCCTCAGAGAAAAAACGTTTTTATTTTTATAAATCATGCAAACGTTTTTACACTAAGTAAAATAAGTATTAACATGAATATTACCCTTATTTGCAAGCATGATCCCAGTTGTTGTTAAATCACTGTATCAGGCTTACCTTAAATATACCAGGCACTGTCAGCATTTTCTAGACCTTATCTCTCTAGAAAAAAATATACTGAACATACCTCAAAGCAGGCAATCTGCAAACCGTCCCCCCAACTGAAGTTTTCTTTCCATACTCTTCAGTTATGTGTGAGAACAGCAATGGACCTTAGTTACAAACCGCTAAGATCATCAAAACCTCCAGGCAGAATTCTTCTTCCAATTTCTGCCTGAGAGTAAAAACAGTACAACGCCGGTACCGTATAAAAAACTTTTGATTGAAGGTAAAAACTACACTAAGTCACCACATCTCTCTTGATACTTCCTTTCTCGTCGAGAGCTGCAAGAGAATGACTGGGGGTGGCAGTTAGGGGAGGAGCTATATAGACGGCTCTGCTGTGGGTGTCCTCTTGCAGCTTCCTGTTGGGAAGGAGAATATCCCACAAGTAATGGATGAACCCGTGGACTGGATACACCTTTACAAGAGAAATATTCTCATGGATATCGAGTCTATTATCGTCCCCAGGGAATTCACCCTTGTACTTGGAGTAAGAGAACTCTTTTCCAAGTTTATCATCATTTGTGATTAAAGAAGACTGAGAAGGAACTCTGAATGTTCTTCCACTAAATGAAAAGATGGTGCCTGTACCAAAACATCGTCCAGGTAAAACGCTACTGCAATATCTCATGCTTTGGCAACAGCTAGAAGAGCCCCCAGAACCTTCTAAAATATCCTTGGAGCAGTAGCTAGGCCAAATGGAAGAGCTATGAACTGGAAGTGCTGGTCCAGAAAGGCAACCCTCAGGAACTGAAAATGTTCCCTGTCTATCGGAATGTGAAGGTATGCATCCTTCAGGTCTATAGTGGTCATAAACTGTCCATCCTGAACCAGAGGAATGATTCACCGTATTGTCTCCATCTTGAAAGAGGGAACACTCAGAAACTTGTTCAGGCACTTTAAGTCCAGAATTGGACGAAAAGTTCCCTGCTTTTGGGAACCATGAAAAGGATGAAATAAAACACGAAACCTCTTTCTGCTGTAGGTACCGGCACAATTAGACCGTCCCTTAGGCCTATTCTTCTAATCTTGTGGTAGGAAAGCACCTTTCCCTCCAGTAACTGTAGAAATAATAGATTCCAGCCCTGGACTGAATAAAATCTTCCCCTTGAAAGGAAGAGAAGGGAGTCTGGATTTAGAAGCCATATCCGCAGACCAAAACTTCAACCAGAGAGACCGGCGGGCTAGGAACGCAAAGCCAGAAGCCTTTGCATTTAGGCGAATAATCTGCATATTCGCGTAACAGATGAAGTAGTTAGCAATTCTCAGAGCTTTAATTCTCTCCTGAATATCCTTGAGGGGAGTCTCCACGTCAATGAGCTCCGACAGAGTCGCACCAGTAGGTAGCTGCTCCAGCAACCGTGGCTACAGCTGCCGCCGGTTGAAATAAAAACCTTGTGTGTTGAAACAGCTTCCTCAGAACAGTTTTCCTTTTCATATCCATAGGCTCTCTAAAAGAAGAACTATTCTCCAGAAGGAAAGTAGTACGCTTAGCTAGCATATAAATAGCGCCATCCACCTTAAAGGGACAGTCTACACCAGAATTTTTATTGTTTTAAAAGATAGATATAATCCCTTTAATACCCATTCCCCAGTTTTGCATAACCAACACAGTTCTAATAATATACTAAGTAAAGAAAATATGAGAGAGTAGATCTATGAATGCTGTCTAAGTCCAAAACTGGTGCTACCCTTATTTAGATTCATGAATAATAAATTTTAGAAAGAGAAATTTTCAAATTATATGTTAGTAATTTGAAAAAAGCAAGGTATTCAAAGAGCACACAGAACGACTGTTATTTAAAATATATTCCAATTTATTTTCCCAAACACATATAGTGAGTTACTAAATTTGGCCAGGCCAGGCAAAAGTAACTTAAGTTTAAAAAAGAACAAATCTAGGTAAAAAAGAAATGAAGAGTTAACTGCCTACGCATACGTATGCTAATTTCTATCTCTAGTAGCTAACATCACAGGGTATATATTATATGCATATATCTTATTGTATACACAGCTAGTCAAGCGTGCAAATATCACACTGTGAAACATAAGATAGAAGGGTATACATCATTAAAAAGACAAAGCAAGATGAGAGCATATACAGGCTTAAAGATATACAATTCACAGCCTATTAACCCTTTAAGGACACAGCTTTCAGTTTGCTCAATTGTTTTATGACGGAAAAATTCCGTCATATGTCCTTAAGAGGTTAATCAAACGATGCATACACTTATCAGATTAAAGCAAGAATAGTCCGTATAATGAAATACGTATACACAAGTTCCATGTGTGACAAGGTGTAGGAAATAATATCCTTGTAAAACAGGCAAACTTAGCTTATGTTTTGGTAACCTCTTAGCGGGTGCACCGCTCACACGAAGCCTGTGTGTTGGCCTCTGACGTCACAAGAGAGGAGTTTCCCAGTTGTCACCGAAATCCAATCCGTGGCTTGTTCGCAAAGGGGTGTGTATGTAGGCTCGGCAAACGGCTGATGAGAAAAAGAACCAGGCTTCTCCCAAAGCTTTGCAGCAAATGCCGTCTGTTTCAAGAAGTACCACAAAAAACATACACGCTTTCCACCACTTGCATTTGCTTGTGTTATAGCTGATAGCTGATAGATGAGATGACTCTGTGTCCGGCTATACTGGGAAGAAACCAGGTCTCCCCTCAGCGCTGCTCACTGAAAAGCCGTTACTCTCTACCAAGATGTACCGTCACTTGAAGCGCAGCTCTCCCAACTGCTTAAATCACTTGCACCGTTGCAGGAAATAAAGAGGGATTAGGTTGAGTTCTCCATCTCACAGTTTACTGCCCGAAAGGAAGTAGATAGGGCAGCACTCCATTCTAAACTGGTATATGGTAGCCATGCGAGCTAGAAAACCATATTTTAACCAAGAAATGTTCATGAAAATACAGGAGTTAAGTCGATTTCGGTGACAACTGGGAAACTCCTCTCTTGTGACGTCAGACGCCAACACACAGGCTTCGTGTGAGCGGTGCACCCGCTAAGAGGTTACCAAAACATAAGCTAAGTTTGCCTGTTTTACAAGGATATTATTTCCTACACCTTGTCACACATGGAACTTGTGTAAACGTATTTCATTATACGGACTATTCTTGCTTTAATCTGATAAGTGTATGCATCGTTTGATTAATAGGCTGTGAATTGTATATCTTTAAGCCTGTATATGCTCTCATCTTGCTTTGTCTTTTTAATGAAGTATACCCTTCTATCTTATGTTTCACAGTGTGATATTTGCACGCTTGACTAGCTGTGTATACAATAAGATATATGCATATAATATATACCCTGTGATGTTAGCTACTAGAGATAGAAATTAGCATACGTATGCGTAGGCAGTTAACTCTTCATTTCTTTTTTACCTAGATTTGTTCTTTTTTAAACTTAAGTTACTTTTGCCTGGCCTGGCCAAATTTAGTAACTCACTATATGTGTTTGGGAAAATAAATTGGAATATATTTTAAATAACAGTCGTTCTCTGTGCTCTTTGAATCCCTTGCTTTTTTCAAATTACTAACATATAATTTGAAAATTTCTCTTTCTAAAATGTATTATTCATATAATAATATACTTTTAACCTCTATGATTATCTTGTATCTAAGCCTTTGCAAACTGCCCCTTTTTTCAGTTCTTTTGACAGACTTGCAGTCTAGCCTGCTCCCAGATAACTTCACGTGCACGAGCACAGTGTTATCTATATGAAATACGTGAACACCCTCTAGTGGTGAAAAACTGTTAAAATGCAATCTGAAAAGAGGTGGGCTTCAAGGTCTAAGAAATTAGCATATGAACCTCCTAGGTTAAGCTTTCAACTAAGAATACCAAGAGAACAAAGCAAAATTGGTGATAAAAGTAAATTGGAAAATTGTTTAAAATTACATGATCTATCTGAATCAAGAAAGTTTATTTTGGCCTAGACTGTCCCTTTAAGGATGGAGCCCCACAAATCTAATTGAGAATCAGGGACCGGGAATCATTTTTTTTAAAGTAGACGAGGGGGAAATATAAATTCCTTTCTTTCCCATTGGTTACTAATAATGTTCGCCATCTTAACTGGCACAGGAAAAGTCAGAGGGACCTTCCTGTCTTCATAAACCCTGTCTAATTTAGGGATCTTAGGTTACTCAGGGAGTTTAGCATCTGGAACCTCTAGCGTAGACAGAACCTTCTTTAATAAAAAAAAACAGATACTTAATTTTAAATCTAAAGGAGGGTTTCTCCACTGAAGGAGGTTTAGAAAACATAATTTATGTAAGAACTTACCTGATAAATTCATTTCTTTCATATTAGCAAGAGTCCATGAGCTAGTGACGTATGGGATATACATTCCTACCAGGAGGGGCAAAGTTTCCCAAACCTCAAAATGCCTATAAATACACCCCTCACCACACCCACAATTCAGTTTAACGAATAGCCAAGAAGTGGGGTGATAAAAAAGTGCGAAAGCATAAAAAATAAGGAATTGGAATAATTGTGCTTTATACAAAAATCATAACCACCACAAAAAAAGGGCGGGCCTCATGGACTCTTGCTAATATGAAAGAAATGAATTTATCAGGTAAGTTCTTACATAAATTATGTTTTCTTTCATGTAATTAGCAAGAGTCCATGAGCTAGTGACGTATGGGATAATGATTACCCAAGATGTGGATCTTTCCACACAAGAGTCACTAGAGAGGGAGGGATAAAATAAAGACAGCCAATTCCTGCTGAAAATAATCCACACCCAAAATAAAGTTTAATGAAAAACATAAGCAGAAGATTCAAACTGAAACCGCTGCCTGAAGTACTTTTCTACCAAAAACTGCTTCAGAAGAAGAAAATACATCAAAATGGTAGAATTTAGTAAAAGTATGCAAAGAGGACCAAGTTGCTGCTTTGCAAATCTGATCAATCGAAGCTTCATTCCTAAACGCCCAGGAAGTAGAAACTGACCTAGTAGAATGAGCTGTGATCCTCTGAGGCGGAGTTTTACCCGACTCAACATAGGCAAGATGAATTAAAGATTTCAACCAAGATGCCAAAGAAAAGGCAGAAGCTTTCTGGCCTTTTCTAGAACCGGAAAAGATAACAAATAAACTAGAAGTCTTTCGGAAAGACTTGGTAGCTTCAACATAATATTTCAAAGCTCTAACAACATCCAAAGAATGCAATGATTTGTCCTTAGAATTCTTAGGATTAGGACATAATGAAGGAACCACAATTTCTCTACTAATGTTGTTGGAATTCACAACTTTAGGTAAAAATTCAAAAGAAGTTCGCAACACCGCCTTATCCTGATGAAAAATCAGAAAAGGAGACTCACAAGAAAGAGCAGATAATTCAGAAACTCTTCTGGCAGAAGAGATTGCCAAAAGGAACAAAACTTTCCAAGAAAGTAATTTAATGTCCAATGAATGCATAGGTTCAAACGGAGGAGCTTGAAGAGCCCCCAGAACCAAATTCAAACTCCAAGGAGGAGAAATTGACTTAATGACAGGTTTGATACGAACCAAAGCTTGTACAAAACAATGAATATCAGGAAGAATAGCAATCTTTCTGTGAAAAAGAACAGAAAGAGCAGAGATTTGACCTTTCAAGGAACTTGCGGACAAACCCTTATCTAAACCATCCTGAAGAAACTGTAAAATTCTCGGTATTCTAAAAGAATGCCAAGAAAAATGATGAGAAAGACACCAAGAAATATAAGTCTTCCAGACTCTATAATATATCTCTCTAGATACAGACTTACGCGCCTGTAACATAGTATTAATCACAGAGTCAGAGAAACCTCTTTGACCAAGAATCAAGCGTTCAATCTCCATACCTTTAAATTTAAGGATTTCAGATCCTGATGGAAAAAAGGACCTTGCGACAGAAGGTCTGGTCTTAACGGAAGAGTCCACGGTTGGCAAGAGGCCATCCGGACAAGATCCGCATACCAAAACCTGTGAGGCCATGCCGGAGCTACCAGCAGAACAAACGAGCATTCCTTCAGAATCTTGGAGATTACTCTTGGAAGAAGAACTAGAGGCGGAAAGATATAGGCAGGATGATACTTCCAAGGAAGTGATAATGCATCCACTGCCTCCGCCTGAGGATCCCGGGATCTGGACAGATACCTGGGAAGTTTCTTGTTTAGATGAGACGCCATCAGATCTATTTCTGGAAGTTCCCACATTTGAACAATCTGAAGAAATACCTCTGGGTGAAGAGACCATTCGCCCGGATGCAACGTTTGGCGACTGAGATAATCCGCTTCCCAATTGTCTATACCTGGGATATGAACCGCAGAGATTAGAGACAGGAGCTGGATTCCGCCCAAACCAAAATTCGAGATACTTCTTTCATAGCCAGAGGACTGTGAGTCCCTCGATGATTGATGTATGCCACAGTTGTGACATTGTCTGTCTGAAAACAAATGAATGATTCTCTCTTCAGAAGAGGCCAAAACTGAAGAGCTCTGAACATTGCACGGAGTTCCAAAATATTGATCGGTAATCTCACCTCCTGAGATTTCCAAACTCCTTGTGCCGTCAGAGATCCCCACACAGCTCCCCAACCTGTGAGACTTGCATCTGTTGAAATTACAGTCCAGGTCGGAAGCACAAAAGAAGCCCCCTGAATTAAACGATGGTGATCTGTCCACCACGTTAGAGAGTGTCGTACAATCGGTTTTAAAGATATTAATTGTGATATCTTTGTGTAATCCTTGCACCATTGATTCAGCATACAGAGCTGAAGAGGCCGCATGTGAAAACGAGCAAAGGGGATCGCGTCCGATGCAGCAGTCATAAGACCTAGAATTTCCATGCATAAGGCTACCGAAGGGAATGATTGTGACTGAAGGTTTCGACAAGCTGAAATCAATTTTAGACGTCTCTTGTCTGTTAAAGACAGAGTCATGGACACTGAATCTATCTGGAAACCCAGAAAAGTTACCCTTGTCTGAGGAATCAATGAACTTTTTGGTAAATTGATCCTCCAACCATGATCTTGAAGAAACAACACAAGTCGATTCGTATGAGATTCTGCTAAATGTAAAGACTGAGCAAGTACCAAGATATCGTCCAAATAAGGAAATACCACAATACCCTGTTCTCTGATTACAGACAGAAGGGCACCGAGAACCTTTATAAAAATTCTTGGAGCTGTAGCTAGGCCAAACGGCAGAGCCACAAACTGGTAATGCTTGTCCAGAAAAGAGAATCTCAGGAACTGATAATGATCTGGATGAATCGGAATATGCAGATATGCATCCTGTAAATCTATTGTGGACATATAATGCCCTTGCTGAACAAAAGGCAAGATAGTCCTTACAGTTACCATTTTGAACGTTGGTATCCTTACATAACGATTCAATATTTTTAGATCCAGAACTGGTCTGAAGGAATTCTCCTTCTTTGGTACAATGAAGAGATTTGAATAAAACCCCATCCCCTGTTCCGGAACTGGCATAATTACTCCAGCCAACTCTAGATCTGAAACACAATTCAGAAATGCTTGAGCTTTCACTGGATTTACTGGGACACGGGAAAGAAAAAATCTCTTCGCAGGAGGTCTCATCTTGAAACCAATTCTGTACCCTTCTGAAACAATGTTCTGAATCCAAAGATTGTGAACAGAATTGATCCAAATTTCTTTGAAAAAACGTAACCTGCCCCCTACCAGCTGAGCTGGAATGAGGGCCGCACCTTCATGTGGACTTAGAAGCAGGCTTTGCCTTTCTAGCAGGCTTGGATTTATTCCAGACTGGAGATGGTTTCCAAACTGAAACTGCTCCTGAGGAAGGAGGATCAGGCTTTTGTTCTTTGTTGAAACGAAAGGAACGAAAACGATTATTAGCCCTGTTTTTACCCTTAGATTTTTTATCCTGTGGTAAAAAAGTTCCTTTCCCACCAGTAACAGTTGAGATAATAGAATCCAACTGAGAACCAAATAATTTGTTACCCTGGAAAGAAATGGAAAGTAGAGTTGATTTAGAAGCCATATCAGCATTCCAAGTCTTAAGCCATAAAGCTCTTCTAGCTAAAATAGCTAGAGACATAAACCTGACATCAACTCTGATAATATCAAAAATGGCATCAAAGATAAAATTATTAGCATACTGAAGAAGAATAATAATATCATGAGAATCATGATCTGTTACTTGTTGCGCTAAAGTTTCCAACCAAAAAGTTGAAGGTGCAGCAACATCAGCCAATGATATAGCAGGTCTAAGAAGATTACCTGAACACAGATAAGCTTTTCTTAGAAAGGATTCAATTTTCCTATCTAAAGGATCCTTAAACGAAGTACCATCTGACGTAGGAATAGTAGTACGTTTAGCAAGGGTAGAAATAGCCCCATCAACTTTAGGGATTTTGTCCCAAAATTCTAATCTGTCAGACGGCACAGGATATAATTGCTTAAAACGTTTAGAAGGAGTAAATGAATTAGCCAATTTATCCCATTCTTTGGAAATTACTTCAGAAATAGCATTAGGAACAGGAAAAACTTCTGGAATAACCACAGGAGATTTAAATACCTTATCTAAACGTTTAGAATTAGTATCAAGAGGACCAGAATCCTCTATTTCTAAAGCAATTAGTACTTCTTTAAGTAAAGAACGAATAAATTCCATTTTAAATAAATATGAAGATTTATCAGCATCAATCTCTGAAACAGAATCCTCTGAACCAGAAGAGACATCAGAATCAGAATGATGATGTTCATTTAAAAATTCATCTGTAGAAAGAGAAGTTTTAAAAGATTTTTTATGTTTACTAGAAGGAGGAATAACAAACATATCCTTCTTGATGGATTCAGAAACAAAATCTCTTATGTTATCAGGAACATTCTGCACCTTAGATGTTGAAGGAACTGCAACAGGCAATGGTACATTACTAAAGGAAATATTATCTGCATTAACAAGTTTGTCATGACAATTAATACAAACAACAGCCGGAGGAATAGCTACCAAAAGTTTACAGCAGATACACTTAGCTTTGGTAGTTCCAGCACTAGACAGCGATTTTCCTGAAGTATCTTCTGACTCAATATGTAAGAGAAAAAACAACATATAAAGCAAAATTAATCAAATTCCTTAAATGACAGTTTCAGGAATGGGAAAAAATGCCAAAGAACAAGCTTCTAGCAACCAGAAGCAATGAAAAATGAGACTTAAATAATGTGGAGACAAAAGCGACGCCCATATTTTTTTAGCGCCAAATAAGACGCCCACATTATTTGGCGCCTAAATGCTTTTGGCGCCAAAAATGACGCCACATCCGGAACGCCGACATTTTTGGCGCAAAAGAACGTCAAAAAATGACGCAACTTCCGGCGACACGTATGACGCCGGAAACGGAAAAAGATTTTTTTGCGCCAAAAAAGTCCGCGCCAAGAATGACGCAATAAAATGCATTTTCAGCCCCCGCGAGCCTAACAGCCCACAGGGAAAAAAGAGTCAAATTTTTAAGGTAAGAAAAAATGATTGATTCAAATGCATTATCCCAAATATGAAACTGACTGTCTGAAAATAAGGAATGTTGAACATTCTGAGTCAAGGCAAATAAATGTTTGAATACATATATTTAGAACTTTATAAATAAAGTGCCCAACCATAGCTTTAGAGTGTCATAGAAAATAAGACTTACTTACCCCAGGACACTCATCTACATGTTTGTAGAAAGCCAAACCAGTACTGAAACGAGAATCAGCAGAGGTAATGGTATATAAATAAGAGTATATCGTCGATCTGAAAAGGGAGGTAAGAGATGAATCTCTACGACCGATAACAGAGAACCTATGAAATAGACCCCGTAGAAGGAAATCACTGCATTCAAATAGGCAATACTCTCCTCACATCCCTCTGACATTCACTGCACGCTGAGAGGAAAACCGGGCTCCAACTTGCTGCGGAGCGCATATCAACGTAGAATCTAGCACAAACTTACTTCACCACCTCCATAGGAGGCAAAGTTTGTAAAACTGAATTGTGGGTGTGGTGAGGGGTGTATTTATAGGCATTTTGAGGTTTGGGAAACTTTGCCCCTCCTGGTAGGAATGTATATCCCATACGTCACTAGCTCATGGACTCTTGCTAATTACATGAAAGAAACTTAAGTTTCCGATTTAGAAAGTTCACCCTCTGAAGCTACAGAGGTTAACTCATCCTCGTATAGCTGGGACATAGTAGCTAAATCAGACAAAGATTTAGATGACTCTAGGTCAGGAGAACTATGTTTAACCTTTCTCTTACGAGGGAGGCAAGGCACTCAGGGCCGCAGACACGGTCAATTGTAACTGTGCGGTAAAGTCCGCAGGAAAAAAGTCCCCTCCAGATGGAGGATTAGTTGAGCTGCAGGGAACTGCATGTGGGGCGGGTAGTGTAGAAAGGGTAGTAATCTCTCGGGACACAGATTCCTGAGAGGTAGACAGCTCAGAGGGGCTAATAGCGCTATAAGCATTAGCAGACTTGTCTCCCTTCTTAGACTTAAGAACAGTGCTTAGGCAAATGGAACAAAATTGAGCATAGGAGGAGTACCAAAAACCATCAAAGACAAAGATTTGCTTGACTTTGCAGCCTCTACCCTCCCTGCACTTCTTGGCATGTCTCAGGAATATCAGCCTCTCGACATTGAAAGAGCACATCGTATTGGTCCCAACAGACATCTAGAAAACTCTAGAGAGAAGCCCCGTCAAGTGATCTTCAGATGTCTGAACTATCAGGACAAGGTGGCCGTCTTGAGAGCATATTGAGCTGCAAAAGAAATTAAATATGAGGACAACTGCCTTCTAATCTTCCAGGACTTTTCTGTAGAGGTGACCAGAAGACGCGAAGACTTTGCACCCCTTTGTTCTCTCTTCCATGAGAAAGGTCGTCAGTTTGCTCTTCTGTATCCGGCCAAAAATTAACTGCAGACTTCATCTGGTCCTAGGATTTTCCCCTCCCCTGCGGCAGTGCAGGTCTACTTATCGTCTGAACGAAGACAGGACAATGGTTGATATGTTCATTGTTATGTGATTGTATCTTTAACTACAGCCTATGTTTGTTTACGTAATGTATACTATAATACTACTGGTGTTGGGTTTTGCTTGTTGCTGTTTAGGTTGCAAAGCCCCCTGTCATTTAACTGAAAAAATCCCCCCTCCCTGGTTATTTATTGCCCTGACTGCGCTGCCCTGTTTTTGTATTTACATGAGTTATGTATCAGAGGTCATGAGCCTCTGGAATTTTTGTCCTCCCTTGGGTCTGTTTCCCAACAGCTACAAAGTAACTAACATATTTCTCATAAATGCTGATGTATCTTTCCCCAGTGGTGGGACCTGGGTGCCTCTGCCCCTTAATGTACAGCTTTACCCCTCCACCACGGCTCCTATGATGAGCCTATATCCTCCACCCAAAAAAAAAAAAAAACCTTACACCCCGATTGGTTCTCTTATTTCCTCTCCCCTTATATGTTCGTATGCTATCCAGTGTGCCATACACACATATATGAAGAGAGTTTTTCTCATTTCCTATTTTATGATCTTACTATTGTTGAAATGTTTTCTCTCCAAGTTGTTGTTCCACTGTGGATGACGGTGACATGTTTACCTTATGTTGATTTCTGGGGTTTTTATAGGTACTACGAAGTAGATCCTCGGGGGCCTCTGATTTCACTCCCTGCAGACCTTCTCCTCCCAACGGACATCAGGCCCTCTTCGTTAACAGTGAGTTTTAGTACATGTTTAACTGATCCCAAAGGTCTCCCCATTCCATCAGTTGTTTACATCACTTCACTCACCTTAAGCTCAGTGAGGTCCTGGTCACAGATCTTCTGCACCCGTAGAACATATTCAGTTAGAACAGCTGTGCATAGTATCTTGGTATCTTTCATATGGCCTTACCTATTAAGATAACATCATGGAACGTAGGGGGCATTACGTCACCTGCAAAGCGTAGTATAATCTTACAACACCTGAACTCCATACACACTGATTTAGCACTGCTCCAGGAAACTAAATTATCAGCAGAGGAACATGAGAAACTAAAGACACGTTGGGTGGGCCACATTTTATACTCCCCGTCTGAGGGTAGAAAGAGAGGGGTGGCCATTCTGGTGAGGAAGGGGCTTCCAGTATCCTTTTTGCAGGTAGAGATAGACCAGAAAGGCAGGAACATCATTGCCCTCTTACACGTCAATACACTCACATACACAATTTGTAATGTTTATGGCCCGAACGAGTTTAGCTCAATCTTCTGGGCACTTTTGCTGGCAAAGCTAGCGGCATACAACGCTCCAGTAATTATTGGGGGAGACTTTAACTTGGCTCAGGCTCTTCCCCTGGATAGGTTTAAGGATCCCGCTATGGTGAGAACTTCAAAGAAACACTTAACCACACATATTAGAGAATTGGCTTTAATTAATTAATTTAAGGAATCACTGAATTTGATTGATGTCTGGAGGGCACAGAATGGGAGGGACTTCACTTGCTTATCAAAAACGCACCACACTATGTCAAGAATCGATTATTTATTAACCTCCCCCATACTAACACCTCAGGTTGCCTCCACAGTTATAGGTCAAATCACAATCTCGGACCAAATCACCTTACAACTACAACCTACGCTAATAAGATCTCCAGAGAAAGCGTGGAGATTCCCTTCCTACCTTTATAGCAATGTAAACTTTCGCCAGCATTTAAAGACCTCATGGTTGCAGTATGCATCTGATAATGACATTCACAAAACTACCCCTGATTTGTTCTGGCATGCCTCTAAGGCAGTGATGAGAGGCCACATAACATCTTTCACAGCTCACCACAACAAAAACATCAAAAAGATAGATGACTTTCTTCTACGTCTTACGGACGCGTATAACAATTACCTCTCGGATCCCTGCCCCTCATCAAATGAAAAGTATTATGAGCTTAAACAGACTAGGGACACTTTTCTGGCTCAACGGGATCTCAAATTTTATATTCACAGATAAGGTCGATATTTTCGACATGGTAACAAATCTGGCAAATTATTAGCGAAACTAGTTAATTCATATGGACCTAAATCTTAAATAACGGCCATTAATTCCCAGTCTAAACTGACCTCAGACACCAAAGAAATCATGGCGGAATTCGTGCAATATTACAAGACGTTATATACTAGCCAGACCATTGATCTAAAAGCGAAGCAAACGTTTTGGGATTCAGTGCGGCTCCCCACCATCTCTGAGGAGCAGGGACCACTTCTCAATGCCCCTATACATGTACATGAGGTACTTAGGGCCATACAGAATAGCAAATTGGGGAACGCGACAGGCCCTGATGGGCTACCCTCAGAATATCTTAAGCTTTTGGGGGAAGAGATCGCTCCCACCCTGTCTTCTTTATATTCGGCATACCTGGAAGGGACGGCGCAGATGGATGCACGCTTCTCAGAGGCAACCATCTGTCTTACACACAAACCCAATAGGTATCCCACACACACATCCTCGTATCGACCAATCTCATTACTCAATGGAGATTACAAGTTATTGACAAAAATTCTGGCTGATCGCCTGGCAGGGGTTCTGCCTTCTGTTGTCCATACGGACCAAACCGGTTTTGTTAAGGGTAGATCCTCGGTAGTTAATATTAGGAAGACATTGGAGATCACATCATACTACTGGTATAATGCACATTCACAAGCCCCCGCTACACAACAGGATGCTTAGCTTTTGGCGCTGGACGCGGAAAAGGCATTCGATAGGATAGAATGGGATCACTTGCACACTTCATTAGAAAAATTTGGCATCACAGACAACCTTCCTAACTTCCTTCAGAGATTATATCGGGCCCCCATGGCCTCCCTTGTGGTTAACGGAGGACTTTCCCCCTCATTTAAACTGCAGAGAGGCACCAGACAGGGTTGCCCCTCTCCCCTCTGTTGTTCTACCTGGCCATAGAGCCACTGGCCTTGTATATCAGGCGACACTGTGGGGGCCTTGATATCCTTGGTCACAAATACCATTTGTCATACGCGGATGATTTATTACTATTCGTGAGTAATCCCCTCAATAATCTACAACCACTCCTAGATATCATTAATATTTTTGGCACCTTTTTGGGCTACAAGATTAATATTGATAAGTCTGAAGTTACATGGTTGCAGAACTCTCACAAAACCACATTGACAAACACAGGCCTCATGGTTACGGAGGGGCTTTTTTAAATATTTAGGGATCTGAATACATGTTAACCCTTCTAAGTTGTACCACCTAAATCTTAGTGACATTATTGCCAACATCAACCAGAGTTGGGTGAGGCTTCCCCTCTCCCTCTTTGGTAGGGTTCACATTTTTAAAATGGTCGCTCTGCCTAAGCTACTCTACCCACTACAGATGCTGCACCTCTTCCTCACTCGATAAGACACTGACTCACTTCAGGCCTTTCTTGGGCAGTTCATATGGCAGGGCAAAAAACATAGGATAAGCAGATAGTACTTGTCAATGCCGGTGTGTGGGGGTGGGCTTTGCCTCCCAAATATCCTGTGGTATAACTGGGCCGCCCTGTCTAAGATCACGTTAGACTGGCTTGTGGGCAACAATCAATATATTATCCCTGACATGGAGACTAGCTTCGATAAAGCAATACATTTGGCATTTCTACCTCATGCAGACATCAACTCTCTTCCCCTGTGTATACAATCAAATATATTATTTAGAGATCCACTAAGGGCATGGTCCAGGATTTGTAGTCTATGGGGGGTGCAGAACTCAGTGAGCAAATATTTACCGATTCAAGGCAACTTACACTTCCTTCCGGGATACACGACAGAGGTGTTTGCTGTATGGCAACGGAAACATCTCACTAGGCTCCACCAACTCTTTAAACCACTAACTTTAACAATTACATCTTTTCAGGAATTGCAAAATATCTATGGACTCCCTAACTCACACAGGTCTGCGTACTTTCAGTGTAGACATTATCTATACCGGTTGATAAGCTGTTAACTAACAAATCCTTTAACATTGAAAAGTTATGCGCACTAGCCAAGCAAGAATCTTACAAAATTTCCTACACATATGATCTTTTCCTCAGACATTATGAGGAATCTACTTTACGGGGGATTTTATTAAAGTGGTCAAATCACAGAGAGCTACTGATAGACTCTGATCTCCTTAAAGCCAGATTTAGGAAGGCACACACCAGTACAATCTCTGCACATCAAGCTTACATTACAACTAGTCTTCGTTCAAAATGGGTGCCGGGGGCGGTGAACATTTGTAACAACTGTAGATACCAACTTGCCGACTGGACTCAATTACTATGGGATTGTCCCAAATTGAAAAGATTCTGGTACAGAACTGCCTACTGGCTGACAAGGGTGACAAAAGAACAGGTGACACTTACAGTACAGCATGTAATTTTTTTGATTCCTAAGAACAGAGCATATAAGTTTGACATTTTTATAACCACAGTCCTTATGCTCGCTAAACAAATCATTCTGACAGAATGGGCCAGTGAAGGAACTCTTCCTTTCCGACAATTACTTAGTTAAGTACACACCCAGAAAAACGAATTAGGAGATTTCTTCACAAATGGGAGGCTTATCTATTATTTTTACAGGCTAGTATTAGAGATAGAGTCATTTTCCAATTTAGAAATAGTCTTTATGTTCTGAACGAGAACCTCAGAGGTAGATGGTGTTTATCTGATGGCTAGGCCCAACTAACCATAAACGTACTCTGGATTGTCCCTTTTTCTGCTTTTTATTCCTGAGCACTGGTCTGTGGGGGTGAGCTGGAGGCGCTCCGAGTAAGTGTTATTGCTCTAATTTAATGTATAAACAAAATCAGGGAACAATTGATTCCTTGCCTCTGCATGACCAAGTAATCTTGTTATTATCCGCTTTACTTATATCTACCTCTATGATGGATTTTGTGGAACCAACAAAGGCCTTTTGTCATTTTACTCTTCCTTGCTATTTGTCATGTATGTATTGGATCTCTTCTTCTTACTTGCTATAAATAAATATATTAAAAAAAAAAACAATCCCACCATTCCAACCTCCTGATCCAGAAGCCCCAAGAAAGGGACTACATCTCCATAAGAAGATGAATAACCCCTAAAGAAGTAAGTCCCGACCGAAGGAAGGAACCACCCCTAGCTAAAGTCCTACGCTCCAAGGAGCAATGCGAGAAAAGTCGTATTAAGACCCTAGAGCCCCTAGACTTCTCAAACAGCCTCAGGACAATAAGCAAGGGATACTTTGATGTAAAAAAAAAAACCCACAGGTCCTCTCGAATGCTTAGTAGAAAAACATGTAAAACAATGATAACCTGAGCACTAAGTGCCTTGACTGAACCAGCCGAGCAAAACCGCGCCACGTGTCTGAAGAGCCACAAGGCAGAACGAACCCAACAGGACCAGCCTGCTGCATAAATCCTCCCTCAGAGGGGAAGAAAGGAAAACTAACATTTTTAACATAGGACTAACATGTCCAAAACAACTTCCAAAGAAGTAATAAAGAGTAGCGATCCCAGAAGGTTCCTGAAGGAAAAAAAAAAAAAAAAGACATCCTAATGCATAAAAAGAAAATATAAGGCAACCCGGGGTTTAACGCCCAAGAAGACACAGGGCTACCCGTAGGACCAGCAAAACGGAGCCCTGATCTTCCATAAACTGGTAACGATCTCAATCAACAGATTACATCATCCCCACATGTCTAACGAAAGGCACAACACTCAGGGACAGTCACACCCGCAGGGAACTGAAGCGGCCCTCCCCAAGGCAGGAGACCCGGGACAATAGGGCACGAGCACAATTGCAAATAAACATCTGGACTCTGCAGACGAATAATCGCCAAAAATAAGTGGAAGCGAAAACGTACCGCAACCTCCAGGGGGAACACGCCGCACTGCATGGAGAAATAATCATAAACTGGGTTAACCGCATATGCAGAAGTATGGAATGGTAGTGCACTCGCATCTCGGGGGACGGGACCCCCAGAGGCGGATGGCTCAGCTGTCCCTTGATTCCCCGAATCCGAGGAACAAGGCGCTCTCATATGGCACACAGAACATAACTAGTTGACATTTGTCAATGAGGCCAATCCGGATTCATCACCCGATACAGAATCTGAATCTGAAATTTAAAAAAAAAAAAAAACTGTATCAGAATCCTCCATAGCTGAATCTGAAATTTGGACAGTCTCAGCATAAGAATACTCTGTAACTGGGTAGAGGATATGCAAATATGAACTAAGAAGTAAAGAAAAACGGCACCCTGACACTTTCAATGGCTGGGGAACTCACCACTTCCTATGGGCCAGACCCCTGCAGACTAGAATTTCTACTTTGCCACACGGTCAGGAATGCAGAAATGGAATACGGAACGTAATGACACAAGGTGAACCGTACAGTCCAAAAAAACAAAATGTATGCTTACCTGATAAATTTATTTCTCTTGTGGTGTATCCAGTCCACAGATTCATCCATTACTTGTGGAATATTCTCCTTCCCAACAGGAAGCTGCAAGAGGACACCAACACAGCAGAGCTGTCTATATAGCTCCTCCCCTAACTGCCACAACCAGTCATTCGACCGAAGACAAGCAAGAGAAAGGAGAAACTATAGGGTGCATTGGTGACTGTAGTTTAAAAATAAAAAACACCTGCCTTAAAATGACAGGGCGGGCCGTGGACTGGATACACCACAAGACAAATAAATTTATCAGGTAAGCATAAATTTAGTTTTCTCTTGTAAGGTGTATCCAGTCCACAGATTCATCCATTACTTGTGGGATACCAATACCAAAGCTATAGGACACGGATGAAGGGAGGGACAAGGCAGGCGCTTAAACGGAAGGCACCGCTGACTGTAAGACCTTTCTCCCAAAAATAGCCACCGAAGAAGCAAAAGTATCAAATTTGTAGAATTTAGAAAAAGTATGAAGCGAAGACCAAGTCGCCGACTTACAAATCTGTTCAACAGAAGCCTCATTCTTAAAAACCCATGTGGAAGCTACTGCTCTAGTGGAATGAGCTGTAATTCTTTCAGGAGGCTGCTGGACAGCAGTCTCATAAGCTAAGCGGATTATGCTTCTTAGCCAAAAAGAAAGAGAAGTTGCCGAAGCCTTTTGGCCTCTCCTCTGTCCAGAGTAGACCACAAACAAAGCAGATGTTTGACGAAAATCCTTCGTAGCTTGTAAATAAAATTTTAAAGCACGAACCACATCAAGATTGTGTAATAGATGTTCGTTCTTTGAAGAAGGATTAGGACATAGTGAAGGAACAACAATCTCCTGATTGATATTTTTATTAGATACTACCTTAGGAAGAAAAGCAGGTTTGGTACGTAGCACTACCTTATCTGCATGGAAAATGAGATAAGGGGAATCACATTGTAAAGCAGATAACTCCGAAACTCTTCGAGCCGAGGAGATAGCTACTAAAAACAGAACTTTCCAAGATAAAAGTTTAATATCTATGGAATGCAAAGGTTCAAACGGAACCCCTTGCAGAACCTTAAGAACTAAATTTAAACTCCATGGCGGAGCAACAGGTTTAAACACAGGCTTGATTCTAACTAAAGCCTGACAAAACGCCTGAACGTCTGGAGTATCAGCCAGACGCTTGTGCAAAAGAATAGACAGAGCAGAAATCTGTCCCTTAAAGGAACTAGCTGACAATCCCTTCTCCAATCCTTCTTGGAGAAAAGATAATATCCTAGGAATCCTGACCTTACTCCATGAGTAACCCTTGGATTCACACCAATGAAGATATCTACACCATATCTTATGATAGATTTTCCTGGTGACCGGCCTTCGAGCCTGAATTAAGGTATCAATGACCGACTCAGAGAAACCACGCTTTGATAAAATCAAGCGTTCAATCTCCAAGCAGTCAGACGCAGAGAAATTAGATTTGGATGGTTGAAAGGACCCTGAAGTAGAAGGTCCTGCCTCAGCGGCAGAGTCCATGGTGGAAGGGATGACATGTCCACCAGATTTGCATACCAAGTCCTGCGTGGCCACGCAGGTGCTATCAAAATCACTGAAGCTCTCTCCTGCTTGATCTTGGCAATCAGACGAGGGAGCAGAGGAAACGGTGGAAACACATAAGCCAGGTTGAAGGACCAAGGCGCTGCTCGAGCATCTATCAGCGCTGCCTTGGGATCCCTGGACCTGGATCCGTAACAAGGAAGCTTGGCGTTCTGACGAGACGCCATGAGATCCAGTTCTGGTTTACCCAAAGTTGAATCAACTGTGCAAATACCTCCGGATGGAGTTCCCACTCCCAAAGATGAAAAGTCTGCCGACTTAGTAAATCCACCTCCCAGTTCTCTACTCCTGGGATATGGATAGCTGATAGATGGCAAGAGTGAACCTCTGCCCATAGAATTATTTTTGAAACCTCCAACATTGCTAGGGAACTCCTTGTTCCCCCTTGATGGTTGATGTAGGCTACAGTCGTGATATTGTCCGACTGAAATCTGATGAACCTGACCGCAGCAAGCTGAGGCCAAGCCTGAAGAGCATTGAGTATCGCTCTTAGTTCCAGAATGTTTATCGGAAGGAGTGCCTCCTCCTGAGTCCACGAGCCCTGAGCCTTCAGGGAGTCCCAGACTGCACCCCAGCCCAGAAGGCTGGCATCTGTTGTTACTATTGTCCAATCTGGCCTGCGGAAGCTCATACCCTTGGACAGATGGACCCGGGATAGCCACCAGAGAAGAGAATCCCTGGTCTCTTGATCCAGATTTAGTAGAGGGGACAAATCTGTGTAATCCCCATTTCACTGACTGAGCATGCAAAGTTGCAGAGGTCTGAGATGTAGGCGGGCAAACGGCACTATGTCCATTGCCGCTACCATTAAGCCGATTACTTCCATACAATGAGCCACTGAAGGGCGAGAAGTGGAATAAAGAACACGGCAGGAATTTAGAAGTTTTGACAACCTGGCCTCTGTTAGGTAAATCTTAATTTCTACAGAATCTATCAGAGTTCCTAGGAAGGAAACTCTTGTGAGAGGGGATAGAGAACTCTTTTCTTCGATCACCTTCCACCCATGAGACCTCAGGAATGCCAGAACAATGTCCTTATGGGACCTGGCGATTTGAAAAGTCGACGCCTGTATCAGAATGTCGTCTAGGTAAGGGGCTACTGCTATACCCCGCGGCCTTAGAACCGCTAGGAGGGACCCTAGAATCTTCATAAAGATTCTTGGTGCCGTGGCTAACCCAAAGGGAAGAGCCACAAACTAACTGGTAGTGCCTGTCTAGGAAGGCGAACCTGAGAAACTGATGATCTTTGTGTATCGGAATGTGAAGATAAGCATCATTTAAGTCCACGGTAGTCATATATTGACCCTCCTGGAAGGATGGGACCCTGAGAAATTTGTTTAAGATCTTGAGATCTAAGATTGGTCTGAAGGTTCCCTCTTTCTTGGGAACTACAAACAGATTTGAATAGAAGCCCTGCCACTGTTCCTCCTTTGGAACTGGGTGGATCACTCCCATAACTAGGAGGTCTTGAACACAATGTAAGAATGCCTCTCTCTTTATCTCATTTGCAGATAATTGTGAGAGATGAAATCTCCCTTTTGGGGAAGAAGCTTTGAAATCCAGAAGATATCCCTGGGACACAAGTTCCAATGCCCAGGGATCCTGGACATCTCTTGCCCAAGCCTGGGCGAAGAGAGAAAGTCTGCCCCCTACTAGATCCGTTTCCGGATAGAGGGCTGATCCTTCATGCTGTCTTAGAGGCAGCAGCAGGTTTTTTTGGCCTGCTTTCCCTTGTTGCCTTGTTAAGTCTCTAGACCGGCTTGGACTGGGCAAAATTTCCCTCTTGTTTTGTATTAGAGGAAGTTGAAGCTGCGCCACTCTTGAAGTTTAGAAAGGAACGAAAATTAGTCGGAACTATCCTGAGGAAGGGCGTGACCTTTTCCTCCAGTATTTTCAGAAATGATCTCCTTCAGTCCAGGCCCGAATAGGGTCTGCCCCTTGAAGTGAATGTTGAGAAGCTTAGACTTTGAAGTAACGTCAGCTGACCAGGATTTAAGCCATAGCGCCCTACGCGCCTGAATAGCAAAACCTGAATTTTTAGCCGTTAGCTTGGTTAAATGAACAACGGCGTCAGAAACAAATGAATTGGCTAGCTTAAGAGCTTTAAGCTTGTCAAGGATATCATCCAAAGGGGTTTCTACCTGTAGAGCCTCTTCTAGAGACTCAAACCACAAGGCCGCAGCAGCAGTGACTGGGGCAATGCATGCAAGAGCCTGGAGAATAAAACCTTGTTGAATAAAAATTTTCTTAAGGTAACCCTCTAATTTTTTGTCCATTGGTTCTAGAAAAGCACAACTGTCCTCGACAGGGATAGTTGTACACTTCGCTAGGGTAGAGACTGCTCCCTCCACCTTAGGGACCGTCTGCCACAAGTCCCGTGTAGCGGCATCTATAGGAAACATCTTTTTAAAAACAGGAGGGGGAGAGAACGGTACACCTGGTCTATCCCATTCCTTAGTAATAATTTCTGAAAACCTCTTAGGGATTGGAAAAACATCAGTGTAAACAGGTACTGCATAGTATTTATCCAATTTACACAATTTCTCTGGGACTACAATGGTGTCACAGTCATCCAGAGTTGCTAAAAGCTCCCTGAGCAACACGCGGAGGTGTTCAAGCTTAAATTTAAATGTAGACATATCAGAATCAGGTTGAAGTGTCTTCCCTGAATCAGAAAAATCACCCACAGATAGAAGCTCTCCTGCTTCGGCTTCTGCACATTGTGAGGGTATATCAGACATAGCTAGTAAAGCGTCAGAGAACTCTGTATTTGTTCTAGTCCCAGAGCTGCCTCGCTTTCCTTGTAACCCTGGCAATTTGGACAATACCTCTGTAAGGGTATGATTCATAACTGCCGCCATGTCTTGTAAGGTATACGCAATGGGCGCAATAGATGTACTTGGCGTCCCTTGCGCGGGAGTTATAGGTTCTGACACGTGGGGAGAGTTAGATGGCATAACTCCCCCCTTGTCAATTTCCTCTGGTGATAAATCTTTTAAAGCCAGAATATGGCCTTTATAATTTATAGTAAGATCAGTGCATTTGGTACACATTCTAAGAGGGGGTTCCACAATGGCTTCTAAACATAATGAACAAGGAGTTTCCTCTATGTCAGACATGTTTAACAGACTAGTAATGAGACCAGCAAGCTTGGAAAACACTTTAATAAATGTGAAAAAGCAGAATATAAAAAACGGTACTGTGCTTTTAAGGGAAAAAAACAATCACATAAACTGCAAAACAGTGAAAAAACAGAATTTATGCTTACCTGATAAATTACTTTTTCTTACGGTGTATCCAGTCCACGGATTCATCCTTACTTGTGGGATATTCTCATTCCCTACAGGAAGTGCATAGAGAGCACACAGCAGAGCTGTCCATATAGCTCCCCCTCAGGCTCCGCCCCCCAGTCATTCGACCGACGGTTAGGAGAAAAAGGAGAAACCATAGGGTGCAGTGGTGACTGTAGTTTGACAAAAATAAATTTAAACCTGACTTAATTGCCAGGTCGGGCCGTGGACTGGATACACCGTAAGAGAAAGTAATTTATCAGGTAAGCAAAATTCTGTTTTCTCTTACATGGTGTATCCAGTCCACGGATTCATCCTTACTTGTGGGATACCAATACCAAAGCTTTAGGACACAGATGAAGGGAGGGAACAAGTCAGGTAACCTAAACGGAAGGCACCACTGCTTGCAAAACCTTTCTCCCAAAAATGGCCTCTGAAGAAGCAAAAGTATCGAATTTGTAAAATTTGGCAAAAGTATGCAGTGAAGACCAAGTCGCTGCTTTACAAATCTGTTCAACAGGAGCCTCATTCTTGAAAGCCCATGTGGAAGCCACAGCTCTGGTGAAAAGAGCTGTAATTTGTACAGGAGGCTGCTGTCCAGCAGTCTCATAAGTCAATCGGATAATACTTTTCAGCCAAAGGAAAGAGAGGTAGCAGTAGCTTTTGACCTCTCCTCTTACCAGAATAGACAACCAACCAGGATGATGTTTGTCTGAAATCTTTAGTTGCTTTTAAATAGAATTTTAAAGCATGAACCACATCAAGATTGTGTAACAGACGTTCCTTCTTAGAAACTGGATTAGGACACAGAGAAGGAACAATGATTTCCTGGTTAATATTCTTATTAGAAACCACTTTCGGAAGGAAACCAGGTTTGGTACGCAAAACAACCTTATTTGCATGGAACACCAGATAGGGTGAATTACACTGCAAAGCAGACAGTTCTGAAACTCTTCGAGCAGAAGAAATAGCTACCAAAAACAAAACTTTCCAAGATAATAACTTAATATCTATAGAATGTAAAGGTTCCAACGGAACCCCTTGAAGAACTGAAAGAACTAAATCTAGACTCCATGGAGGAGCCACAGGTTTATAGACAGGCTTGATTCTAACTAAAGCCTGTGCAAACGCTTGAACGTCTGGTACTTCTGCCAGACGCTTGTGTAACAGGATAGACAGAGCAGATATCTGTCCCTTTAAGGAACTAGCTGACAATCCTTTCTCCAATCCTTCTTGGAGAAAAGACAAAATCCTAGGAATCCTAATCTTACTCCACGAGTAACCCTTGGATTCACACCAACAAAGATATTTCCGCCATATCTTATGGTAAATTTTCCTGGTGACAGGCTTTCTAGCCTGGATCAAAGTATCTATAACTTATTCAGAGAACCCACGCTTAGATAGAATTAAGCGTTCAATCTCCAAGCAGTCAGCTGCGGAGAAACTAGATTTGGATGCTTGAATGGACCTTGTATTAGAAGATCCTGCCTCGATGGCAGAGTCCATGATGGAAAAGATGTCCACTAGGTCTGCATACCAAGTCCTGCGTGTCCACCCCGGCTTTAAAAATTACCGAAGCCTTCTCCTGTTTGATTCTTGTTACCAGACGAGGGAGAAGGGGAAACGGTGGAAAGACATAAGCCAGATTGAAGGAACAAGGCGCTACTAGAGCATCTATCAATGCCGTCTTGGGGTCCCTGGACCTGGATCCGTAAAGAGGAAGTTTGGTGTTCTGACGGGACGCCATCAGATCCAACTCTGGAATGCCCCATAGCTGGGTCAGCTGAGCAAAAACCTCCGGATGGAGTTCCCACTCCCCCGGGTGAAAAGTCTGACGACTCAGAAAATCCGCCTCCCAGTTGTCTACTCCTGGGATGTGAATTGCAGATAGATGGCAGGAGTGATCCTCCGCCCAATTGATGATCTTGGATACTTCCTTCATCGCTAGGGAACTCTTTGATCCTCCCTGATGATTGATGTACGCTACAGTTGTGATGTTGTCCGACTGAAATCTGATGAACTTGGCGGCCGCTAGTTGAGGCCATGCCTGGAGCGTGTTGAATATCGCTCTCGGTTCCAAAATGTTATAATCGGGAGAAGAGACTCTTCCCGAGACCATAGGCCCTGAGCTTTCAGGGAGTCCCAGACCGCACCCCAGCCTAACAGACTGGCATAGGTCATGACAATGATCCACTCTGGTCTGCGGAATCACATTCCCTGAGACAGGTGATCCTGAGACAACCACCAGAGAAGAGAATCTCTGGTTTTCTGGTCCATTTGTATTTGAGGAGACAAATCTGCATAATCCCCATTCCACTGTTTGAGCATGCACAGTTGCAGTGGTCTGAGATGAATTCGAGCAAAGGGGACAACGTCCATTGCCGCAACCATTAACCCGATTACCTCCATGCACTGAGCTACAGAAGGCTGAGGAATAGAATGAAGAACTCGGCAAGTAGTTAAAAGTTTTAACTTCCTGACCTCCGTCAGAAATATTTTCATTTCTACCAAATCTATTAGCGTTCCCAGGAAGGGAACCCTTGTGAGCGGAGACGGAGAACTTTTTTCGACGTTCACCTTCCACCCGTGAGACCTTAGAAAGGCCAGAACGATTTCTGTATGAGCTTTGGCTCCTTGTAAAGACGACGCCTGAATTAATATGTCGTCCAGGTAAGGTGCTACTGCAATGCCCCGCGGTCTTAGTACCGCTAGAAGGGACCCTAGCACCTTTGTGAAAATTCTTGGAGCAGTGGCCAACCCTAAAGGAAGGGCCACGAACTGGTAATGCTTGTCCAGAAAGGCGAACCTTAGGAACTGATGGTGATCTTTGTGGATAGGAATATGAAGGTACGCATCCTTTAAATCCATGGTAGTCATATATTGACCTTCCTGGATCATCGGTAAGATTGTCTGAATGGTTTCCATCTTGAATGATGGAACTCTGAGGAATTTGTTTAGATTTTTTAAATCCAGGATTGGCCTGAAAGTTCCTTCCTTTTGGGAACTACAAACAGGATTGAGTAAAAACCCAGTCCTTGATCTGCAATTGGAACTGGGTGTATCACTCCCATCTTTAGAAGATCTTCAACACAGCGTAAGAATGCCTGTTTCTTTGTCTGGTCTGAAGACAAACAAGAAATGTGGAACCTTCCCCTTGGAGGAGAGTCCTTGAATTCTAGAAGATACCCCTGAGCAACGATTTCTAATGCCCAGGGATCTGGAACATCTCTTGCCCAAGCCTGAGCAAAGAGAGAAATTCTGCCCCCAACTAGATCCGGTCCCGGGGCTACCCTTTCATGCTGTCTTGGTAGCAGCAGTAGGCTTCTTGGCCTGTTTACCCTTGTTCCAGCCCTGCAAAGGCTTCCATGTTGCTTTGGGCTGGGAAGCGTTACCCTCTTGCTTTGCGGTTGCTGAGGTTGAAGCAGGTCCGCTCCTGAAGTTGCGAAAGGAGCGAAATTAGCCTTATTTTTAGCCTTAAAAGGTCTATCTTGTGGGAGGGCATGGCCCTTTCCCCCAGTGATATCTGATATAATTTCTTTCAACTCTGGCCCGAATAGGGTCTTTCCCTTGAAAGGAATATTAAGTAATTTTGTTTTGGACGACACGTCAGCCGACCATAATTTGAGCCAAAGCGGTCTTCGCGTCACAATGGCAAAACCAGAATTTTTTGCCGCTAACTTAGCTAATTGTAAAGCGGCATCTGTGATGAAGAATTAGCCAGCTTTAGAGCATGAATTCTATCCAAGACTTCGTCATATGAAGTCTCCCTCTGGAACGACTCCTCCAGCGCCTCAAACCAAAAAGCCGCTGCAGTAGTTACAGGAATAATGCAGGTAATTGGTTGAAGAAGGAAACCTTGTTGAACAAATATTTAGTAAACCTTCTAATTTTTTATCCATAGGATATTTGAAAACACAACTGTCTTCTATTGGTATAGTTGTGCGCTTAGCTAGTGTTGAAACTGCTCCCTCTACCTTAGGGACCACCTGCCACGCGTCCCGCCTGGGGTCAGTTATGGGGAACATTTTCTTAAAGATGGGGGGGGGGGGACAAAAGGTACGCCTGGTCTCTCCCACTCCCTAGTCACATATATCCGCCACCCTCTTCGGGATCGGAAACGCCTCAGTATATACAGGGACTTCTAGAAACTTGTCCATTTTACACAATTTTTCTGGGACCACCATGGGGTCACAATCATCTAGCGTAGCTAAAACCTCCTAAAGCAGTACGCGGAGGTGTTCCAGCTTAAATTTAAATGCTAAGGAATCTGATTCTGCCCGCTGAGAAATTTTACCTGCGTCAGAAATTTCTCCCTCAGACAGTACATCCCTCACCGCCACGTCAGAGGGTTGTGAGGGTACAACAGATAAATCATCCAACACTTCTGATTGCTCATCCTCTGTTCTTAAAACTGAGCTATCACGTTTTTAGGAAAAAAACTGACAGTTTGGATAGAATTGCCGCAAGGGAATTATCCATGACTGCTGCTAATTGTTGTAATGTAATAGGGGCCAAAGCGCTAGAGGTACTAGGCATCGCTTGCGCGGGCGTAACTGGTGTCGACACATGGGGAGAGGAAGGAGGACTATCCTCGTTACCTTCCGTTAAAGAATCATCTTGGGCTACATTTTTAAGTGTCACTGCATGGTCTTTAAAATGTTTAGATACCTTAGCACACTTTAAACACAAATGTAAAAGGGGGTACCGGCATGGCTATTAAACTCATAGAACAAGGTCTATCTGTAGGCTCAGACATGTTAAACAGACTTAGACAGCACTCAAATACAGTAAAATAAAATTTTTGAAAAAACGGTACTGTGCCTTTAAATAATAAAAAGCGCACACTTTTTTACTAAACCTCCAAAAATTATCCAATCTTTATGAAATTTTCACCATATGATCCTAATGCTTTGAAATGATTGCACAGTAAATTTCAAGTCAATTAACCCCCTACTGCCCAAACCGGAGCAAATTAACCATGCTACAGCCTTAGCTGGGGTCCTACCTTCCTTGGGGATTAGTTTTGATTGAAAATAAGCCTCTCTGAAGTCCTTAAGTAATTTTTGGACCCTTCACATGGATCTGCATGAAGCTGTTTGTAAAATCAACTGCGCAACAGAGGCGCGAAATTCAGGCCCCCTCCATCTTCACTCTGGAGATATGGGGCCTACCCAAGCCAAAATAGGTGTCTAAATATATGCCATGCGGAATAAACCCCCAAAAAAGTGTTTCAAATGTAATATAAACTTGTATAAATATCAGATTTTTGTAAAAAATTAATCGATTGCCCCTTAACAGTGTCCACCAGTGTTTTGAGCCCTTACAAATAAGCCTTCCTTCTATACTAAGTCTCAGAATATGGCTTACCTTTCCCACATGGGGATCCTGTCAGTCTTCTAGCATTACTAAGTCTTGACTAGAAAAAAATGACTGAAACATACCTTAAAGCAGTTAAGCCTGCAAACTGTTCCCCCCAACTGAAGTTCTCCTGTACTCAACAGTCCTGCGTGGGAACAGCAATGGATTTTAGTTACAAGGTGCTAAAATCATTTTCCTCTCAGCAGAAATCTTCATCATTTTCTGCCTCAGAGTAAATAGTACAAACCGGCACTATTTTAAAATAACAAACTTTTGATTGAAGAAATAAAAAAACTACAAACTAACACCACATTCCCTTTACACTCCCGTGGAGATGCTACTTGTTAGAGCGGCAAAGAGAATGACTGGGGGGGCAGAGCCTGAGGGGGAGCTATATGGACAGCTCTGCTGTGTGCTCTCTTTGCACGTCCTGTAGGGAATGAGAATATCCCACAAGTAAGGATGAATCCGTGGACTGGATACACCATGTAAAAGAAAAAGCAGTAAAATCTACAAAATTTTTACAGTGTGTATAATAGACTAAAGTAGCATTGCACCCACTTGCTAATGGATGATTAACCCCTCAGGCACAAAAACGGATCAAAAAAACAATAAAACCGTTATAAACAGTCACAAGCAAACTGCCACAGCTCTACTGTGGCTCCTACCTGCTCTTAAAACGACTTTTGTAGGAACAAAAACACTTTACAGAGTTCCTATATGTCAGGGGACTCTTTCAGTGAAGCTGGATGTCTCAGACTGCAAAAACTACTGCGCAATTAGAGCACGAAAATAGGCCCCTCCCACCATGCACTCAAAGTGAGAGACCCATAAATAACTACTCCTAGGAGAAATCTAACCAGCCATGTGGAAAACTAGGCCCCAAATAAAGATTTATCACCTTCAGTAAAAAACGTTTTTTTATATATTATGCAAACGTTTTACATACTAAGTAATAAGAGCAATTAACATGAATATTACCCTTTACTGCAAGCATGATTCCAGTCGTTTGTTAAATCACTGTAATCAGGCTTACCTTAAATATATCAGGCACTGTCAGCATTTTCTAGACCTTATCTCTCTAGAAAAAAATATACTGAACATACCTCAGAGCAGGTAATTCTGCAGGCCATTCCCCCAGCTGAAGTTTTCCCATACTCTTCAGTTATGTGTGAGAACAGCAGTGGACCTTAGTTACAAACCGCTAAGATCATCAAAAACCTCAGGCAGAACTCTTCTTCTAATTTCTGCCTGAGGCAAAAACAGTACAACGCCGGTACCGTTTAAAAATAACAAACTTTTGATTGAAGATAAACTACACTAAGTCACCACATATCTCTTGATACTTCCTTCTTGCAAGAGAATGACTGGGAGTGGCAGCTAGGGGAGGAGCTATATAGACAGCTCTACTGTGGGTGTCCTCTTGCAGCTTCCTGTTGGGAAGGAGAATATCCCACAAGTAATGGATGAATCTGTGGACTGGATACACCTTACAAGAGAAAGCACGCCTAACCATAAGGTTGCGTCACTTCCAAAGGCCTTAATGTTCCAAACCATGAGCCCAATTAACACCATACATAAAAAGGTTGAATCACATAAACATGATTAAAGACCCCTCTGTTCAATAACCCCCCTCAGGAAATATTAGCCCTTGATTCCAAGATACTAAAGGCGACTCACTGAGACCCTTATGTTAAGTTAGACCCGCAAGGTGGTAGCCTCTCAGAAAAACATCTGAATTACAGTACATTCACAAAGAAAGTAAAATTAAACAATCATACCAGATTCTACGTTGTGGAACAGGAACACGGCCCTTCACGTGTGATAGATAGTAGCATCGCCTCCACCATGTACTTGAGAGAAGAAAGCAGGCAGCGGAGCGAAGTTAGACAACGCCGATTGCTTGAGGAGCTGTTAACATGAGTCGGGATGATTTCACAGAAAGACTCTCCCTGCATCTCCGGACGCTAACTTTCATCCAAGCGCTCACTGAGAGACTGATAGGATTACTTAAAATTCCTGTCCCATGTCGAAGAATACTACCCTCCATAAGAGACAAAAACAGAATTTATGTTTACCTGATAAATTACTTTCTCCAACGGTGTGTCCGGTCCACGGCGTCATCCTTACTTGTGGGATATTCTCTTCCCCAACAGGAAATGGCAAAGAGCCCAGCAAAGCTGGTCACATGATCCCTCCTAGGCTCCGCCTACCCCAGTCATTCGACCGACGTTAAGGAGGAATATTTGCATAGGAGAAACCATATGATACCGTGGTGACTGTAGTTAAAGAAAATAAAATATCAGACCTGATTAAAAAACCAGGGCGGGCCGTGGACCGGACACACCGTTGGAGAAAGTAATTTATCAGGTAAACATAAATTCTGTTTTCTCCAACATAGGTGTGTCCGGTCCACGGCGTCATCCTTACTTGTGGGAACCAATACCAAAGCTTTAGGACACGGATGAAGGGAGGGAGCAAATCAGGTCACCTAAATGGAAGGCACCACGGCTTGCAAAACCTTTCTCCCAAAAATAGCCTCAGAAGAAGCAAAAGTATCAAACTTGTAAAATTTGGTAAAAGTGTGCAGTGAAGACCAAGTCGCTGCCCTACATATCTGATCAACAGAAGCCTCGTTCTTGAAGGCCCATGTGGAAGCCACAGCCCTAGTGGAATGAGCTGTGATTCTTTCGGGAGGCTGCCGTCCGGCAGTCTCGTAAGCCAATCTGATGATGCTTTTAATCCAAAAAGAGAGAGAGGTAGAAGTTGCTTTTTGACCTCTCCTTTTACCGGAATAAACAACAAACAAGGAAGATGTTTGTCTAAAATCCTTTGTAGCATCTAAATAGAATTTTAGAGCGCGAACAACATCCAAATTGTGCAACAAACGTTCCTTCTTCGAAACTGGTTTCGGACACAGAGAAGGTACGATAATCTCCTGGTTAATGTTTTTGTTAGAAACAACTTTTGGAAGAAAACCAGGTTTAGTACGTAAAACCACCTTATCTGCATGGAACACCAGATAAGGAGGAGAACACTGCAGAGCAGATAATTCTGAAACTCTTCGAGCAGAAGAAATTGCAACCAAAAACAAAACTTTCCAAGATAATAACTTAATATCAACGGAATGTAAGGGTTCAAACGGAACCCCCTGAAGAACTGAAAGAACTAAGTTGAGACTCCAAGGAGGAGTCAAAGGTTTGTAAACAGGCTTGATTCTGACCAGAGCCTGAACAAAGGCTTGAACATCTGGCACAGCTGCCAGCTTTTTGTGAAGTAACACAGACAAGGCAGAAATCTGTCCCTTCAGGGAACTTGCAGATAATCCTTTATCCAATCCTTCTTGAAGGAAGGATAGAATCTTAGGAATTTTAACCTTGTCCCAAGGGAATCCTTTAGATTCACACCAACAGATATATTTTTTCCAAATTTTGTGGTAAATCTTTCTAGTTACAGGCTTTCTGGCCTGAACAAGAGTATCGATAACAGAATCTGAGAACCCTCGCTTCGATAAGATCAAGCGTTCAATCTCCAAGCAGGCAGCTGGAGTGAGACCAGATTCGGATGTTCGAACGGACCCTGAACAAGAAGGTCTCGTCTCAAAGGTAGCTTCCATGGTGGAGCCGATGACATATTCACCAGATCTGCATACCAAGTCCTGCGTGGCCACGCAGGAGCTATCAAGATCACCGACGCCCTCTCCTGATTGATCCTGGCTACCAGCCTGGGGATGAGAGGAAACGGCGGGAACACATAAGCTAGTTTGAAGGTCCAAGGTGCTACTAGTGCATCCACTAGAGCCGCCTTGGGATCCCTGGATCTGGACCCGTAGCAAGGAACTTTGAAGTTCTGACGAGAGGCCATCAGATCCATGTCTGGAATGCCCCACAGTTGAGTGACTTGGGCAAAGATTTCCGGATGGAGTTCCCACTCCCCCGGATGCAATGTCTGACGACTCAGAAAATCCGCTTCCCAATTTTCCACTCCTGGGATGTGGATAGCAGACAGGTGGCAGGAGTGAGACTCCGCCCATAGAATGATTTTGGTCACTTCTTCCATCGCTAGGGAACTCCTTGTTCCCCCCTGATGGTTGATGTACGCAACAGTTGTCATGTTGTCTGATTGAAACCGTATGAACTTGGCCCTCGCTAGCTGAGGCCAAGCTTTGAGAGCATTGAATACCGCTCTCAGTTCCAGAATATTTATCGGTAGAAGAGATTCTTCCCGAGACCAAAGACCCTGAGCTTTCAGGGATCCCCAGACCGCGCCCCAGCCCATCAGACTGGCGTCGGTCGTGACAATGACCCACTCTGGTCTGCGGAAGGTCATCCCTTGTGACAGGTTGTCCAGGGACAGCCACCAACGGAGTGAGTCTCTGGTCCTCTGATTTACTTGTATCTTCGGAGACAAGTCTGTATAGTCCCCATTCCACTGACTGAGCATGCACAGTTGTAATGGTCTTAGATGAATGCGCGCAAAAGGAACTATGTCCATTGCCGCTACCATCAAACCTATCACTTCCATGCACTGCGCTATGGAAGGAAGAGGAACGGAATGAAGTATCCGACAAGAGTCTAGAAGCTTTGTTTTTCTGGCTTCTGTCAGAAAAATCCTCATTTCTAAGGAGTCTATTATTGTACCCAAGAAGGGAACCCTTGTTGACGGAGATAGAGAACTCTTTTCCACGTTCACTTTCCATCCGTGAGATCTGAGAAAGGCCAGGACAATGTCCGTGTGAGCCTTTGCTTGAGGAAGGGACGACGCTTGAATCAGAATGTCGTCCAAGTAAGGTACTACGGCAATGCCCCTTGGTCTTAGCACAGCTAGAAGGGACCCTAGTACCTTTGTGAAAATCCTTGGAGCAGTGGCTAATCCGAAAGGAAGCGCCACGAACTGGTAATGCTTGTCCAGGAATGCGAACCTTAGGAACCGATGATGTTCCTTGTGGATAGGAATATGTAGATACGCATCCTTTAAATCCACCGTGGTCATGAATTGACCTTCCTGGATGGAAGGAATTATTGTTCGAATGGTTTCCATCTTGAACGATGGAACCTTGAGAAACTTGTTTAAGATCTTGAGATCTAAGATTGGTCTGAACGTTCCCTCTTTTTTGGGAACTATGAACAGATTGGAGTAGAACCCCATCCCTTGTTCTCCTAATGGAACAGGATGAATCACTCCCATTTTTAACAGGTCTTCTACACAATGTAAGAATGCCTGTCTTTTTATGTGGTCTGAAGACAACTGAGACCTGTGGAACCTCCCCCTTGGGGGAAGCCCCTTGAACTCCAGAAAATAACCTTGGGAGACTATTTCTAGCGCCCAAGGATCCAGAACATCTCTTGCCCAAGCCTGAGCGAAGAGAGAGAGTCTGCCCCCCACCAGATCCGGTCCCGGATCGGGGGCCAACATTTCATGCTGTCTTGGTAGCAGTGGCAGGTTTCTTGGCCTGCTTTCCCTTGTTCCAGCCTTGCATTGGTCTCCAAGCTGGCTTGGCTTGAGAAGAATTACCCTCTTGCTTAGAGGACGTAGCACTTTGGGCTGGTCCGTTTCTACGAAAGGGACGAAAATTAGGTTTATTTTTTGCCTTGAAAGGCCGATCCTGAGGAAGGGCGTGGCCCTTACCCCCAGTGATATCAGAGATAATATCTTTCAAGTCAGGGCCAAACAGCGTTTTCCCCTTGAAAGGAATGTTAAGTAGCTTGTTCTTGGAAGACGCATCAGCTGACCAAGATTTCAACCAAAGCGCTCTGCGCGCCACAATAGCAAACCCAGAGTTCTTAGCCGCTAACCTAGCCAATTGCAAAGTGGCGTCTAAGGTGAAAGAATTAGCCAATTTGAGAGCATTGATTCTGTCCATAATCTCCTCATAAGGAGGAGAATCACTATCGACCGCCTTTACCAGCTCATCGAACCAGAAACACGCGGCTGTAGCGACAGGGACAATGCATGAAATTGGTTGTAGAAGGTAACCCTGCTGAACAAACATCTTTTTAAGTAAACCTTCTAATTTTTTATCCATAGGATCTTTGAAAGCACAACTATCTTCTATGGGTATAGTGGTGCGTTTGTTTAAGGTGGAAACCGCTCCCTCGACCTTGGGGACTGTCTGCCATAAGTCCTTTCTGGGGTCGACCATAGGAAACAATTTTTTAAATATGGGGGGAGGGACGAAAGGAATACCGGGCCTTTCCCATTCTTTATTTACAATGTCCGCCACCCGCTTGGGTATAGGAAAAGCTTCTGGGAGCCCCGGGACCTCTAGGAACTTGTCCATTTTACATAGTTTCTCTGGGATGACCAACTTGTCACAATCATCCAGAGTGGATAATACCTCCTTAAGCAGAATGCGGAGATGTTCCAACGTAAATTTAAACGTAATCACATCAGGTTCAGCTTGTTGAGAAATGTTCCCTGAATCAGTAATTTCTCCCTCAGACAAAACCTCCCTGGCCCCATCAGACTGGTTTAGGGGCCCTTCAGAACCATTATTATCAGCGTCGTCATGCTCTTCAGTATCTAAAACAGAGCAGTCGCGCTTACGCTGATAAGTGTTCATTTTGGCTAAAATGTTTTTGACAGAATTATCCATTACAGCCGTTAATTGTTGCATAGTAAGGAGTATTGGCGCGCTAGATGTACTAGGGGCCTCCTGAGTGGGCAAGACTCGTGTAGACGAAGGAGGGAATGATGCAGTACCATGCTTACTCCCCTCACTTGAGGAATCATCTTGGGCATCATTGTCATTGTCACATAAATCACATTTATTTAAATGAGAAGGAATTCTGGCTTCCCCACATTCAGAACACAGTCTATCTGGTAGTTCAGACATGTTAAACAGGCATAAACTTGATAACAAAGTACAAAAAACGTTTTAAAATAAAACCGTTACTGTCACTTTAAATTTTAAACTGAACACACTTTATTACTGCAATTGCGAAAAAATATGAAGGAATTGTTCAAAATTCACCAAAATTTCACCACAGTGTCTTAAAGCCTTAAAAGTATTGCACACCAAATTTGGAAGCTTTAACCCTTAAAATAACGGAACCGGAGCCGTTTTTAACTTTAACCCCTTTACAGTCCCTGGTATCTGCTTTGCTGAGACCCAACCAAGCCCAAAGGGGAATACGATACCAAATGACGCCTTCAGAAAGTCTTTTCTAAGTATCAGAGCTCCTCACACATGCGACTGCATGTCATGCCTCTCAAAAACAAGTGTGCAACACCGGCGCGAAAATGAGGCTCTGCCTATGATTTGGGAAAGCCCCTAAAGAATAAGGTGTCTAAAACAGTGCCTGCCGATATAATCTTATCAAAATACCCAGATTAAATGATTCCTCAAGGCTAAATATGTGTTAATAATGAATCGATTTAGCCCAGAAAAAGTCTACAGTCTTAATAAGCCCTTGTGAAGCCCTTATTTACTATCTTAATAAACATGGCTTACCGGATCCCATAGGGAAAATGACAGCTTCCAGCATTACATCGTCTTGTTAGAATGTGTCATACCTCAAGCAGCAAGAGACTGCTCACTGTTCCCCCAACTGAAGTTAATTGCTCTCAACAGTCCTGTGTGGAACAGCCATGGATTTTAGTAACGGTTGCTAAAATCATTTTCCTCATACAAACAGAAATCTTCATCTCTTTTCTGTTTCTGAGTAAATAGTACATACCAGCACTATTTTAAAATAACAAACTCTTGATTGAATAATAAAAACTACAGTTAAACACTAAAAAACTCTAAGCCATCTCCGTGGAGATGTTGCCTGTACAACGGCAAAGAGAATGACTGGGGTAGGCGGAGCCTAGGAGGGATCATGTGACCAGCTTTGCTGGGCTCTTTGCCATTTCCTGTTGGGGAAGAGAATATCCCACAAGTAAGGATGACGCCGTGGACCGGACACACCTATGTTGGAGAAATAAACTGACACTACTCTGCAACCTCCTGGGATGAAAGGCAAAGAATGACTGTGGGATGAGGGGAGTGGGAGAAGTATTTAAGCCTTTGGCTGGGGTGTCTTTGCCTCCTCCTGATGGCCATGTTCTTATTTACCAAAAGTAATAAATGCAGCTGTGGACTTCCATTTAAGAAGAAAATTAGGATTATAATGAATTAGCTTTTATGGAGTTCAGAGAAAAACAGAATTTATGCTTACCTGATAAATTACTTTCTCCAACGGTGTGTCCGGTCCACGGCGTCATCCATAACTTGTGGGAATATTCTCTTCCCCAACAGGAAATGGCAAAGAGCACAGCAAAAGCTGTCCATATAGTCCCTCCTAGGCTCCGCCCACCCCAGTCATTCAACCGACGGACAGGAGAAAAAAACAGGAGAAACTATAGGTTGCCGTGGTGACTGTAGTTAAAAAAGAAGTTCATCAAACCTGATTAAAAAACCAGGGCGGGCCGTGGACCGGACACACCGTTGGAGAAAGTAATTTATCAGGTAAGCATAAATTCTGTTTTCTCCAACATTGGTGTGTCCGGTCCACGGCGTCATCCATAACTTGTGGGAACCAATACCAAAGCTTTAGGACACGGATGAAGGGAGGGAGCCAATCAGGTTACCTAAACGGAAGGCACCACGGCTTGCAAAACCTTTCTCCCAAAAATAGCCTCCGAAGAAGCAAAAGTATCAAATTTGTAGAATTTGGCAAAAGTGTGCAGAGAAGACCAAGTCGCTGCCTTACATATCTGATCAAATGAAGCCTCGTTCTTGAAGGCCCATGTGGAAGCCACAGCCCTAGTAGAGTGAGCTGTGATGCGTTCAGGAGGCTGCCGTCCGGCAGTCTCGTAAGCCAATCGGATGATGCTTTTCAGCCAAAAGGAAAGAGAGGTAGCAGTAGCTTTTTGACCTCTCCTCTTGCCAGAATAAACGACAAACAGAGAAGACGTTTGTCTGAAAACCTTTGTTGCTTCTAAATAGAACTTTAAAGCACGTACTACATCTAAATTTATGTAACAAACGTTCCTTCTTTGAAACTGGATTCGGACACAAAGAAGGCACAACTATTTCCTGGTTAATATTTTTGTTGGAAATAACCTTTGGAAGGAAACCAGGTTTAGTACGCAAAACAACCTTATCTGAATGGAACACCAGATAGGGCGGATTACACTGCAGAGCAGATAACTCAGAAAACTCTTCTAGCAGAAGAAATAGCAACCAAAAACAGAACTTTCCAAGATAACATCTTGATATCTATGGAATGTAGAGGTTCAAACGGAACCCCTTGAAGAACTGAAAGAACTAAATTCAGACTCCAGGGAGGAGTCAAAGGTCTGTAAACAGGCTTGATCCTGACCAAAGCCTGAACAAAAGCTTGAACATCTGGCACAGCTGCCAGTCGTTTGTGTAACAAGACAGATAAAGCAGAAATCTGTCCTATTAGAGAACTCGCTGATAATCCCTTATCCAAACTTCTTGGAGAAAGGAAAGGATCCTAGGAATTTTAATCTTACTCCATGAGAATCCCTTGGATTCACACCAACAGATATATCTTTTCCATATTTTATGGTAAATTTTTCTAGTTACAGGTTTTCTGGCTTGTACCAGAGTATCTATCACAGAATCCGAAAACCCACGCTTAGATAAAATCAAGCGTTCAATTTCCAAGCCGTCAGCTGGAGAGAAACTAGATTTGGATGTTCGAATGGACCCTGTACTAGAAGATCCTGTCTCAAAGGTAGCTTCCATGGTGTAGCCGATGACATATTCACCGGGTCTGCATACCAAGTCCTGCGTGGCCACGCAGGAGCTAACAAAATCACTGAGGCCCTCTCCTATTGATCCTATCTCCGGGTGGAGTTCCCACTCCCCCTGATGGAATGTCTGACGACTCAAATAATCCGCCTCCCAGTTTTCCACTCCTGGGATGTGGATCACAGATAGGTGGCAGGAGTGATCCCCATTTTATGATTTTGGTCACTTCGCTCATCGCCAGGGAACTCCATGTTCCCCCCTGATGGTTGATGTAAGCAACGGTCGTCATGTTGTCTGATTGGAATCTTATGAATCTGGCCTTTGCTAATTGAGGCCAAGCCCTGAGTGTATTGAATATCGCTCTCAGTTCCAGAATGTTTATCGGGAGAGGAGACTCTTCCCGAGACCATAGACCCTGAGCTTTCAGGGAGTCCCAAGACCGCCCCCAGCCCACTAGACTGGCGTCGGTCGTGACAATGACCCACTCTGGTCTGCGGAAGCTCATTCCCTGGGAAAGGTGATCCTGGGTTAGCCACCAACGGAGTGAATCTCTGGTCTTCTAAATCACTGGAGACAAGTCTGTAAAGTCCCCATTCCACTGTTTCAGCATGCACAGTTGTAATGGTCTTAGATGAATTCGTGCAAAAGGAACTATGTCCATTGCTGCAACCATCAACCCTACTACTTCCATGCACTGAGCTATGGAAGGACGTGGAACAGAGTGAAGAAACTTGACAAGCGTTTAGAAGTTTTGACTTTCTGACATCTGTCAGGAAAATCTTCATTTCTAAAGAATCTATTATTGTCCCCAAGAAAGGAACTCTTGTCGACGGAGACAGGGAACTTTTTTCTATGTTCACCTTCCACCCGTGAGATCTGAGAAAGGCCAGAACGATGTCTGTGTGAGCCTTTGCCTTTGACAGAGACGACGCTTGTATCAGAATGTCGTCCAAATAAGGTGCCACTGCAATGCCCCTTGGTCTTAGAACCGTTAGAAGGGACCCGAGAGCAGTGGCTAACCCGAATGGGAGAGCCACAAACTGGTAATGTTTGTTCAGAAAGGCGAACCTTAGGAACTGATGATGATCTGTGTGGATAGTTATATGTAGATACGCATCCTTTAGATCCACGGTAGTCATAAATTGACCCTCCTGGATTGTAGGTAAAATCGTTCGAATAGTTTCCATTTTGAACGATGGCACTCTGAGAAATTTGTTTAGAATCTTTAAATCCAGAATTGGTCTGAAGGTTCCCTCTTTTTTGGGAACTACAAACAGATCTGAGTAAACCCCCAGTCCTTGTTCCACAGTTGGAACTGGGTGTATCACTCCCATTTTTAACAGGTCTTCTACACAATGGAAAAATGCCTGTCTCTTTATTTGTTTTGAAGATAAGTGAGATATGTGGAACCTTCCCCTTGGGGGTAGTTCCTTGAATTCCAGAAGATAACCCTGAGAAACTATTTCTAGTGCCCAGGGATCCTGAACATCTCTTGCCCAAGCCTGAGCGAAGAGAGAGAGTCTGCCCCCTACTAGATCCGGTCCCGGATCGGGGGCTACTCCTTCATGCTGTTTTGGTAGCAGCAGCAGGCTTCTTGGCCTGCTTACCCTTGTTCCAGCCTTGCATCGGTTTCCAAGCTGGTTTGGTTTGTGAAGCATTACCCTCTTGTCTAGAGGCTGCAGAGTTGGAGGCCGGTCCGTTCCTGAAATTGCGAAAGGAACGAAAATTAGACTTATTCTTGGCCTTGAAAGGCCTATCTTGTGGGAGGGCATGGCCCTTACCCCCAGTGATGTCTGAGATAATCTCTTTCAATTCTGGCCCAAAAAGGGTTTTGCCCTTGAAAGGGATATTAAGCAATTTTGTCTTGGAAGATACATCCGCTGACCAAGACTTTAGCCAGAGCGCTCTGCGCGTCACAATTGCAAACCCTGAATTTTTCGCCGCTAATCTAGCTAACTGCAAAGCGGCATCTAAAATAAAGGAATTAGCTAACTTAAGTGCGTGAATTCTGTCCATAACCTCCTCATACGGAGTCTCTCTACTGAGCGACTTTTCTAGTTCCTCGAACCAGAACCACGCTGCTGTAGTGACAGGAATAATGCACGAAATAGGTTGCAGGAGGTAACCTTGCTGTACAAAAATCTTTTTAAGCAAACCCTCCAATTTTTTATCCATAGGATCTTTGAAAGCACAACTATCCTCGATAGGAATAGTAGTGCGCTTGTTTAGAGTAGAAACTGCCCCCTCGACCTTAGGTACTGTCTGCCATAAGTCCTTTCTGGGGTCGACCATAGGAAATAATTTCTTAAATATAGGAGGGGGGACAAAGGGTATACCGGGCTTTTCCCACTCCTTATTCACTATGTCCGCCACCCGCTTGGGTATAGGAAAAGCGTCGGGTTGCACCGGAACCTCTAGGAACTTGTCCATCTTGCACAATTTTTCTGGAATGACCAGGTTGTCACAATCATCCAGAGTAGATAGCACCTCCTTAAGCAGTGCGCGGAGATGCTCTAATTTAAATTTAAATGTCACAACATCAGGTTCTGCCTGTTGAGAAATTCTACCTGAATCAGAAATTTCCCCATCTGACAAAACCTCCCTCATGGCCACTTCAGATTGGTGTGAGGGTATGACAGAGCAATTATCATCAGCGCCCTCCTGCTCTACAGTGTTTAAAACAGAGCAATCGCGCTCTCTCTGAAATGCAGGCATTTTGGATAAAATATTTGCTATGGAGTTATCCATTACTGCCGTCAATTGTTGCATAGTAACAAGCATTGGCGCGCTAGAAGTACTAGGGGTCTCCTGCGTGGGCAAAACTGGTGTAGACACAGAAGGAGATGATGTAGAACTATGTCTACTCCCTTCATCTGATGAATCATCTTGGGCAACTTTACTATCTGTGGCAGTACTGTTCTTACTTTGTTTGGACGCTATGGCACAATTATCACACAATTTTGAAGGGGGAGACGCATTGGCTTCCATACATACAGAACATAGTTTATCTGAAGGCACAGACAACAGGCTTAAACTTGTCAATAAAGCACAAAAACCGTTTTAAAATAAAACCGTTACTGTCTCTTTAAATTTTAAACAGGGCACACTTTTTTACTGAATATGTGAAAAACTATGAAGGAATTGTTCAATCTTAACCAAATATTTACCACAGTGTCTTAAAGCACTCAAAGCATTGCACCCCAAATTTCAGACCTTTAACCCTTAAAATGACGAAACCGGAACCGTTTATAGTTTTAACCCCTCTACAGTCCCAGCTACAGCCTTTGCTGCGACTTTACCAAACCCAGGGGGGTATACGATACCAAATGAAGCCTTATAGGGACCTTTTCAACTTCTTCCAGACCCATACACATGCATCTGCATGTCCTGCTCTCAAAAGTAACTGCGCAGTAATGGCGCGAAAATTAGGCTCTGCCTACTACAAAGAAGGCCCTTCCTGACTGGGAAGGTGTCTAAGCCAGTGCCTGCCGTGAAAATAACGTTCCCCAAAGTGTGAATTTTAACCTTAAGCTGTATAAAATGTCCAAATAAAGCAATCGATCTAGCCCATAAAAGTGTCTACCAGTTTTATAGCCCATATTAAGCCCTTTATTCTGTTTGAGACTAAGAAAATGGCTTACCGGTCCCCATGAGGGGAAAAATGACAGCCTTCCAGCATTACATAGTCTTGTTAGAAATATGGCTAGTCATACCTTAAGCAGAGAAGTCTGCTAACTGTTTCCCCCAACTGAAGTTATCTCATCTCAACAGTCCTATGTGGAAACAGCAAACGATTTTAGTTACTGCTACTAAAATCATATTCCTCTCACAAACAGAAATCTTCATCCTTTTCTGTTTCAGAGTAAATAGTACATACCAGCACTATTTTAAAATAACAAACTCTTGATAGTAGAATAAAAAACTACAACTAAACACCACATACTCTTCACCATCTCCGTGGAGATGTTGCCTGTGCAACGGCAAAGAGAATGACTGGGGTGGGCGGAGCCTAGGAGGGACTATATGGACAGCTTTTGCTGTGCTCTTTGCCATTTCCTGTTGGGGAAGAGAATATTCCCACAAGTTATGGATGACGCCGTGGACCGGACACACCAATGTTGGAGAAATTAGATTTAGATAAATCACCAAAACATAAAGGCCTAGATTTAGAGTTTTGTCGTAAAGACCCGCGGTTCTAACACTGCTTTTTTTTCCAGCGCACCCTTAAGCCAACGCTGGTATTTAGAGTTGTCTGAATGGCTGCATTAGCCTCAAAAAAGGGAGCGTTGAGCATAATTTAGCTCCACTTCAACCCTCAATACCAGCGTTGCCTATGGTAAGCTGGAAAAACGTGCTCATGCACGATATCCCCATAGGAAACAATAGGGCTGAGCTGGCTGAAAAAAAAACTAACACCTGCAAAAAAGCAGCGTTCAGCTCCTAACGCAGCCCCATTGTTTCCTATGGGGAAACTCTCTCTAAGTCTACACCTAACACCCTAACATGAACCCCGAGTCTAAACACCCCTAATCTTACACTTATTAACCCCTAATCTGCCGCCCCTGCTATCGCTGACACCTACATTATATTATTAACCCCTAACTTGCCGCTCCGGACACCGCCGTCACCTACATTATCCCTATAAACCCCTAATCTGCTGCCCCCAACATCGCCGACACCTATATTATATTTATTAACCCCTAATCTGCCCCCCCCAACGTCGCCGCCACCTACCTACACTTATTAACCCCTAATCTGCCGACCGGACCTCGCCGCCACTATAATAAATGTATTAACCCCTAAACCGCCACACTCCCGCCTCGCAAACACTATAATACATTTTATTAACCCCTAATCTGCCCTCCGTAACATTGCCGCCACCTACCTACAAATATTAACCCCTAACCTGCCGCCCCTAATGTCACCGCTACTATAATAAAGTTATTAACCCCTAAACCTAAGTCTAACCCTAACACCCCCTAAATTAAATATAATTTAAATTAATGTATATAAATGTACTATAATTAAATAAATTATTCCTATTTAAAACTACATACTTACCTATAAAATAAACCCTAATATAGCGACAATACAACTAATAGTTACATTTTAACTATTTTAGGATTTATATTTATTTTACAGGCAACTTTGTATTTATTTTAACTAGGTACAATAGCTATTAAATAGTTAATAACTATTTAATAGCTACCTAGTTAAAATAATTACAAAATTACCTGTAAAATAAATCCTAACCAAAGTTACAAATACACCTAACACTACACTATCAATAAATTAATTAAATAAATTAAATACAATTAAATAAAACTAATCTATAATACAAAAAAAACAAACACTAAATTACAGAAAATATTTTTTTTAAAAGAAGTTTAAACTAATTACACCTAATCTAAGCCCCCTAATAAAATAAAAAAGCCACCAAAATAATAAAATGCCCCACCCTATTCTAAATTACAAAGTAATCAGCTCTTTTACCAGCCCTTAAAAGGGCTTTTTGCGGGGCAGTGCCCCAAAGTAATCAGCTCTTTTACCTGTAAAGAAAAATACAACCCCCCCAACATTAAAACCCACCACCCATATACCCCTACTCTAACCCACCCAAACCCCCCTTAAATAAACCTAACACTAACCCCCTGAAGATCTCCCTACCTTGAGTCGTCTTCACCCAGCCGAGCTGAATTCTTCATCCAAGCGGAGCAATTAGAGGTCCTTCATCCGGTAGAAGTCTTCATCCAAGCGGGGCAAGAAGAGGTCCTCCATCCAGTAGAAGTCTTCATCCAAGCGGGGTCTTCTATCTTCATCCATCCGGAGCGGAGCCATCTTCCATACAGCCGACGTGGAGCCATCGGAACAGCCAATAGGATTGAACTTCAATCTGATTGGCTGATTCAATCAGCCAATCAGATTTTTCTTACCTTAATTCCGATTGGCTGATAGAATCCTATCAGCCAATCGGAATTCGAGGGACGCCATCTTGGATGACGTCCCTTAAAGGAACCGTCATTCGTCGTTAGTCCATCGGGTGAAGAGGATGGCTCCGCGTCGGCTGTATGGAAGATGGCTCTGCTCCGGATGGATGAAGATAGAAGACCCCGCTTGGATGAAGACTTCTACCAGATGAAGGACCTCTTCTTGCTCCGCTTGGATGAAGAATTTGGCTCGGCTGGGTGAAGACGACTCAAGGTAGGGAGATAGGGAGATCTTCAGGGGGTTAGTGTTTGGTTTATTTAAGGGGGGTTTGGGTGGGTTAGAGTAGGAGTATGTGGGTGGTGGGTTTTAAAGTTGGGGGGGTTATATTTTTCTTTACAGGTAAAAGAGATGATTACTTTGGGGCAATGCCCCGCAAAAAGTCCTTTTAAGGGCTGGTAAAAAAGCTGATTACTTTGTAATTTAGAATAGGGTAGGGCATTTTATTATTTTGGGGGGGCCTTTTTATTTTATTAGGGGGCTTAGATTAGGTGTAATTAGTTTAAACTTCTTTAAAAAAAAATATTTCCTGTAATTTAGTGTTTGTTTGTTTTTTGTATTATAGATTAGTTTATTTAATTGTATTTTAGTTTAGCAAATTGTATTTAATTTATTTAATTAATTTATTGATAGTGTAGTGTTAGGTGTATTTGTAACTTAGGTTAGGATTTATTTTACAGGTAATTTTGTAATTATTTTAACTAGGTAGCTATTAAATAGTTATTAACTATTTAATAGCTATTGTACCTAGTTAAAATAAATACAAAGTTGCCTGTAAAATAAATATAAATCCTAAAATAGCTACAATGTAACCATTAGTTATATTGTAGCTATATTAGGGTTTATTTTATAGGAAAGTATGTAGTTTTAAATAGGAATAATTTATTTAATTATAGTACATTTATTTAGATTAATTTAAATTATATTTAACTTAGGGGGGTGTTAGGGTTTATTAAATTTATTATAGTAGCGGCGACGTTGGGGGCGGCAGATTAGGGGTTAATATTTGTAGGTAGGTGGCGGCGATGTTAGGGAGGGCAGATTAGAGGTTAATACTATTTATTATAGTGTTTGTGAAGCGGGAGTGTGGCGGTTTAGGGGTTAATACATTTATTATAGTGGCAGCGAGGTCCGGTCGGCAGATTAGGGGTTAATAAGTGTAGGTAGGTGGCGGCGGCATTGGGGGGGGCATTAAATATAATGTAGGTGTTTGCGATGATAGGGGCAGCAGATTAGGGGTTCATAGGTATAATGTAGGTTGCGTCGGTGTCCGCAGAGCCAGATTAGGGGTTAAAAAATGTATTATAGGGTTTGCAATGTGGGGGGCCTCAGTTTAGGGGTTCATAGGTAGTTTATGGGTGTTAGTGTACTTTATAGTACAGTAGTTAAGAGCTTTATGTTCCCGCATTAGCCCACAAAACTCTTAACTACTGACATTTTCTTGCGGTTGGAGTCTTGTCGGTAGAGGCTCTACTGCTCACTTCTTCCAAGACTCGAAATACCAGCGTTGGGCAAATCCCATTGAAAAGATAGGATACGCTATTGACGTAAGGGGATCTGCGGTAGCCTCGAGTCGCGGAAAGAAAGTGAGCGGTAGACCCTTTCCTGCCTGATTCTAAATACCAGCGGTCGGTAAAAAGCAGTGTTAGGACCCCTTAACGCTGCATTTGACGGCTAACGCCAAACTCTAAATCTAGGCGAGAATGTCTTATGCTTTCATTCTGGTACTTTTTTCGCTATAAAAGTGAAGTCTGATCATCTTACCGGCAAATCCATGAGATTCTCCAAAGATTCATTGGCCTTTCTTGGACTTCTAGGGTTACACCTTTCACAACTAAGTATGTATCCTTTAAGCATTAATCCACTTATCTTTGCAATGATTGCTTGGACTGCTTGGAGGGAACTCAGTTGCACAAATGCAAAACTGGAAGAAAAAAAAATCTCTTCAAAAATATTTAAAGAAAATAATTTAAAGTATATATGAGAAAGGTACATTACCCTTTCACATCACGCTTATGGTATCTAATGGAGACAGGGTCAAACTCCTTCAATAGGTTTTGAAGTTCCACCTATTAAAAAAAAAAAGATACAATACAAATTTACAAAAATAAAATCACTAAGAGTGTATAGTTATAAAATTAAAACATCTAAGTTTTAGACATATGTTTTTTTTTATTCAAAGCATCATATTTCTTACTGGTTACTTGGCTTTATGCCAGAGAGATATAATTTTATCAGAACTTTTCAGTCTGCATTTATACTTCTGTAAATATGTAAATATATTTTTTATATGTTTAATATATAACCTAGCTGAAAATCATACATAAGCAAAAACTAAAAAATTAAGCAAATTTCTGTAACTTATCTTATTTCCTTATGTAAAACTTACCATTGGGAACCCCCTCCCAAATGGCTTGACAAAACGGAGGAGTCCCCTAGTTACCTGAATATAGGTAGCCTTCAAGCAACACACTCATCCTAGTGATGTCCAGCCTATTGTGTGGAAAGGAGCAATAGGGAGGAGTCCTAGTAAGAATTACCCAGATATATTGCTTATATTTGGTAGATAATTTCAAATTATCTTGGTTCTCTCTTGCAATACTTAAAAGTGAAATTATTGGACTTCCGGTGGGCGGGCGAACTTACAGGTCGCACTAAAACGGAGCTCCGTGCGACTTGTTGGAAACGAGGGATATATTTATCCTTAGTAGAGCCCAGCAGCTCAAATCCTTGGCAGCATCGCACTCCTCAATCTGCCGGAACCTTAAAGCGCCAGAAGCCGCCACTCGGACACCTGGGATACAGGAGCTGACCACCGCAGCGCTCATACACAGAGCGGTCCGTAAGTGGAGAGAGGCAAAGGGGACGCAAGGTAGTTAGAGGGGAAGGAGAGCCATAGGGCCAGAACGGAGCACTACTAATTAGGACCGAAGCCAAGTGCCATTTTGGGGCCTTAAAGAGAGTTTCCCACACTCTAGCCTGGGCTACCGGATAGCTTGAAAAGGGTTGCAAAGTGCAACAAAAGACACAATAGCTAAGGCAGAGCCCTATAGAGAACAGACCAAAATACTGGTGAAATATTGCCCTTACACACCTGGAATCAGGTTGCATAGGCCACAACACAGGCTGCATTCAACGTGACACACAGGGAATTGAAGTTTGAACATACTGGGTGCAGGACTGCATTAAAACACTCCTCAGTGACCCCTTCACATTCACACCTAGTAGCCTATAAGGAGACACAGGGGATTTATCCTCCTCCACACAAAGCTGGGTTCTAAGCCCCCTATAAGACAGATTTCACCTGTAAGCAACAACTGGCTATGGCACACTAAACGAGGGCTAGACACCCCCTCCCCTCACACTAGACCCTCCAGAAACACTATATATACGGGTTATCTGTTTACTATAATAAGAATTCCGGATCCTCTTTGTCCAACTGACTCAAAGAAAAGTTCTTTATCCTAGAACAGCCTGTATGCAAAAATATTACGCTCCATATAATAAAAAGACTGATAAAATGGGGGGAAAGCAAAAGCAATCAGAAATACGCCAATAAAAACAAGTAGAAATTCACGAGATGGCGCTGCCACAGGCAGAAACTCCTACAGTCTCAGCACAAGACACGCACCCTATTGTGTCGCAGCTCTCAGCACTATTCTTGCCCAATATTAAGCAGCTCCAGACGGGCATGGACACTCTGTCTACAGACCTCAGAGCCTTCTCGTCGCGCCTAACTGTTGAGCAAAATCATCTTCAATCTCTAACCTTAAGAAGCAAAATAAAATACTACAAGCCAAATTGGATGACTTGGAGAACAGGCCAAGGAGGAACAACATCAGGATAGTGGGAGTACCAGAAACCGTCCCACCAAGGGCCTTAATAGACTTTGCAGAAACAATTCTCTCAGGCCTACTCAAGCTTCCTACCTCCAGTATACCTTACAATGCAGAGAGGGCCCACTGAATTGCAGCATCTCAGCCAGAGGGAGGTCCTGGCCAAGCCCCAAGACAGATAATGGTACGTTATCTAAATTTCAAGGATAAAATGCTACTACTCCAAGCATACAGACAAATGCCACCCATTGTTTACGAAGGGAAGAGGATATACATCTTTCAAGACTACTCGGCAGAAGTCTCAAAAAAAGAGGAGAGCATTCTCACTCTACTGCAGAGATCTAATAGCCCAAGGGGAATCCGTTGCACTCCTATACCCAGCCAGGCTGCGATTACAAACGACACAAGGTCAGAAGATATTTGAGACACCAAAAGCACCTACAGATGTTCCTGGAACAGACTAAGAGGAATACAGAGCATCCGCAACAAGTCCAACAATAAGAGGTCGAGACCACTTGAACCAGGAAAGTACTTCACGGGTCTTTGAGACTCGCATTCTAGACTAATTGGTCTACTTTGGCCAAATTGAGGGCCGCTGGGAACTCAGAGTGGTACAAACCACTGATTACATATCCTTTTCAGAAAAAAAAGGGGGGGGGGCTTTGGGATCTTGAAAAGTTTAATTGTTTGTGTTGTAATTTATTAAAGAGGGACCAGTTAAGACACTAAGTTAAATTCTTGCATGCAGCCAAAGTAGACAGGGAAGTAGAGATAAATGTAAAAATTTACTCATTTGTTGCTTAACCTTTCAGAGATCTGGAAGGGGTGGCAGAGCTACCTTGAGAAACCCCAGCGAGACTGCACTCTCCCCCTTGACCGGCTAACAGTAAGTACGCAAAGCAGATCATACACACTTCTTACCTATTACACTTTACTACGCACACTAAACACCTCTACAGTGTTCCAACATGAAAGTGGTGTCCTAGAACATTGGGGGCATAACATCCCCCATAAAGAGAAAGGTTATTCTCAAATATCTTAGAAACCAGCATGCTGATATAGCAATACTGGAAGAGACTCACTTATAGTGTGCAGAACACCAAAAACTGAAGCAGGGGTGGGTGGGGGTAGTAGTTCACACTACATATGGAGGAAAGCGAGCCAGGGAGGTGGCCATCCTCTTCAGGAGAAATTTAGACTACACCCTTGATAAACAGCTGGTAGACCCGGAAGGAAGATATGTACTTACGAAACTGAGAGATGAGAACAAACATATCACTATGGGGGGGGAGTCTATGGCCCCCACACTAACAAGAGAGTTCTGGAGAGATTTCAGCAATATTGTGCTACGATTCGCTGACTCCCAGGTGATCTTGGGGGGTGGACTATAATATAGAGCCCCAAACACCAGCAGACAGGTTCAGAGACCCTAATGCAGCCACAAGACATAACATGACCCATCACAACGCTAGAAGAGACTCGTTGACCCTATGCAAGTTTAAATATTCCCTAGCACTGCAGACATTTGGAGGTATAAACACCCAGAAGAACAGAACTACACCTGCACCACTCCGGCTAAGGACACACTTTCTAGGATAGATCTATTCTTAAAGACCAACTCTTTAGGACCAAATATCACTGACCCATCAGCCTTAAACTTAATTTCACACCGCGGAGATAGGGACCTCGTAGATGGTTCTTTCCGACTTACCTCTATGGTGACATCATTTTCAAACGACTTCTCACAGGGGAATGGAAGGCATACGAGACTCTAAACACCTCACATTGACATAACACTCTTGTTTTGGGAAGTAAGTAAAGCTGTGATGAAGGGTACTATAACCTCCTACTCAGCGGGTAAATTGAAACAGAGAAAACAGAGAGCAGAGGCCCTGTTGAGAAGGGTGCTCAGTGCGAGAAACAAGTATCTGCGTAATCCCAATCTGACGACAAAACAAAAATACGTGGAGGCAAAGGCTATCAGAGATACTACGCTACACCAAAACACAGTTAGGGAAATTACATCAGAGACGATGCGGGGTATCAACATACTACCACTCAATAAGACCCCAGGCCCTGATGGGTTACCCGGGGAATATTATAAATTGCTGAGGGGGAAGGTGGTACCGGTGCTCACTTCACTCTACAATAAAATCATGAGTGGAGAGGGAGATCTTACTGACCGTGAGAAGCTAATGTTAGTGTGATCCCTAAAGAGGGCAGGGACCAGCTCCTGACCCAGTCATATTGCCCAATATCCCTAATGAACCAGGATTACAAACTATTGATGAAGATCCTGACGGACAGATTGGCACTTGCTCTGCCCACTCTAATAAACCGAGACCAAACCGGCTTTGTGAAGGGAAGATCCTCAGTATTAAACATTCGAAAACTCCAATTAATATTAACCCATTTTTGGAATAAAACCGGGGAGGGGGAGAGGCGGAGTCCTGAAGCTTGCGCCTTGCTGGTAGACGCGGAGAAGGACTTTGACATGGTCCTCTGGGACCATCTCTTTTACACTTTTGACAAATTCGGTATCAGGGGACTTTTCGCGTACACGGTCAGGTCACTATACGCCAACCCCAAAGCATCTATCCTAATTAACGGGGCCCCCTCCCCCTCTTTCCAGCTGGGCAGAGGAACAAGACATGGGTGTCCACTGTCCCCTCTTCTCTTTGATCAAGCAATCAAGCCTGTTGCCATCAAGATACGAACAGAAACGGAGGGGTTGTGGGTGGATGGGGTCGGGTGTCATCTATCCCTTTTTGCAGACGACATGATACTATACATACAGAACCCAAAAGAGAACATCCCTCATATCATGCGAATTGTACTCCAATTCAGCCTAGTTTCCGGTTATAAAATAAACACTGATAAATCTCATCTGGCTACATCCACAACCGACACATACAACTTTACCATACAACTATAAACATATTACTCACTCATTTAAATACCTGGGAATGAAATTGTCCACAGACCCAAGGGAATGGTACCATCTCAACTACCGCCCTTAATTAAAGATCTACAAGACATGCTACTTAGGTGGGACAAATTGCCTATCGCGATGTCCGATAGGATTGCGCCAATAAAAAAGGATTATGTTCCCGAAACTCCTATATTTGTTTCAGATGATACCTGAAAATATTCACAAAACGAAAAATAGTGCAAACAACAAATCAATGCTCGCCTTCGTGTGGGCAATCCACTAGAACAATGGCAGAGGTTAACTCAGGTGGTCTGGCAATTCCAAACTTAGAGGCGTATTGTGAGGCAGCCCAAATTAAATATGTACTGGACTGGCTGACAGGGAAATAGCACTTTACATTACCGGCTCTGGAAGAGCAAGCAATATCCCCATGGTAACTACAGGCAATCCCGCATATGACACCTACACACATTAACAAACTCGTCCAAAACTATCCACTGCTACACCAACCCCTTTGTGCTTGGTGGCAAATGAAACTCCGGTTCAACCACAATTACACAAGATACCTCCCTCTGAAGGGCAACCTAGGGTTCCCTGCGGAAATTAACTCTGGGGTGTTTGCCACATGGAAATCCAAGGGGCTGACTTCTGTATCCCAGATTGTAAACAGTTTGGACATGAAAGTCAAATCATTTCAAGGCCTACAAGCACAGTTTGATTTGCTGCGCATACACCACTTTGCGTATTTACAGATGAGACACTATGTAAATGACTTACTTCAGCATAAGGAACTTACAGACCAGAATTCAGACATAAACAGGCTTCTACATAAGACAACACAAGGGGAGACATCTATATCTCCAATTTACAAGCTTTACATGAAACATACTAATGAAGCAACAACCAAACGCATCAGTGACAGTTGGACGGCCATTTTAAACACTGAAATCACAACTGACATGGTACAGCGAAGCATACAACAGTCGAAAGGGGCAACATTATCGGCGGTTAACAGAGAATCACACATCAGACTATTACAGACCGCATACATATCACCCAAAATCTTTAAAAAGTGGAGACTGAGGCAGACTTCCGGTGGGCGGGCGCTGAGTGTGGATGCAGGGAAGAGCTCCGGTACCTGTGGCTCCTCAAACTTAGCCAAAAAACAACTAAATAGCCCGAAAAAGCTGATCTCCGTGACAGGAGGGAGTATTACCTGTCTGGAGCATAACCAGCACGGAATCCGTAATCTGATTCCCCCACCACCATAGTCGCTGGAAACAGAAGGAGGAGAGCGGTTGAAGCACAAGGAGCGCCGCTAAGAGACAGATCCGGTCTTGAACCGGGGAGCCACAGAGAGAGATCAGGCAGATTGTGGGTATCCACGGCAAGCTTCGAGCCGACTTGAGAGTAGAGGGGTGAGTCTGGCCTCTGGTGGGAAACCTCCATCTTAGCACTCTGCAGAGCGACAAGAAGAGCAACGCACATAACTGCAGCGCTGCAAATACCACACCGGAAAACACATTAGGGAGAGAGAGATCACAAATATTAGACCCACATGGCAGATAAGAGCTGACTGGGTGGAAAGACCGTGTTGCGCCCCTTCTGTGCCTCACTACCGGGCAGGGATTGCATCACACTATAGCCCCCACAACAGAAGCTGGGTAGAAATTTGGAATCCGAACATAACTTTATTATACTAGCCATTGAGACTGTGGCCATCAGTGGGTACACGCAACCCACCTTACTTAACTAACCCACGACCACAGAGACTGCACATCTCATTGCACACTGCAGACTCCAGCCTCTAACAACCAGAGAATCTGTATGACCTGCACGGGGAGAGTCGAGAACTTTATTATATAACAGTGTTATCTGTATCTTTTCCATTCAGACCCACTGCACAACCCTGGGTTTAAACCTCATCCCCAGCCTAGTATATCAATTACGCTCCCTGCCAACCATAAACTTTACGAGGGTGCATTTTTCTTCTTCAACCTGACAAACAATACAGCGCAACCGACATTACAATAGCTGTTTCTCCAGATACCTCAAGCCTCACTCCAGGGGGCAACTCTCATCTTCACATAGAGAAGAGACACACAACGTTAACCTCTATGAAAGTGGACAATTATTACAAAGTGTCAGCATCGCAAGCCATACCCATCATGGCTGGCAAGCAAAAATAATCAGACAAGAACAAGAAACAAGGGGCAGAGGTGCAGCTAGAGCCAACCACCCCTGCCCAAAGGGACATCAGCCTAGAACCACCGCCAGACTTACTTCAAGACCTCAAGGCTTTTTTCCTCCCCAAAATGTAGACACTACAGGGAGTGCAGAATTATTAGGCAAATGAGTATTTTGACCACATCATCCTCTTTATGCATGTTGTCTTACTCCAAGCTGTATAGGCTCGAAAGCCTACTACCATTTAAGCATATTAGGTGATGTGCATCTCTGTAATGAGAAGGGGTGTGGTCTAATGACATCAACACCCTATATCAGGTGTGCATAATTATTAGGCAACTACCTTTCCTTTGGCAAAATGGGTCAAAAGAAGGACTTGACAGGCTCAGAAAAGTCAAAAATAGTGAGATATCTTGCAGAGGGATGCAGCACTCTTAAAATTGCAAAGCTTCTGAAGCGTGATCATCGAACAATCAAGCGTTTCATTCAAAATAGTCAACAGGGTCGCAAGAAGCGTGTGGAAAAACCAAGGCGCAAAATAACTGCCCATGAACTGAGAAAAGTCAAGCGTGCAGCTGCCAAGATGCCACCAGTTTGGCCATATTTCAGAGCTGCAACATCACTGGAGTGCCCAAAAGCACAAGGTGTGCAATACTCAGAGACATGGCCAAGGTAAGAAAGGCTGAAAGACGACCACCACTGAACAAGACACACAAGCTGAAACGTCAAGACTGGGCCAAGAAATATCTCAAGACTGATTTTTCTAAGGTTTTATGGACTGATGAAATGAGAGTGAGTCTTGATGGGCCAGATGGATGGGCCCGTGGCTGGATTGGTAAAGGGCAGAGAGCTCCAGTCCGACTCAGACGCCAGCAAGGTGGAGGTGGAGTACTGGTTTGGGCTGGTATCATCAAAGATGAGCTTGTGGGGCCTTTTCGGGTTGAGGATGGAGTCAAGCTCAACTCCCAGTCCTACTGCCAGTTTCTGGAAGACACCTTCTTCAAGCAGTGGTACAGGAAGAAGTCTGCATCCTTCAAGAAAAACATGATTTTCATGCAGGACAATGCTCCATCACACGCGTCCAAGTACTCCACAGCGTGGCTGGCAAGAAAGGGTATAAAAGAAGAAAATCTAATGACATGGCCTCCTTGTTCACCTGATCTGAACCCCATTGAGAACCTGTGGTCCATCATCAAATGTGAGATTTACAAGGAGGGAAAACAGTACACCTCTCTGAACAGTGTCTGGGAGGCTGTGGTTGCTGCTGCACGCAATGTTGATGGTGAACAGATCAAAACACTGACAGAATCCATGGATAGCAGGCTTTTGAGTGTCCTTGCAAAGAAAGGTGGCTATATTGGTCACTGATTTGTTTTTGTTTTGTTTCTGAATGTCAGAAATGTATATTTGTGAATGTTGAGATGTTATATTGGTTTCACTGGTAAAAATAAATAATTGAAATGGGTATATATTTGTTTTTTGTTAAGTTGCCTAATAATTATGCACAGTAATAGTCACCTGCACACACAGATATCCCCCTAAAATAGCTATAACTAAAAACAAACTAAAAACTACTTCCAAAACTAATCAGCTTTGATATTAATGAGTTTTTTTGGGTTCATTGAGAACATGGTTGTTGTTCAATAATAAAATTAATCCTCAAAAATACAACTTGCCTAATAATTCTGCACTCCCTGTACAGGCGGGAATGGACACTCTCACTACTGAGATACGCCAATACTCCACCAGACTTCAACATGCGGAGCAGAGAATTTCGGATGTAGAGGATTCTCAACAAACTTCTTCCATGGCTATACAACGCCTAGAACGCCAAAATTCCTTATTACGGGACAAGCTCGATGACCTCGAGAATCGATCCCGACGCAACAATTTAAGGATTGTAGGGGTCCCAGAGTCGATTAAAAAACATAATTTATGTAAGAACTTACCTGATTAATTCATTTCTTTCATATTAGCAAGAGTCCATGAGCTAGTGACGTATGGGATATACATTCCTACCAGGAGGGGCAAAGTTTCCCAAACCTCAAATGCCTATAAATACACCCCTCACCACACCCACAAATCAGTTTAACGAATAGCCAAAAAGTGGGGTGATAAGAAAAAAGTGCGAAAGCATAAAAAATAAGGAATTGGAATAATTGTGCTTTATACAAAAAAATCATAACCACCACAAAAAGGGTGGGCCTCATGGACTCTTGCTAATATGAAAGAAATGAATTTATCAGGTAAGTTCTTACATAAATTATGTTTTCTTTCATGTAATTAGCAAGAGTCCATGAGCTAGTGACGTATGGGATAATGACTACCCAAGATGTGGATCTTCCACGCAAGAGTCACTAGAGAGGGAGGGATAAAATAAAGACAGCCAATTCCGCTGAAAATAATCCACACCCAAAATAAAGTTTAAATCTTATAATGAAAAAAACTGAAATTATAAGCAGAAGAAACAAACTGAAACAGCTGCCTGAAGTATTTTTCTACCAAAAACTGCTTCAGAAGAAGAAAACACATGAAAATGGTAGAATTTAGTAAAAGAATGCAAAGAAGACCAAGTGGCTGCTTTGCAAATCTGATCAACTGAAGCTTCATTCCTATACACCCAGGAAGTAGAAACTGACCTAGTAGAATGAGCTGTAATCCTTTGAGGCGGAGTTTTACCCGACTCGACATAGGCATGATGAAACAAAAATTATAACCAAGATGCCAAAGAAATGGCAGAAGCCTTCTGACCTTTCCTAAAACCGGAAAAACATAATTTATGTAAGAACTTACCTGATAAATTCATTTCTTTCATATTAGCAAGAGTCCATGAGCTAGTGACGTATGGGATATACATTCCTACCAGGAGGGGCAAAGTTTCCCAAACCTCAAAATGCCTATAAATACACCCCTCACCACACCCACAATTCAGTTTAACGAATAGCCAAGAAGTGGGGTGATAAAAAAGTGCGAAAGCATATAAAATAAGGAATTGGAATAATTGTGCTTTATACAAAATCATAACCACCACAAAAAAAGGGCGGGCCTCATGGACTCTTGCTAATATGAAAGAAATGAATTTATCAGGTAAGTTCTTACATAAATTATGTTTTCTTTCATGTAATTAGCAAGAGTCCATGAGCTAGTGACGTATGGGATAATGATTACCCAAGATGTGGATCTTTCCACACAAGAGTGACTAGAGAGGGAGGGATAAAATAAAGACAGCCAATTCCTGCTGAAAATAATCCACACCCAAAATAAAATTTAATGAAAAACATAAGCAGAAGATTCAAACTGAAACCGCTGCCTGAAGTACTTTTCTACCAAAAACTGCTTCAGAAGAAGAAAATACATCAAAATGGTAGAATTTAGTAAAAGTATGCAAAGAGGACCAAGTTGCTGCTTTGCAAATCTGATCAACCGAAGCTTCATTCCTAAACGCCCAGGAAGTAGAAACTGACCTAGTAGAATGAGCTGTAATCCTCTGAGGCGGAGTTTTACCCGACTCAACATAGGCAAGATGAATTAAAGATTTCAACCAAGATGCCAAAGAAATGGCAGAAGCTTTCTGGCCTTTTCTAGAACCGGAAAAGATAACAAATAGACTAGAAGTCTTTCGGAAAGACTTAGTAGCTTCAACATAATATTTCAAAGCTCTAACAACATCCAAAGAATGCAACGATTTCTCCTTAGAATTCTTAGGATTAGGACATAATGAAGGAACCACAATTTCTCTACTAATGTTGTTGGAATTCACAACTTTAGGTAAAAATTCAAAAGAAGTTCGCAACACCGCCTTATCCTGATGAAAAATCAGAAAAGGAGACTCACAAGAAAGAGCAGATAATTCAGAAACTCTTCTGGCAGAAGAGATGGCCAAAAGGAACAAAACTTTCCAAGAAAGTAATTTAATGTCCAATGAATGCATAGGTTCAAACGGAGGACCTTGAAGAGCTCCCAGAACCAAATTCAAACTCCAAGGAGGAGAAATTGACTGAATGACAGGTTTTATACGAACCAAAGCTTGTACAAAACAATGAATATCAGGAAGAATAGCAATCTTTCTGTGAAAAAGAACAGAAAGAGCAGAGATTTGTCCTTTCAAGGAACTTGCGGACAAACCCTTATCTAAACCATCCTGAAGAAACTGTAAAATTCTCGGTATTCTAAAAGAATGCCAAGAAAAATGATGAGAAAGACACCAAGAAATATAAGTCTTCCAGACTCTATAATATATCTCTCTAGATACAGATTTACGAGCCTGTAACATAGTATTAATCACAGAGTCAGAGAAACCTCTTTGACCAAGAATCAAGCGTTCAATCTCCATACCTTTAAATTTAAGGATTTCAGATCCTGATGGAAAAAAGGACCTTGCGACAGAAGGTCTGCTCTTAACGGAAGAGTCCACGGTTGGCAAGAGGCCATCCGGACAAGATCCACATACCAAAACCTGTGAGGCCATGCCGGAGCTACCAGCAGAACAAACGAGCATTCCTTCAGAATCTTGGAGATTACTCTTGGAAGAAGAACTAGAGGCGGAAAGATATAGGCAGGATGATACTTCCAAGGAAGTGATAATGCATCCACTGCCTCCGCCTGAGGATCCCGGGATCTGGACAGATACCTGGGAAGTTTCTTGTTTAGATGAGACGCCATCAGATCTATTTCTGGAAGTTCCCACATTTGAACAATCTGAAGAAATACCTCTGGGTGAAGAGACCATTCGCCCGGATGCAACGTTTGGCGACTGAGATAATCCGCTTCCCAATTGTCTATACCTGGGATATGAACCGCAGAGATTAGACAGGAGCTGGATTCCGCCCAAACCAAAATTCGAGATACTTCTTTCATAGCCAGAGGACTGTGAGTCCCTCCTTGATGATTGATGTATGCCACAGTTGTGACATTGTCTGTCTGAAAACAAATGAACGATTCTCTCTTCAGAAGAGGCCAAAACTGAAGAGCTCTGAAAATTGCACGGAGTTCCAAAATATTGATCGGTAATCTCACCTCCTGAGATTCCCAAACTCCTTGTGCCGTCAGAGATCCCCACACAGCTCCCCAACCTGTGAGACTTTCATCTGTTGAAATTACAGTCCAGGTCGGAAGCACAAAAGAAGCCCCCTGAATTAAACGATGGTGATCTGTCCACCACGTTAGAGAGTGTCGAACAATCGGTTTTAAAGATATTAATTGAGATATCTTTGTGTAATCCTTGCACCATTGATTCAGCATACAGAGCTGAAGAGGTCGCATGTGAAAACGAGCAAAGGGGATCGCGTCCGATGCAGCAGTCATAAGACCTAGAATTTCCATGCATAAGGCTACCGAAGGGAATGATTGTGACTGAAGGTTTCGACAAGCTGAAATCAATTTTAGACGTCTCTTGTCTGTTAAAGACAGAGTCATGGACACTGAATCTATCTGGAAACCCAAAAAAGTTACCCTTGTCTGAGGAATCAATGAACTTTTTGGTAAATTGATCCTCCAACCATGATCTTGAAGAAACAACACAAGTCGATTCGTATGAGATTCTGCTAAATGTAAAGACTGAGCAAGTACCAAGATATCGTCCAAATAAGGAAATACCACAATACCCTGTTCTCTGATTACAGACAGAAGGGCACCGAGAACCTTTGTAAAAATTCTTGGAGCTGTAGCTAGGCCAAACGGCAGAGCCACAAACTGGTAATGCTTGTCCAGAAAAGAGAATCTCAGGAACTGATAATGATCTGGATGAATCGGAATATGCAGATATGCATCCTGTAAATCTATTGTGGACATATAATGCCCTTGCTGAACAAAAGGCAAGATAGTCCTTACAGTTACCATCTTGAACGTTGGTATCCTTACATAACAATTCAATATTTTTAGATCCAGAACTGGTCTGAAGGAATTCTCCTTCTTTGGTACAATGAAGAGATTTGAATAAAACCCCATCCCCTGTTCCGGAACTGGAACTGACATAATTACTCCAGCCAACTCTAGATCTGAAACACAATTCAGAAATGCTTGACTTTTCACTGGATTTACTGGGACACGGGAAAGAAAAAATCTCTTTGCAGGAGGTCTCATCTTGAAACCAATTCTGTACCCTTCTGAAACAATGTTCTGAATCCAAAGATTGTGAACAGAATTGATCCAAATTTCTTTGAAAAAACGTAACCTGCCCCCTACCAGCTGAGCTGGAATGAGGGCCGCACCTTCATGTGGACTTAGAAGCAGGCTTTGCCTTTCTAGCAGGCTTGGATTTATTCCAGACTGGAGATGGTTTCCAAACTGAAACTGCTCCTGAGGATGAAGGATTAGGCTTTTGTTCTTTGTTGAAACGAAAGGAACGAAAACGATTATTAGCCCTGTTTTTACCCTTAGATTTTCTATCCTGTGGTAAAAAAGTTCCTTTCCCACCAGTAACAGTTGAGATAATAGAATCCAACTGAGAACCAAATAATTTGTTACCCTGGAAAGAAATGGAAAGTAGAGTTGATTAAGCCATATCAGTATTCCAAGTTTTTTTTTGTTTTTTTTTTTAAATTATTTTTATTGAGGTTTAAAGGAAAAAGGCATACAAATTTCAAAAAACACAGGGCATAAAGAAAAAAAAAAGAGTAATACAATTTTACAATACAGTATTGAATGACAAGATACAATATATACAATACAGTATTGAATGACAAGATACAATATATATTATATGCCTTACAATTTTTAAGCCTTACAAGCTGTATGAGGGGTCACTGCCGACCCTCAACATAAATTCTGATAATAATACAGAAAAAAAAAAGGCCTCACAAGAATACAGGAGATCACTTATGGATCTCGTTATAGAAAAAAAAAACCTCAGTTTTATAATAGAATGTGTGTTTATAACTTCAACTAGGAGTAATCAATAATAATACAAACAGATTACCAACCTGAAATAAGAGTAGTCTAGACGTACATAAAAAGTAGGAAACGGTATTAGTAGTTGTGGGATCACACTGTATGTATTGTGGGTATGGAAGAGTGGAAGCATTCTTTAAGCCTAGGTGTCTGGTAATTAAACCATGTGGAAAAAGAAGACTACAAGAAAAACATGAGTATGCAGCGGAGTGCCGAGGGGTAGGGAGAAAGAAAGAGAGAGAAAAAAAAAAAAACGGAGGGGGGGGGGGGAAGAAGGAAGAGGGGAAGAAGGGGGAAAGGGACAGTAAGGGATATTAGGACCTATATATATTCAACGGGACCGCTGCAGACACTGAGTCCTGGCTCTATTTAATGTGTCTCCAAATTTCCCAAGTCTGAACATGCAAGGTTGTCTTGTTAAGATATTTTAGAAGTCTACTACGCTTATTGGGTGAATTGAGACCCCTGACATTGTGTGACGTACAAGCCAAAGTCATGTTGACAATATATATGTGGACGCAAGAGGGGGGACAGTACGAAGGAAAAGAAGAGGAGGAGGAGGGGGAAGAGGAAAAAAAAAAAAAAAAAAAAAAAAAAGGAAGGGGGGTAAAGTTAGAAGAGAGTGGAAGAGAGGTGGGTGGGGGAGGGTTCGACACTCCGCAGCTAATGTGAAAAAGGAAGGTGATGTCGTTGAAGTATTGAGAGAAAAAGCAGGGTGCGGTATAGACAAGATAAACCGCTTTGATAGTCCCCTTCAAAGAAGGGGTCCCTTATGTGGGGGGGAAAGAGGTGGGATAAGTTGTGACAGATAAGCTCCAAGTGAGGACACTAAGGGCCTATCAACAATGTGTTGCTGGGAGGGTAGTCGCAAATAAGACGGATGTAGTACAATAAATGGGAGATTGAGTATTATAAGATTAAGTAAGTAAATGTGAGTGGTCACAGGTGATTGCCCACCAATGACCCATATGCAGCTTGGTCTAAGACCATTTCCAGAGAGCTGGGAAAGGATGAGCTTAGAGTATAGGCGTGTGTTTTTAAAGAAGTTCAAGTCTGACGATTCCAAGTCAGTTTATACAGATAGGAGAACAGAGTTGCAGATTAAAAGTGTACTTGAGACTAAACTAGAGATTAGATAAACAGGACTATATTGTTGTTATCTAATTGCTATTATAGGTATGTAGGGGGCAACTAGTATAAGGCTTCAGATGTTCGCGAGGTAGGTCAGCCTAAGAGAGCATGTGTGTAGAGTGAAAGCATTGTTTAGTCGGCACAAAAATTAAGCAAAATCTAGTGTTGCAAGTATAATGAGGTAAACTAGTACTGATAGAGAATTCTGTGAGTACAACACAATAGAAGGAGTCTAAAAAGGATGACTTATATAAACATTATAAACATTTCAGCATGCAACTTAGTAAACATTTCCTAGTTATATATTCCTAGGGCAGCCATGCCCTAACTAGTATAACGAGCTCTTTGCAGGGGTGAAAATAACATTCAACATTTCAAATGAACCAGTATGTCAGGTAAGCAGACAACATATGTAGAATGTTATAATAGAGAAAAAAAAAAAAAAAAAAAAAATGGGGGGAAAGGGGAACAAGGGGAGCACATTCTAAGTGTCGAAATACAAATCAATATATAGGTGTGCCTTAGATACCATGTTTCTCCCTTCTTCACTCTTCCTCCTTATTAAACTAGTACCTTATCAGAGCAGGCCTTTGTAGATGAAATTTCCCTTCTTCACGAATCTGGAATAGGTGTGTGACTTAACTCACTGAAAGATCTGTAATAAGTATGGGAGTTGACCTACTGTATACTGCTCAGTAAGGAGGATGAACATAAGCTTTGACAATGTGATATGGGAGTCAGCTAGTGTCTCAACTAACTCATGATGAAGGAATAGTGTATGTGTGTTAGGCCACTGCTGTCTGAAAAAATGGTCGAGTTATAGGGGGTAAACTTGCTAAGAATCTACTAGGTGTGTGAAGGCTGGCCCCCTAGACTTGTGCTGAGGGGGTAAAAGAACAAAGGATGGGTAAGGGTGGGCTAAAAAAAGCAAACAACATAAAAAAAAAAAAAAAAAAAAAAAAAAAAACATCAGATAACAATTAGAAACACAATATAACTAAACATATACTTATCAGTCCATCTGTGGAGTGTCTCTCGTTAGGTAGCTAGTAAAGTCTAACCAAGAATGTTCTCCAAATGAACAAACCATTAAGTCGGCACTCAAAAGCCATCAACAGACAGAGCGGCAAGGGGAAGGCCCAGCCGGACTCAAGTTAAGATTCCCTTGAAGAAATTCTCCTAGGAGGAGAGGAAGGCCACTCTGTTGCTCTGGGATTTAGATGACGGGGTTGTTGAGAAAGGCTAGCAGTGGTATTATCCGGTGCAGAGGTTAAGTTCCAGGTTTTAAGAAGAGCTAACCCTTGTTTGACATTATGGATAGTAAATGTCTGGTTGTCCTTGAACACCAGAAGTTTAATCGGGTATCCCCAGCGATATCGGATGTTCTTTCTTCTCAGCATTGAAGTGACATCTGTGTATGTTCTTCTTTGTTGTAAAGTTCTAGCTGAAAGATCCGGAAAGATCTGCAGGTTGCGGTACCAGCATTCCAAGTTTTAAGCCATAAAGCTCTTCTAGCTAAAATAGCTAGAGACATAAACCTGACATCAACTCTGATAATATCAAAAATGGCATCACAGATAAAATTATTAGCATGCTGAAGAAGAATAATAATATCATGAGAATCATGATCTGTTACTTGTTGCGCTAAAGTTTCCAACCAAAAAGTTGAAGCTGCAGCAACATCAGCCAATGATATAGCAGGTCTAATAAGATTACCTGAACACAGATAAGCTTTTCTTAGAAAGGATTCAATTTTCCTATCTAAAGGATCCTTAAACGAAGTACCATCTGACGTAGGAATAGTAGTACGTTTAGCAAGGGTAGAAATAGCCTCATCAACTTTAGGGATTTTGTCCCAAAATTCTAATCTGTCAGACGGCACAGGATATAATTGCTTAAAACGTTTAGAAGGAGTAAATGAATTACCCAATTTATCCCATTCTTTGGAAATTACTTCAGAAATAGCATTAGGAACAGGAAAAACTTCTGGAATAACCACAGGAGATTTAAATACCTTATCTAAACGTTTAGAATTAGTATCAAGAGGACCAGAATCCTCTATTTCTAAAGCAATTAGTACTTCTGGTTCAGAGGATTCTGTCTCAGAGATTGATGCTGATAAATCTTCATATTTATTTAAAATGGAATTTATTCGTTCTTTACTTAAAGAAGAGTCATCAGAATCAGAATGATGATGTTCATTTAAAAATTCATCTGTAGGGAGAGAAGTTTTAAAAGATTTTTTACGTTTACTAGAAGGAGAAATAACAGACATAGCCTTCTTGATGGATTCAGAAACAAAATCTCTTATGTTATCAGGAACATTCTGCACCTTAGATGTTGAAGGAACTGCAACAGGCAATGGTACTTTACTAAAGGAAATATTATCTGCATTAACAAGTTTGTCATGACAATTAATTCAAACAACAGCCGGAGGAATAGCTACCAAAAGTTTACAGCAGATACACTTAGCTTTGGTAGATCCAGCACTAGACAGCGATTTTCCTGTAGTATCTTCTGACTCAGATGCAACGTGAGACATCTTGCAATATGTAAGAGAAAAAACAACATAAAAAGCAAAATTGATCAAATTCCTTAAATGACAGTTTCAGGAATGGGAAAAAATGCCAAAGAACAAGCTTCTAGCAACCAGAAGCAATGAAAAATGAGACTTAAATAATGTGGAGACAAAAGCGACGCCCATATTTTTTAGCGCCAAATAAGACGCCCACATTATTTGGCGCCTAAATGCTTTTGGCACCAAAAATGACGCCACATCCGTAACCCCGACATTTTTGGCGCAAAATAACGTCAAAAAATGACGCAACTTCCGGCGACACGTATGACGCCGGAAACGGAAAAGATTTTTTTTTTGCGCCAAAAAAGTCCGCGCCAAAAATGACGCAATAAAATGAAGCATTTTCAGCCCCCGCGAGCCTAACAGCCCACAGGGAAAAAAAGAGTCAAATTTTTGAAGGTAAGAAAAAATGATTAATTCAAATGCATTATCCAAAATATGAAACTGACTGTCTGAAAAATAAGGAATGTTGAACATTCTGAGTCAAGGCAAATAAATGTTTGAATACATATATTTAGAACTTTATAAACAAAGTGCCCAACCATAGCTTAGAGTGTCACATAAAATAAGATTTACTTACCCCAGGACACTCATCTACATGTTTGTAGAAAGCCAAACCAGTACTGAAACGAGAATCAGCAGAGGTAATGGTATATAAATAAGAGTATATCGTCGATCTGAAAAGGGAGGTAAGAGATGAATCTCTACGACCGATAACAGAGAACCTATGAGATAGACCCCGTAGAAGGAGATCACTGCATTCAAATAGGCAATACTCTCCTCACATCCCTCTGACATTCACTGCACGCTGAGAGGAAAACCGGGCTCCAACTTGCTGCGGAGCGCATATCAACGTAGAATTTAGCACAAACTTACTTCACCACCTCCATAGGAGGCAAAGTTTGTAAAACTGAATTGTGGGTGTGGTGAGGGGTGTATTTATAGGCATTTTGAGGTTTGGGAAACTTTGCCCCTCCTGGTAGGAATGTATATCCCATACGCCACTAGCTCATGGACTCTTGCTAATTACATGAAAGAAAGATAACAAATAGACCAGAAGTCTTTTGGAAATCCTTAGTAGCTTCAACATAATATTTCAAAGCTCTAACTACATCCAAAGAATGCAACGAGTTTTCCTTAGAATTCTTAGGATTAGGACACAATGAAGGAACCACAATTTATCTACTAATGTTGTTAGAATTCACAACCTTAGGTAAAAATTTTAAAGAAGTTCACAAACACCGCCTTATCCTGACGAAAAATCAGAAAAGGAGACTCACAAGAAAGAGCAAATAATTCAGAAACTCTTCTAGTAGAAGAGATGGCCAAAAGAAACAAAACTTTCCAAGAAAGTAATTTAATGTCCAGCGAATGCATAGGTTCAAACGGAGGAGCTTGAAAAGCCCCCAGAACCAAATTCAAACTCCAAGGAGGAGAGATAGACTTAACAACAGGTTTTATACGAGCCAAAAGCTTGTACAAAACAATGAATATCAGGAAGACTAGCAATCTTTCTGTGAAAAAGAACAGAAAGAGCAGAGATTTGACCTTTCAAGGAACTTGCAGACAAACCTTATCCAAACCATCCTGAAGAAACTGTAAAATTCTAGGAATTCTAAAAGAATGCCAAGAAAAAAGAGAAAAACACCAAGAAATGAAAATCTTCCAGACTCAAAAATATATCTTCCTAGATACAGTTTTACGAGCCTGTAACATAGTATTAATCACAGAGTCAGAGAAACCTCTATGATTGAGAATCAAGCGTTCAATCTCCATACCTTCAAATTTAAGGATTTGAGAACCTGATGGAAAAAAGGACCTTGCGATAGAAGGTCTGGTCTTAACGGAAGAGTCCATGGTTGGCAAGTGGCCATCCGGACAAGATCCGCATACCAAAACCTGTGAGGCCATGCTGGAGCCACCAGCAGAATAAATGAACGTTCCTTTAGAATCTTGGAAAAAGAACTATAGGAGGAAGGATATAAGCAGAATGATACTTTCAAGGAAGTGACAATGCATCCACTGCTTCCGCCTGAGGATTCCAGGATCTGGACAGATACCTAGGAAGCTTCTTGTTTAGATGAGAAGCCATCAGATCTATTTCTGGAAGTCCCCATATTTGAACAATCTGAAGAAATACTTCTGGGTGAAGAAACCATTCGCCCGGATGTAGTATTTGGCGACTGAGATAATCCGCTACCCAATTGTCTATACCTGGGATATGAACCGCAGAAATTAGACAGGAGCTGGATTCCGCCCATACAAGTATTCGAGAGACTTCTTTCATAGCCAGAGGACTGTGAGTTCCTCCTTGATGATTGACATATGCCACGGTTGTGACATCGTCCGTCTAGAAACAAATGAACGACTCTCCCTCTTTAGAAGAGGCCACGACTGAAGAGCTCTGAAAATTGCAATGTTGATTGGTAATCTCACCTCCTGAGATTCCCAAACCCCTTGTGCTGTCAGAAACCCCCATACAGCTCCCCAACCTGTCAGATTTGCATCTGTTGAGATCACAGTCTAGGTTGGAGGAACAAAAAGAAGCCCCCTGAACTAAACGATGGTGATCTGTCCACCACGTCAGAGAGTGTCGAACAATCGGTTTTAAAGATATTAATTGAGATATCTTTGAATAATCCCTGCACCACTGGTTCAGCATACAGAGCTGAAGAGGTCGCATGTGAAAACGAGCAAAGGGAATCGCGTCCAATGCAGCAGTCATAAGACCTAGAATTTCCATGCATAAGGCTACCGAAGGAAATGATTGAGACTGAAGGTTTCGATAAGCTGAAACCAATTTCAGACGCCTCTTGTCCGTCAGAGACAGAATCAAGAACACTGAATCTATCAGGAAACCTAAAAAGGTTACCCTTGTCTGAGGAATCAAACAAACTTTTTGGAAAATTGATCCACCAACCATGTTCTTGAAGAAACAACACTTATAAAAGACTGGAAGGTTCCTTCTAGAGAAAATGAGCAAAGGGAATTGAATCCAATGTTGAACTTCTATGCATATATAGCAACTGAAGGAAATAATAGAGACTAAAGGTACCGATAGACGGAACCCAATAACATTATCCCTTGGCTGATAGAGACAAGGACAGTGACACAAACTATCTGGAAACCTAAAAAAGGTGACCCTTGTGTGAGGAATCAAGAGCTTTAGAAAAGAAGATCCTCTAACTATGTCCTGAAGAGTAAGTGAATCATATGAGATTCCGCATCCTCAGAAAATAATCTGAATGAAAACAGAAAAATAAAAATATGCATTTATTGTATCTAGTGAAAACAAATAATGCTATCAAAGACCATAAAAAGGCAAAATAGTTTGAATAAAACTCCAAAACCCAGTTCCTCAAAAGAAAACTGGAAGAAAAACCCCAGAAAATTCCAGGTCTGAGCAGCGCTTGAACCCCATAGGTGCCCAGCCATGCTTCAACAGTACCCAAAATATATAGGACAGTAACACAGTTAAAGAAAGTGTTAGTCTTGCTGGAATAAACTCAAAGAGATTTGGACAAAATAAATTTCAAAGAAGCCTTAACCTGCCCCTTACCAGGCAAGCTGGAATACGGCACGTACATCGCAAAATTAGGGAGCTGATTTCGAACTCCAATTATAGACATGTTACTTGGGAAAGAACTCAGGAATTCGTTCCTTAAAAAGAACAACCAAACTAGTAAAAGCTTAAAGTTTTAGTCTTAGAACTCAACCTTGAAGCCCAGAGTAACAGTTAAGAATTGAATCCAATTATAAAACAAATAATTGATTATCTTAGAACAAAGGAAATATGGATTTTTTTTTTTTTAAAAATCACAAAATTCTTCTAGCTAAAAAAGCTAAAGACATAGATTAACCCTCATTTGCGAAAATATTCAATAAAATGAAGACACAAATGAAATTATTAGCATGATAGTTAAGTTTAAAGGACCAGCCAATACAGTGGACTTGCATAATCAATAAATGCAAAACAACAAGACAAATGCAACAGCACCTAGTCTAGTAAATGTTGTCCCTTTAACAATGCTAAAATAAAACATAATCTGATACTTGATCTTAAAGTAAACAGAAAAAATGAAGCAAATGCAATATCACAGGACCAAGAACAGTACCTGAAACTAAATAATTTTCCATAAATAAGATACAACTATATAAAGGAAAATAAATATTATTTTGCTATAGAAACAATAGCATAATTAGTAGGAGTAGAGATAGCCCCAATAAATTGGAGAACCCTCCAAATTGAATTTAACTGCTGGCAAAGAATATAGTTTAAAACCTTTAAAGAAGGAAAAAGAGAATTCTCAGCCTATTCCATTCCCTAGTATGCGGAATTGGAAAGAAAACCTCTGAAATCACAGAAGAATAAAAAGGCAGAAATAGTGTCAGCTAGTCTTAAAGAACTAGTTACCTTAATATCCAAAATAATCAACACCTCTTCAACAAAGAACAAATGTACTTTAATAAAAAATTTATAAAAAAGTAGATTTGTTAGTGTCAATATCTGATAAAGAAAATTTCTGAAAAAGAAAAAAACATCATCAGAGAAGGATAAATCAGTATGTTGTTGGTCATTTGAAACTTCAATAATTAAAAAAGAAGTGGAAAAGACCTAAAAATTGTATTAGAAGGCACGAAGTCAGACAAAGCCTTAATCAGAAAAAATATTTCTTATAAATCTTCTAAACATTTCTTGTACTTAAGAATGGAAATGTATAAAGCATAAACACTAATGGAATCTGCATGTAAAAGTAAATCATAATAACTTAATACAAACCATAGCTAAAGATAAACATTTCTAGCAACCAGAAGCAATAAATAATGAGACTTAAATAATGTGGAGACAATAGTGACGCCCATATTTTTTAGCGCCAAAAAAGACGCCCACATTATTTGGCGCCTAAATGCTTTTGGCGCCAAAAATGACGCCAAATCCGGAACGCCGACACCTTTGGCGCAAAAAAAAGTAAAAAATGACGCAACTTCCGGCGACACGTATGACGCCTGGAAACAGAAAAAAAATTGCGCCAAAAAAGTCTGCGCCAAGAATGACGCAATAAAATGAAGCATTTTCAGCCCCCGCGAGCCTAACAGCCCACAGGGAAAAAAGTCAAATTTTAAGGTAAGAAAAAAATTGATATATTCATATGCATTAACCCAAATATGAAACTGACTGTCTGAAAATAAGGAATGTTTGAACATCCTGAGTCAAGGCAAATAAATGTTTGAATACATATATTTAGAACTTTATATATAAGTGCCCAACCATAGCTTAGAGTGTCACAGAAAAACATAATTTATGCTTACCTGATAAATTCCTTTCTTCTGTTGTGTGATCAGTCCACGGGTCATCATTACTTCTGGGATATAACTCCTCCCCAACAGGAAATGCAAGAGGATTCACCCAGCAGAGCTGCATATAGCTCCTCCCCTCTACGTCAGTCCCAGTCATTCGACCAAGAATCAACGAGAAAGGAGTAACCAAGGGTGAAGTGGTGACTGGAGTATAATTTAAAAGATATTTACCTGCCTTAAAACAGGGCGGGCCGTGGACTGATCACACAACAGAAGAAAGGAATTTATCAGGTAAGCATAAATTATGTTTTCTTCTGTTATGTGTGATCAGTCCACGGGTCATCATTACTTCTGGGATACCAATACCAAAGCAAAAGTACACGGATGACGGGAGGGATAGGCAGGCTCATTATATAGAAGGAACCACTGCCTGAAGAACCTTTCTCCCAAAAATAGCCTCCGAAGAAGCAAAAGTGTCAAATTTGTAAAATTTGGAAAAAGTATGAAGCGAAGACCAAGTTGCAGCCTTGCAAATCTGTTCAACAGAGGCCTCATTCTTAAAGGCCCAAGTGGAAGCCACAGCTCTAGTGGAGTGAGCTGTAATTCTTTCAGGAGGCTGCTGACCAGCAGTCTCATAGGCTAAACGTATTATGCTACGAAGCCAAAAAGAGAGAGAGGTAGCAGAAGCTTTTTGACCTCTCCTCTGTCCAGAATAAACGACAAACAGGGAAGAAGTTTGGCGAAAATCTTTAGTTGCCTGCAAGTAGAACTTGAGGGCACGAACTACATCCAGATTGTGTAGAAGACGTTCCTTCTTTGAAGAAGGATTTGGACACAAGGATGGAACAACAATCTCTTGATTGATATTCCTGTTAGTGACCACCTTAGGTAAGAACCCAGGTTTAGTACGCAGAACTACCTTGTCTGAGTGAAAAATCAGATAAGGAGAATCACAATGTAAGGCTGATAACTCAGAGACTCTTCGAGCCGAGGAAATAGCCATTAAAAACAGAACTTTCCAAGATAACAATTTTATATCAATGGAATGAAGGGGTTCAAATGGAACACCCTGTAAAACGTTAAGAACTAAGTTTAAACTCCATGGCGGAGCAACAGCTTTAAACACAGGCTTGATCCTAGCTAAAGCCTGACAAAAAGCCTGGACGTCTGGATTTTCTGACAGACGCCTGTGTAACAAGATGGACAGAGCTGAAATCTGTCCCTTTAATGAACTAGCTGATAAACCCTTTTCTAATCCTTCTTGTAGAAAAGACAATATCCTAGAGATCCTAACCTTACTCCAGGAGTAATGTTTGGATTCGCACCAGTATAGGTATTTACGCCATATTTTATGGTAAATCTTTCTGGTAACAGGCTTCCTAGCCTGTATCAGGGTATCAATAACCGACTCAGAAAAACCACGTTTTGATAAAATCAAACGTTCAATTTCCAAGCAGTCAGCTTCAGAGAAGTTAGATTTTGATGTTTGAATGGACCCTGTATCAGAAGGTCCTGTCTTAGAGGTAGAGACCAAGGCGGACAGGATGACATGTCCACTAGATCTGCATACCAAGTCCTGCGTGGCCATGCAGGCGCTATTAGAATCACTGATGCTCTCTCCTGCTTGATTCTGGCAATCAATCGAGGAAGCAGCGGAAAGGGTGGAAACACATAAGCCATCCCGAAGTTCCAAGGTGCTGTCAAAGCATCTATCAGAACCGCTCCCGGATCCCTGGATCTGGACCCGTAGCGAGGAAGTTTGGCGTTCTGGCGAGACGCCATGAGATCTATCTCTGGTTTGCCCCAACGTCGAAGTATTTGGGCAAAGACCTCCGGATGAAGTTCCCACTCCCCCGGATGAAAAGTCTGGCGACTCAAGAAATCCGCCTCCCAGTTCTCCACTCCCGGGATGTGGATTGCTGACAGGTGGCAAGAGTGAGACTCTGCCCAGCGAATTATCTTTGATACTTCCACCATTGCTAGGGAGCTTCTTGTCCCTCCCTGATGGTTGATGTAAGCTACAGTCGTGATGTTGTCCGACTGAAACCTGATGAACCCCCGAGTTGTTAATTGGGGCCAAGCTAGAAGGGCATTGAGAACTGCCCTCAATTCCAGAATGTTTATTGGAAGGAGACTCTCCTCCTGATTCCATAGTCCCTGAGCCTTCAGAGAATTCCAGACAGCGCCCCAACCTAGTAGGCTGGCGTCTGTTGTTACAATTGTCCAGTCTGGCCTGCTGAATGGCATCCCCCTGGACAGGTGTGGCCGATGAAGCCACCATAGAAGAGAATTTCTGGTCTCTTGATTCAGATTCAGAGTAGGGGACAAATCTGAGTAATCCCCATTCCACTGACTTAGCATGCATAATTGCAGAGGTCTGAGGTGTAGGCGTGCAAAAGGTACTATGTCCATTGCCGCTACCATTAAGCCGATCACCTCCATGCATTGAGCTACTGACGGGTGTTGAATGGAATGAAGGACACGGCATGCATTTTGAAGCTTTGTTAACCTGTCCTCTGTCAGGTAAATCTTCATTTCTACAGAATCTATAAGAGTCCCCAAGAATGGAACTCTTGTGAGAGGAAAAAGAGAACTCTTCTTTTCGTTCACTTTCCATCCATGCGACCTTAGAAATGCCAGAACTAACTCTGTATGAGACTTGGCAGTTTGAAAGCTTGAAGCTTGTATTAGAATGTCGTCTAGGTATGGAGCTACCGAAATCCCTCGCGGTCTTAGTACCGCCAGAAGGGCACCCAGAACCTTTGTGAAGATTCTTGGAGCCGTAGCCAATCCGAATGGAAGAGCTACAAACTGGTAGTGCCTGTCTAAGAAGGCAAACCTTAGATACCGGTGATGATCTTTGTGGATCGGTATGTGAAGGTAAGCATCCTTTAAATCCACTGTGGTCATGTACTGACCCTCTTGGATCATGGGTAAGATTGTCCGAATAGTTTCCATTTTGAACGATGGAACTCTTAGGAATTTGTTTAGAATCTTTAAATCTAAGATTGGCCTGAAAGTTCCCTCTTTTTTGGGAACCACAAACAGGTTTGAGTAGAACCCTTGTCCTTGTTCCGACCGCGGAACCGGATGGATCACTCCCATTATTAACAGATCTTGTACGCAGCGTAGAAACGCTTCTTTCTTTATCTGGTTTGTTGACAACCTTGACAGATGAAATCTCCCTCTTGGGGGAGATAATTTGAAGTCTAGAAGGTATCCCTGAGATATGATCTCTAGTGCCCAGGGATCCTGAACATCTCTTGCCCAGGCCTGGGCGAAGAGAGAGAGTCTGCCCCCCACTAGATCCGGTCCCGCATCGGGGGCTCTCGGTTCATGCTGTCTTTGGGGCAGCAGCAGGTTTCCTGGCCTGCTTGCTCTTGTTCCAGGACTGGTTAGGCTTCCAGCCTTGCCTGTAACGAGCAACAGCTCCTTCCTGTTTTGGTGCAGTGGAGGTTGATGCTGCTCCTGTTTTAAAGTTCCGAAAGGGACGAAAATTAGACTGTCTAGCCTTAGCTTTGGCTTTGTCTTGAGGTAGGGCGTGGCCCTTACCTCCTGTAATGTCAGCGATAATCTCTTTCAAACCGGGCCCAAATAAAGACTGCCCCTTGAAAGGTATATTAAGTAATTTGGACTTAGAAGTAACATCAGCTGACCAGGATTTTAGCCACAGCGCCCTACGTGCCTGTATGGCGAATCCTGAGTTCTTAGCCGTAAGTTTGGTTAAATGTACTACGGCCTCCGAAATGAAGGAATTAGCTAGTTTAAGGACTCTAAGCCTGTCCGTAATGTCGTCTAGCGTAGATGAACTAAGGTTCTCTTCAAGCGACTCAATCCAAAATGCTGCCGCAGCCGTAATCGGCGCGATACATGCAAGGGGTTGTAATATAAAACCTTGTTGAACAAACATTTTCTTAAGGTAACCCTCTAATTTTTTATCCATTGGATCTGAGAAAGCACAGCTATCCTCCACCGGGATAGTGGTACGCTTAGCTAAAGTAGAAACTGCTCCCTCCACCTTGGGGACCGTTTGCCATAAGTCCCGAGTGGTGGCGTCTATTGGAAACATCTTTCTAAATATTGGAGGGGGTGAGAACGGCACACCGGGTCTATCCCACTCCTTAGTAACAATTTCAGTTAGTCTCTTAGGTATAGGAAAAACGTCAGTACTCGCCGGTACCGCAAAGTATTTATCCAACCTACACAGTTTCTCTGGTATTGCAACGGTGTTACAATCGTTGAGAGCTGCTAAGACCTCCCCTAGTAATACACGGAGGTTCTCCAATTTAAATTTAAAATTTGAAATATCTGAGTCCAATCTGTTTGGATCAGAACCGTCACCCACAGAATGAAGCTCTCCGTCCTCATGCTCTGCGAGCTGTGACGCAGTATCAGACATGGCCCTAGCATTGTCAGCGCACTCTGTTCTCACCCCAGAGTGATCACGCTTGCCTCTTAGTTCTGGTAATTTAGACAAAACTTCAGTCATAACAGTAGCCATATCTTGTAATGTTATCTGTAATGGCCGCCCAGATGTACTAGGCGCCAAAATATCACGCACCTCCCGGGCGGGAGATGCAGGTACTGCCGCGTGAGGCGAGTTAGTCGGCATAACTCTCCCCTCGCTGTTTGGTGAAATTTGTTCACATTGTACAGATTGACTTTTATTTAAAGTAGCATCAATACAGTTAGTACATAAATTTCTATTGGGCTCCACCTTGGCATTGGAACAAATGACACAGATATCTTCCTCTGAGTCAGACATGTTTAACACACTAGCAAAAAACTTACAACTTGGTTATAATCTTTTTTAGCAAAAAACGTACTGTGCCTCAAAGAGGTACTAACGATTAAATGACAGTTGAAATAGTGAACTGAAAAACAGTTATAGCATCAAACTTTAAAACAACAAAACTTTTAGCAAAGGTTTGTTCCCATTAGTAAAATAACAATAATTAAATTTGACATAAAAAATACAAAGCAACGTTTTTATTCATAGTCACTATAAGAATTCTCACAGCTCTGCTGAGAGAATTTACCTCCCTTCAAAGAAGTTTGAAGACCCCTGAGATCTATCAGAGATGAACCGGATCATGCAGGAAATGTAAAAGTAACTGACTGGTATTTTTTGATGCGTAGCAAAGAGCGCCAAAAACGGCCCCTCCCTCTCCCACACAGCAGTGAAGAGAAACGAAACTGTCACAATTAAAGCAAAAAAACTGCCAAGTGGAAAATAATGCCCAAATATTTATTCACACAGTACCTCAGCAATGTAAACGATTCTACATTCCAGCAAAAACGTTTAACATGATAAATAGTTATTAAAAAGGATTAGTGACCTTTAACAGAGTAGTTCCGGTGAAATACCATCCCCAGAATACTGAAGTGTATACATACATGTCATTTTAACGGTATGGCAGGATTTTCTCATCAATTCCATTCAGAAAATAAAAACTGCTACATACCTCAATGCAGATTCATCTGCCCGCTGTCCCCTGATCTGAAGCCTTTACCTCCCTCAGATGGCCGAGAACAGCAATATGATCTTAACTACTCCGGTTAAAATCATAGTAAAAAACTCTGACAGATTCTTCCTCAAACTCTGCCAGAGAAGTAATAACACGCTCCGGTGCTATTTTAAAATAACAAACTTTTGATTGAAGTCATAAAAACTAAGTATAATCACCATAGTCCTCTCACACATCCTATCTAGTCGTTGGGTGCAAGAGAATGACTGGGACTGACGTAGAGGGGAGGAGCTATATGCAGCTCTGCTGGGTGAATCCTCTTGCATTTCCTGTTGGGGAGGAGTTATATCCCAGAAGTAATGATGACCCGTGGACTGATCACACATAACAGAAGAAATAAGACTTACTTACCCCAGCACACTCATCTACATGTAGTAGAAAGCCAAACCAGTACTGAAACGAGAATCAGTAGAAGTAATGGTATATATAAGAGTATATCGTCGATCTGAAAAGGGAGGTAAGAGATGAATCTCTACGACCGATAACAGAGAACCTATGAAATAGACCCCGTAGAAGGAGATCATTGAATTCAAATAGGCAATACTCTCTTCACATCCCTCTGACATTCACTGCACGCTGAGAGGAAAACCGGGCTCCAACCTGCTGCGGAGCGCATATCAACGTAGAATCTAGCACAAACTTACTTCACCACCTCCATAGGAGGCAAAGTTTGCAAAACTGATTTGTGGGTGTGGTGAGGGGTGTATTTATAGGCATTTGAGGTTTGGGAAACTTTGCCCCTCCTGGTAGGAATGTATATCCCATACGTCACTAGCTCATGGACTCTTGCTAATTACATGAAAGAAACAAGGATCTTTTGTAATTCACAGCTTACACACTACCTAAACTGTTGAAGATGGACCAAGAAACTATGCCTTTAGACATAGAGCGGGCGCATAGAATAGGGCCTGAACACCTACCTGCTAGACCCAACCAAAGACCGAGACAAGTTATCTTCAAACTACGCAGATATCAAGAGAAGATGGCGGTTCTAAAGGCATTCAGATCCCATCCCGACCTCCTCTTTGAAGGCCACAAGCTCTTGCTCTTCCAGGACTTTTCTGCTGAGGTGGCTAGAAAACGGAAAGAGTTTGCTCCCCTTTGTTCTAAACTTCACTCCATGGGCCGTCAGGCCTCACTTCTCTACCCTGCCAAATTGAGACTGACATCACCTGGGGGTGCTAAGTTCTTAACGACTCCGCAACAACTACAGGAGTTCCTTGATACTGAAGCCCGCCATGAAGAAGGGTTGAAAGGAACACGCAGTTCAATGTTTTCCACCTCATCCTGTCCATTTGATAAAATGGATGCCAGGACACTGAGATCACTGATGTTACTCAATCTAAAGTCTAAGTATTTGTTTTTCCTTGTTTAGTTTTTGCCTGTATTGGTCTCTCCTCTTACTATGGTCACACCCTCCCGGCTGTTCATACTTGAATTCCACAGGAGACTAAAATCAATTTTCCACCTACCTCATAGGCGCTGTTCTATCTTCTCAACTCTGAGTGTGACCGACTTGTCCTGCCCTCCCTTCTTTCCTCTCCCCCCATCTCATCATGTTATGTACAACGTTATTTACAAAGTTGCCAGACGTTCACAGTTATGTAACCTGGTGTTTATGCATTTACTCTCAATTGTTTTGGCTTCTTTTCCCATTGTTGTTATATTTTCAAGAATGTTTTTACTTGAATTCCATTTGGGTCCAAAACCAACTTTCCACCCCCCCCCCCTCCACGAGTACTGCCTTACCCACCCAACCCTGCATGTGTCTGATTTGTGCTGCCCTTCCTTTTTCCCTCCCCACCCGCTTCACTATGTCTTGTATAATGTCACTGTCAAATTTGCCAGAATATCACAACTGTACTGTTTTCCTTCCTTAGATCAGTTGAGGAGCACCTGGATTCCGCCCAGGCACCTGAATGTGGAAAGCATGGATCGTAAGTCAATATCACTCCGCACAAACATACCTCAGCTTCATACACCTTGCCTCGCTGTACCTCCTTGTCTACCCTTGACTCCCCCTTCTGACATCCTCACCACCTGCAATCTTCACGATCAGAGACAGTATAGCTCCACAACCTATACATCCACTACTAAGTATCTATCACATTTGCCCTCCGTCTATCAACACCATACCACATTACCTTAAGATAATTTCTTGGAACGTGGGAGGCATTACCTCCCCGGACAAACGCAGCATGGTGTTGCAACACCTGAGGCGTCTCCGTGCGGATGTCGCCCTCTTACAAGAGACGCATTTCACAGAACCTGAACATGAGAAATTAAAGTGCTGCTGGGTAGACAAAATCTTCTACACTCCCACCGAGGGGAGGAAGAGAGGAGTAGCGATACTTGTCAAAAAGGGACTTTCAGTACAAATTTATCCTATTACAATAGCCAGCCTGTCCGTAGACGATCACTCATACATTTTAGTTAACATTTATGGTCCTAATCAACTAAACTCCCAATTTTGGCACACCCTTCAGACCATCCTGACTACTCATGCAGACAAACCATTACTATTGAGAGGGAACTACAATCTGGCACAGGACTTACCACTGGACCGTAGGGCTGACAAGCACACAAAACGACAGGAGAAAATCTATGCTAAAAAAAGGAAAAAGGAGACGGCAATTATTGCCGCTTTTAAGACCTCACTAGGCCTCATAGATCCATGGCGTTCGCGTCACCCGACCAGGAGAGATTTTACATGTGTCTCAAAAACGCACAAAACGCTATCACGCATTGACTATTTTTTATGTTCTAGACAATTACACACGCAAATACAACAAACGGACATCTCGGACATTATAATTTCGGATCATGCACCCATATGGCTGCAACTTGGCCCTAGACCCAACACTCACACCTATGAAAATTGGAGATTCCCTACCTATTTATACCACAATACCGAATTCAGACAACACTTAAAAATTCACTGGGAGGAATACTACAATTTCAACATACATTTTAACAATCCAGGAGTGTTTTGGGGAGCATCCAAGGCAGTTATGCAAGGCCAAATCACCAGCTTTACAGCGCATTACAACGCCAAGCGGAAAAAGTTAGCAATTGTTACCGCAACAGAAGTCACAATGGCATATAACCAATATTTGACCCACCCCTCCCCCAGACATAGACACATCTACTATGAGAAAAAGAAGCTAAGGGAGGATGCCCTGGCCCAACAGGACCACCTTTTCCAGACATATAGAAAAGGCAAGTTTTATAGATTTAGGGACAGAACAGGGAGACTGCTAGCCAATATGGTTAAATTGACCAACCCGAAATCAATCATCCCATCCATACAAGTGCAAGGGACATACCGTTCAGACACCCACTCAATGACAAATTAATTTTTAAACTTCTACTCCACACTCTACACAGCCCAACCAAGCACGCAGAGCGACAAGGAACATTTCTGGGACAAAATTACTCCCCCCACCCTCAGTCCAGAAAACCTAGAGAACCTTAATGCCCCAATCCAGGCGTCAGAAGTCTGAAGAGCAATCAAGAAGACCAAATTGGGTAAAACTCCTAGCCCTGACAAATTGCCAATTGAATACTACAAACTCCTGCAGCAGTCCCCTTCTAGCACAAACTTTCACGGCATACTTGCAGGGTTAACTGACGCCCCCACCCGACTTCGCAGATGCACTTATGTGTCTAATCGTGAAGCCAGGTAGAGACCCGACGGTTCCAACATCATACATGCCAATAACACTTTTGAATAATGAGTACAAATTATTCACCGCTATTTTGGCAACTAGACTAGCGACAGTATTAGGCACGGTCATACATAAAGACCAAACAGGTTTCATGAAACACCGTTCTTCGGTTGCCAACATCCGCAAGACCCTAGCGGTTATAGACCACTATTGGCGGGAGAGGGAGGGGAGTAACGGTGGCAATCAAACCGACCCTGAGACACCTCGAGAGGCGTGCCTCCTCTCTGTCGACGCCGAAAAGGCATTCACAGGGTGGAGTGGGATCATCTCCTGATCACTATGGAAAAATTTGGTATAACTGGAAACTTTCATAATCTTATATAAAAACTGTACCATTACCCACGCACTTCAATAATAGTGAATGGCTCGGCGTCTCACCCCTTCTTTCTTAGACGGGAAACTAGGCAGGGATGCCCTCTTTCCTCTCTTTTATTCAATTTAGCCATAGAGCCCCTAGCTATATATATAAGAAGCATGGTACCGGCACTGAAGATAGGATCCCACTCAATTCACTTATCACTATATGCAGATGACCTACTCCTATACGTAAATAATCCGAGAATTAACATCCCTAAACTAATCTCCATATTCCATCAGTTTGGAATTATTTCAGGGTACAAAGTAAATCTGGAAAAATCAGAACTGACTTACCTCACCAGAACACGCCCCTCCACACCAATGCTAGATAAACTCAGGGTCACAGATGGCTAATTCAAATATTTAGGCCTCCGCTTACATGTCAACCCGAGTCTAATTTATAAACTAAATATCCCACCAGTGATTACGCAGATTAGAGCACTCTTAAAGAGATGGGCTAAACTGCCAATTGCCTTGTCGGGCCGAGTAAGCCTAATCAAAATGATATCAATGCCCAAACTGTTATACCCTTTACAACTGCTTCCCTTCCTGCTAACGCGGAAAGACTTGGGGAGCATCACTAACGCTTTTGCCACATTCGTGTGGAACTCTAAGAAGCACAGAATCAACAGAATGAAGCTAGCCCTGCCGTTTGACAAAGGGGTACTGAAACTCCCGAATGTAGAGTGGTATAACTGGGCGACGTTAGAAAAACTAGTCTTTGATTGGTTGGCACGTACATCAGTTTTTAACGATGAACATCTCGAGAAATCCTTAGCGCATCCACTTAGCATTCCAGCCACATGCCCCCTTACACACTCTTCCTGACCATATCAGAGACAATATTTTATTCAAAGACCCGCTTAGAGCCTGGAAAAAATTATGCAAACACTGGAAACTCCCTCCTGAAATCACTAGACACCTTCTGCTACAGGGCAACCCTACCTTTCATCCCAGGTATGACCACTAGAATCTTTGCCATATGGGGGGAGAGGGGACTAACTGCAATCTCACAACTGATCGACCCACTCACGAACAAGGTATTTTCATCAACCCACTTCCAAGACATAGCACATTTGCATACCTTCAGGCCACTCACTACATGCATAAATTGCTTTCTGAAGGGCTTAGTGGTAAGAATACTACCCCGATTGACACTATCTGCTCCCTGACCAAACATGGGCTGCATTCTATCTCATACATTTACGGTTTAATCTTGGAGGGCAAAGCCACTGAGACCTTACAAAGCCTGAGTGCTAAATGGAAACGAAACGCCGATATCGATGTCACCGAGGACATGATCTCAGATAGCTTTAAACTAGCAGCGAAAAGTACCCTTACAACCTCATATAGGGAGATGCATCTTCGACTCATACACCTAAGTTACATAACCCCCCATTTGCGGGCCAAATGGGTCCCAGAGGCATTGGACATATGTCTCAAATGCTCCTCATCTAGACCAGATTTTAAACATTTTTTCTGGAGCTGCCCTAAAATAGCCCAATACTGGGGTAAAGTCCAGTATTGGCAATCAAAGATCTGTGGCACAGCTATAGTCCTCACGGCTCAGGATGTCTTCTTTCTTAGGGGACACACACGGAGCACCTCACATGACCGCTTCCTGAACACCACCATATTGATAGCTAAAAAACTGATGTTACGACAATGGGCCACGAGTAAACCACCACACATCTCTCAGCTTATTAGCTCCCTACACGCACAAGTACTGATCGAACAGACAGACGTCAAAGGAGACCTAGAGAAACGAATCTAAGCCTTCTGCACTAAATGGCAGCCTTATCTACTGTCCTTGTCTGCTAGCAGGTACACCCAGATATTGGCACCCTTCACCAACAGCACATATCTTATGACAGAGAGGTTAAGGGGAAACTGGATCATGGAAGAAAAAACAAAGAGCGCATCCGGATTCAAGTGAGTTTATTCAACAACAGTAATACTGACACACAAATAGGATAGCACTTACAAGATTCCAGATAAAATAGGCATATAGATAATTCGATGCTGACCGGACCACTCTCCACAAGCCCTCCAAGTGGTAGCTGGACCCCCCCAGCAAACGACTTAATACAGGTAAATTTCACAGTTTCACCTATACGGTGTATGTGTTAACCTCAACGCGTTTCCCCCGTTTAACGAACGGGCTTTTTCAAGAGGACAGGTGAGTTTAACCTGTGTTGTTAATCTATATAAAGTTTAAATTAGCCAATCAGTATTTCCCTCATGTTAAAGGATAGCACACCCCTTCCTGTGTGACATCCAGATTTAACCCTTTGGCTTCTAATCAATACATTGAAAAATACATAAAATTGCAAGATAAAAATTCCTTAAAAACATACACATAAAATAATTATTAATTCATCATATTAAAAAGTTGATGTATATAAAAAACTTAAAATCCTGTGAACAATGTTAAAAATAATTAACTATAACCAGATATCCATTAATCTATGCATGGAATAAAATAATGAACCATATTTATATAAAACAAGCATTAGATTATTTACTAAAAACTCTAATTTGTATATAACTGAGTGCAGATTTTTAGTTTAAGAGCAGATTTTTAATTTAAGTATACTAGCATCCTACTTAATACAATTGCACAGAGATATTAAATGTACACCAAGTATTGTTCTCACATATGTGCTGCCACATCTATATCAATGTTCATCCCCAATGGGGTTAAACATTTCATTTTATAGATCCAAAAGGTTTCTAATTTACGTAACTTAAGGAGTCTGTTTCCCTCATTGGGGGGTACCCAATCTATGACCTGTACACGTAAACTACTAGGGTCACAATTGTGTGCATCCATAAAATGTCTAGGCACACTATGTTTGGGGTATTTTTCTTTGATATTATTTACATGCTCGTATATTCTCCTTTTTATTTTTCTTTTCGTGCGGCCTATATAATATAGGCCACACCCACACTCAAGGAGATACACTACATAGGTGGAATGACAATTACTCCTAATCTTGATGTTAAACTGTTGTGAATGGTCAGAGTTCATAAATGAAGTGGAATTATTGATATGTTGACACATAATACATTTTTTCTTTCCACACTTAAAAGTTCCTTTCTTACCCGTTAGCCAACTGATGTTATTAATACTACTATTCTCTATTGGTTTTTTCAATCTGCTAGGGGCTAAAATATTTTTCAGATTTTTCCCTTTCTTAAATGTTAACTCTGGGTTGTCTCCTAATTGGCTTCCTAAAATGGGGTCAGCCTTTAAGATGGACCAATGTTTATTGAGGATCTTTCTAATTTGTTTTGCTCCCTCATTATAGGTTGTTATAAATCTTATAGTTGTCTCCCCTTGCTCCTTTTTTGGGTATGTGTTACCACTATTTTCATTTTTCTTTTTTATCAATAAATCTTTCCTATCTTTTTGTGAAGCTCTTGCTTTTGCATCTCCCAACAGTTTCTTATCGTAGCCTTTTTTAATCAGTTTGTTTTCTACTATTTCTGATTCTAACTGGAAATTATTTTCATGAGTACAGTTCCTACGCATACGGAGGAATTGGCTATAAGGAATGTTTTGTTTCCAGCTCTTTTTATGTGCGCTGGAGTAGTCAATAAAACTATTTCTTTCAGTTTTCTTTCTAAAGTTGGTGACTGCAATTTTATTGAACTCATCTTTATACAAAATTACATCCAGGAATTCAATGGACACATTTGAATGATTCCCAGTGAATTTCAAATTAAATTCATTATTATTAATGTAACCATAGAAGTCCTGGATCTCCAATTCATTGCCCTGCCATAAAATAATGATATCATCGATAAAACGACTGTATTGTATAATATTGCTATCAAAGGCATTTTTAGCCCAGATGTACTTATTTTCAAAGTGATTCATATACAGATTCGCATATGAGGGCGCGAAGGTCGTCCCCATCGCGGTCCCGTTCGTTTGTAAATAAATTGAATCTTCAAACTTAAAATAATTGTGGGACAAAATGAATCCAATACTATCACTCAAAAATTTAGCATGCTCAGGCAAAAAATTGGACTTAGTGAGTTCCAATTCAACTGCTTCAACACCCAAATTGTGGGGGATGCAAGTGTACAGGGCGGAAACATCACACGTTATCCAAAACATGTTCTGTTCCCACTCTAACCCTTCAAATTTACTTATCACTTCCTGAGTGTCTTTCAGAAAGGCTTTTGTTTTCCTCACTAAAGGCTGTAGATAAAAGTCCACATATTTAGACAGGTTGTCACAAAGTGAGCCAATCCCGGACACAATAGGTCTTCCCGGGGGGTTGACTGCATCTTTGTGGACCTTTGGTAAATGGTAAAACAAAGAAGTGGTAGGAAAAGGATTAGATACAAATCTGAACTCATCATTATTTAAAATGCCATCTAATTTTGCTTTCATCAATAGTTTCTCTAGATCCTTACCAAAGGTGATAGTGGGGTCAAATTTTAAAATTTTATAAACAGAGGTATCATTAAGGAGATTAAATGCTTCCCTCATGTAATGATCCCTCTTTTGGATGACAATTCCGCCGCCCTTATCGGCAGAGCGAATTACAATGTCCCTGTTATTGCTGATATTCTCTAATGCCTTTCTTTCTAAAATTGTCAGATTGTCATTATGTTTATTAATAAAACTATCATCATTTTTAAAAGCCATCTCTAAATCTTTGAGTACCAATTTGGTAAAGAGGGGTATTTGTTCCCCTTGAGACCCTATGGGGTTAAATGTAGATTTACCCTTGAAATTTGAATGTTGAATTTCTGGTCCCGAATCATGTATGGAGATGTTAAAAAGTTCCTCTATTTCTAAATTATCGGTCATAGCCCCATTATCATATCCATCGTTTGGGTTTATATTCCCCTCTTCTTCTAAATTCTGTAGAACTCTAAGTGTTTCTATATCTGATGCCTGAATGTGTTCCACTTGTGTATTAGTTCTATTAATGGGATTTTTAAGATAGTGTCTTTTGAGAGTCAGTTTTCTTATATACTTATGTACATCTACAAAAGTCTCAAACTTATTAGGTTTGGATTTGGGTGCAAAATTCAACCCCTTATTAAGTAAGCGAATATCATTATTGCTCAAAGGAATTTCAGCTAAGTTAAAAATCTCAGTTCTAGCATTACCTAATTCTTCCTTCTTCTCTCTAGATGCCTGTATTCTTCTCCCAGCTCTTGTTCCACGTCTATTTCTAATGGTCTTTTTCCTGATCTTATTTGTAATTGGACATTGTCTGGAGCTACTATTGAATCTGGTTCCTTGGGGTTCTCTCGATGGTCTAAAAAATGTTGCTGATGATTTACCACAGCATTAGTTTTAGGTTTAGCCCCCGTTGTTTCCCAGTTTCCATTTCTAGTATGGTGATTATACAGTGGTTCAAATCTATTAGAAGTAGGAACATGATGCCAATCAGAGTCCTGATCCCTATTTGAATAAAAACCTCTAGGGTTAGGGTGTTCGTTCCTATATAACTGGGAATTGTTATTCCTCCTCCAATTTGAATAACTATAGACAAACATATCACCATAGTGAATTTAATTATAGAAGAAATCACCAATATAGAGATCACAACATGCGAATGAATTCCCCAATATATAACAGGACTCAGTCTTTTAGACCAAGATATGCTTCCAATCAGAAAGATTCTCCCTCAAATTGGAGGAGGAATAACAATTCCCAGTTATATAGGAACGAACACCCTAACCCTAGAGGTTTTTATTCAAATAGGGATCAGGACTCTGATTGGCATCATGTTCCTACTTCTAATAGATTTGAACCACTGTATAATCACCATACTAGAAATGGAAACTGGGAAACAACGGGGGCTAAACCTAAAACTAATGCTGTGGTAAATCATCAGCAACATTTTTTAGACCATCGAGAGAACCCCAAGGAACCAGATTCAATAGTAGCTCCAGACAATGTCCAATTACAAATAAGATCAGGAAAAAGACCATTAGAAATAGACGTGGAACAAGAGCTGGGAGAAGAATACAGGCATCTAGAGAGAAGAAGGAAGAATTAGGTAATGCTAGAACTGAGATTTTTAACTTAGCTGAAATTCCTTTGAGCAATAATGATATTCGCTTACTTAATAAGGGGTTGAATTTTGCACCCAAATCCAAACCTAATAAGTTTGAGACTTTTGTAGATGTACATAAGTATATAAGAAAACTGACTCTCAAAAGACACTATCTTAAAAATCCCATTAATAGAACTAATACACAAGTGGAACACATTCAGGCATCAGATATAGAAACACTTAGAGTTCTACAGAATTTAGAAGAAGAGGGGAATATAAACCCAAACGATGGATATGATAATGGGGCTATGACCGATAATTTAGAAATAGAGGAACTTTTTAACATCTCCATACATGATTCGGGACCAGAAATTCAACATTCAAATTTCAAGGGTAAATCTACATTTAACCCCATAGGGTCTCAAGGGGAACAAATACCCCTCTTTACCAAATTGGTACTCAAAGATTTAGAGATGGCTTTTAAAAATGATGATAGTTTTATTAATAAACATAATGACAATCTGACAATTTTAGAAAGAAAGGCATTAGAGAATATCAGCAATAACAGGGACATTGTAATTCGCTCTGCCGATAAGGGCGGCGGAATTGTCATCCAAAAGAGAGATCATTACATGAGGGAAGCATTTAATCTCCTTAATGATACCTCTGTTTATAAAATTTTAAAATTTGACCCCACTATCACCTTTGGTAAGGATCTAGAGAAACTATTGATGAAAGCAAAATTAGATGGCATTTTAAATAATGATGAGTTCAGATTTGTATCTAATCCTTTTCCTACCACTTCTTTGTTTTACCATTTACCAAAGGTCCACAAAGATGCAGTCAACCCCCCGGGAAGACCTATTGTGTCCGGGATTGGCTCACTTTGTGACAACCTGTCTAAATATGTGGACTTTTATCTACAGCCTTTAGTGAGGAAAACAAAAGCCTTTCTGAAAGACACTCAGGAAGTGATAAGTAAATTTGAAGGGTTAGAGTGGGAACAGAACATGTTTTGGATAACGTGTGATGTTTCCGCCCTGTACACTTGCATCCCCCACAATTTGGGTGTTGAAGCAGTTGAATTGGAACTCACTAAGTCCAATTTTTTGCCTGAGCATGCTAAATTTTTGAGTGATAGTATTGGATTCATTTTGTCCCACAATTATTTTAAGTTTGAAGATTCAATTTATTTACAAACGAACGGGACCGCGATGGGGACGACCTTCGCGCCCTCATATGCGAATCTGTATATGAATCACTTTGAAAATAAGTACATCTGGGCTAAAAATGCCTTTGATAGCAATATTATACAATACAGTCGTTTTATCGATGATATCATTATTTTATGGCAGGGCAATGAATTGGAGATCCAGGACTTCTATGGTTACATTAATAATAATGAATTTAATTTGAAATTCACTGGGAATCATTCAAATGTGTCCATTGAATTCCTGGATGTAATTTTGTATAAAGATGAGTTCAATAAAATTGCAGTCACCAACTTTAGAAAGAAAACTGAAAGAAATAGTTTTATTGACTACTCCAGCGCACATAAAAAGAGCTGGAAACAAAACATTCCTTATAGCCAATTCCTCCGTATGCGTAGGAACTGTACTCATGAAAATAATTTCCAGTTAGAATCAGAAATAGTAGAAAACAAACTGATTAAAAAAGGCTACGATAAGAAACTGTTGGGAGATGCAAAAGCAAGAGCTTCACAAAAAGATAGGAAAGATTTATTGATAAAAAAGAAAAATGAAAATAGTGGTAACACATACCCAAAAAAGGAGCAAGGGGAGACAACTATAAGATTTATAACAACCTATAATGAGGGAGCAAAACAAATTAGAAAGATCCTCAATAAACATTGGTCCATCTTAAAGGCTGACCCCATTTTAGGAAGCCAATTAGGAGACAACCCAGAGTTAACATTTAAGAAAGGGAAAAATCTGAAAAATATTTTAGCCCCTAGCAGATTGAAAAAACCAATAGAGAATAGTAGTATTAATAACATCAGTTGGCTAACGGGTAAGAAAGGAACTTTTAAGTGTGGAAAGAAAAAATGTATTATGTGTCAACATATCAATAATTCCACTTCATTTATGAACTCTGACCATTCACAACAGTTTAACATCAAGATTAGGAGTAATTGTCATTCCACCTATGTAGTGTATCTCCTTGAGTGTGGGTGTGGCCTATATTATATAGGCCGCACGAAAAGAAAAATAAAAAGGAGAATATACGAGCATGTAAATAATATCAAAGAAAAATACCCCAAACATAGTGTGCCTAGACATTTTATGGATGCACACAATTGTGACCCTAGTAGTTTACGTGTACAGGTCATAGATTGGGTACCCCCCAATGAGGGAAACAGACTCCTTAAGTTACGTAAATTAGAAACCTTTTGGATCTATAAAATGAAATGTTTAACCCCATTGGGGATGAACATTGATATAGATGTGGCAGCACATATGTGAGAACAATACTTGGTGTACATTTAATATCTCTGTGCAATTGTATTAAGTAGGATGCTAGTATACTTAAATTAAAAATCTGCTCTTAAACTAAAAATCTGCACTCAGTTATATACAAATTAGAGTTTTTAGTAAATAATCTAATGCTTGTTTTATATAAATATGGTTCATTATTTTATTCCATGCATAGATTAATGGATATCTGGTTATAGTTAATTATTTTTAACATTGTTCACAGGATTTTAAGTTTTTTATATACATCAACTTTTTAATATGATGAATTAATAATTATTTTATGTGTATGTTTTTAAGGAATTTTTATCTTGCAATTTTATGTATTTTTCAATGTATTGATTAGAAGCCAAAGGGTTAAATCTGGATGTCACACAGGAAGGGGTGTGCTATCCTTTAACATGAGGGAAATACTGATTGGCTAATTTAAACTTTATATAGATTAACAACACAGGTTAAACTCACCTGTCCTCTTGAAAAAGCCCGTTCGTTAAACGGGGGAAACGCGTTGAGGTTAACACATACACCGTATAGGTGAAACTGTGAAATTTACCTGTATTAAGTCGTTTGCTGGGGGGGTCCAGCTACCACTTGGAGGGCTTGTGGAGAGTGGTCCGGTCAGCATCGAATTATCTATATGCCTATTTTATCTGGAATCTTGTAAGTGCTATCCTATTTGTGTGTCAGTATTACTGTTGTTGAATAAACTCACTTGAATCCGGATGCGCTCTTTGTTTTTTCTTCCATGATACTGTCGTTTCTGGTGGAGTGCCTAAGATCTCCACATCTATAGAGCTGCATAGGATCGTGCTGCACATAGCAAGACTGTGACGTCATCATTAGGCGCAATAGAGGAACACGCCAGGCGAGGACGCCGACAACAGAATAGAGCTTCACGGAGCCTACAGCCGGAAAAACTTGGCTACTCTTTCGTAAATCCACAGTTACAGCTATTGGATTGGGTCGGATACACACCCCAGAGACTAGTGACTGTGAAACGGAGGTATTTGAGTGGTAATACAGCACTTGCATCTCGTTCTACTGTGACTGTACTGTTAGCAGTAATTTTGATACATATGAACTGTGGATAATTATCTTTCAACTGGGGATAACATATTATTAGCGCGGAGTGTTTTTCTTTTGTTAAGGGGAAACTGGCCTGTGAGAAACCTGAATGACACCTGATTCCAAAGATACTCCCCCTTCCTCTTTTTCTTTTCCTCCCTCTACCCTACTCTACCCCTCTATACTAAGAGATTTACTCACACGGAGTGCTTCAACACTTAACACCTAACATGCTCCACAAAGGGCGGACCGGGTGTCTCCTCCCCTCATACTCATCAGGTCTGGGAGTGCACTATGTACACCATCTCTATTTCTTTTGTTGCCTTGTCATCTTGTCTTGAACTACAATGCATGATTGTATAGCCCTCCATAAAATATTCAGGTAGGAGGGTGGTGGGACCTCTCTCCCTCCATTCCCCCCCTTAACATATTTCCCTCCTTTGCCTCTTAACATACCCCCCACTCTATCCTTCCCCCTCTAACCCAATCTTCCTCCCTTTCCGCCCCCCCCCCCCCCCGGTTTATTAAAAAAAAAAAAAAAGAAGGAATGCCCGGACGGGTGTTCCTCACTTCAGGAACTTATCAGACCTATATGTATCCCATGATGTAAATTTTTCACCATGATGCCAATGCTATGTAATTTACACTGTTGCTTTTTCATGTATTTATTTCTCCCTGTTGTGGTGCACCAGTTTTTTTTTTTCAATAAATAAAGATATATAAAAAAAAAAAAGTGGAGACCGAATGCAGAGGGCTTTTGTCAGAAATGTAAATCACCGGACGCGGATTTGTTACATATGCTATGGAACTGCCCTAAGATACACATATTCTGGGGCATGATAGCACACTGAATAAAAAACACATTTCACACTGACGTGGAAGTTCCCCCTAAACTGATAGTGTTCATGGACAACTCAGCACCAGCACCCAACACTGAGTAAATGGGTCACAAATATTATTCTTCAGGCTAGGAAACTTATTTTTAAGGGGTGGCTGGGCTCTGTTGCCCCCACGCTTCCACAGCTCAAGGCTAGTATGCAGAAACAGGTAACATATGAAGTAGCTGACACTTTGAGAGATGTGCAGTGGAGAACTAGACCTTTCATGAGGAAATGGGAGCCATACATACGCAACATGCATGTCACCATGCAAACACAAATATTATTCTCCCTCAGAAACACTGAGTAATCCACTGATTGTCAAAAGATTGAAACATCCAGTGGTGTAAAAGGTTGATACTGCTGCAAGAGTGTCCACAGAATAAGAAGATATAAAGTTTGTTTAGTCTGCACAACTTGTACCCAAGTCCAGACCATTAAGCACTGTAGTGGCTAATGTTAAGCACTCAACACTCCACCCCATGGAACCTGGGATAAAGCACAGAGGAACTTTGAGGAATCCTGCAGAACTTGCTACTAAATGGATGGGAAAGAGGTGGTGAAAAAATACAAAACTATATTGAGAAATAAAACATTTTTTAAGATAATACAATAGACTAAATCTTAAAGCTATGTTACTCATCGGGCACTATGGCTCACAAAACTTTTATGCCAAAGTTGGAAGGCATAAACATCAAAGTGATATAACTTTAAAAAAGAAGACCAAGTATCTACCTTGCAAATATGATCAATAGTAGGATGACTACAAAAGGCTCAATAAGTGGCAACTGCCCTAGTAGAAAGTACAGTAATATGATCAAAGGGAGTCGTCCACACAACAAAATATGCCTTACGAATTAAGGCTTTAAATGCACCTGGTGACAGGTTTCATAGCAAGAATCATTGTAACATTTTTAGACAAACCTCTCTAAAACATCAATAAGTGTTTCATTGCCAGGCAATCAAATTAAGAGTTTGAAAATCCTGATGAAAGAAAGGAAAAAAAGGATGCCTCCCCCTGTGACTGTGGCAATAATAGCATCCAGTCCTGGCCCAAATATAGTTTTATTATGGAGAAGGAAAATCAAGTAATCTACGTTTAGAAATCATACCAGCAGACCAAAATTTGAGCCATAAAGCTGGCCTAGCCAAAACAGCCAAATCACAATTTTTAGCATTAATGACAATCATTTCCACAGCTGTATCACAAATAAAGCTATTTGCGGTTTTCAGGAGATTAAAGCGATCCTGAAGCTCATCAAGAGTAGTTTTCCCAGAAACAAGTTCTTAAAGGTTGTGACACCAAACAGCAAAAGCTACACAGGCAAAACAGGCAGCAGGCCTAAACATAAAACCTACAAGCTGAAAGGATAGTCTATGAAAACCTTCATGTTTTCTATCTAAAAGATCCATAAAAGAGAAGCTATCTTCCAAAGAAATAGTATTACGTCTGGAGGGATGGAAATAGCTGCATCCAATTTAGGAATAGTTTCTCAAGTCTCTGTAATAGCAGAAGAGAGGGAACATTAATTTAAACTTACCAGACGGAACAAAAGAAAATTAATTCAGAAACTAAATGAGGCATGGGAAAAGACAGACAGAAATTTGGGTGCTGCCTTATTTTAACTGGCTGCCTAACTGTAGGAGGAAATTTCTTGAGATCAAAGATAGACCAAAAAGGACCTCTGTTCCTTGGGTACTAAAAAGAGGTTGGAATAAAACTTCTACTTTATTTCTGAAGCAGAGATCCCAAAACACCTAGAGCCCTTAAAAACCCTCAGACCTACCTTACTGCAAACTAGTCTGATGTATACCCAAGCTACAAAAGAAGGTAGGAAAAGAACATAAGAGCAATAAAAAACATAATTTATGTAAGAACTTACCTGATAAATTCATTTCTTTCATATTAGCAAGAGTCCATGAGCTAGTGACGTATGGGATATACATTCCTACCAGGAGGGGCAAAGTTTCCCAAACCTTAAAATGCCTATAAATACACCCCTCACCACACCCACAATTCAGTTTAACGAATAGCCAAGAAGTGGGGTGATAAGAAAAAAGTGCGAAAGCATATAAAATAAGGAATTGGAATAATTGTGCTTTATACAAAAAAATCAAAACCACCACAAAAAAGGGCGGGCCTCATGGACTCTTGCTAATATGAAAGAAATGAATTTATCAGGTAAGTTCTTACATAAATTATGTTTTCTTTCATGTAATTAGCAAGAGTCCATGAGCTAGTGACGTATGGGATAATGATTACCCAAGATGTGGATCTTTCCACACAAGAGTCACTAGAGAGGGAGGGATAAAATAAAGACAGCCAATTCCTGCTGAAAATAATCCACACCCAGAATAAAATTTTTAATGAAAAAACATAAGCAGAAGATTCAAACTGAAACCACTGCCTTAAGTACGTTTCTACCAAAAACTGCTTCAGAAGAAGAAAACACATCAAAATGGTAGAATTTAGTAAAAGTATGCAAAGAGGACCAAGTTGCTGTTTTGCAAATCTGATCAACCGAAGCTTCATTCTTAAACGCCCAGGAAGTAGAAACTAACCTAGTAGAATGAGCTGTAATCCTTTGAGGCGGAGTGTTACCCGACATAGGCATGATGAAATAAAGATTTCAACCAAGATGCCAAAGAAATGGCAGAAGCTTTCTGGTCTTTTCTAGAACCGGAAAAGATGACAAATAGACTAGAAGTCTTTCGGAAAGACTTAATAGCTTCAACATAATATTACAAAGCTCTAACAGCATCCAAAGAATGCAATGATTTCTCCTTAGAATTCATAGGATTAGGAAATAATGAAGGAACCACAATTTCTCTACTAATGTTGTTAGAATTCACAACCTTAGGTAAAAAATTCAAAAGAAGTTCGCAGCACCGCCTTATCCTGATGCAAAATCAGAAAAGGAGACTCACAAAAAAGAGTAGATAATTCAGAGACTCTTCTGGCAGAAGAGATGGCCAAAAGAAACAAAACTTTCCAAAAAAGTAATATAATGACCAAAGAATGCATGGGTTCAAAAGGAGGAGCTTGAAGAGCCCCCAGAACCAAATTCAAACTCCAAGGAGGAGAAATTGACTTAATGACAGGTTTTATACGAACCAAAGCTTGTACAAAACAATGAATATCAGGAAGATTAGCAATCCTTCTGTGAAAAAGAACAGAAAGAACAGAGATTTGTCTTTCAAGAAACTTGCGGACAAACCTTTATCTAAACCATCCTGAAGAAATATAAGTCTTCCAGACTCTATAATATATCTCTCTAGATACAGATTTACGAGCCTGTCACATAGTATCAATCACAGAGTCAGAGAAACCTCTTTGACCAAGAATCAAGCGTTCAAACTCCACACCTTAAAATTAAGGTTTTGAGATCCTGATGGAAAAAAGAACCTTGAGACAGAAAGACTGGTCTTAACGGAAGAGTCCACAGCTGGCAAGAGGCCATCCGGACAAGATCCGCATACCAAAACCTGTGAGGCCATGCTGGAGCTACCAGCAGGACAAACGAGCATTCCTTTAGAATATTGGAGAATACCCTTGGAAGAAGAACTAGAGGCGGAAAGATATAGGCAGGATGACACTTGTAAGGAAGAGATAATGCATCCACTGCCTCCGCCCGAGGATCCCTGGATCCGGACAGATACCAGGGAAGTTTCTTGTTTAGATGAGAAGCCATCAGATCTATTTCTGGGAGTTCCCACATTTGAACAATCTGAGGAAATACCTCTGGGTGAAGACCATTCGCCCAGGTGCAACGTTTGGCGACTGAGATAATCCGCTTTCCAATTGTCCATACCTGGGATATGAACCGCAGAGATTAGACAGGAGCTGGATTCCGCCCAAACCAAAATTTGAAATACTTCTTTCATACCAGAGGACTGTGAGTCCCTCCTTGATGATTGATGTATGCCACAGTTGTGACATTGTCTATCTGAAAACAAATGAACAACTCTCTCTTCAGAAGAGGCCAAGACTGAAGAGCTCTGAAATTGCACGGAGTTCCAAAATATTGATCGGAAATCTCACCTCCTGAGATTCCCAAACCCCTTGTGCCGTCAGATACCCCCACACAGCTCCCCAACCTGTAAGACTTGCATCTGTTGAGATTATAGTCCAGGTCGGAAGAACAAAGAAGCCCCCTGAACTAAACGATGGTGATCTGTCCACCATGTCAGAGAGTGTCGTATAATCGGTTTAAAGATATTAATTGAGATATCTTTGAGTAATCCCTGCACCATCGGTTCAGCATACAGAGCTGAAGAGGTCGCATGTGAAAACGAGCAAAGGAGATCGCATCTGATGCGGCAGTCCTAAGACCTAAAATTTCCATGCATAAGGCTACCAAAGGGAATGATTGTGACTGAAGGTTTTGACAAGCTGAAATCAATGTTAAACTTCTCTTGTCTGACAAGAACAGAGTCATAGACACTGAATCTATTCTAGAAACCTAAAAAGGTTACCCTTGTCTGAGGAATCAATGAACTGATTGGTAAATTGATCCTCCAACCATGAACTTGAAGAAACAACACAAGTCGATTCGTATGAGATTCTTCGAAAATGAGAAGACTGAGCAAGTACCCAGATATCGTCCAATAAGGAAATACCAAAACCCTGTTCTCTGATTACAGAAAGAAGGGCACCGAGAACCTTTAAAAAAAATTCTTGGAACTGAGGCTAGGCCAAACGGTAGAGCCACAAAACTGGTAATGCTTGTCTAAAAAGAGAATCTCAGACACTAAAAGTGATCTGGATGAATCGGAATATGCAGATACACATCCTGTAAATCTATTGTAGACATATAATGCCCTTGCTAAACAAAAGGCAGGACAGTCCTACAGAAACTGAATGTTGGTATCCTTACATAACGATTCAATATTGATAGATCCGGAACTGGTCTGAAGGAATTGACCTTCTTTGGTACAATGAAGAGATAAAATAAAACCCCAGCCCCTGTTCCAGAACTGGAACTGGCATAATTACTCCAGCCAACTCTAGATCTGAAACACATTTCAGAAATGCTGAGCCTCTGCTGTGTTAACTGGGACACGGGAAAGAAAAAAATCTCTTAGCAGGAGGCCTTAACTGAAGCCAATTCTGTACCTTTCTGAAACAATGTTCTGAAACCAGAAATTGAGAACGGAATTGATCAAAATTTCTTTGAAGAAAACGTAATCTGCCCCATACCAGCTGAGCTGGAATAAGGTCCGCACCTTCATGGGTACTTAGGAGCTGGCTATAGGTTTTCTATAAGGCTTGGATATATTCCAAACTGGAAATAGTTTCCAAACTGATACCGCTCCTGAGGATGAAGGATCAGGCTTTTGTTCCTTATTGTGAGGAAAGGAACGAAAATGATTATTAGACCTAAATTTACCTTAGATTTTTTATCCTTTGGTAAAAAAGTTCCCTTCCTTCCAGAAACAGTTGAAATAATAATTTATTACCCTGGAAAGAAAAGGAAAGCAAAGTTGACTTAGAAGACATATCAGCATTCCAAGTTTAATCCATAAAGCTTTTCTAGCTAAAATAGCTAGAGACATATACCTGACATCAACTCTAATGATATCAAAAGATGGTATCACCAATAAAATTATTAGCATGTTATAGAATAATAATAATGCTATAAAATTATGATCTGTTACTTGTTGCGCTAAAGCTTCTAACCAAAAAGTTGAAGCTGCAGCAACATTCGCTAAAAATATAGCAGGTCTAAGAAGATTACCTGAACATAAGTAAGCTTTTCTTAGAAAGGATTCAATTTTCCTATCTAAAGGATCCTTAAATGAATTACTATCTGCCGTAGGAATAGTAGCACATTTAGCAGGAGTAGAGACAGCCCCATAACCTTAGGGATTTTGTCCCAAAAAAACTCTAATCTGTCAGATGGCACAGGATATAATTGCTTAAACGTTTAGAAGGAGTAAAAGAATTACCCAAATTATTCCATTCCCTGGAAATTACTTCAGAAATAGCATCAGGGAGATTAAACACTTCTGGAATAACTACAGGAGATTTAAAAACCTTATTTAAACGTATAGATTTAGTATCAAGAGGACCAGAATCCTCTATTTCTAATGCAATTAATACTTCTTTAAATAAAGAACGAATAAATTCCATCTTGAACAAATACAAAGATTTATCAGCATCAACCTCTGAGACAGAAACCTCTGAACCAGAAGAACCATTATCAGTATCAGAATGATGATGTTCATTTAAAAATTCATCTGAAAAAAGAGAAGTTTTAAAAGACTTTTATGTAAACTAGAAGGAGAAATAACAGACATAGCCTTCTTAATGGATTTAAAAAATAAAATCTCTTATGTTTATCAGGAACACTCTGAAAATTAGATGTTGACGGAACAGCAACAGGTAATGTAACAGTACTAAAGGAAATTTTATCTGCATTAATAAGTTTGTCATGACATGCAATACAAACAACAGCTGGAGAAACAGATACCAAAAATTATAGCAGATACACTTAACTTGGTAGCTCCAGCACTAGACAGCGATTTTCCTGTAGTATCCTCTGACTCAGATGCAACGTGAGACATCTTGCAATATGTAAGAGAAAAAACAACATATAAAGCAAAATTGATCAAATTCCTTAAATGACAGTTTCAGGAATGGGAAAAAAATGCCAAAGAACAAGCTTCTAGCAACCAGAAGCAATGAAAAAATAAGACTTAAATAATGTGGAGACAAAAGCGACGCCCTTATTTTTTAGCGCCAAATAAGACGCCCACATTATTTGGCGCCTAAATGCTTTTGGCGCCAAAAATGACGCCACATCCGGAACGCCAACATTTTTGGCGCAAAATAACGTTAAAAAATGACGCAACTTCCGGCGACACGTATGACGCCGGAAACGGAAAAGAATTTTTGCGCCAAAAAAGTCTGCGCCAAGAATGACGCAATAAAATGAAGCATTTTCAGCCCCCGCGAGCCTAACAGCCCACAGGAAAAAAAGAGTCAAATTTTTGAAGGTAAGAAAAAATGATTAATTCAAAAGCATTATCCCAAATATGAAACTGACTGTCTGAAAAATAAGGAAAGTTGAACATTCTGAGTCAAGGCAAATAAATGTTTGAATACATATATTTAGAACTTTATAAACAAAGTGCCCAACCATAGCTTAGAGTGTCACAGAAAATAAGATTTACTTACCCCAGGACACTCATCTACATGTTTGTAGAAAGCCAAACCAGTACTGAAACGAGAATCAGCAGAGGTAATGGTATATATATAAGAGTATATCGTCGATCTGAAAAGGGAGGTAAGAGATGAATCTCTACGACCGATAACAGAGAACCTATGAAATAGACCCCGTAGAAGGAGATCACTGCATTCAAATAGGCAATACTCTCCTCACATCCCTCTGACATTCACTGCACGCTGAGAGGAAAACCGGGCTCCAACTTGCTGCGGAGCGCATATCAACGTAGAATCTAGCACAAACTTACTTCACCACCTCCATCGGAGGCAAAGTTTGTAAAACTGAATTGTGGGTGTGGTGAGGGGTGTATTTATAGGCATTTTAAGGTTTGGGAAACTTTGCCCCTCCTGGTAGGAATGTATATCCCATACGTCACTAGCTCATGGACTCTTGCTAATTACATGAAAGAAACATAAATTATGCTTACCTGATAATTTCATTTCCATCATTACGAGGAGAGTCCACGGTTTCATTCATTACTTGTGGGAAATACAGAACCTGGTAACCAGGAGGAGGCAGAGACACCGCAGCCAAAGGCTTAAATACCTCCCCCCCACTCCCCTCATCCCCCAGTCATTCTGCCGAGGGAACAAGGAACAGTAGGAGAAATATCAAGGTGAAAAGGTGCCAGAAGAACAAAAATTACGGCCGCCCCACCTAAAAATATACAGGCAGCGAGCTGTGGGCTCTTCCTGTCTGAAGAAAAGAAAATTATCAGGTAAGCATAATTTAAGTTTTTTTTCATAAACGTGAAGAATCCACAGCTGCATTCATTACTTTTGGGAAAACAATACCCAAGCTATAGAGGACACTGAATGCTAAAATGGGAGGGTACAAAGAGGCGGCCAATTCTGAGGGCACCAAGCCTGAAACACCTACCCAACAAAAAACAGCTTTGTCTGAAGCCGAGAAAAAAAGGAAAAGGCCCAAAGACACTGTCCCGCTGTAAGTCCAGAAAAGCCTAGCTAGAGACCATTGGAACTAGACTCGACTGAGCCAACAAGCCTCTGAAGAGACACAGTCACCCAGTCATTCAGTCCCACAAACACACCCCTTACTAGAGAAAGGGAAAACTACTGCATTCTCCCAAAAGGGAGAAAAAGGACTGATAAAAAAAGTCCAATAAAGAACCCCAGAAACCAACGAAGTAGGGCACGAAAGAACACCATGGAACTTCAAAGCGAAAACCACGAGAAACCAGGGCAAAGAGCTATAAAAGAACCCAACCGATCCAGCAGAAACAAGGGAAGGCAAAAAACCCAGACCCCAATCTGCACAGCATCCAAGGGATCAAGAAATCCTGGAATCTGAACAGAGAAGAGAATCTTCCTTTAAGCAGAGTGCACCCGCAACCCAGAAAAAACAACCAAAGACAAAAGTCCCCGGAACCCGCTGAAAAACAGCTCAGAATATCTGAATATTCAAAAAACCATAGGCCTCGCGCAGCAAGCTTGCTTAGGCAAACACTGTCCTGAAAACACCTTAAAAGGCTAGAACACTGCACTCGACCGTCTTCCAAAGACGACTCCCAAGAATGCAACAATTCCTTCCCACAATATTTGAACAGGGAAGATAAGCAGAACCCCCCAAGGAAGGCTCACAGAAACTTTGCATGACCAGAGAACTAAAATTACCAGAGCAAACCGATCTCAGATCCTGCTCCAAGCAATAGACATGTCCGATAGACAAGGGGAACAAAATGACCCCAACCACCAAGCCCCCCTGGGAATGGAAAAAAGGGGAGGGGCACATAAACCCCCAAAACAGAGTTTGGGTGTCCCAACTCGATCAGCTCCTCCAAGGATAAGGGCACTCCCAAGGAGAACCCCCAAGGACTTGGTATTGAAAAAGTGCTGCTAGACCCCCCATAGGAAGTCCTGGCGCAACTCCCGTTATCAACCACGATAGGGTGAAAAAGAACCAGAGAAGACCTTGTCAATGGTCGGAACAGAACAAGCCACCGAGCAGCAGAATGCTGCCTTCTACGGAACATAAAGGAAGGCTACTCACTCTGACCTCCTGAACGCAGGGCAGGGTTAACAACCCTGCGGAGAGAGGAAACCCACCTCTGAGCACGATCCGGCACTGAGGAAGCCAAATCTACCCCCCAAAGGGGTGGGAACAGTATAAGAGAACAGCACATATACCCACAACCACATAGGGAAGCCTGTAGTTTGATTCAAAGTCCAGAACTGCATGAGGAATCATCCGGACACACTACTGACTCAGCAGAGAAAACTCCTTCACCAAAAAACATTCCGTCCGTAGGGGCAAAAGATGTCCCCAACTGGGGAAAGATGTCCCCAACCAATGAAGAATCAGACAAGAACCCTGGACCCGGGATTGTTTTAAAACAAACGATACCCCCAGGGGTAACGCAGGTTACCCGTCAGGAAGCAGATCAGGCATCATAGGTGATGCGATCCAAACTATCTCGGATATCGGATACTGAACTTACTCTTACAAGTAGTCTCTAAACGTTGCTATAATAATTTGCAGCGTCTGGTGTAGTATCTTTCTCAAGCTGTCTGGTAGCATAAATTGGAATAACAAGAATTAGGAGTAATGTGATCTCTGTGAGATGCGATAGGGTATTTAGTAGTGTACTGGTATAAGATGTGTACAGTACTTATTTGTAGGTAGCTTATAGTAAACTTGTTTATATATATGCAATAATAAAATGTTACTTTGTTTTCCAATACTGTATCCCAATCTTAGTTTCTATTACACTCACTCATGTTCCAATATGTGATATAGCGTTTTAAACCACTTCAGGCGTAGCTATGTTAAGTGTAAATTTACAATATACGGACTGCTAATACCTTACTGAAGCAGCTGCAGTCGCTTATCATACGGTTATTGTATCAATATAATACACACGCTAATATTTCTCAAGCGATCGTTAAACTAGATTATCCGTTCAATTCTAAATGTTTGTACAGCTGTTCTCACGGCAGCGTGTAATAACGTTTACCCGCAACTCGGTTGTGGCCGAGATATATGTGGTTTAAAATAAAAGAACTTTCTTGGTGATTATACTCTATACTAGTAGTGATTAGAGATTTCAAAACCAAAAGAATATTTGCTTAGCTTGGTGGCTATGTATTAAGTTAGACTAAACTTAGTATGACAGTATGAGTAATTTGTAGTAAATTACTGCTATTGCGGTCAACAGATCTAAAGTATGATATAAAAACTATGGAGCTCCCTTTAGCTCCCAACCCCCTGACGCGTTTCGCCCGAATAGGGCTTTTTTAAAGGCGGCAAGCTGCCGGATGATTGGGTCTTAAATTTTGGCATTGAACCCAGTCGTGATCTGATCTGTCAATTGTGATTGGATAGGCTCCCTGTCACTCAAATGCGTTTCCACCAGTGAGAGGAACAAGGTGATCAATAAATTATAAAAGTACTGCTAGTAATTTAATAGTGTTAACAGACAGACAGCTCAAAGGGACATTAATCATGTTAAATGTACAATATTGGAATATTAATTGTACTACCAATACTAGCTGGTATTTTGGTCATATTTTGGATGGTAACGAACAGTTAACTTGTGTATAACTATTTCACCCATTAATATTCTGTCATACGTTTAGGATTGTTCTTATGGTGTTACTTATGAGGAACAAAGTTATACTTTGGCTATAACATATAGCTGTTCAACAGGAATCCAATGATTTGGGTTATCTGTATTTTGGAGTTAATCACGAGTATGTGTAGACTGAATCATATCGTTATGCCATCATGCTATAATGATACCGTAGTCCACTATACTTCTTCTGTGGATGTAACTTAAACTATTACCTTACTTCAGAAAGGTCAATGTATCTTAAAACCAAGGATTGCTCACAATTCTGATAAAGTAAAGACAGAACATAGTGTGTAAACAAAAACTCGTAAATAAATTACTAGTGTATAATGTGTCACATACTCATTGTGAAGTGTAGAAGTAAAGAGGAAAACAAGGGAGAAAAATGTTTTTTCTTTTCTAAGTTCTATCTTAGAAAATTATCAAAGTGAATGTAGTCTTAAAAACATGTATAAAAGGCTATCGCCTAGATTTAGAGTTTGGTGTTAGCCGTCAAAAGCAGCGTTAAGGGGTCAGGCATGAAAGGGTCTACCGCTCACTTTCTTTCCACAACTCGAAGCTACCGTAGATCCCCTTACGTCAATTGCGTATCCTATCTTTTCAATGGGTTTTGTCTAACGCTGGTATTTTGAGTCTTGGAAGAAGTGAGCGGTAGAGCCTCTACCGACAAGACTCCTACTGTCAAAAAAAGTCAGTAGTTAAGAGTTTTATGGGCTAACGCAGGAACATAAAGCTCTTAACTACTGTGCTATAAAGTACACTAACAACCATAAACTACCTATGAACCCCTAAACCGAGGCCCCCCACATCGCCAACCCTATAATACATTTTTTTAACTCCTAATCTTCCGACCGGACATCGCCGCCACCTACATTATAGCTATGAACCCCTAATCTGCTGCCCCTAACATCGCTGACACCTATATTATATTTATTACGCCACCTACACTTATTAACCCCTAATCTGCCGACCGGACCTCGCCGCCACTATAATAAATGTATTAACCCCTAAACCGCCGCACTCCCGCCTCGCAAACACTATAATACATTTTATCAACACCTAATCTGCCCTCCCTAACATCGCCGCCACCTACCTACAATTATTAACCCCTAATCTGCCGCCCCTAACATCGCCGCTACTATAATAAATTTATTAACCCCTAAACCTAAGTCTAACCCTAACCCTAACACCACCCAAACTTAAATATCATTTAAATTAAGCTAAATAAATTTACTATAATTAAATAATTTTTTCCTATTTAAAAATAAACACTTACCTATAAAAAAACGCTAATATAGCTACAATATAACTATTAGTTACATTGAAGCTATTTACCGGATGGAGGACATCATCTTGCCCCGATTGGATGAAGACTTCTACCGGATGGAGGACATCTCTTGCTCCGCTTGGATAAAGAATTCGGCTCGGCTGAATGAAGACGACTCAAGGTAGGGAGATCTTCAGGGGGTTAGTGTTAGGTTTATTTAAGGGGCGTTTGGGTGGGTTAGAGTAGGAGTATGTGGGTGGTGGGTTTTAATGTTGGGGGGTATTGTATTTTTATTTACAGGTAAAAGAGCTGATTACTTTGGGGCAATGCCCCACAAAAGACCCTTTTAAGGGCTGGTAAAAGAGCTGATTACTTTTTAATTTAGAATAGGGTAGGGCATTTTATTATTTTGGGGGGCCTTTTTATTTTATTAGGGGGCTTAGATTAGGTGCAATTAGTTTAAACTTCTTGTACATTTTTTTCATTTTCTGTAATTTAGTGGGGGGGGGGGTTGTATTATAGATAAGTTTATTTAATTGTATTTTTTTTTACAATACTTTATTTCCAGCACTGGTCACAGCAACAATGAATGCAGATATTGAAAATTGTACAGATTCCAATATAAAGCATTGTCACTATAACAGTACTGGGTTTTAAAATACACTCTAGTAATAAAGTTTCTCTGAACTCCCCCTGACTTCCCTATTCCCCTATCTACATCCTTCCATTTCCTTAAGCCTACGTAGAACTTTTACTAGACATAATATCATAAACAATGGTATATGGTCTGCCAGCATATCACGCCTCTCTGCTGTAGTTAATTATAGAAACTCCATATCTCATTATGGTTTTGTGACAGTTCTTGAACAGTCTCTGTTAGTAGGTTGTCATCTCTGTATGGAAATATAATCTTCTCTATTTATGGCAAAACTTTTAACTAATAACTAGTAACAAATTATCAACCTCTATTTCCTCTCCACACTTCCCTCTCATCAACCGGAGTTTATACTTCTCAGTCTCATCCCGGTCTCACCTCGAGGCGCCTCCCCCAGGTTCATTTCTCTACGTCTCGTTCCCTTCTGTCTGGTGGGGTGTTAGCTTGTTAATGGAAGATGTTCCATTTGCCGTGTAATTGTGCTTCTAGTAGGTGCTTTGAGTCTTTGAATGGGTAGAGAATCTGTTTCTGGTGTGGTAAGTCTAAGCTATAAATAAGGGGCTCCCACTTGTTCAGAAAGTGTTTGGTCCATAGTGTTATGTCTCCCTGCGTGTCTATCTGTTCATACACCATTTGTTGTTGCAATGCGAGTTTGAGGTTTGTTAGATTTGGTGGGTTTGCTGTCATCCATTGTCTAAGAATGAGTTTTCTGGCTAACAGTATCACATTATGGATGAACTTAGAGTGATTCAGTACCTCTGACTGTGAGTACAGAAATATCACCACGGTCGCTGTCAGTTCAAAGCTTTCCCCGATAATTATTTCCACCCATCTTCGGGTCATACCCCAGAATCTTGTGAGTTTCGGGCATTGCCATATCATGTGTATATGCGTTGTGTAACAACTTCATGTGTGATTCACGGATTTCATTTGATAGTGAGGCTTTTCTCACCCTCGTGACACTATGCTCAACAATCTGATCTATAGTTGCCTGTCCCGTCAGTGTATTCCAAGTGTTCTGAATGTGGTTTCTAGCAGCGTTATTGGGTAATGTCTGGAGAGCCCTGTAAGTGTGAGCGATAGAAGTCATCCCTCCCCTAGTCAGCGACAGCAATCTATAGACCTCACATCCAATGTCAGGCAGGTCTCCAGACCTCAGAAGGCTCTATACGTAGTGTCTCATCTGGAGGAATACAAAGTGGTGTTTGTTCGGTATATTGAATTCTGTCTGTAAGTCAATGAATGGCCTTATAGTTTTCTGATCCTCCGACAGTACTTGTCGGAGGGTCGTTACTCCCCACTTCTCCCACTGCTTAAAGGGTTTGGTAGTGAAACCCGCCTGGACGTCTGGGTTGCCTCGTAGTGGGAGGTAGACTGTGTGTTTGTGTGGAACTCCCAAGGCCCTACAAATCTTCCACCAGGCTTTTATGGGGTGGAGGTAAAGGGTTGCATTCCCAACTGCCCCGTCAACCTGTGCTCGGGTCATGTGTGGAAGCATTTTCAGGGACCACAGTGTGATGAGTTCCTCCTCCAATCCCTGATTGGTGAAGTTACCTTTGTCCAGAAGCCAGTCCATCACATATTTAGCCAAAGCCGCCCAGTTGTAGTGCTCTATATTTGGAAGCCCAAAACCTCCCATCTCGGTTTAAGATAGCTTATTCTGTGTTTTTTCCCTTTCCCTAGGAATTGTAAAATGTCTCTATTTAGGACCTTGAGATCCTGTTTGTGTAAATCCTTAAGAAGTGGCCCAAAGTTGATATCATACCACTGGGTGGGGTCTCTAGTCAGAGTTATCCCTAAGTATTTGAATGTATTGGCAACTATTTTAAAGTTGTCCTGAAGTGGCACCAAGGGACTGTTGTTCTGCAGCCATAATAACTCCGATTTCTATTTGTTTATGCAGTATCCTGAGATTTCCCCAAACTCAGTAATAATGCGCATTATATGAGGGATATTCCTTCTAGGCTCACGCGTGTATAGTATCATATCATCTGCAAAGAGATATATGTAAGGTTTCTCTGCCTATTCTTAGTCCCTCTGTGTCCTTTCTAATCTTAATCGCTAGTGGCTCAAGTGCAAGGTCAAAGAGGATCGGAGACAGAGGGCATCCCTGTCTCGTACCCCTCAGGTGCGGGAATGTTTTGGATGGCGTACCGTTGACCAGCATCGCTGCGCGAGGGTCATTGTAGATGGCACGTATGGCTGTCAGGAATACCCCCCGCACCCCAAATTTCCCCAGTGTTGTAAACAAGTGATCTCACAGTAACTTGTTGAATGCTTTTTCGGCATCTACAAGTATCAGAGAGGCCTCATCACCCCCCTGGTCTTGGTCTTGATTATCCTTCCCCCAATAGTGTGAGAGAACTATTTGCAGCTTTCTCATGTTTTTGACAGAGGATCTGCCCTTCACAAACCCTGTCTGGTCTTCGTGTACTAGTGAGGGCAGTATCTCTGCCAGTCTGTTGGCCAAAATGTTCGGAAACAGTTTGTAATCCGAATTAAGTAGGGAAATTGGTCTGTAAGATGATGTCAGCAAAGGGTCTCTGTCTGGCTTGTGGATGATTGTCACGTTTGCTTCCATAAATCTGTTAGATAAGTTTGCCCTCCCTTCCATGATTGTGTTGAACAGTAGTGTGAGTGTTTCTGCTGTTTCTCCCTTGACCATTTTATAGAATTCTCCTGGTAAACCATCAGGTCCAGGGGTTTTCTCTAGAGGTAGCATGTCAATAGCCTTAGTGACCTCCCGGGATTGAATTGGGGCATTTAGCTTGTGTAGTTGTTCCTCATCTACCTGTGGGAGAGTCATATCTTCCCAGAAATTTTGTTTCTTTTCTGCACTCACTTCCTGAGAGTTGTAGAGAGTAGAGTAGTAGTCTATGAAAGCTTTATGAATTTCTGATTCCTGTGTTCTGTCCTCCCCTCTGATGGCTGCTACAATGTTAGGTTTTCTATCTAGTTTGGTAATAGCTTCCCTGTACGGTTCCCATAGCGATAGAATTTGGCTTGCAGTCGGTTTTGGGCGTTAACTGATGTTTGTATGAGGTGTGTATCTTTAAGGGCCTTGGTGAGATACTGGTTCCTGGCATTTAAGAGTTGGCGCAAGAGGAGTTCATCTCTCCTCTTGCAGCTGACACTGCTCTCTGCATCATCTGACTTAAAGTATACTCACAACAAGTCTAAGGAACATTCACAGACCCACATTTGCAGCTGACACTGCTCTCTGCATCAGCTGACTTAAAGTATACTCACAACAAGTCTAAGGAACATTCACAGACCCACATTTGCAGCTGACACTGCTCTCTGCATCAGGTAGTTACAGGAAGATAGTTACCCTCCCACCCTGCCCCTCACCCCACCCACCCCAGGTTCATTCCCCCATTTATAGATAGTCTCCCACACACCTTTCATTCTCCCAAACTGACAGCTGCAAACACTAATCAGCTCATCCTTCCATTCACTTAACCCTTTAGAATACATACCCTCTCTCCCTACAAATAGCTATATATCCCACACCAATAGTGTGTGATTATATATGTGTATGTGTGTGTATGTATGTATGTATACATATATTTCTATTTTATATTGTACTATTCTTGATTTATTTTCACCTACACATCTCATAGCACTAACATGTATCAAAATATGACCATACTGATATTCGTGACAACTGTTTTCTCACTCCAATTTTGTTCACTTCATTACCGCCATAATCACCCACCTCAAACTGGAAAACAAATTATCATACAACATGGCCTGCTCTGTTGCTGTAACTTATCTGCTGAGTGCTGGTGGAGAGTTATAAAAAATAGCCCTCCTACCCCCACCACACAAAATTATAAAGTATGCCATTCACTATATAGCCAAACAAAAACTATGTCCAAATTCCTATTCCTTATGCTACTTGCCCTTGCAAATGATGTAGAGTCTAACCCTGGTCCCCCAGCAAATTCCATTCCTAGCCTTCCAGCTAAAAAAGGCCTCTCCTTTGTGCACTGTAATATACGCAGCTTATTTCCAAAAATCGATGCACTGCAAGCTTGGTGTTTACAATACAAGCCAAAAATCATTGTTATCTCTGAATCATGGCTAACTGCAAAAATACCTGACTCTGCCATTGCAATACCTGGGTATTCATGCCATAGAATTGACAGAGCAAAGAGAGGAGGCGGCATTGTAATTTATGTTGACAACTCCACAAAGTTCACCCCCATACAAAAATCTAGCTCTCCTGCCACCTTTGATTTCCTTTCTGGCAAAATTGAGATCCTGTGCAGTAAATCAATCATTGTTGCAGGAATCTACCGCCCACCAAGATCCCCTGTGCATTCCATTTCGGACATAGCACAGCTCCTTAGTGAATCCATAACTCAAAACCCAAAAAGTGAAATTTTGGTTTTTGGAGATTTTAACATCGATTGGCTGAATCCAAAAAATAACAGTTGTCGCTCGCTGTTTAAATCTTTGCAGCTAACGCAATTAATCTCCTCCCCAACTTGCATAAACATCAAAAGCCATAATCATACCCTGCTCGACTGGATTCTCTCCACTTCTCCCGACCGAATCCAGGTGTTCTCCCTAACAATTTCAGTGACCACTGCTTAGTGTACTGCGTGCGCAAAATAAAGGCAACTAAATCCTCTCCCAAGGTTAAAATCACCAGGTCCTTCAAAAAATTTAATCTTCAATCATTTCTAAATGACATCAAGAACCTCCCCTGGCACAGATTAAACCTAATCCCAGATCTAGACTCTGCAGTTGAATTCTTTCAGTCTGAACTCCTACAAGTTTGGAATTTACATGCGCCGCTGCGTAAGGTGAGAGTAAAAGGAGCACACTTGAATTGGATCACAGCTGACCTCATTCAAATGTACCAATTTCGGGATTCATTGTGGTCAAAGTTCAAGCATACTGGCTCTATGAATGATCACTGTGTATATAGAAATTGGCGAAAAATATGTACTAAACAAACAAAATTGGCTAAGGCGCAATATTTCTGTGAAAATCTGAACAATAATATATGTAACCCTAGAAAGTTTTGGAAACTCATAAATAACTTACAAAATCCACCAATCCACTCCCAACCCTCCACTGTCAATGTGGATAACCAAAACCTGCAACTCCCCTTAGAAGTAGCAAATGCCTTTAACAATTATTTTGTAGGATGCTCCACCACCCTGATTGACAAACTAATAAATGGCACGCATCCTGAAGCTACAAATGTGGATCAGGCCCCACTAAAACAGCAAAGACCCAATATAGAAAAGTTCAATTTTAGACCTGTACCCTTCAATGTCATTAAGAAACACCTCGATAATCTAAAAATGAAAAACCAGTCAGGACCTGATCAAATCCCAGCAATGCTGTTGAAGCTCAGTGCGCCGGCAATTGCTAAGCCTGTTGCAACCCTAATTAACGAATCCTTGGTGTCTGGATACATACCCAAACTCTGGAAAACTGCAAGAGTAGTGCCTATTCATAAAAGTGGGGAGTTAACCTTGGTTTCTAACTATCGTCCTATATCACTGCTCCCTGTATTGTCAAAAATCCTAGAAAAATGCGTCCATACGCAATTATGCGAGTATTATCAACTTTCAAACTATCTGACCCCTGATCAATCAGGTTTCAGACCGAATCACTCCACTACAACTGCCCTCCTAAAAGTTTGCAACAACATCCAAACTGCCATGGAACAAGGAGACCTAACTGGAGCTATTTTCCTTGATTTTGCAAAGGCTTTTGACACAGTGGACCATGACCTACTACTTCTCAAACTAAAAAACTCTGGTATTGCTGATCACCCGTTAACCTGGTTTAAATCATATGTATCGGATCGATCACAATATGTCTCTGTCTCTAACAGTGACTCCCTCTCCCAGTCACATGTGGTGTTCCCCAAGGTTCCATTCTCGGCCCCCTACTATTAACTTTATTTATAAATGATTTGCCTAATGTCTGCAAATCCTCAACTGTACACATGTACGCAGACGACACGGTAATCTATGCAAACAAATCTGATCTGCTGCAGCTTGAAACAGTGCTCCAAGACCAGTTCACAGAGGTAGAAAAGTGGATCTCGAAAAACAAACTCTTCCTAAACATTGACAAAACGGTCACAATGATCTTTGGAACGGGACCTAAAATACATAAATTACAAAATTCCCATCTTCGCATCAAAACAAAATCCAATTGCACGCTGACCGCAGTCCACTCTTTTAAATACTTAGGTATGTTGTTAGACCCCAATCTATCTTTTGGACTCCACATAGAAAAAATTGCCTCTAAACTTTATCCAAAACTAGGTGCCCTGTACAGAAACAAATCTTGCCTCAGCCCTACAGTAAAGGAAAAGATTGTACAGCAAATGCTGATGCCTATCTTGGATTATGGGGACATAGTATATGCACCTGCTCCGCAAACTCACCTTAATAAACTAAATACGTTATATACAGGACCCACCATTGTGACATGCTAAAAGAACTAAACTGGCTGTCGCTGGAATCCAGACGCACCCTCCATCTTTCCTGCCTTGTCTTTAAGAGCCTTTCTGGGAAGCTCCCACCCTACCTGAGCAGAATGCTCTCCCCTGCTATTCCCACCTCCTATAACCTCCGATCCAATAACAGCACATTATTTAGCTTGCCTCAATACAAAAAAAAAGCAGCTCGATCCTCCTTTTCCTACAGAGCGCCACAATTATGGAATGACCTCCCTCACACTTTAAAAACTTCCCCAAGCCTAAAATCCTTTAAGAGATCCCTCTATACATATCTCAAAACAGAATGCTCCTGTCATGGTTGATTAAATATTTCATACCTGCTCTATGTTAAATGTTTGCATATAATGTGTATTTTTATTATTGTTTTTGTATTTTATTGTACCCTATTGTATCAATGCAATGTTTTGTGATCCCAGGACATACTTGAAAACGAGAGAAATCTCAATGTATCCTTCCTGGTAAAATATTTTATAAATATATAAATAAATAAATAAATAAATAAATGTTTTAGTGAGCTTTATCGCGTACGCTGTCACTACCCCCCTCAGAACTGCATTTGCTGCTTCCCAGAACAGTGATATATCATTTATGTGTTGAATGTTAAGGTCTTTGTACACTAGCCACTCAGCTATCAGGTGTTTTCGGAGATTTAGATTGTGGTACAGATGTGTAGGAAAGTTCCATCTACTGGTCTTCCTCTGGGGTGTGTCAGTACGCAACTCTAATGTGACTGGGGCATGGTCCGATATTGTTATGGGATCTATTCTTATCTCCCCAACCCTGGGGCACAGCAATTTGGAGACCAAAAAGTAGTCTATGCGGGAAAGAGTGGTTTTAGAGGGGTGTGAGCATGTATAGTCTCGCGTCTCAGGATTTCTCTCTCTCCAGACATCTGACAGAGATAAGGTGTTTCTAAAGTTTTTCAAGATTAATGTCTCTCTCTTGGATCCTTTCCATGGTTGTATTGGATGTGTGTCACTATTGGGATTATGAAATCCATCAGCTGGCGTGTGTGGAGCTATATTATAATCTCCTCCTACTATAATGGGGAGGTCCGAGAATTGCATGAGCTGGCTTTAGAGGTGATTAAAAAACTGTCTTTTCCCCGTCTGGGGGCCATATATCCCACACAGCACTAGGTGCTGTGCATCTATTTGTACCCTGACCATCAGATATCTACCCTCCACGTCGGTCACTGTCTGTGAGATAGTGTAATTTAAACCTTTACGGAATAAGATTGCTACACCCCTTGCTCTTTTCCTTTCATACGGGGTGTAAAGCACCTCCCCCACCCAACTCTGTTTAAGCTTCTGGTGTTCAATTTGTGAGAGGTGCGTCTCCTCCAATACTGCTATATTAGTTTTCTTGGTGTTAAGATGTCTTAATATCGCCTTTCTTTGATGGGGCAGGTTACCCCCCCTACGTTCCATATGGTAATCTTCATGTTGCTGGGGTATTGTGATTGCCTTGTGCTCTTATCACTATTTGTCAGTGTGGCGGTGTGTGAGGTGCTGTGTATAGCTGTTTGGATATGTCAGAATGCACTGTACTTACTCGCTCCTGCAGTCACCAAGCTCCGTCCTCTTTTCCCCGGGGGCAGCGCCTCGAGGTTGGATGTGGTCTATCTAATGCTAAATAAAACAGTTAACAGATCCTGCAATAAAACAGTTATTTTCCCCCCCTCTTTCCTATCCCCTCCAACAATTTCAACAACCCACAAAGTGCTCTCAACAGTGAGAGAAAGTCCCTCCCCCCCCCCTCACTTGCAAAGGATATGAGTTAACAAGTCCTAGGTCCGTAAGGTGTTTTACTCTTTCTTTGTTTCCTTCTGTGGCCTCGGGCCTTAGTTTCACGGATCAGAAGAAGCATTTCCTTGCTCTGGTACTTGTTGTCGCTCTCTCTCTCTTTGCAGATGCAACTTGAGTTGTTTTGGCGACTCGAAGAACAGTGGACCGTTGGTTGTGTGTAGTCGCAATCTTGCTGGGTACAGGAGGGCTGCTGTTTTGCCTTACTGCAAACAACTGATAGAGCAAGGAGAAAATTCTTTTCTTTTGGCTGCGACTGCTGCTGAGTAATCTTGAAACAAATATACATTTTTGCCTTCATATTCCAGAGAAGCGATTTTTCTGTAGGCTTGCAGAATTGTCACTTTTGCCTGGAAGTTGAGGTACTTTACCACGACCTGTCGTGGCTGTTGGTTACCTTCCCCCTGTCTTCTTGGGTCCCCCACTCTGTGGGCTCTTTCTACTGTGCATGGAAGACATGATTGAGGGATATGTAGCATCTTTGGTAGGGTATTTTCTGCAAACTCCACTAGCTGTGATCCCGGGAGTGATTCTGGTATACCCACTATCCGCAGGTTATTTCTTCTCGACCTGTTCTCCAGGTCATCAATCTTTGCCCACAGCCGGTCAGTCTGCTGTTGTAATAATTGAATGGTAGCTTCAGCTTCTCTATGGCGAGTTTCTCCCTCCGCCACCCTCTGCTCTACTTGATTTAGTCTGCCATTGAAGGATTTTACCTCTGCTGTAAGTGAGTCCATTCCTGTTTGCAACTGTTCTTTCTTTGGTAGGAACAAGGCAGAGATCTGCGAAACAATTGGGTGGGTGTCCACAGAGTTAGAGTTCATCACTTCTTCAGCCCCCACAGAAGCCTCCACTTGATTCTTTTTTCTTTTCGGCATTCTTAAGTCTGCTCGCCATTGTTCCTGTTTTTTTAATGTATGAATTGTAGTATTTTTGCATACAGCTTAAGAGATCTCCAGCTATGTTCACCAGCTATGTTGTATTTCTGCGGTTATCTTGCTATATGGTTACAGGGCCTGTCTAATGCCCTCTAGGCCACAGAGTGAAATTAGAACTAGGTTTAGTATGATGTTTAGTAAGCGGTAGGTGAGCAGGGGGGGGCGGGTCCACACCCTCTAGCCCTGCATGTTGTTATGGATGATGTTGCTCAGGAGAAAAGTGGCTTTGGGGGGTCCTGGGTTAAGGGATTACCTCTCCCCAGGTTGAGTCGTGCCTCTTTGTCTGTATCCTAGGCTGCCAGTAAAAAAAAAAAAAAAAAGGAAAACCCCCCAAGGCCAGAAAATTTGTGCTTTCAGCAGGGGAAACTCCTCTATGATCTTCTGGTTATTTGGAGCAGTCTCTCACTATGTAAGCGCTTATTTGGCGTGGGAGTTTGTGTGCTTCCTTTTTTCTATGATAAAGCTCCTCTTCCCTTATGTGTCTGACTCCCCTGCCTTGTGTTTGTCACTGGGCAATTCTTGATTGTTACGCCAAGATTACTGCACTGTTGCGCTAGTACCTAAGGGGTTAATATCCAGCCGCTCAGTACTAAGTACAAAATCTTGCCCCTTTTGAAGTCTTCGGGTTATATTTGTCCTGCTTTCAGGTGTTTACACAGTCCCCCCTGCACTGTCCACTAAGTGTGCTGTGGCCCGTACTAAATGTGTATTCTCTGGAGCGGGGCCAAAATGGCGGTTTTTCCCGCCTTTGATCAAGCTCTCCCTCCCGAACTTACAGTTGTTCTGGGGAATGTCTTGGCGCTCACCGAGAAGCGGGTGCCTGTCGATTGGCTCCTGAGCGTACTTTTCTGCAACTCACGGTCTCTACGTGTCTGCTCGGCTGCAGCCGCAACCGCTTTCTATCACCTCTATCTTGCGGCTTCTGCGGCGGGGGGATCCGATGACCGATCCCTTGCTGTTAGGTGTCCGGGCAGGTATAAGGTCTCCTGCCAAGGAATTCAGCTTTGTTTAGGGGCGCTCTTTGGGGTTTTTTTTTAAGTTAGGGAGCTGAAAGCAGAGGAGCTCTTTTCTCCGCTTCCACTCACTGCGCCCGCCCACCGGAAGTCCCTATTTAATTGTATTTTAGTTTAGCTAATTGTAGGTAATTTATTTAATTAATTTATTGATAGTGTAGTGTTAGGTGTATTTGTAACTTAGGTTAGGATTTATTTTACAGGTAATTTTGTAATTATTTTAACTAGGTAGCTATTAAATAGTGGTTAACTATTTAATAGCTATTGTACCTAGTTAAAATAAATAGAAAGTTGCCTGTAAAATAAATATAAATCCTAAAATAGCTACAATGTAACTATTAGATATATTGTAGCTATATTAGGGTTTATTTTATAGGTAAGTATTTAGTTTAAAATAGGATTAATTTATTTAATGATAGTAATTTTATTAGGGGGGAGTTAGGGTTAGGCTTAGGGGTTAATAACTTTATTATAGTAGTGGCGACGTTGGGGGCGGCAGAGTAGGGGTTAATAATTGTAGGTAGGTGGCGGCGATGTTAGGGAGGGCAGATTAGGGGTTAATAAAATGTATTATAGTGTGAGTGCGGCGGTTTAGGGGTTAATACATTTATTATAGTGGCGGCGAGGTCTGGTCAGCAGATTAGGGGTTAATAAGTGTAGATAGGTGGCGGCGGCGTTCGGGGGGGGCAGATTAGGGGGTAATAAATATAATATAGGTGTCGGCGATGTTAGGGGCAGTAGATTAGGGGTTCATAGCTATAATGTAGGTTGCGGCGGTGTCCGGAGCGGCAGATTAGAGGTTAATAATATAATGCAGGTGTCAGCAATAGCGGGGGCGGCAGATTAGGGGTTAATAAGTGTAAGATTAGGGGTGTTTAGACTCGGGGTACATGTTAGGGTGTTAGGTGTAGACTTAGAAAGTATTTTTCCATAGGAAACAATGGGGCTGCGTTAGGAGCTGAACGCGGCTTTTTTGCAGGTGTTAGGTTTTTTTTCAGCCAGCTCAGCCCCATTGTTTCCTATGGGGATATCGTGCACAAGCACGTTTTTCCATCTTACCGCTGACTTAAGCAACGCTAGTATTGAGGGTTGAAGTGGAGCTAAATTATACTCAACGCTCCCTTTTATGAGGCTAACGCAGCCATTCAGACAACTCTAAATACCAGCGTTGGCTTAAGGGTGCGCTGGAAAAAAAACAGAATTTATGCTTACCTGATAAATTACTTTCTCCAACGGTGTGTCAGGTCCTCGGCGTCATCCTTACTTGTGGGATATTCTCTTCCCCAACAGGAAATGGCAAAGAGCCCAGCAAAGCTGGTCACATGATCCCTCCTAGGCTCCGCCTACCCCAGTCATTCGACCGACGTACAGGAGGAAATATGCATAGGAGAAACCATATGATACCGTGGTGACTGTAGTTAGAGAAAATAATTCATCAGACCTGATTAAAAAAACCAGGGCGGGCCGTGGACCGGACACACCGTTGGAGAAAGTAATTTATCAGGTAAGCATAAATTCTGTTTTCTCCAACATAGGTGTGTCCGGTCCACGGCGTCATCCTTACTTGTGGGAACCAATACCAAAGCTTTAGGACACGGATGAAGGGAGGGAGCAAATCAGGTCACCTAAATGGAAGGCACCACGGCTTGCAAAACCTTTCTCCCAAAAATAGCCTCCGAAGAAGCAAAAGTATCAAATTTGTAAAATTTGGCAAAAGTGTGCAGTGAAGACCAAGTCGCTGCCTTACATATCTGGTCAACAGAAGCCTCGTTCTTGAAGGCCCATGTGGAAGCCACAGCCCTAGTGGAGTGAGCTGTGATTCTTTCAGGAGGCTGCCGTCCGGCAGTCTCATAAGCCAATCGGATAATGCTTTTAAGCCAAAAAGAAAGAGAGGTAGAAGTTGCTTTTTGACCTCTCCTTTTACCAGAATAAACAACAAACAAAGAAGATGTTTGTCTGAAATCTTTAGTAGCCTCTAAATAGAATTTTAGAGCACGGACTACGTCCAAATTGTGTAACAAACGTTCCTTCTTTGAAACTGGGTTCGGACACAAAGAAGGTACAACTATCTCCTGGTTAATATTTTTGTTGGAAACAACTTTCGGAAGAAAACCAGGCTTAGTACGCAAAACCACATTATCTGCATGGAACACCAGATAGGGCGAAGAACACTGCAGAGCAGATAACTCTGAAACTCTTCTAGCAGAAGAAATTGCAACCAAAAACAAAACTTTCCAAGATAATAACTTAATATCTACGGAATGTAAGGGTTCAAACGGAACCCCTTGAAGTACTGAAAGAACTAGATTTAGACTCCAGGGAGGAGTCAAAGGTCTGTAAACAGGCTTGATTCTAACCAGAGCCTGAACAAACGCTTGAACGTCTGGCACAGCTGCCAGCCTTTTGTGAAGTAAAACAGATAAAGCAGAGATCTGTCCCTTCAGAGAACTTGCAGATAATCCTTTCTCCAAACCTTCTTGTAGAAAGGATAGAATCTTAGGAATTTTTATCTTGTTCCATGGGAATCCTTTAGATTCACACCAACAGATATATTTTTTCCATATTTTATGGTAAATTTTTCTAGTTACAGGCTTTCTAGCCTGAATCAGAGTATCTATTACAGAATCTGAAAACCCACGCTTTGATAAAATCAAGCGTTCAATCTCCAAGCCGTCAGTTGGAGGGAAACCAGATTCGGATGTTCGAATGGACCTTGAACAAGAAGGTCCTGTCTCAAAGGTAGCTTCCATGGTGGAGCCGATGACATATTCACCAGGTCTGCATACCAAGTCCTGCGTGGCCACGCAGGAGCTATCAAGATCACCGAAGCCCTCTCCTGATTGATCCTGGCTACCAGCCTGGGAATGAGAGGAAACGGTGGGAATACATAAGCTAGGTTGAAGGTCCAAGGCGCTATTAGTGCATCTACTAGAGTCGCCTTGGGATCCCTGGATCTGGACCCGTAGCAAGGAACCTTGAAGTTCTGATGAGAGGCCATCAGATCCATGTCTGGAATGCCCCATAATTGAGTTATTTGGGCAAAGATTTCCGGATGGAGTTCCCACTCCCCCGGATGGAATGTCTGACGACTCAGAAAATCCGCTTCCCAATTTTCCACTCCTGGGATGTGGATTGCAGACAAGTGGCAGGAGTGATCCTCCGCCCATTGAATTATCTTGGTCACTTCCTCCATCGCCAGGGAACTCCTTGTTCCCCCCTGATGGTTGATATATGCAACAGTTGTCATGTTGTCTGATTGAAACCTTATGAATTTGGCCTTTGCTAGTTGAGGCCAAGCTTTGAGACCATTGAATATCGCTCTCAGTTCCAGAATGTTTATCGGGAGAAGAGATTATTCCCGAGACCATAGACCCTGAGCTTTCAGGGGTTCCCAGACCGCGCCCCAGCCCACCAGACTGGCGTCGGTCGTGACAATGACCCACTCTGGTCTGCGGAAGCTCATTCCCTGTGACAGGTTGTCCAGGATCAGCCACCAACGGAGTGAATCTCTGGTCCTTTGATCTACTTGAATCGTCGGAGACAAGTCTGTATAATCCCCATTCCACTGTCTGAGCATGCACAGTTGTAATGGTCTTAGATGAATTCGTGCAAAAGGAACTATGTCCATTGCTGCAACCATCAATCCTATTACTTCCATGCACTGCGCTATGGAAGGACGAAGAACAGAATGAAGTACTTGACAAGAGCTTAGAATTTTTGATTTTCTGACCTCTGTCAGAAAAATCCTCATTTCTAAGGAATCTATTATTGTTCCCAAGAAGGGAACTCTTGTTGACGGGGACAGAGAACTTTTTTCCTTGTTCACTTTCCATCCGTGAGATCTGAGAAAGGCTAGGACGATGTCCGTATGAGCCTTTGCTTTTGACAGAGACGACGCTTGAATCAGGATGTCGTCCAAGTAAGGTACTACTGCAATGCCCCTTGGCCTTAGAACCGCTAGAAGGGACCCTAGTACCTTTGTGAAAATTCTCGGAGCAGTGGCTAATCCGAATGGAAGTGCCACAAACTGGTAATGCTTGTCCAGAAAAGCGAACCTTAGGAACTGATGATGTTCCTTGTGGATAGGAATATGTAGGTACGCATCCTTTAAATCCACCGTGGTCATAAATTGACCTTCCTGGATGGTGGGAAGGATCGTTCGAATGGTTTCCATTTTGAACGATGGAACCCTGAGAAATTTGTTAAGGATCTTGAGATCTAAAATTGGTCTGAATGTTCCCTCTTTTTTGGGAACTATGAACAGGTTGGAGTAAAACCCCATCCCTTGTTCTCCTATTGGAACTGGATGAATTACTCCCATCTTTAACAGGTCTTCTACACAATGTAAGAATGCCTGTCTCTTTATTTGGTTTGAAGATAATTGAGACTTGTGGAACCTTCCCCTTGGGGGTAGCTCCTTGAATTCTAGAAGATAACCTTGAGAAACTATTTCTAGTGCCCAAGGATCCTGAACATCTCTTGCCCAAGCCTGAGCAAAGAGAGAAAGTCTGCCCCCCACCAGATCCGGTCCCGGATCGGGGGCCATCCCTTCATGCTGTTTTGGTAGCAGTGGCAGGCTTCTTGGCCTGCTTACCCTTGTTCCAGCCTTGCATCGGTCTCCAGGCTGGTTTGGGTTGTGAAGTATTACCCTCTTGCTTAGAGGATGTAGAATTAGAGGCTGGTCCGTTTCTGCGAAAGGGACGAAAATTAGGCTTATTTTTAGCCTTAAAAGACCTATCCTGAGGGTGGGCGTGGCCCTTTCCCCCGGTGATGTCTGAAATAATCTCTTTCAAATCAGGACCAAACAGTGTTTTACCCTTGAAAGGGATGTTAAGCAATTTTGTCTTGGAAGACACATCCGCTGACCAAGACTTTAGCCAAAGCGCTCTGCGCGCCACGATAGTAAACCCTGAATTTTTCGCCGCTAATCTAGCTAATTGCAAAGCGGCATCTAAAATAAAAGAGTTAGCCAATTTAAGTGCTTGAACTCTGTCCATAACCTCCTCATACGAAGATTCTTTATTGAGCGACTTTTCTAGTTCTTCGAACCAGAAACACGCTGCCGTAGTGACAGGAACAATGCATGAAATTGGTTGTAGAAGGTAACCTTGCTGAACAAACATCTTTTTAAGCAAACCCTCTAATTTTTTATCCATAGGATCTTTGAAAGCACAACTATCTTCTATAGGAATAGTAGTGTGTTTGTTTAGAGTAGAAACCGCCCCCTCGACCTTAGGGACTGTCTGCCATAAGTCCTTTCTGGGGTCGACTATAGGAAATAATTTTTTAAATATAGGGGGAGGAACAAAAAGGTATGCCGGGCCTTTCCCACTCCTTATTTACTATGTCCGCCACCCGCTTGGGTATAGGAAAAGCATCGGGGGGCACCGGAACCTCTAGGAACTTGTCCATCTTACATAATTTCTCTGGAATGACCACATTGTCACAATCATCCAGAGTAGATAATACCTCCTTAAGCAGTGCGCGGAGATGTTCTAATTTAAATTTAAATGTTACAACATCAGGTTCAGCTTGTTGAGAAATTTTTCCTGAATCTGAAATTTCTCCCTCAGACAAAACCTCCCTCCTGGCCCCTTCAGATTGGTGTGAGGGTATGTCAGAACAGTTATCATCAGCGTCCTCTTGCTCTTCAGTGTTTAAAACAGAGCAATTGCGCTTTCTCTGATAAGTAGGCATTTTGGATAAAAATGTTTGCAATAGAATTATCCATTACAGCCGTTAATTGTTGCATGGTAATAAGTATTGGCGCACTAGATGTACTAGGGGCCTCTTGTGTGGGCAAAACTGGTGTAGACACAGAAGGGGATGATGCAGTATCATGCTTACTCCCCTCATTTGAGGAATCATCTTGGGCAATATCATTATCTGTGGCATCATTGTCCCTACTTTGTTTGGACACTATGGCACAATCATCACATAAATTTAAATGGGGAGAAACCTTGGCTTTCATACATATAGAACATCGCTTATCTGATGGTTCAGACATGTTAAACAGGCTTAAACTTGTCAACAAAGCACAAAAAACGTTTTAAAATAAAACCGTTACTGTCACTTTAAATTTTAAACTGAACACACTTTATTACTGAATATGTGAAAAAGTATGAAGGAAATGTTCAAAATTCACCAAAATTTCACCACAGTGTCTTAAAGCCTTGAAAGTGTTGCACACCAAATTTGAAAGCTTTAACCCTTAAAATAACGGAACCGGAGCCGTTTTTACATTTAACCCCTATACAGTCCCAGGTATCTGCTTTGCTGAGACCCAACCAAACCCAGAGGGGAATACGATACCAAATGACGCCTTCTATAAGCTTTTTCAGTGGTTCTTAGCTCCTCACACATGCATCTGCATGCCTTGCTCTCCAAAAACAACTGCGCATTAGTGGCGCGAAAATGAGGCTCTGCCTATGACTAGAAAAGGCCCCCATCTGAAAAAGGTGTCCAATACAGTGCCTGCCGTTTTTTTTAAAACAATCCCCAAGATTATAATAACTATTAAGAGTTATAATCTGCAAAATATGTTTAGCAAAGTAATCGTTTTAGCCCAGAAAAATGTCTACCAGAAGCCCTTTATTCTTTTACTTAATCTAAGAAAATGGCTTACCGGTCCCCATAGGGAAAATGACAGCCTTCCAGCATTACAAAGTCTTGTTAGAAATGTGGCCAGTCATACCTCAAGCAGAAAAGTCTGCCAACTGTTTCCCCCAACTGAAGTTACTTCATCTCAACAGTCCTGTGTGGAAACAGCAATCGATTTTAGTAACGTTTGCTAAAAACATCTTCCTCTTACAAACAGAAATCTTCATCTCTTTTCTGTTTCAGAGTAAATAGTACATACCAGCACTATTTTAAAATAACAAACACTTGATTGAAGGAAATAAACTACATTTAAACACCAAAAAACTCTTAACCATCTCCGTGGAGATGTTGCCTGTGCAACGGCAAAGAGAATGACTGGGGTAGGCGGAGCCTAGGAGGGATCATGTGACCAGCTTTGCTGGGCTCTTTGCCATTTCCTGTTGGGGAAGAGAATATCCCACAAGTAAGGATGACGCCGTGGACCGGACACACCTATGTTGGAGAAAAAAGCAGCGTTAGGACCGCGGGTCTTTACCGACAAAACTCTAAATCTAGGCGTATGTGTGTAATAAATAAATTGGTTAACTACTGAGTGACTGTGTACTATGAAGAATGGTAATGTATAGTTATACATGCGTGAATATAGTATTGAATATTTAACTAAATTAATTAACCACAAGGTGACTGTGTATCATACAGAATAATGTATGGGTATACATAAAAGTGACCTCTTCATATAATAGTTTCAATAAGGTGATAAAACAAAGACACTGAGCGTAAGTGCTATAACGATCTACTTAAAAGTACCGGTGCAAATGTGTTTGGGGGGGGGGGGGAGGGATAAAAAAAGTTGAGCAGACCAGGTATATTCAAGAAGTAATTATGATGGCCAAATGGACAAAAGATTTTAATGACCATATGGACACCAGGGTTTTAAATGTCATAGATATAAAAACATCTTTAGGTGTAGATGATCAGCTTGGTATAAATTATTTTTACTGCACATTTTCAAAGATGGACATAAAAATTGTTGTTTTCATTCAGTCCATAGGGTTGTACTGTGTTAAGTAGGTCTATCCATCTACTTTCTATTTTCAGTAGTTCTTTCTCAAGGTTACCTCCTCTAATACTCAGGCTAACTTTTTCTATGCCTTGGCATAGTAGTTCTTCTGCATTGGACTTATGGTGACATGAAAAATGACAGACGACACTAGTTAGAGTTTTTCCACCTTTTTTGTCTTTCTCTGCGTTCCTTATGTTGCGCAGATGTTCCATCACTATGATTCTGAGCTTTTGTGTCGTCATGCCGACGTACATTTTGTCACATTTACATTTTAAAGCATATATTACTCCTCCTGTTTGACAGCTAATATATTTCCTGATGGAATTTCTGGTATTAAACCTGTCAGTTATATGGTCTGATTTGATGATATATTTGCATGTGCTGCAATTACCACATTTATGTGAACCTGGGGCCAATACAGTCTTAGTTTTGTGCCTAGGGAGATGGCTACTAGTGATCATGTCTTTGATGTTACGTGCACGTCTGTAAGTGATGGAGGGTCGTTCTCCTACTGTATCTTTAATAGTAGGATCAGACATCAAAAACATAATTTATGTAAGAACTTACCTGATAAATTCATTTCTTTCATATTGGCAACAGTCCATTAGCTAGTGACGTACTGTATGTGATATACATTCCTACCAGGAGGGGCAAAGTTTCCCAAACCTCAAAATGCCTATAAATACACCCCTCACCACACCCACAATTCAGTTTAACGAATAGCCAAGAAGTGGGGTGATAAGAAAGGAGCGAAAGCATCAAACAAGGAATTGGAATAATTGTGCTTTATACAAAAAAATCATAACCACCCCAAAAAGGGTGGGCCTCATGGACTCTTGCCAATATGAAAGAAATGAATTTATCAGGTAAGTTCTTACATAAATTATGTTTTCTTTCATGTAATTGGCAAGAGTCCATGAGCTAGTGACGTATGGGATAGCAGATACCCAAGATGTGGAACTTCCACGCAAGAGTCACTAGAGAGGGAGGGATTAAATAAAGACAGCCAATTCCGCTGAAAAAATAATCCATAACCCAAATCAAAAAGTTTTAATCTTAAAATGAAAAAAACTGAAATTATAAGCAGAAGAATCAAACTGAAACAGCTGCCTGAAGTACCTTTCTACCAAAAACTGCTTCAGAAGAAGAAAAAACATCAAAATGGTAGAATTTAGTAAAAGTATGCAAAGAAGACCAAGTTGATGCTTTGCAAATCTGATCAACAGAAGCTTCATTCTTGAAAGCCCAGGTAGTAAAAACTGACCTAGTAGAATGAGCCGTAATCCTTTGAGGCAGGAATTTACCCGACTCCACATAAGCATGATGAATCAAAGACTTTAACCAAGATGCCAAAGAAATGGCAGAAGCCTTCTGACCTTTCCTAGAACCAGAAAAGACAACAAATAGACTAGAAGTTTTCCTGAAATCTTTAGTAGCTTCAACATAATATTTCAAAGCTCTTACAACATCCAGAGAATGTAAAGATCTCTCCAGAGAATTCTTAGGATTAGGACACAAAAAGGGACAACAATTTCTCTACTAATGTTGTTAGAATTCACAACTTTAGGTAAAAAATTAAATGAAGTCCGCAACACTGCCTTATCCTGATGAAAAATCAGAAAAGGAGATTCACAAGAAAGAGCAGATAACTCAGAAACTCTTCTAGTAGAAGAGATGGCCAAAAGGAATAAAACTTTCCAAGAAAGTAATTTAATATCCAGAGAATGCATTGGTTCAAACGGAGGAGCCTGCAAAGCCCTCAGAACCAAATTAAGACTCCAAGGAGGAGAAATTGACTTAATACGAACCAAAGTCAGTACAAAACAATGAATATCAGGATGATTAGCAATCTTTCTGTGAAAAAGTACAGAAAGAGCAGAGATTTGTCCTTTCAAGGAACTTGCAGACAAACCTTTTTCAAAACCATCCTGAAGAAACTGTAAAATTCTAGGAATTCTAAAAGAATGCCAAGAGAATTTATGTGAAGAACACAAAGAAATGTAAGTCTTCCAAACTCAGTAATAGATCTTTCTAGACACAGATTTACGAGCCTGTAACATAGTATTAATCACTGAATCAGAGAAACCTCTATGACTGAGAATCAAGCGTTCAATCTCCATACCTTCAAATGTAATGATTTGAGATCCTGATGGAAAAATGGGCCTTGAGATAGAAGGTCTGGCCTTAACGGAAGTGTCCAAGGTTGGCAACTGGCCATCCGAGCGAGATCCGCATACCAAAACCTGTGTGGCCATGCTGGAGCCACCAGCAGTACAAACGAACGCTCCATTAGGATTTTGGAAATCACTTTTGGAAGAAGAACTAGAGGCGGAAAGATATAAGCAGGTTGATAATTCCAAGGAAGTGACAACGCGTCCACCGCTTCCGCCTGAGGATCCCTGGATCTGGACAGATACCTGGGAAAATTCTTGTTTAGATGAGAGGCCATCAGATCTATTTCTGGAAGTCCCCAGATTTGAAAAATCTGAAGAAATACCTCTGGGTGAAGAGACCATTCGCCCGGATGTAACGTCTGGCGATTGAGATAATCCGCTTCCCAATTGTCTATACCTGGGATGTGAACCGCAGAAATTAGACAGGAGCTGGATTCCGCCCATACAAGTATCCGAGATACTTCTTTCATAGCCTGAGGACTGTGAGTCCCCCCTTGATGATTGACATATGCCACGGTTGTGACATTGTCTGTCTGAAAACAAACGGTTCTCTCTTCAGAAGAGGCCAGAACTGAAGAGCTCTGAAAATCGCACAGAGTTCCAAAATGTTGATTGGTAATCTCGCCTCCTGAGATTCCCAAACCTCCTGCGCTGTCAGAGATCCCCATACAGCTCCCCAACCTGAAAGACTCGCATCTGTTGAGATCACAGTCCAGGTTGGACGAACAAAAGAGGCCCCTTGAATTAAACGATGGTGATCCAACCACCAAGTCAGAGAAGATCGAACATTGGGATTTAAGGATATTAATTGTGATATCTTTGTATAATCCCTGCACCATTGGTTCAGCATACAAAGCTGGAGAGGTCTCATGTGAAAACGAGCAAAAGGGATCGCGTCCGATGCAGCAGTCATGAGACCTAGAATTTCCATGCACAAAGCTACCGAAGGGAATGAATGAGACTGAAGGTTTCGACAAGCTGAAACTAATTTCAGACGTCTCTTTTCTGTTAGAGACAAAGTCATGGACACTGAATCTATTTGGAAACCCAAAAAGGTTACCCTTGTCTGAGGTATCCAGTTACTCTTTGGTAAATTGATCCTCCAACCATGTCTTTGAAGAAACAACACAAGTTGATTCGTATGAGATTCTGCAGAATGTAAAGACTGAGCAAGTACCAGGATATCGTCCAAATAAGGAAATAGCGCAATACCCTGTTCTCTGATTACAGAGAGAAGGGCATCGAGAACCTTTGAAAAGATCCTTGGAGCTGTTGCTAGGCCAAACGGAAGAGCAACAAACTGGTAATGCTTAAACACATAAGGAAATGGTTATAAGAAAACAACCATATTCCAAAATATGCATAAAGAGCACTCTATGCCCTGACTAAATGGTGGGATTAGCACTAACAGGATAAATAAAATATAACTTTTATTAGTAAAATTAAAAAAACCAAAATTGTTGGGTTAAATGACATACAAAATTAAAAGTTGCACCGGTAGAATTATGACGAATACTGAATAAATTAGCTCACATAATATTAAGATTCGGCCTCAATGTCACCGTATTACTAGTGATCTAAAAGTGAGATTCTCCTTGGTTACTTAATTCTAATATCTAAACCACACACGATCAATAGAGGGAAAGATTTCCCAGCAAAGTGATGTTACAACAAATATCACAAATATTCAAGAATCAGATTTGTATCTTAGGGTTAAATAATGGATAACTGCAGTGTGTCAGTCAGTTTCGGTCAGTTACCAGAGTGTCTGTCTCAATTGTAGAGTCTATAGTTCAGATGCTAATAAATAATGGGCTGATAGCCCTAATATCTAGTATTACACTCTGTGGCTGGGTGTTTGCTAGTAAGTACAGTAATATAACTCAATAGGTCTCAAGGTGACTTTAGTCAGTGACTTTAATGTGACCAGAATCTATTTTATTCTGATCACTCTTAACTCTGATCAAAGTGTTGGAAACAGCGTTATATACATGGAAATGTGTTTTGCAAATCTTACAAGATAGTGCTGTACCGCATAGGGATCTATCAGTATACCCATATAATCACCATAGAAAAGCTGGAACCTGTATTAGATGTGATACGTCTTGGGTGCTCAATATTACTATATTACAAAGCGGACAATGCGTTAACTTCAATCAGCATCAACCTGTGAAGTATCTTCACTTACTGGAATATTGAGTAGAATCAAGCTTATATAATTAGCTGGATAAAGCTGGATCAATGGGCTTCTGCTATCAGATAGTATACTGCGTGTATTCACATGTATCTAGTAGTAACAATGTAATGGATTAGTGACTATGTCACATGTCAGAGAATCATTATTCTCTTGTATGCAGAGCGTCCTAGATCAGGCTTATGTGCAGCATGATCGTAATATCTGTTTAAAGCGAATACCTTCTAATAAGTTATACGAGCTAAGGGGCCGAGATAGTATCGTAAAGGGAAATGTGAATTATTATACACCCTCACTAAATGAAGGGTTAACTAGTCCACATATCAATCATTTCAATCACATTGTAAATACTCAGTTCACATTCTATGTAAATTTCAGCAGCCAACTCCTTCGCTAACTTCTTATGCGGTCTATGTGGTTTAAATATACTGTTCTATAGCAGCACTCCTCCGTAATCGGAAGTATAGTAACTTCCACTATGAGAGTGAATCAATTCGTATAAACCATTGTTAGCTAAATAGTATCCGTTGGCGTCTTCAAATCTACTATAAGGTTAAGATCTAAAACAATAAAGTCACATATAGTCAATTTGAGTCCGATAAGTATCTTATAATTTTAAGTGAACAGGTTCCAATTCAAATCAATTGCTTCTGCCTTGCGGTATACAAGTTTGAGATGCGGTAACTCACTCAAACCCGCTGTGCTCAGTCTGGTACAATCTAAACTCGGGTTACATAAACCATGTACAAAAAAATGGAACAGCGCTTCCACTTCTAGTATTCAGAGAAAATAGTGTCACCTATTGGTACTTCTATCATATTGCGAGCAATACTGTATACACTGTTACTGTTTAACACGGTCTATACTATAGACCTGCCGTTATACTGCTTTTTCACTTAGTTAACCTGTCAGTTGTAACCTGCTATTATAACAGGTTCGATAATGAGAGCATGTGTATCAGCTATGCTAGGTCTGGCACAACCCCGACCAGCAACAAATTAACTAAGGTGTGTGTTTAGTGCAAAAACATCATAATCGTACCAGGCTATTTAAAATAACATAAAGACAGAGTGTGAACGAATCCACTACTCTCCCCTGATGCGTTTCGCCCAATAGGGCTTTATCAAAGGCAGCGAGCCGCCGATTCTTTGGAGTTATATATCCTGCTAACCGGAAGTCCCACCCTAACTTCGTTCTGATAGGTTAGACAAGCTGTAATAGTAGTTATATGATAGGCATCAGTAAGGACCAATGGCAGGAGATTAGTTACGTAGCTGCCAGTGTGTCTACCTGTATTATATAGAGGATCTCTGTTATTAGAATCCGTTCTCATATAGCAAGAATAAAAAAAATTCAAACTGAACATATGCAATATCATATAAGTCAGTAAATGTATACTATACTGTTATTAGGTTGCCATAATATAAATATCCGGTGAACTTATAATCAGAGTACCACCTTTCAACCTCAGAGAGTTACTAAAAATTGTCTTAGACATTTGTACGGACCCAAGTATATTGATAAGTTTATATTTGGAGTAAACCTGCCTTGTCTCCATCTAGCACGCACGATTTGCTTTTGAAAGTCAGCAGTTATGAGTTTAGCCATATATATAGTATGTACTGTCATAAAATCAATGGGTGTAATTAATCCTCTTATTTTAGAAATGAACTCTCTAAAAATCAGTACATCAATTGGAGTTTTATATAAAAATAAAGTATCGTGAAATAAAATATTAAGTTGAACAGAATCATCCGTGTGTGTAAATTTTATTATACAAACTAAAGTATGTGTGTTGTGAAGACTGAGTGCAATGTGTAAAAATTCATGTGACATTAAATTTTATAATTACTAATAAAAAATGTGGTTAAATAAAGAAAAAATACCTAGTGTTATTCCATAAGTGCTAAAGAGTGTAAATGTGAGTTGGAGAGATATTATTAGGTGTAGTAGTGCGTGATAAAGCAGATCTGTATATTCTAGATACTGTTTGCACGGTAGCGTGTTAAGTGTCCCTATTTGTGAGAACATATGTGCCCAAGGTGAAGGGAAATTAGAATAAGTGAATTACCCTACAACCTAACTTAAATCAAATAAATTAATTTACAGAGATGAATCCCCAGTGTTATCAGTGGATTACTATTAATCGGATGAATCAAAAGGATGATTCATTGCTTTCAAATCTCTCATTCTCTAGGAATATTATGGTCATGTTAAGTCCTCTAAATGGTTTAATAATCATTTACTAGTATGGAGCTAGTATGGGTATCTTAAAATATTTTCCTGGAAGTAATCTGTACCAGTATTCCCATAGTACTATAACAGTAGGTCTTAAATAACTCGTGTGATTTAACATGAATATCATTTGGTATGACAGTTACTCTATAAAATTCTATTCTTTAATGTATTGTTCATTTGATTCTAATCTAACCCACTCACTTTAATTGCTTGTGGGGATGATTTAAAGATGTATTACAAAAATACATATAAATTATTATGTTCATTAAGGCCCCATGGTTGTACAGAGTTCAGTAGATATATCCATCTACTTTCTGATTTCAATAATGCTGTCTCGAGATTACCCCCCCTGAAACCTAGACTGACCTTCTCTATCCCCCAGCATTGTAATTCACTTTGGTTAGAATTATGGTGTCTCAGGAAATGTGCTGCTACACTAGTTAGATTTTTTAGATCCTCTTTGTCTTTGGCAGCATTTTTTATGTTTCTGAGATGTTCCATAATCTAGTTCTCAGTTTTCTGGTCGTCATGCCTACATAATATAAATTACAAGTACAGCGTAGTACATAAATGACACTCTCTGTGTTACAACTTATGTAACGTGTTATTTTATGTTCTTTTCCAAAGCGATCTCAGATTGTGGCGGTGTTCCGCATGTATTTACACGTACTGCAATTTCCACATTTGTGGGCTCCTGGATTGAATGCTGTGGTAGTTTTGTTCCTTAGGAAATGGCTACTGGTGACGATGTCTTTTATGTTTTTAGTCCTCCTGAATCCAAATGAGGGTTTAGCACCTAGTGTAGTTTTAAGTGCTGGGTCAGTCATCAGGATATTCCAGTGTTTTCTGATTATATTGGTAATTTGGGGGGTCTGGGCATTATGTGTCATAAGTCTGGGTATTTGAGAACCCTGTTTGTGTCTTTTATACAGTAAAGTTTGTCGAGGCGTGTGTCTGGCTCTCTGTTTCGCCTTTTTAATTGATCTTTTACTATATCCTCTTAATCAATCTATCCTCAAGTTCTGCTGCTCTCACCTCAAAAGTTTCATTTTCAGAGCAGTTACGTTGGAGTCTTAAAAATTCTCCAACTGGCAGACTTTTCATGGTACTTGGGGCATGAGCACTTGATTTGTGCAGGAGACTGTTTGTAGCTGTAGGTTTCCTAAATAGATCTGTATTGATCATCCCCTCAGTATTTTTTCGGATAGTGATATCTAGAAAATTTATTTGAGTCTGACTCTCTTCATGTGTTAGTTTGATGTTCAACTGGTTGTCATTTAAATGGGTAAGGAATTCTTGTAATTCTTGATGTGTGCCTTCCCAGATGAAGAAAATATCATCAATGAACCTGATCCATTGGTATTAAGTCTGTATGTTTTGATTTGCATCAGTAAATACGAATTCTGACTCCCACCCAAGGAACAGGTTGGCATGTGGGCGCGCAGGTAGTGCCCATAGCTGTTCCTCGGGTTTGCAAAAAGAATTGGCCATCAAATGTAAAGAAATTGTAATTCAATACTAATTCTAGTAGTTTCAAGATAAAATTATCATGTTCTTTATCTTCCTCTGAATTTCTATCTAGAAAATATTTGATGGCTTTTAGGCCATGTCTGTGGTTGATCGAGGTATAAAGAGATTCCACATCTGTGGTGACTAACCAAGTGGATTCATTTAGTGATAGATGTTCAAGTCTTTGTAACACTTGCATCGTGTCTTGTACATACAATGGTAATTCTTCAACATAATGGGGCCTAGTTATCAAGCCGTCAACCTCAAATACGCTGCGGAATTCCAGCGTATTTGTGGCGAGGCTGATTCGCCTTAGTTATCAAAGGCTCGAGACCGGCAAAAGTAGAATTTTGTGACGTAAGCTTCGATCCGCCGGACTCAGTCCGACACAGATCGATTCTTACGTCACTCCAGATGTTCCGCACAAGTGCGGAACATTCTCACTACTTTTGCTAGCTATGAAAAAAACTAGCAGGTACGCTCGGCAGTTTTACGGCCCAGCGTACTGGTTTTCAATCCGCCCCCCTGGAGCGGCGGATCATAGGAATCAATGGGAGTCTGAGCATAGCGAAAGTACAAGTTCGCTGCTGACAGACATCCATTGATTTCTATGGGAGCTGTCTGCACCTAACACCTAACAGGTACCCGAGTCTAAACACCACTCTGACCCCCCCTACACCGCCGCAAACTAAATAAAGTTATTACCCCCTAAACCGCCGCTCCCGGAGCCCACCGCAAGCTACTCTATACATATTAACCCCTAAACCGCCGCTCCGGAGCCCACCGCAACTATAATAAATGTATTAACCCCTAAACCGCCGCTCCCTGAACCCGCCGCAACCTATATTAAATGTATTAACCCCTATCCTGCCCCCCCTACACCGTCGCCACCTATAATAAATTTATTAACCCCTAATCTGCCCCCCACTACGCCGCCGCCACTGTAATAAAATTATTAACCCCTAAACCTAAGTCTAACCCTAACGCCCCCCTAACTTAAATATTAATTAAATAAATCTAAATAAATTAACTCTTATTAACTAAATGAATCCTATTTAAAACTAAATACTTACCTTTAAAATAAACCCTAATATAGCTACAATATAAATAATAATTATATTCTAGCTATCTTAGGATTTATTTTTATTTTACAGGCAACTTTCAATTTATTTTAACCATGTACAATAACTATTAAATAGTTATTAACTATTTAATAGCTTACCTAGCTAAAATAAAGAGAAATGTACCTGTGAAATAAATCCTAACCTAAGTTACAATTACACCTAACACTACTATACTTTAATAAATTATTCCTATTTAAAAATAAATACTTACCTGTAAAATAAACCCTAAGATAGCTACAATATAATTAATAATTATATTATAGCTATCTTAGGATTTATATTTATTTTACAGGTAACTTTGTATTTATTTTAGCTAGTTAGAATAGTTATTAAATAGTTATTAACTATTTAATAACTACCTAGCTAAAAGAAAACAAAATTACCTGTAAAATAAATCCTAACTTAAGTTACAATTAAACCTAATACTACACTATCATTAAATTAACTAAATAAACTACCTACAAAGCACTACAATGAAATACAATTACATAAACTAACTAAAGTACAAAAAATAAAAAAAGCTAAGTTACAAAAAATAAAAAATTAAGTTACAAACATGTTAAAAATATTACAACAATTTTAAGCTACTTACACCTAATCTAAGCCCCCTAATAAAATAACAAACCCCCCCAAAATAAAAAAATGCCCTACCCTATTCTAAATTAAATAAATTTCAAAGCTCTTTTACCTTACCAGCCCTTAAAAGGGCCATTTGTGGGGGCATGCCCCAAAAAGTTCAGCTCTTTTGCCTGTAAAAGAAAAATACAACCCCCCCCAACATTAAAACCCACCACCCACATACCCCTAATCTAACCCAAACCCCCCTTACAAAAACCTAACACTAATCCCCTGAAGATCATCCTACCTTGAGTCGTCTTCACTCAGCCGAGCCACCGATGGAACTGAAGAGGACATCCGGAGCGGAAGAAGTTAATCCTCCAAGCGGCGCTGAAGAAATCTTCCATCCGATGAAGTCATCATCCAGGCGGCGCTGAAGAAGTCTTCGATCCGGCCGATGTCATCTTCAAAGAGGCGCTGAAGAGGTCTTCTATCCGGGCGAAGTCATCTTCCAAGCCGGGTCTTGAATCTTCCTTCCGCCGACGCGGAACCACCTTACTCACCGACGGACTACGACGAATAGGCTCCTTTAAGGGACGTCATCCAAGATGGCGTCCCCTCAATTCCGATTGGCTGATAGGATTCTATCAGCCAATCGGAATTAAGGTAGGAAAAATCTGATTGGCTGATGGAATCAGCCAATCAGATTGAGCTCACATTCTATTGGCTGTTCCGATCAGCCAATAGAATGCGAGCTCAATCTGATTGGCTGATTGGATCAGCCAATCGGATTGAACTTGAATCTGATTGGCTGATTCCATCAGCCAATCAGATTTTCCTACCTTAATTCCGATTGGCTGATAGAATCCTATCAGCCAATCGGAATTGAGGGGACGCCATCTTGGATGACGTCCCTTAAAGGAGCCGTCATTCGTCGTAGTCCGTCGGTGAAGAAGGTGGTTCCGCGTCGGCGGAAGGAAGATTCAAGACCCGGCTTGGAAGATGACTTCGCCCGGATAGAAGACCTCTTCAGCGCCTCTTTGAAGATGACATCGGCCGGATCGAAGACTTCTTCAGCGCCGCCTGGATGATGACTTCATCGGATGGAAGATTTCTTCAGCGCCGCTTGGAGGATTAACTTCTTCCGCTCCGGATGTCCTCTTCAGTTCCATCGGTGGCTCGGCTGAGTGAAGACGACTCAAGGTAGGATGATCTTCAGGGGATTAGTGTTAGGTTTTTGTAAGGGGGGTTTGGGTTAGATTAGGGGTATGTGGGTGGTGGGTTTTAATGTTGGGGGGGGGTTGTATTTTTCTTTTCAGGCAAAAGAGCTGAACTTTTGGGGCATGCCCCACAAATGGCCCTTTTAAGGGCTGGTAAGGTAAAAGAGCTTTGAAATTTATTTAATTTAGAATAGGGTAGGGATTTTTTTATTTTGGGGGGTTTGTTATTTTATTAGGGGCTTAGATTAGGTGTAAGTAGCTTAAAATTGTTGTAATTTTTTTTTTTTTTTTTTTTTTCAAAGAGCTTTATTAAACTTTTTATCAGAATTACAAACATGGCTCTGGTTACATTGTGAGCCGATATAACAAAAAAGTCACTTTAACATGTTTGTGGGTATTAAGAACTCTAAGTTATTATCATTGGGTAGTCCTTACCGACTGTAGGGAAAGATTAATCAGCCACTTTTGGGCCAATTTCAAAATATCATACATTTAAGTTTATGTCAGCAAAGAATTAATAAGTGATAGCAATTGCCTTCAAGGTTATGTCCTTCATAAAATCTCTTGTAACATTATCATTGGTATTATAGATACATGTGTGTTTAATTGTCTTAGGAGGGGAAAGGGTGAGGGAGGATAGGGTACGGTTAGTCCAACTCCACAGCGAAGATATTTGTGTAGTGTGCCTAATGTGTCTGTCATACAGTCAAATTTACCATGGTTTACCCGTTGCCCGAGTATTAACCATTGGTCATGTTGCGTTTCTTCGGTAGTCAGTCCTCTTTGTGAGCATTCCATCGCATTAGCATATATTCATGTTGGTCCAGTTTGCCTACGTTCAAGTAATGATACCTTTCCAAAAGGAGTAGGTTATCAACTTGTTTTCTCCAAGTCATGAGGTTTGGTGTGTCTGTGGTCTTCCATTTTTGCGGGATCAGTGATTTGGCGCTATTAATCATAATGTACAGGAGATTTTGTTTTATATCGTCTTTGAAATTTGGTAGGCCATGAAACAGCAGTATTCCTGGGTCTTTAGTTATGTGTGAGTCCAGCGTTTTATTTATATGGTCTATAACTTCGTTCCAGAATGTCTCTAGTTTCGCACATCCCCACCACACATGCAGCATGTCAGCTGGCTCTCCACACCCTCTCCAGCATCTACCATTAGCTTGTTTATAAATTTTTTGTAGTCTTACCGGAGTAAGGTACCACCTAGACATAAATTTAAAGTTAGTTTCCTGGATTTTGGCCGAAAGAGGCTTTTTTGTGATTGCGGAATATCCGCATCCACTCCTCTGATGGGATATCTACCTCTAATTCTCTGACCCATTTGTGGCAATATGAAGGTAGTTGTTCTCCCCCTGTGTTAGGAGCATCTTATATAGTCTAGATATGAGGTGTCGTGGGGGTAATGCAGATGCATATGGTTTCAAATTGTGTAAGCTGTCTTTTTATTTGGGTTTGTAATTTATGAGAATTTACGTAATGGGAGATTTGCGCATGAGTATACCAGGAGATTGGGTGATCTCCCACTTTTTCTACAAAATCTGTCAATGTCAGCATCCTGCCCTCTTTCATCACTGTTAAAGGGTTTGATCTCTCAGACGTGTTAGACTATCCGTGGCTGACTTGGGTTTAATTGTGAAGGTGAATTCGGGGTTCCCTAACAGTGGGGTCAGTGGTCCCGGTCTTGTTGTTATGTGTGTGCTGGTATTTATCAGCGCTTCCCAGTTCTGAAACACTTCTTCCAGCAATGGGTAACTATTTATAGTCATGGGTCTCTGTTTAGTGTGTAACCAAGCCTGACCTCCCACATTGTCAACCTGCAATATATATCTGTCCAGTTCAATCCATTGTTTAGATATTGAATTATGGCTCCACTCCACTACTCTCTGTAATAATACTGCCGTCCTGTAGGAGCTTATATTTGGCAAACCCAGTCCTCCCCTCTCTCTGGGTAGATATAGAGTTTTCCTAGGTACTCTAGGTTTAATACCTCCCCATATAAATTGTTCAATGTTGCCCTGTAATTGGTTTAAATAATCTCTTGGCAATGGGATAGGAAGGGCCTGTAGGACGTATAGAATACGTGGAAGTACATTCATTTTTACAGTGTGAATCCTGCCCAACCAAGATAATGATTTACCTTTCCATCTAGAAAGGTCACTTGTGATTTCCTTTAGTAGGGGTATGTAATTTTTTGGGAACAGGTCTCCAAACTGCTGTGTAATGTGTATACCCAGGTATTTAATTTGAGTGTGTTGTATTTTAAGGGGGCAATGGCATTTGATATCTTCTATAACTGATTTAGGGGCATTTATATTGATCAGCTCAGACTTAGATAGGTTTAAGTGGAAGTTTGATACCCTTCCATACTCCCTAAATGTATTTAGAAGAGGAGGTAGGATTTATCTATTTTAGTCAATGTCAATAAAATGTCGTCGGCATACATTGCCATTTGTATTCTCTGTCTTTTGTTTGTATACCGCTTATTTCTTTTTGTGACCTGATCTTGCATGCCAGTACCTCAATGGATACCGCGAACAGCAGTGGCGATAAGGGACACCCCTGTCTGGTCCCGTTTCTAATGTTAAAGGGTTCAGAGAGGACCGAGTTGGTCCTGACTCTCGCTATTGGCTTAGCATAGAGGGAAAATATACTGTCTACAAAGTCTTTGCCTATATTCATGCCTCGCAGGGTGGACTCGAGGAAGTCCCAGTCCACCCTGTCGAAGGCTTTTTCAGCGTCCGTGGATATCATAACTAATCTTGCCCAGTATTGCGCGCCAAGTCCATCAACTGTAACACCTTGATGGTGTTGTCTCTGGCTTCCCTTTCTGGTATAAACCCCACTTGGTCGTTTGATATCAGGTGCACCAGTAGGGGGCTCAACCTGTTTGCTAGGACTTTGGCATAAATCTTTATGTCTGAGTTCAGAAGGGAAATTGGCCGAAAATTTTCTGGGGTATCGGGAGATTTGCCTGGCTTAGGTATCATAGTGATGTGGGCCTCCAGCATAGATGCCGAGAAACCGCCCGATGCCTGATAGAATTAAAGAGTTGTAATAATTTAGGGGCGAGTATGTGGATAAATTTTTTATAGTATTTTACGCCAAATCCATCTGGGCCTGGACTTTTTCCACTTGGAAGGGTTCTAATTGCGTCCTGAATTTCTTTAATATTAAATGGGAGGTCTAGTTTTTCTGCTTGACTCTTATCTAATTTAGGTAATGTAATTCCTTGAGGTATTCATCTATAATTAATTTTTTGTTAGCTGTGGGGCCTGCTGACTCAGTTGTTGTGTTTAAATTGTAGAGTGTTGCAAAGTAGGAACGGAAAGCTTCAGCTATCGATGTGCTATCGCGTTTTATCTGGTTATCTTTACTTTTCATATGGTGTATATGTGTTTTTAATTGTTTACGTTTTAGGGTCCTGGCTAGAAGTTTCCCTGCTTTGTCGCCTTGCTCGTATATTTTTGACGCAGTTTAAGTGCCCTTTTCTGTTGCTCTTGTTGTAAATATATGTTGAACTCTGCTCTAGTCTGCCCCAAACGGTCTTTGAGTTCTTCATTTTTGGGGTCCTTTTTGTGCTCTAGTTCTAATTGTTTGAGGTTCTGTAGTATTGTATCGTGTTTATTTCTGTGCTGTTTGAGTAAGTTAGCCTTAAACTTCAAAAACACCCCCCTGAGAACACACTTGTGTGCCTCCCATATAGTGGACCATGATACATCAGGAGTGTCGTTGATTTGGAAATACTCCAAGAGGGATTTTTCTACTTCTGGTTGTACTAGGGGATGATCTAACAGATTGTCATCTAGCCTCCATATATAAGGTGTGACCGGAGATTCCGGCCATTCTATCTGGCACCTGACTGGCGCATGATCCGACCATGTGATGGGATGAATAGAGGAATGTCTAACCAGAGTGAGGCCTATGGTGTCAGTAAAGATATAATCAAGTCTCGAATAGCTCCTATGTGGGCTGGAGAAGAATGTAAAGTCCCTGACCGAGGGGTGAAATGTGCGCCACACATCGTGGAGAGCCAATGTTCCTATTTGGTTGTTTATGTGTTTAATGTCTTTTTTTGAGATGCATGTCTTACCCCCTGATGTGTCCATCTCTGGATTGAGTGGTATATTGAAATCACCGCCCATAAACGTAACCCCCTTTATGCAATCTAATATTTTCCCAGAAAGAGTTCGCATGAATGCTGCCTGTGCTCTGTTTGGGAAATATACATTAATGATTGTGATTGGGCGTCCATATAATAGGCCAGTCAGAATAAGCATTCTCCCCTCTGTGTCTTTTTCTATATTTTTATTTGTAGTGGGATATTTTGTCTGACTAGTATGCCCACTCCATTTTTCTTTGCTGGTCCAGAGGAGAAGTATGCGGTGGGAAATGTGTTATTGTGCCACTTCGGTTCTGCCCCTTTTTTGAAGTGTGTCTCCTGTATGAGTACAATATCCCCTTTAAGTCTGTTTAAGTCGTGTGATATTATGGATCTTTTCTGGGGAATGTTAAATCCCTTAACATTGACCGAGATGATGTTAATATCGTGTTTTTTTAAAGGCCTGGTCATCGTTAATGTGCGTGCAGCGTCTTTTGTGCGTCTATACCTCTAGATTCAATAATTTGACGACCTTTTTGGTCTCTGTGACTGAGGTACAGGTGTTGTGACTAATCTAGTGTTTCTGTGGAGCTGAACAGCGGGTTGGTAAAGGGGTTGGGGGGAGAAAATATTTGCGTACGTCAACTGTAAGAACAATATATAAAATCAACAATTCAAAAGTCGCTATTTTCCTATCTAATCACTGTACAAATACACAAGTATTCTGTTACTGACCGTGAGGGTGAGGGGCCCTCTTCCCCTTAGCATCTATCGAGAGATATCCTTGTATTATCGAACTCTGAATCAATACCTATTCTATTTATGTGGATGTGGAGTGTGCTATATTTATGATAGGTTATAGGTATTGAAGGAGACTAGGCTGTTTGGTTAAGCTGGTGTGCTGTGTTCCCTGAGTTACAGCACGCGCTTTCTTATTTGTACCTGACAGAGGGAGAGAGTAAAGAGTGAAAAAGGGGTGTATCGTGGCCTCAAGTTTATAAAGAGCTCCTGTCACCTCTGTTTGCTTATGTGTCTAGAAAGTGTATTTACTAAGTGTGTGTTTATCGCTCCCACAACTAGTGTTTTAGAAGCTTCCATTCAACCTGGTGTTTAACATAAACATTTAGAACATAACTCTTATATAACTTTAATAAAGACAAGCAATAATAACATGGAATCAAACAAGTTGTATGGATTATATACTCATCTGTCCTGTAGTTGTCATGAGAATGTAGTCCTTTTCAAGTATATCCGTTTTGACACTCTGCAAAGTAAAATTAGGTAAGAGGCAGATAGAGTAACAAGGCCAAAAAGATAATCCTTATAGTTCTGCATTTTGTAGTTCCATATCTGCGGGGGCAGATGTTTTCGAACAGTCCCTGGAGTTCAGCATGTCCGGTCTTCTGCTCCTTTGTAGTCTCGGGGGGTCTGTGGGTGGAGGGATCTTTATCTGTAGTTCTTCGCAAAAAGATGAAACGTCCTCCATTGTTCGGAGAGTAGCCGATCTCTCTCCCTTTGTAGCCGTGATACTCACTGGAAAGCCCCACCTATAAGGGATCTTCTGGGCTCTCAGCACCGCCGTCACAAATTGCAAGTCCCTTCGCTTTTGTAATGTGACTGGGCTTAGGTCAGTGAATATTTGTATACTGATTCCAGCGTGCGTAAGTTGGTTCTTCTGGCGTGAATGTCTGAGGATCTTTCTTTTTCTGCGTAGTTTAGAAATTTTACAATTATATCCCTTGGCGGGGCTTTGGCTGGGGGCTTAGCTCTCAGAGCTCTGTGGGCTCGTTCTAGAGTGACATCTGGTGCTGTGTTTGCGCCTTTCACTGTCCTGAAGAGGTCTTGTAGGTAGCCTGGGATAGCAGGAGGATGAATACTTTCCGGGACGCCTCTTATTCTTAGGTTATTGCGGCGGCCCCTGTTATCAAGGTCCTCCACCTTCTCCATGAGGTTATGAATAGTTTCACTTTGGTCGTATGTGAGCTGGGACAGGTGTTGAATGTCCTGAGTTGCTAAGTTGTGACTTTCTTCTAGTGTCGATAATTTTCGTTCCACTTTTTTAACATCTTTTTTTCATTTCATGGAACATTTCCCTCATGTCTGACATAGCAGATTTGATATCCTCCTTCGTAGCCAAGTGTTGCAAGTCTGCTTTAGTAATTTCACATGAGACACTTTCTGTAGGTGTGACCATGTCTTGTACCCCTCCATGAGCCATTTCTGCAATGTCTGGTGTCTGTCCTGGGGTGTTCTCTAAAGGCTTTAAATATTGGCTTATCTTCTTAGCTTTTGCAGGAGTATCCGCCTTAAGTTGTTTTTTTGCTGGCATAACCAGTAGTATAGTGCCAGATGCAATAATTAAAGTTTATGACCGTTGTCTGTATTTCTTTAGACAGTATAGTATTTCAATCAGAATTGATTTATTTTATCCCCAGTGTGATGAGATTCTTTAGCTTTATTTTGGGTGGATTGACAGCTCTCAAATAAGAATTGATGTCTTCTTACTGTTGGGGTTATAGAAGGTCAGGCCCCACTCTGTGCAAATATATAGCAGTTATGTCTGTAGGTAAAGTGTGTATGTTATGTTACACAACTCCACGTGGCTTGTGTGGTATCAGATAGTCCTGTTGCCCTTGCGTGTATGTACACACTTGCCGGTGTTTTCAAAACCCCTGCTCGTTTGAAACTTGCTATACCCCTCTGACCTTTGTGCTATAATCAAGCGGGTCTCTCTCTTGTGGACTGTCTCTCCTCTGTGCTGTTTTCTGGGGTGCCGAGTGCCCTATCTGTGTACCGCTGCTCCTTCGAGGGGTCACGTGATTAGAATGGCGTCGCGGTTATAGCCCACTGTAAGACCTGCTTCTCTGTGGGACTGCTATTGCCTTGGAGCGTGTGCGGGACCCGCCGACTCTATCAGCAGGTATGTGTTGCTTTTCCCTTACACCCGTGGGACTGTTTTACCTGCGCTCCGCTGTTGTGACTGTTTTGTCGGAGGCCCGCCGCCTCTCTGCTGTATCCGGCCTCAGAATCCCTCTGTACTCTTTAACGTTCACCGCAGCTGTTTTATCGCTTGTTACCAGCTGAGTGCTTGCAGGGTGTCTTCTGTCAACTAGTCTCCTTTATTCTAGTTTAGGATCCTGTTATTAAATTAGTTATGGCATTATTAGGGAAAGAGGGCCCAGGAGCTCATCTATCTTGCGGCCATTACTCAGTGCGGCCAAGCTCCGCCCCTGTTGTAATATTTTTAACATGTTTGTAACTTAATTTTTTATTTTTTGTAACTTAGCTTTTTTATTTTTTGTACTTTAGTTAGTTTATGTAATTGTATTTCATTGTAGTTCTTTACAGGTAGTTTATTTAGTTAATTTAATGATAGTGTAGTATTAGGTTTAATTGTAACTTAAGTTAGGATTTATTTTACAGGTAATTTTGTATTTCTTTTAGCTAGGTAGTTATTAAATAGTTAATAACTATTTAATAACTATTCTAACTAGCTAAAATAAATACAAAGTTACCTGTAAAATAAATATAAATCCTAAGATAGCTATAATATAAGTATTAATTACATTGTAGCTATCTTAGGGTATATTTTACAGGTAAGTATTTATTTTTAAATAGGAATAATTTATTAAAGTATAGTGTAGTGTTAGGTGTAATTGTAACTTAGGTTAGGATTTATTTCACAGGTACATTTCTCTTTATTTTAGCTAGGTAAGCTATTAAATAGTTAATAACTATTTAATAGTTATTGTACATGGTTAAAATAAATTGAAAGGTACCTGAGAAATAAAAATAAATCCTAAGATAGCTAGAATATAATTATTATTTATATTGTAGCTATATTAGGGTTTATTTTATAAGTAAGTATTTAGTTTTAAATAGGATTCATTTAGTTAATAAGAGTTAATTTATTTAGATTTATTTAATTAATTTTTAAGTTAGGGGGGCGTTATGGTTAGGGTTAGACTTAGGTTTAGGGGTTAATAATTTTATTACAGTGGCGGCGGCGTAGTGGGGGGCAGGATAGGGGTTAATAAATTTATTATAGGTTGCGGCGGGTTCATGGAGCGGCGGTTTAGGGGTTAAACTATTTATTTAGTTGCGGAGAGGTGCGGGATCAGCAGGATAGGGGTTATTAATTTTATAATAGAGGGCGACGGTATACGGGGGGCAGGATAGGGGTTACTAGGTATAATGTAGGTGGCAGCGGTGTCCGGGAGCGACGGTTTAGGGGTTAATACATTTATAAGAGTTGCGGCAGGGTCTAGGAGTGGCGGTTTAGGGGTTAGTAACTTTATTTAGTTGCGGGGGCTTGGGGGCGCCGGTATAGGGGGTAGAACAGTGTAGTTTAGTGTGAGTGCTTAGTGACAGGCTAGCAATAAAGCTGGGAAAAAGCCGAAGGGCAGCGAGATCGGATGAGTGATAACTGTCACAGTCCGCTGCTCATCGCCCCGCGGCTTTTTGACAGCTTTATTTGATAACTTAGGCGAACGTATTCAAGGTCCGGGCGGCGAAGGTAGGCGAGCTTAGGCGGACGTATTGGGGGCGAAGCCAGAAAAGTAGACGGCTTGATAACTACCCCCCATAGTCTTAATCTATAATAGACATATTCACTGGCCTTTTCTGTTAGACAGCCAATGCCAGACACGATTGGTCGTCCCGGTGGTGCCTCTGAGTTTTTGTGAATTTTAGGTAACATATAAAAGGTGGCGATCTTAGGTTTGTCCACTGTAAGAAACTTCTTCTCTTTCACTGTAATAATACCTTCTTGGAAGGTTCTGTTGATCAGATTGGTGTAAATTTTCATATATCCTTCCATAGGATTAAAAAGGAGTTTGGTATAGCATGATTTATCTTTAAATTGTTTAAAAGCTTCTTTAAGGTACATCTCCATAGGCCATATTACTATGTTCCCACCCTTGTCAGAACCTCTGATCACCACTTGATCCCATTGTCTCATTTCTTGAATGGCCAAGTGTTCTTTGTATGTTAAATTTCGTTGTGTGGGGGAAATTTGTAAAGCCATTATGTCTCGGAAAACCAATTCTCTAAACATTTCAATTTGGGGAGCATTCACGTTTTTCGGTACAAAAGTTGACTTATTCTGTATTTTATCTCTCCATTTGGCTGGGGTCTGTATTTCTGATTCACTCAGTAAATTCTCTAAGTCCCTAAGACTTATAAGTTCTTCTTCAGACTATCCTTCAATTTTCGGATTTTGGGAGAAATGTTTCTCGTATAACTTATTAGAAGGTATTCGCTTTAAACTGATATTACGATCATGCTGCACATAAGCCTGATCTAGGACGCTCTGCATACAAGAGAATAATGATTCTCTGACATGTGACATAGTCACTAATCCATTACATTGTTACTACTAGATACATGTGAATACACGCAGTATACTATCTGATAGCAGAAGCCCATTGATCCAGCTTTATCCAGCTAATTATATAAGCTTGATTCTACTCAATATTCCAGTAAGTGAAGATACTTCACAGGTTGATGCTGATTGAAGTTAACGCATTGTCCGCTTTGTAATATAGTAATATTGAGCACCCAAGATGTATCACATCTAATACAGGTTCCAGCTTTTCTATGGCCATTATATGGGTATACTGATAGATCCCTATGCGGTACAGCACTATCTTGTAAGATTTGCAAAACACATTTCCATGTATATAACGCTGTTTCCAACACTTTGATCAGAGTCAAGAGTGATCAGAATAAAATAAATTCTGGTCACATAACAGTCACTGACTAAAGTCACCTTGAGACCTATTGAGTTATATTACTGTACTTACTAGCAAACACCCAGCCACAGAGTGTAATACTAGATATTAGGGCTATCAGCCCACTATTTATTAGCATCTGAACTATAGACTCTACAATTGAGACAGACACTCTGGTAACTGACCAAAACTGACTGACACACTGCAGTTATCCATTATTTAACCCTAAGATACAAATCTGATTCTTGAATATTTGTGATATTATTTGTTGTAACATCACTTTGCTGGGAAATCTTTCCCTTTATTGAGTGTGTGGTTTAGATATTAGAATTAAGTAACCAAGGAGAATCTCACTTTTAGATCACTAGTAATACGGTGACATTGAGGCCGAATCTTAATATTATGTGAGCTAATTTATTCAGTATTCGTCATAATTCTACCGGTGCAACTTTTAATTTTGTATGTCATTTAACCAAACAATTTTGGTTTTTTTAATTTTACTAATAAAAGTTATATTTTATTTATCCTGTTAGTGCTAATCCCACCATTTAGTCAGGGCATAGAGTGCTCTTTATGCATACTTTTGGAATATGGTTGTTTTCTTATAACCATTTCCTTATGTGTTTGTGTCTTAATATTTGTGCATGAGCACCATTTCCTTTCTGTACATTGGGAATTACTACTGAGTACTCCCCTTTGTTATATTTAAGATTTAGGAAAAGCCCGAGTAGTGCCATTGTTCAATTTGTGTAGCATAATCTGAATTTGTCTGGTTTGCCAGATTTCTGAACAATAGAGCACACAGACTACTTCAGTCTAATAATGGATTCCACATTTGATTTAGATAGACAGGATAGACAACTCAAAAGGACACAAGATCTAAATGAGATTTTTGATGGAGGTAATACAACAGGAGGCACTACTATACCAACAACCTTAGAAGGGGCCTTGAAAGATGTGCATAGGACTATGTATCGACAGGACAAAGTATGGTGGAACGCCACTTCTTTGAAAAGTACATTGAACGTAAACTTATACCCAGAGGGCTGAGAATTCAGCTGTTTCCAGCCTTTGAATTTAAAAATCCAGCACTTACTACAGAATGGGAAGAGGCTCTATCTGAATGTTCCGCGAAACTAATGGGTATATTAGTGAAACACGATAAATCGGAATATGACCTATTAGAAGCTAAGATCAAGGAACAAAATGAAATTTTAAAAAAATTTGAACATAACACAGATTTTAACCATCTATATAAGACATACCAACAAGAACTGGATAAAATATGAGTAGAATTGAAGAGTGTTAAACAAGGCAAACTCAACAGGGATATTAGTGTTTAATAACAATAGGGTATATAAATGGCGGAAAAGTGGCTTTTATAAAAACAGCAACAGAAACCCGAAGGTTAACATCATTGAAAGTGATGTATCTGATACCGACGGAGAAGAGGGAAGTTCCACCAACCATCAACCCCCTAATGATGGCCCCCCTAACCCACTCCTCACATTGCACCTAGATCCTCTAGCAGGAACAAAAGGAAAGATTTTTTAGATGCAGGAGAACAGGGAGGAGGACACGTAGAGGTAGGGGGAGCAAACAAAAAACCAACCAGAGGTCGGATACGACCACAGAGGGACAATCAGGGACCCTGGAGACCTCCCAGGAGGGAGCACAGTCCATTTTCCCAAATACGTCTGACTCACTAACAGTGATCAATTTATCTAAACTAATATTGACAAAGGAACATATCTCAGTGCTATCAAAAGGACTATCTTTTTGTCCATCTAATAATGTTGACAAATTTGAAACCATCAAAGATATTCAGCTATTCATCAGAAAATTACTCTTAAAGAAACATTTCTCCCAAAATCCGAATATTGAAGGATGGTCTGAAGAAGAACTTATAAGTCTTAGGGACTTAGAGAATTTACTGAGTGAATCAGAAATACAGACCCCAGCCAAATGGAGAGATAAAATACAGAATAAGTCAACTTTTGTACTGAAAAACGTGAATGCTCCCCAAATTGAAATGTTTAGAGAATTGGTTTTCCGAGACATAACGGCTCTACAAATTTCCCCCACACAACGAAATTTAACATACAAAGAACACTTGGCCATTCAAGAAATGAGACAATGGGATCAAGTGGTGATCAGAGGTTCTGACAAGGGTGGGAACATAGTAATATGGCCTATGGAGATGTACCTTAAAGAAGCTTTTAAACAATTTAAAGATAAATCATGCTATACCAAACTCCTTTTTAATCCTATGGAAGGATATATGAAAATTTACACCAATCTGATCAACAGAACCTTCCAAGAAGGTATTATTACAGTGAAAGAGAAGATTTCTTACAGTGGACAAACCTAAGATCTCCACCTTTTATATGTTACCTAAAATTCACAAAAACTCAGAGGCACCACCGGGACGACCAATCGTGTCTGGCATTGGCTGTCTAACAGAAAAGGCCAGTGAATATGTCGATTATAGATTAAGACATTATGTTGAAGAATTACCATTGTATGTACAAGACACGATGCAAGTGTTACAAAGACTTGAACATCTATCACTAAATGAATCCACTTGGTTAGTCACCACAGATGTGGAATCTCTTTATACCTCGATCAACCACAGACATGGCCTAAAAGCCATCAAATATTTTCTAGATAGAAATTCAGAGGAAGATAAAGAACATGATAATTTTATCTTGAAACTACTAGAAATAGTATTGAATTACAATTTCTTTACATTTGATGGCCAATTCTTTTTGCAAACCTGAGGAACAGCTATGGGCACTACCTGCGCACCCACATATGCCAACCTGTTCTTTGGGTGGTGGGAGTCAGAATTCGTATTTACTGATGCAAATCAAAAACATACAGACTTAATACCGTTATGGAACAGGTTCATTGATGATATTTTCTTCATCTGGGAAGGCACACATCAAGAATTACAAGAATTCCTTACCCATTTAAATGACAACCAGTTGAACATCAAACTAACACATGAAGAGAGTCAGACTCAAATACATTTTCTAGATATCACTATCCGAAAAAATACTGAGGGGATGATCAATACAGATCTATTTAGGAAACCTACAGCTACAAACAGTCTCCTGCACAAATCAAGTGCTCATGCCCCAAGTACCATGAAAAGTCTGCCAGTTGGAGAATTTTTAAGACTCCAACGTAACTGCTCTGAAAATGAAACTTTTGAGGTGAGAGCAGCAGAACTTGAGGATAGATTGATTAAGAGGATATAGTAAAAGATCAATTAAAAAGGCGAAACAGAGAGCCAGACACACGCCTCGACAAACTTTACTGTATAAAAGACACAAACAGGGTTCTCAAATACCCAGACTTATGACACATAATGCCCAGACCCCCCAAATTACCAATATAATCAGAAAACACTGGAATATCCTGATGACTGACCCAGCACTTAAAACTACACTAGGTGCTAAACCCTCATTTGGATTCAGGAGGACTAAAAACATAAAAGACATTGTCACCAGTAGCCATTTCCTAAGGAACAAAACTACCACAGCATTCAATCCAGGAGCCCACAAATGTGGAAATTGCAGTACGTGTAAATACATGCGGAACACCGCCACAATCTGTGATCGCTTTGGAAAAGAACATAAAATAACACGTTACATAAGTTGTAACACAGAGAGTGTCATTTATGTACTACGCTGTACTTGTAATTTATATTATGTAGGCATGACGACCAGAAAACTGAGAACTAGATTATGGAACATCTCAGAAACATAAAAAATGCTGCCAAAGACAAAGAGGATCTAAAAAATCTAACTAGTGTAGCAGCACATTTCCTGAGACACCATAATTCTAACCAAAGTGAATTACAATGCTGGGGGATAGAGAAGGTCAGTCTAGGTTTCAGGGGGGGTAATCTCGAGACAGCATTATTGAAATCAGAAAGTAGATGGATATATCTACTGAACTCTGTACAACCATGGGGCCTTAATGAACATAATAATTTATATGTATTTTTGTAATACATCTTTAATGCATCCCCACAAGCAATTAAAGTGAGTGGGTTAGATTAGAATCAAATGAACAATACATTAAAGAATAGAATTTTATAGAGTAACTGTCATACCAAATGATATTCATGTTAAATCACACGAGTTATTTAAGACCTACTGTTATAGTACTATGGGAATACTGGTACAGATTACTTCCAGGAAAATATTTTAAGATACCCATACTAGCTCCATACTAGTAAATGATTATTAAACCATTTAGAGGACTTAACATGACCATAATATTCCTAGAGAATGAGAGATTTGAAAGCAATGAATCATCCTTTTGATTCATCCGATTAATAGTAATCCACTGATAACACTGGGGATTCATCTCTGTAAATTAATTTATTTGATTTAAGTTAGGTTGTAGGGTAATTCACTTATTCTAATTTCCCTTCACCTTGGGCACATATGTTCTCACAAATAGGGACACTTAACACGCTACCGTGCAAACAGTATCTAGAATATACAGATCTGCTTTATCACGCACTACTACACCTAATAATATCTCTCCAACTCACATTTACACTCTTTAGCACTTATGGAATAACACTAGGTATTTTTTCTTTATTTAACCACATTTTTTATTAGTAATTATAAAATTTAATGTCACATGAATTTTTACACATTGCACTCAGTCTTCACAACACACATACTTTAGTTTGTATAATAAAATTTACACACACGGATGATTCTGTTCAACTTAATATTTTATTTCACGATACTTTATTTTATATAAAACTCCAATTGATGTAGCTGATTTTTAGAGAGTTCATTTCTAAAATAAGAGGATTAATTACACCCATTGATTTTATGACAGTAACATACTATATATTGGCTAAACTCATAACTGCTGACTTTCAAAAGCAAATCGTAGCGTGCTAGATGGAGACAAGTGCAGGTTTACTCCAAATATAAACTTATCAATATACTTGGGGTCCGTACAAATGTCTAAGACAATTTTAGTAACTCTCTGAGTTGAAAAGGTGGTACTCTGATTATAAGTTCACCGATATTTATTGATTCTATATTATGGCAACCTAATACAGTATAGTATACATTTACTGACTTATATGATATTGCATATGTTCAGTTTGATTTTTTTATTCTTGCTATATGAGAACGGATTCTAATAATAGAGATCCTCTATATAATACAGGTAGACACACTGGCAGCTACATAACTAATCTCCTGCCATTGGTCCTTACTGATGCCTATCATATAATTACTATTACCGCTTGTCTAACCTATCAGAACGAAGTTAGGGTGGGACTTCCGGTTAGCAGGATATATAACTCCAAAGAATCGGCGGCTCGCTGCCTTTGATAAAGCCCTATTGGGCGAAACGCGTCAGGGGAGAGTAGTGGATTCGTTCACACTCTGTCTTTATGTTATTTTAAATAGCCCGGTACGATTATGATGTTTTTGCACTAAACACACACCTTAGTTAATTTGTTGATGGTCGGGGTTGTGCCAGACCTAGCATAGCTGATACACATGCTCTCATTATCGAACCTGTTATAATAGCAGGTTACAACTGACAGGTTAACTACGTGAAAAAGCAGTATAACTGCAAGTCTATAGTATAGACCGTGTTAAACAGTAACAGTGTATACAGTATTGCTCGCAATATGATAGAAGTACCAATAGGTGACACTATTTTCTCTGAATACTAGAAGTGGAAGCGCTGTTCCATTTTTTGTACATGGTTTATGTAACCCGAGTTTAGATTGTGCCAGACTGAACACAGCGGGTTTGAGTGAGTTACCGCATCTCAAACTTGTATACCGCAAGGCAGAAGCAATTGATTTGAATTGGAACCTGTTCACTTAAAATTATAAGATACACTTATCGGACTCAAATTGACTATATGTGACTTTACTGTTTTAGATCTTAACCTTATAGTAGAATCGAAGACGCCAACGGATACTATTTAGCTGACAACGGTTTATACGAATTGATTCACTCTCATAATGGAAGTTACTATACTTCCGATTACGGAGGAGTGCTGCTATAGAACAGTATATTTAAACCACACAGACCGCATAAGAAGTTAGCAAAGGAGTTGGCTGCTGAAATTTACATAGAATGTGAACTGAGTATTTACAATGTGATTGAAATGATTGATATGTGGACTAGTTAACCCTTCATTTAGTGAGGGTGTATAATAATTCACATTTTCCTTTACGATACTATCTCAGCCCCTTAGCTCGTATAACTTATTAGAAGGTATTCGCTTTAAACTGATATTACGATCATGCTGCACATAAGCCTGATCTAGGACGCTCTGCATACAAGAGAATAATGATTCTCTGACATGTGACATAGTCACTAATCCATTACATTGTTACTACTAGATACATGTGAATACACGCAGTATACTATCTGATAGCAGAAGCCCATTGATCCAGCTTTATCCAGCTAATTATATAAGCTTGATTCTACTCAATATTCCAGTAAGTGAAGATACTTCACAGGTTGATGCTGATTGAAGTTAACGCATTGTCCACTTTGTAATATAGTAATATTGAGCACCCAAGACGTATCACATCTAATACAGGTTCCAGCTTTTCTATGGCCATTATATGGGTATACTGATAGATCCCTATGCGGTACAGCACTATCTTGTAAGATTTGCAAAACACATTTCCATGTATATAACGCTGTTTCCAACACTTTGATCAGAGTCAAGAGTGATCAGAATAAAATAGATTCTGGTCACATAACAGTCACTGACTAAAGTCACCTTGAGACCTATTGAGTTATATTACTGTACTTACTAGCAAACACCCAGCCACAGAGTGTAATACTAGATATTAGGGCTATCAGCCCACTATTTATTAACATCTGAACTATAGACTCTACAATTGAGACAGACACTCTGGTAACTGACCAAAACTGACTGACACACTGCAGTTATCCATTATTTAACCCTAAGATACAAATCTGATTCTTGAATATTTGTGATATTATTTGTTGTAACATCACTTTGCTGGGAAATCTTTCCCTTTATTGATCGTGTGTGGTTTAGGTATTAGAATTAAGTAACCAAGGAGAATCTCACTTTTAGATCACTAGTAATACGGCGACATTGAGGCCGAATCTTAATATTATGTGATCTAATTTATTCAGTATTCGTCATAATTCTACCGGTGCAACTTTTAATTTTGTATGTCATTTAACCAAACAATTTTGTTTTTTTTAATTTTACTAATAAAAGTTATATTTTATTTATCCTGTTAGTGCTAATCCCACCATTTAGTCAGGGCATAGAGTGCTCTTTATGCATACTTTTGGAATATGGTTGTTTTCTTATAACCATTTCCTTATGTGTTTGTGACATATACACACACATATTATCACATAAACACACACACAAATATATGTACACACTCATCGGGGGTAGTTATCAAGCCGTCTACTTTCCTGGCTTCGCCGGCCCAATACGCCTGCCTAAGCTCGCCTCACATCGCCGCCGCGGACCTGAAAAAATACGCCTAAGTTATCAAATAAAGCTGTCAAAAAGCCGCGGGGCGATGAGCAGCGGACTGTGACAGTTATCACTCATCCGATCTCGCTGCTCTTCGCTTTTTCCCAGCATTATTGCTAGCCTGTCACTAAGCACTCACACTAAACTACACTGTTCTATCCCTATACCGGCGCCCCCGGAGCCTCCCGCAGCTCAATAAAGTTACTATCCCCTAAACCGCCGCTCCTAGACCCCGCCGCAACTCTTATAAATGTATTAACCCCTAAACCGCCGCTCCTAGACCCTGCCGCAACTCTTATAAATGTATTAACCCCTAAACCGCCGCTCCCGGACACCGCTGCCACCTACAGTATACCTAGTAACCCCTATCCTGCCCCCCCTACACCGTCGCCCTCTATAATAAAATTATTAACCCCTATCCTACTGATCCCTCACCTCGCCGCAACTAAATAAATAGTTTAACCCCTAAACCGCCGCTCCCTGAACCCGCCACAACCTATATTAAACCTATTAACCCCTATCCTGCCCCCCCCTACACCGTCGTCACCTATAATAAATTTATTAACCCCTAATCTGCCTCCCCTACACCGTCGCCCCCTTTAATAAATTTATTAACCCCTATCCTGCCCCCCACTATGCCGCCGCCACTGTAATAAAATTATTAACCCCTAAACCTAACCCTAACCCTAACGTCCCCCTAACTTAAATATTAATTAAATAAATCTAAATAATATTTTTATTATTAACTAAATGAATCCTATTTAAAACTAAATACTTACCTATAAAATAAACCCTAATATAGCTACAATATAAATAATAATTATATTCTAGCTATTTTAGGATTTATTTTTAATTTACAGGTACCTTTCAATTTATTTTAACTAGGTACAATAGCTATTAAATAGTTATTAACTATTTAATAGCTTACCTAGCTAAAATAAACTGAAATTTACCTGTAAAATAAATCCTAACCTAAGTTACAATTACACCTAACACTACACTATACTTTACTTTAATAAATTATTCCTATTTAAAAATAAATACTTACCTGTAAAATAAACCCTAAGATAGCTACAATATAATTAATAATTATATTGTAGCTATCTTATGATTTATATTTATTTAACAGGTAACTTTGTATTTATTTTAGCTAGTTAGAATAGTTATTAAATAGTTATTAACTATTTAATAACTACCTAGCTAAAAGAAATACAAAATTACCTGTAAAATAAATCCTAACCTAAGTTACAATTAAACCTAATACTACACTATCATTAAATTAATTAAATAAACTACCAACAAATAACTACAATTAAATACAATTACATAAACTAACTAAAGTACAAAAAATAAAAAAAACTAAGTTACAAAAAATAAAAAAATAAGTTACAAACATGTTAAAAAATATTACAACAATTTTAAGCTACTTACACCTAATCTAAGCCCCCTAATAAAATAACAAACCCCCCCAAAATAAAAAAATGCCCTACCCTATTCTAAATTAAATAAAGCTCAAAGCTCTTTTACCTTACCAGCCCTTAAAAGGGCCATTTGACGGACTACGACGAATGAAGGCTCCTTTAAGGGACGTCATCCAAGATGGCGTCCCCTCAATTCCGATTGGCTGATAGGATTCTATCAGCCAATCGGAATTAAGGTAGGAAAATTCTGATTGGCTGATGGAATCAGCCAATCAGATTCAAATTCAATCCAATTGGCTGATCCAATCAGCCAATCAGATTGAGCTCGCATTCTATCGGAACAGCCAATAGAATTCGAGCTCAATCTGATTGGCTGATTCCATCAGCCAATCAGATTTTTCCTACCTTAATTCCGATTGGCTGATAGAATCCTATCAGCCAATCGGAATTGAGGGGACGCCATCTTGGATGACGTCCCTTAAAGGAGCCTTCATTCGTCGTAGTCCGTCGGTGAAGAAGGAGGTTCCGCGTCGGCGGAAGGAAGATTCAAGACCCAGCTTGGAAGATGACATCTCCCGGATAGAAGACCTCTTCAGCGCCTCTTTGAAGATGACATCGGCCGGATCGAAGACTTTTCTTCAGCGCCGCCTGGATGATGACTTCATCGCATGGAAGATTTCTTCAGCGCCGCTTGGAGGATTAACTTCTTCCGCTCTGGATGTCCACTTCGGTTCCATCGCTGCTCGGCTGAGTGAAGACAAGGTAGGATGATCTTCAGGGGATTAGTGTTAGGTTTTTGTAAAGGGGGTTTGGGATAGATTAGGGTATGTGGGTGGTGGGTTTTAATGTTGGGGGGGTTGTATTTTTCTTTTACAGGCAAAATAGCTGTTTTCTTTGGGGCATGCCCCCACAAATGGCCCTTTTAAGGGCTGGTAAGGTAAAAGAGCTTTGAACTTTATTTAATTTAGAATAGGGTAGGGCATTTTTTTATTTTGGGGGGGTTTGTTATTTTATTAGGGGGCTTAGATTAGGTGTAAGTAGCTTAAAATTGTTGTAATATTTTTAACATGTTTGTAACTTATTTTTTAATTTTTTGTAACTTAGCTTTTTTTTTTTTTGTACTTTAGTTAGTTTATGTAATTGTATTTAATTGTAGTTATTTGTAGGTAGTTTATTTAATTAATTTAATGATAGTGTAGTATTAGGTTTAATTGTAACTTAAGTTAGGATTTATTTTACAGGTAATTTTGTATTTCTTTTAGCTAGGTAGTAATTAAATAGTTAATAACTATTTAATAACTATTCTAACTAGCTAAAATAAATACAAAGTTACCTGTAAAATAAATATAAATCCTAAGATAGCTACAATATAATTATTAATTATATTGTAGCTATCTTAGGGTTTATTTTACAGGTAAGTATTTATTTTTAAATAGGAATAATTTATTAAAGTATAGTGTAGTGTTAGGTGTAATTGTAACTTAGGTTAGGATTTATTTTACAGGTAAATTTCAGTTTATTTTTACTAGATAGCTATTAAACAGTTAATAACTATTTAATAGCTATTGTACCTAGTTAAAATAAATTGAAAGGTACCTGTAAAATAAAAATAAATCCTAAGATAGCTAGAATATAATTATTATTTATATTGTAGCTATATTAGGGTTTATTTTAAAGGTAAGTATTTAGTTTTAAATAGGATTCATTTAGTTAATAAGAGTTAATTTATTTAGATTTATTTAATTAATATTTAAGTTAGGGGGGTGTTAGGGTTAGGGTTAGACTTAGGTTTAGGGGTTAATAATTTTATTACAGTGGCGGCGGTGTAGTGGGGGGCAGGATAGGGGTTAATAAATTTATTATAGCTGGCGACGGTGTAGGGGGGCAGATTAGGGGTTATTAAATTTATTATAGGTGGCGACGGTGTAGGGGGGGCAGGATAGGGTTTAATACATTTAATATAGGTTGCGGCGGGTTCAGGGAGCGGCGGTTTAGGGGTTAATACATTTATTATAGTTGCGGTGGGCTCCGGGAGCGGCGGTTTAGGGGGTAATATGTATAGAGTAGCTTGCGGTGGGCTCCGGGAGCGGCGGTTTAGGGGTAATAACTTTATTTAGTTGCGGTGGTGTAGGGGGGACAGATTAGTGGTGTTTAGACTCGGGGTACATGTTAGGGTGTTAGGTGTAGACAGCTCCCATAGGAATCAATGGGATGTCTGTCAGCAGCGAACTTGTACTTTCGCTATGGTCAGACTCCCATTGATTCCTATGGGTTTGAAAACCAGGTACGCTGGGCCGTAAAAGTGCCGAGCGTACCTGCTAGTTTTTTGATAACTAGCAAAAGTAGTGAGAATGTGCCGCACTTGTGTGCGGAACATCTGGAGTGAAGTAAGAATCGATCTGTGTCGGACTGAGTCCGGCGGATCGAAGCTTACGTCACAAAATTCTACTTTTGCCGGTCTCGAGCCTTTGATAACTAAAGCGTATCAGCCTCGCCACAAATACGCTGCGGAATTCTAGCGTATTTGAGGTTGAAGGCTTGATAACTAGGCCCCATCATCACACTTTAAGAAACTGAAACATTAATACCTTTAATTTAACAATAAATTAAGGATCATTAAACAGCTCTTACTTTTGTGTAAAATGTGTGTTTTGTTCTTTGCTCTCTATAGCGGCCAAGCAGCACATTCTGTAAACCTAAGTTTTTTTTAAAAAAAATGCTGCAAATTGCCCAAGCCGGTTATTTGAAGACTGCAGAATTCAAACAGTCCTTTTTTACAGCTACTTGTAATTATATAAACAAAATTAATTTGTTTTTTTTCTCAGCTTAGTAGCCAAATAATATGCTAACATAGAACCTTAATCTTAAAACCTAAACACAGACATACATCTTGCAGTAGTAGAAGAGTACAAAATTCTTAAAGGGACACAAAACCTAAAATTTATATTTCAGGATTTAGATAAAGCATACAATTTTAAACAACCATCCAATGTACTTATATTATCTAATGTGCTTTGTTCTCTTGATAACTTTTGATGCATACCTAGTTAGGCTCAGGATCTGGGAGCTAGCTGCTGATTGATGGCTGCACATATACACCTCTTTTCACTGGCCTAGTGAATTGTTCAGCTAGCTCCCAGTAGTGCATTGCTGCTCCTTCAATTAAGGATAGCAAAAGAATGAAGCAAAATTGATAATAGAAGTAAATTGGAAAGTTGTTTACGAATGTTTGCTTTATCTGAATCATGAAAGAAAAAAGTTGGGTTATATGTCCCTTTAATCTGTATAAGTAACGTACTATGGCCTAGATTTGGAGTTTGGCGGTAGCCGTGAAAACCAGCGTTAGAGGCTCCTAACGCTGGTTTTAGATTACCGCCGGTATTTGGAGTCATTCAAAAAAGGGTCTAACGCTCACTTTTCAGCCGCGACTTTTCCATACCGCAGATCCCCTTACGTCAATTGCGTATCCTATCTTTTCAATGGGATCTTTCTAACTCCGGTATTTAGAGTCGTGTCTGAAGTGAGCGTTAGAAATCTAACGACAAAACTCCAGCCGCAGAAAAAAGTCAGTAGTTAAGAGCTTTCTGGGCTAACGCCGGTTTATAAAGCTCTTAACTACTGTGCTCTAAAGTACACTAACACCCATAAACTACCTATGTACCCCTAAACCGAGGTCCCCCCACATCGCCGACACTCGATTAAATTTTTTTAACCCTAATCTGCCGACCGCCACCTACGTTATACTTATGTACCCCTAATCTGCTGCCCCTAACACCGCCGACCCCTATATTATATTTATTAACCCCTAACCTGCCCCCCACAATGTCGCAGCCAGCTACCTACAATAATTAACCCCTAATCTGCCGACCGCAAAGAGCCGCCACCTACATTATAGCTATGTACCCCTAATCTGCTGCCCCTAACACCGCCGACCCCTATATTATATTTATTAACCCCTAATCTGCCCCCTTATCGTCGCCTCCACCTGCCTACACTTATTAACCCCTAATCTGATGAGCGGACCGCACCACTACTATAATAAAGTTATTAACCCCTAATCCGCCTCACTAACCCTATAATAAATAGTATTAACCCCTAATCTGCCCTCCCTAACATCGCCGACACCTAACTTCAATTATTAACCCCTAATCTGCCGACTGGAGCTCACCGCTATTCTAATAAATGTATTAACCCCTAAATCTAAGTCTAACCCTAACACTAACACCCCCCTAAATTAAATATATTTTTAATCTAACAAAATTAATTAACTCTTATTAAATAAATTATTCCTATTTAAAGCTAAATACTTACCTGTAAAATAAACCCTAATATAGCTACAATATAAATTATATTTATATTATAGCTATTTTAGGATTAATATTTATTTTACAGGTAACTTTGTATTTATTTTAACCAGGTACAATAGCTATTAAATAGTTAAGAACTATTTAATAGCTAAAATAGTTAAAATATTTACAAAATTACCTGTAAAATAAATCCTAACCTAAGTTACAATTAAACCTAACACTACACTATCAATAAATAAATTAAATAAAATACCTATAATTATCTACAATTAAACCTAACACTACACTATCAATAAATAAATTAAATACAATTCCTAAAAATAAATACAGTGAAATAAACTAACTAAAGTACAAAAAATAAAAAAATATTTACAAACATTACAAATATATTACAACAATTTTAAACTAATTACACCAACTCTAAGCCCCCTAATAAAATAACAAAGCCCCCCAAAATAAAAAAAATGCCCTACCCTATTCTTAATTACTAAAGTTCAAAGCTCTTTTACCTTACCAGCCCTGAACAGGGCCCTTTGCGGGGCATGCCCCAAGAAGTTCAGCTCTTTTGCCTGTAAAAAAAAACATACAATACCCCCCCCCAACATTACAACCCACCACCCACATACCCCGAATCTAACTCAAACCCCCCTTAAATAAACCTAACACTAAGCCCCGGAAGATCTCCCTACCTTGAGTCGTCTTCACCCAGCCGAGCCAAATTCTTCATCCAAGCGGAGCAAGAAGAGGTCCTCCATCCGGTAGAAGTCTTCATCCAAGAGGGGCAGAAGAGGTCTTCCATCCGATTGAAGTCTTCATCCAAGAGGCATCTTTTATCGTCATCCATCCGGAGCGGAGCGGCAGCATCCTGAAGAACTCCGACGCGGAACATCCATCCTGGCCGACGACTGAACGACGAATGACGGTTCCTTTAAATGACGTCATCCAAGATGGCGTCCCTCGAATTCCGATTGGCTGATAGGATTCTATCAGCCAATCGGAATTAAGGTAGGAATATTCTGATTGGCTGATGGAATCAGCCAATCAGAATCAAGTTCAATCCGATTGGCTGATCCAATCAGCCAATCAGATTGAGCTCGCATTCTATTGGCTGTTCCGATCAGAATATTCCTACCTTAATTCCGATTGGCTTTAATTCCAGAATATTCCTACCTTAATTCCGTAGGGTTTAATTGTAACTTAGGTTAGGATTTATTTTACAGGTAAATTTGTAATTATTTTAACTATTTTAGCTATTAAATAGTTCTTAACTATTTAATAGCTATTGTACCTGGTTAAAATAAATACAAAGTTACCTGTAAAATAAATATTAATCCTAAAATAGCTATAATATAAATATAATTTATATTGTAGCTATATTAGGATTTATTTTACAGGTAAGTATTTAGCTTTAAATAGGAATAATTTATTTAATAAGAGTTAATTAATTTCATTAGATTAAAATTATATTTAATTTAGGGGGGTGTTAGTGTTAGGGTTAGACTTAGCTTTAGGGGTTAATACATTTATTAGAATAGCGGTGAGCTCCAGTCGGCAGATTAGGGGTTAATAATTGAAGTTAGGTGTCGGCGATGCTAGGGAGGGCAGATTAGGGGTTAATACTATTTATTATAGGGTTAGTGAGGCGGATTAGGGGTTAATAACTTTATAATAATAGCGGTGCGGTCTGCTCGGCAGATTAGGGGTTAATAAGTGTAGGCAGGTGGAGGAGACGTTGTGGGGGGCAGTTTAGGGGTTAATAAATATAATATAGGGGTCAGCGGTGTTAGGGGCAGCAGATTAGGGGTACATAGGGATAATGTAAGTAGCGGCGGTTTACGGAGCGGCAGATTAGGGGTTAAAAAAATATGCAGGGGTCTGCGATAGCGGGGGCGGCAGAATAGGGGTTAATAAGTGTAAGGTTAGGGGTGTTTAGACTCGGGGTACATGTTAGAGTGTTAGGTGCAGACGTAGGAAGTGTTTCCCCATAGCAAACAATGGGGCTGCGTTAGGAGCTGAACGCGGCTTTTTTGCAGGTGTTAGGGTTTTTTTCAGCTCAAACAGCCCCATTGTTTCCTATGGGGGAATCGTGCACCAGCACGTTTTTGAGGCTGGCCGCGTCCGTAAACAACTCTGGTATCGAGAGTTGAAGTTGCGTTAAATATGCTCTACGCTCCTTTTTTGGAGCCTAACGCAGCCATTCTGTGGACTCTCAATACCAGAGTTATTTTAAAGGTGCGGCCAGAAAAAAGCCAGCGTTAGATACGCGGGTCGTTACCGACAAAACTCTAAATCTAGCCGTATCTGTTTACTAAACTCTTCCAGCACCCTAGTATGCAGAAGTGTCTTGTAACTTTACAGTTTATCATTGAAATGGTATTATTATTATTGACATGTAAAGCCACAAATCAATAATGCAGTCTCAATTTCAACCTAGAAAATTTTTTGGAAACAATACAACACAATGCCTTAGGCAGATTGAGTTATAAAGAGCCAGAATGAAAATATTGGCCAAGCATCAATAAGAGTAAATATTTTAATCTTGTCGTATGCAGTTTGAGTCCTATTTAAAGTCTTTGTTGGCTTTAATATGAGGCATAGAAGAAGGAACAATAATTCAGTTTTATCCGCTATGGAAGCAGTGCACAAAAAGCAATACTTCCATTTGAGCATTATAAGATCCACTTTGCAGTTTTACTCTTGCTGAAAAGTATATATTGAGATCATAAATATCTCTAGCAGAAAAAAAATCTATTCCCTGAAAGAAAGAAAACTGGCTTAACTTATTGTTATGTGTCTGCCAAAAGTGCTGGAAGAATATCAGCTAGTTTAAGCATTTTTGTGGATCTCATCAGTTTCTTTAATAACAAATTCAATGCCTATCTGTAGCACATTGAATTTGATCAAATATGCAGTTTAACAATCTAGCAAGAGTAATGTGAAATGGAATATATTTTGAGAAATAAGACTACATTAACTTAGCTTGAAATTGCATTTTTCTGTTAGAAATATGACTCGTTGCCCATTGACTTTAAAAAGAGAGTAATTTTTAATTGTGCATTAGAAATTATTCATAATTTGCATTATTTAACTAATAGCTATCTGTTTGATTGGATAATTTATTAGGATGGTGTTTTTTAAATAGGAAGAATAAACATTCTAGTGTGCCACAAAATTGACTAATGAAAATTACAAGTGGCGTGCAAACGATTGCGTGAGAGATTTTGCGATTGTTTGTGTGACTGTTCAATTGCGCTATTACAAATTGAGCACTAGAATCATTACCGCAATTTCAGAGCTGTGGTTAACTGCTTGGCGAAAAATGAAAAGTGTCACATAGCACATCAAAATACATTACAAAGTACACTTATAATGCACAAAATACTGTTCCACTTGTAATCTCCCCCTAAATATACTAAAAACCTTAAAACAGGCATGCACAATGAATGATTAATAGGTTGTCTAAAATAGCGTATTATTGTTAGAATACCAGTGGCCATAGCGGAGTGCAAATAGCTAGAATGAGCAGGGAACCATCATGACCTACAAACTATAGATTGAAATTATTGCCTAGGCCTAATTTAGGTTATTAGATACTATCCATGACCAAAATCTATAAAAGATAAATAGCTAAAAGATATATATATATATATATATATATATATATATATATATGTATGTATAAATCTATACCTATATACAATCATATAGATATATAGGTATAGATATATATTGTACCAAAATACTATCAGATATATGTAGAAATATGTATTTATAAATAAATAGAACATATTATGCTATGTGAAGAACATTGGAATGTGAAATATTCATATTTTCATGTCCAGTTAGCGCACTTGAGAATATGCGACCAGATTTTTACGCGAGTAGGGTGTTTTTTCTACTTTTTTTGCTCCTTTGCCTTCTATGGGGGAATATGTTAACTTGATTGTGATATTCTAAGTTCCAAGTATCCAATTTAAAAATCTAGAAAGCCTCTCTTCACAATGCAGTTGCATTTTGAGTATGAGAAAATTATTCTTCATACTTTTATTGTAAGATATATCCTTAACAAATGATTTTATTAAGGAGAATGAGGCCTACTTATCAAGCCGTCAACTGTGCTGCATTCGCCGGGACCAATATGCTCGCCTAACATCTCGGGCGCGGACCTGAATACGTTCTCCATAGTTACCAAAAAAACTGTCAAAAAGCTGCGCACCAAGTATGGGGTGATGAGCAGCGGACTGTTAACTAGCAGTCATCGATCTCGCTGCTCTTCGGCTTTTTCACAGCTTTATTTGTATACTGTCACTAAACACCCACACTATACTAAACTGTTTAACCCCTATACCGCTGCTCCCGGAGCCCACCGCCATCTACATTATACTTATTAACCCCTAATCTGCCACCCCCTACACCGCCGCCATATACATAAAGTTATTAGCCCCTATCCTGACGATCCCAGAGCCCACCACAACTAAATAAATGTATTAACACCTAAACCGCCAGCCCCCCGCATCGCCATAAACTAAATTAACCTATTAACCCCTAAACCTAACAACCCACTAACTGTATATTAAATATTAACTCATCCCTATCTTATAATACATTTAAACTTACCTTTAGATTTCAATTAAACTATATTAAACTAATAATTAACCTATTCTAACTATTATAATAAAATTACATTAAACTATATTAAATTAATAATTAACCTACCCTAACTATTATAATAAAATTACATTAAACTATATTAAATTAATAATTAACCTACCCTAACTATTATACTAAAATAAAAAAAATTATTAATGAATCCAACCTAACTTTTAAACTAAAATTACATTAAACTACAAATTAAGTTAACTATATTATATATTTAAACACTTAACCCTACTCAAATAATTTAAATCTACACTAAAAAATTACTGTTACCAAAAACTAACAACTAAGTTACAAAAAATAACAAACACTAAGTTACACAAAAACCCCCCACTAAGTTGCAAAAAATAAAAAAGAAATTATCAAAGCTTTAAACTAATTACACCTAATCTAGGGGCCCTATGAAAATAAAAAGCCCCCCCAAAATAAAAAAAAAAAACCTAACCTACAATAAACTACAAATAGCCCTCTCCCAGCTTCTTGGAGTATGGATGGCGGATCTTCAAAACTGTAAGTGAATCTTCTGGGGTTAGTGTTAGGATTTTTTAAGGGTTTATTGGGTGGGTTTTAGTTTTAGATTAGGACTTGGGCTGCAATAGAGCTAAATGCCCTTTTAAGGGCAATGCCCATCCAAATGCCCTTTTTAAGGCAATGGAGAGCTTAGGTTTTTTTAGTTAGCTTTTTATTTGGGGGTTGGTTGTGTGGGTGGTGGGTTTTACTGTTGGGGGGGGTATTTGTATTTTTTTTTTACAGGTAAAAGAGCTGATTACTTTGGGGCAATGCCCTGCAAAAGGCCCTTTTTAAGGGCTATTTGTACAGGGAGTGCAGAATTATTAGGCAAGTTGTATTTTTGAGGATTAATTTTATTATTGAACAACAACCATGTTCTCAATGAACCCAAAAAACTCATTAATATCAAAGCTGAATAGTTTTGGAAGTAGTTTTTAGTTTGTTTTTAGTTATAGCTATTTTAGGGGGATATCTGTGTGTGCAGGTGACTATTACTGTGCATAATTATTAGGCAACTTAACAAAAAACAAATATATACCCATTTCAATTATTTATTTTTACCAGTGAAACCAATATAACATCTCAACATTCACAAATATACATTTCTGACATTCAAAAACAAAACAAAAACAAATCAATGACCAATATAGCCACCTTTCTTTGCAAGGACACTCAAAAGCCTGCCATCCATGGATTCTGTCAGTGTTTTGATCTGTTCACCATCAACATTGCGTGCAGCAGCAACCACAGCCTCCCAGACACTGTTCAGAGAGGTGTACTGTTTTCCCTCCTTGTAAATCTCACATTTGATGATGGACCACAGGTTCTCAATGGGGTTCAGATCAGGTGAACAAGGAGGCCATGTCATTAGATTTTCTTCTTTTATACCCTTTCTTGCCAACCACGCTGTGGAGTACTTGGACGCGTGTGATGGAGCATTGTCCTGCATGAAAATCATGTTTTTCTTGAAGGATGCAGACTTCTTCCTGTACCACTGCTTGAAGAAGGTGTCTTCCAGAAACTGGCAGTAGGACTGGGAGTTGAGCTTGACTCCATCCTCAACCCAAAAAGGCCCCACAAGCTCATCTTTGATGATACCAGCCCAAACCAGTACTCCACCTCCACCTTGCTGGCGTCTGAGTCGGACTGGAGCTCTCTGCCCTTTACCAATCCAGCCACGGGCCCATCCATCTGGCCCATCAAGACTCACTCTCATTTCATCAGTCCATAAAACCTTAGAAAAATCAGTCTTGAGATATTTCTTGGCCCAGTCTTGACGTTTCAGCTTGTGTGTCTTGTTCAGTGGTGGTCGTCTTTCAGCCTTTCTTACCTTGGCCATGTCTCTGAGTATTGCACACCTTGTGCTTTTGGGCACTCCAGTGATGTTGCAGCTCTGAAATATGGCCAAACTGGTGGCAAGTGGCATCTTGGCAGCTGCACTCTTGACTTTTCTCAGTTCATGGGCAGTTATTTTGCGCCTTGGTTTTTCCATACGTTTCTTGCGACCCTGTTGACTATTTTGAATGAAACGCTTGATTGTTCGATGATCACGCTTCAGAAGCTTTGCAATTTTAAGAGTGCTGCATCCCTCTGCAAGATATCTGACTATTTTTGACTTTTCTGAGCCTGTCAAGTCCTTCTTTTGACCCATTTTGCCAAAGGAAAGGAAGTTGCCTAATAATTATGCACACCTGATATAGGGTGTTGATGTCATTAGACCACACCCCTTCTCATTACAGAGATGCACATCACCTAATATGCTTAATTGGTAGCAGGCTTTCGAGCCTATACAGCTTGGAGTAAGACAACATGCATAAAGAGGATGATGTGGTCAAAATACTCATTTACCTAATAATTATGCACTCCCTGTAGTTTATTGCAGGTTAGGGTTTTCTTTTTTATTTTGGGGGCTTTTTTATTTTCATAGGGCCCTTAGATTAGGTGTAATTAGTTTAAAGCTTTGATAATTTCTTTTTTATTTTTTGTAACTTAGTGTTTATTTTTTTGTGTAACTTAGTGTTTGTTTTTTTTTGTAACTTAGTTGTTAGTTTTTGGTAACTTAGTAATTTTTTAGTGTTGAGTTAATAAGTATAATGTAGGTGGCGGCGGTGTTGGGGCGGCAGATTAGGGGTTAATAAGTATAATGTAGGTGGCGGCAGTGTAGGGGGTGGCAGATTAAGGGTTAATAAGTATAATGTAGGTGGCGGCGGTGTAGGGGCAGCAGATTAGGGGTTAATAAGTATAATGTAGGTGGCGGCAGTGTAGGGGGCAGCAGATTAGGGGTTTTAGATTCGGGGTACATGTTAGGGTGTTAGGTGTAAACGTTACTTTATTCTCCCATAGGAATCAAGTGAATATCGGGCAGCAGCGAACATGAGCTTTCGCTGCTTTCAGACTCCTATCCATTCCTATGGCATCCGCCGCCTCCAGGACGGCGGATTGAAAACCAGGTATGCTGGGCCAGAATAGTGGCGATCGTATCTGGTAGATTTTTGTTAACTAGCAAAAGTAGTCAGATAGTGCCGAATTTGCATTCGGAAAATCTGTAGTGACATAAGCATCGATCTGTGTCGGACTGAGACCGGCGGATCGTATGTTACGTCACAAAATTCTACTTTTGCCGGTCTGTAGCCTTTGATAAATAAGGCGAATCAAGCTCTCCACAATTACGCTGCGGAATTCCAGCGTATTTGCGGTTGACGGCTTGATAAATAGAGGCCAATATGCAAAACTCTGCATTCCTGCTTAATAGCAGTGTTATTTGAATACATTTCGATCAGCTAATGTACAGGGATCAAAATCAGCGGTGGAGCTGCTCTGACTGCAGATCCCTGTTGCCAACAATCTAGTAGTCACTTTGGAGTATGTAGTATATGCCCCTTAATTTTTAATGGAACAGAACAGTAGTTTGCTTGAAAACCAATGGAAAAGAAACAATGGTTTTGTGCTCCAGGCAGTTCTGGATTGTCAAACTTTCCACTGCTCCATAATCATGGACACTTTGAAGTATTACAGCAGATTAAATATAAGTGACATGCATGCCAGTTAAGGTCCTACAGACATCTATGCATCAGGGCAAATGCAGCTAAAAATAGTTCTGTTCATTTCAGCTTCCTCTGTCATTTAGTGCATTGCTTCTAGCAGAAAAAAATAATTTACATTTACAATACTTAATAGCAAGTATGAAAACTTTTTCAGATAACTATCTACTTCATTGTAAAGAGGTTGAGAATGATGCTTAGTGCTTTCTGAGTAAAGACAGCATTTTATCACATAGACTGTTTTCTGACATTTTAACATAGTGGTTCTGTGAATTACCTGATATTTTTTTATCAATAACCAATTAAATATTTTTTTTCTATTATAAATCACAAAGAGGTTAAACACATAAAGCCTATTCCAGAGCAGAAATAAATTGCTGATCCTGAGATAACGCGGCTGATGATTAAGGTCTACGCACATATGCCGTTCTTTGCCAGTCAGCAGCTGATTTTGACTACGGACTAGAGTACAAGTGAAGTGTAATTGATAACACAGGGTGCATTATATATTGTGACCGCTGCTTCATAACTGCTGCTTCTGGCGAGTCTGATGACTTGCCAGAAACACGGGGCATCAAGCTCCATACGGAGCTTGATACATATGCCCCCTAATGTAAAGTTTATCACTTGCTATTTTGCTTTAGAAAACACATGAAAGTCGTCTGAAAATAAACAATTAGTACTTACTTCTCAGGAAAAAAAAGTTAGCTTTCTTATTGAAAGAAAATGTTTGTGGTAGAGTTAAAGACATTTGGGGTAGATTTAAGAAGCAGCGGATGCTGCTTTCTACGCCCAAAGTTTCTGGCTCACCATAAACGCAAATTATAGAAGCACAAGAAATGCTTGTGCACTGTTAAACATTGTCAGCATTTAACGATGTTGGACGGAGATGATTCGCTACAGCGAATCATGTCCGCCCGGCACTTGGTAAATCAACCCCCCTCGGTATATGACAAGGGACAGGACTGGGAAGGTGTATGTGTATATGTACGTATGTTTAATGTCTTTTATACTTAAGTTTAAAATAAATTATATAACCTAGAAGTAAATGAATAACTCCACTAATTTAATGGATTTTTTGTGCTCCAATGGTTTAGCGTTCGAGCATTATTCAACATGAATTTCACTGCATGCACCATGCAGATCTTAGCATCCACTTGACTACCTCTTGAGCAAAAAAACATAACTTTGGACTTGTAATATGAGTGCAAAAATAGAAATGGTATGGATTGCAGTTGAACATTGTTAACACACAATGGGCCAGATTACAAGAGAAGCAGTATTTAGCGCTCCCACTCGAATGCATATACCGCTGAAAGTGAACTTGTAATGCCGGTAGCACATGTATTACAAGTTGAAAGTACAGATTTGTTGCAAGAAAAAAACCTGTTGCAGGCTAACTTCAGGACTTTGGATATTGCGTTTACTTCTTCTCCCCAAAGACTTCAATGGAGCACATTTAGCTTGTGCACCAACCCGACCGAGTTTTATAAAGTGTGCTAATCCTGAAGGTATTAATGCATATTTTACTTTCCAATATCCTTCATATAGAAGAAAATACTCTTTGTATTTTTAAATATATATTTTTATAGATATATATGATAATTTGTTTTGTAAAATATATATTTATATATCTATATTAAATTATATAGGTATATATATATATATATATATATTATAATATATATATATATATATACAAAGTTCCTTTATCCTTTTCAGAATAAAACGCTGCACTCACCAGTCTTGAGAATGATATGGTTTATTCACATCTCATCACATCAATAAATCACTGCATAAATACCCCCGACGTTTCGGTACCGGACTGGCACCTTTCTCAATGGGTAGTTCAAATGTATCCAAATGTAAACTAACACACCTGTTCCCTATTAAACCCTAATGTGCTCAAACTTCTGGTTCAACCAAGCCAATGCGCTCCTGCCACGTAATCACTGCCGTTTACCTTGTCTTTCGGTCCAGACGCATGGCTAATTTGCATAACCTCTCCCCTTGTGACGGATAACGACTACGTCACCATCAGATCGATTTAGTGCAGCAAGGATAAGCAATGGCATAGCTGAGCACAGAAAAAATCGTATCTGTCTACAAATACTCTACACTAACTATACTTTAAAAACACACATTTTACCTATCGCTATATTCCCAATTAGGCTATTTAAAAATTAACTATATACTAAACAAGTAGTCCCTAACTCTTTTCGTGCTTGTTGCAGTATGATAGAAACTTAACAAAGGTGGAATACACACTCATCAGTTGAGCCCCCAGGATTGATATATCCATATCGAAAAAATACAGCCATCAGTAATCATTCTGGGGGGTGATAGTCACTTATTCTTGTATTGCCAGATAAGTTCTAGATCGTTCAATTATATCCAAATCTGGCTAAAGAAACACATTATAGTCCAGCTGGAAATTCAAACCTTTTGGAGCTACAGAGTCTAGTTGATAGATCCACGAAACTTCAACCTGTAGGAGCTTTCTGTGCCTATCCCCACCTCTATTCAGTGGTGGCACATAATCAATTATCATATTCCTTAGACTGGTGGCAGTATGCCCTGCTTGCATAAAATGCCTGGCCACATATTGATCTGATTCCTGTTTGTCAATGGCAGCTCTTATGGCATGGCGATGATTAGCCATCCTCTCCCTTAATGTGGTTGAGGTCTTGCCCACATATACAAGAGAATTTGGACATGTCAAAATGTAGATCAATAAGCTGTTGGTACATGTCAATTTGTGAAAGATCTTATAACTTTTCCCCATCCGAGGATGATCGAACTGGGATCCCATAAGCATGCTGTTACATGTGGTACAATCTCCACACTTAAAGCAACTTCTTTCTAGGATCCATCCAAGTGCCTCTCTGATAGGATTTCACTGGATCATTATGTACCAGAATATCTTTTAGATTGGGAGCTTTTCTGATCTACATTTTGACATGTCCGTGTTCTCTTGTATATGTGGGCAAGACCTCAACCACATTTAGGGAGAGGATGGCTAATCATCGCCATGCCATAAGAGCTGCCATTGACAAACAGGAATCAGATCAACCTGTGGCCAGGCATTTTATGCAAGCAGGGCATACTGCCGCCAGTCTAAGGACTATGATAATTGATTATGTGCCACCACTGAATAGAGGTGGGGATAGGCACAGAAATCTCCCACAGGTTAAAGTTTTGTGGATCTATTGTCTAGACACTGTAGCTCCAAAAGGTTTGAATGTCCAGCTGGACTATAATGTGTTTCTTTAGCCGGATTTGGCTATGATTGGACAATCTAGGTCTCATCTGGCAATACAAGAATAAGTGACTATCACCACCGGAATGATTACTGATGGCTGTATTTTTTCGATATCGATATATCAATCCTGGGGGCTCAACTGATGAGTGTGTATTCCGCCTTTGTTAAGTTTCTATCATAATGCAAGAAGCACAAAAGGAGTTAGGGACTACTTGTTTAGTATATAGTTAATTGTTAAATAGCCTAACAGGGAATATGCAGATAGGCAAATTGTGTGTTTTTAAAGTATAGTTAGTGTAGAGTATTTGTAGACAGATATGGTTTTTTTTCTGTTCTCAGCTACGCTGTTGCTTATCCTTGCTGCAGTAAATCGATCTGATGGTGACGTAGTTGTTACTCATCACAAGGGGAGAGGATATGCAAATTAGCCATGCGCCTGGACCGTAAGACAAGGTAAATGGCAGTGATTACGTGGCAGGAGCGCATTGGCTTAGCTGAACCGGAAGTTTGAGCACAAGAGGGTTTAATAGGGAACGGGTGTGTTAGTTTGTTAGAGAACATTTGGAGACATTTGAACTACTCATTGAGAAAGGTGCAAGTCCGGTACCAAAACGTCTGGGGGTATTTATACAGTGATTTATTGATGTGATGAGATGTGAATAAACCATATCATTCTCAAGACTGGTGAGTGCAGCGTTTTATTCTGAAAAGGATAAAGGAACTTTGTGTATGTATTACATGCGGCACCCTGGCTTCTGCTAATGCGGTTATAGTGAGTGCACCTGGAATTGGATTTGTATATATATATATATATTTAAAAATACAAAGAACATTTTCCACTATGTGAAGAACTTTAAAATTAAAAATATTTACAGTAATTACACAGTAAAACACAAAATAGTATTAAATATTAATACTATATAAAATAGTTTTTTTCATGTTTGAAAGTATTTGAGTGGAAAGGGCCCGAAAGTATGTATACATATGTTTATATGTGTTTACATGTGTGTATATGTGTTTATGTACGTGTATATATATATTTATAAATAGATAAATAAATACATACACATGTATTCACACACATATATATATATATATATATATATATATATATATATATATATATAATATATATATATATATTTATATATATATTTATGTATACATACCCACATATATTTTGACACATACACACACAAATATATATATAGTTCTTTTTTGTAAGAAAAAAGGTGCTGGTACTCACTGATTATTGATTGATACATTGCGCTCAGTAACTTTAAGAAAAGCAAAGGGACAAAGTTATTTACAATGCTTGATATATAAGCCCCCTTATGTGAAAACTGCAGTTTTTACATGATAATTACAAATATTACCTGTTATGAGATGGCAGAGATGGTGGTAATCAATACCAGTGAGTACCCCCACAAAAAGCCTTCTGTATATATATATATATATATTTATATATATATATATATATATATATATATATAATATATATATATATATAGTAGCCCTTTCCATTCAACTACCTTATTATAAACATATACCTTTGAATCCTTATATCATTTTGTATTAATATTTATATGAATATTTTTTATTAGACAGTGTATATATATAAGTTTATTTTAATATATTTATGTTGTGCTTGGTGCATCTTTTTTCAAAACCCTTACCCTTTTATGTGAGGTCATTAGTCTTGCTAACCTGATGAGCACAATTTAGATTGCAACTGGCGGTAAGCTTATACTTTTAACTTGTAACATGCGTGCAAGTTAACACAGTGTGATATTGCAAGATTGCCCCCATCATAACGATAGCGCACTATTTGTAATCTAGCCAAATAACGTGAACATTTTTATGCTCCACTTGTAATTAAGCCCATTGTGTAATATTTATAGCACTGATAAAAAATAAAAGGCTAAAATCATTTTCATGGTAAAACATTTATATTAATTGTGAACTTGAAATATTGAACTAAAAAAACCTGTCTGATTTCCAAACTTTTTATTGTTTGATTATTTTCCAAAAGAATAAAATGTGGTAAAATAATTAAATAAAACCATACATATTTGTTACATGTCTAGGGAGCACTCTCATTTTCTAAGAACTCATAATTAACTTCTTAGTATTTAAGCATTTTTTCCTCTGTAGATGGCATAATAAAAAAATTGAAGAATGCAGGATGATCACTCCTTTCGTACATCATCCATGACATTAGAAGCAGTGGTATAAAAGTCTAAAATAAATTGTATCACCAATAGGTTTTATCTTGTTTCTCCCATAGAGAATAAGTGATATAAAAATTCAGCATATATGTTTTATCACAATGTATTTGATCTTAAAAAAACATGGAGGTGAAGCCTTTAATCTCTCCTATGCAGTCTGGTGAGCATAGATTTACCAAACATGGGCCTAGATTACAAGCAGAGTGTAAAAATTGCTAACATCGCTAGAGTGCAATTCATAGTGCTTCTGGAGGTCAAATAATGTGGCCGAGAAATATCCATCACATAACCAATTTTTATAGTGCGCTAAAAAAAAATCAGGTCCATGCTATGGCTTGAGTCCAAGTTGAAGGTATGCTAAACGAATGGAGAAAATAGTGGAATTATTCACTGTTTTAACCTATGCTTTTATATCTATCTATCTATCTATCTATCTATCTATCATCTATTTATCTATCCATCCATCTATCTATCTATCTATTTATCTATAATTTCAAAGGATTTGCACTCTCACCTTAAAGAACAACATGTCAGGATGACAGGAGCTGACGAGATAGACAAAACAAAGGATCCACACTCGCTGGGCTTGCAAATAGTGTATACTTTATTCCAAAAGTAACCAGGTTGACTGATGAAGGGGAATAAAGCGTAGTCAGCCAGTGCAGATAATTTGCCATATTATATATATATATAATACACATATACAGTTGTGGCCAAAAATATTGGCACCCCTGCATTTCTGTCAGATAATGCACAACTTCGCCCAGAAAACTGTTGCAATTACAAATGTTTCGGCATTCTCATGTTTATTTATTTTGTTTGTATTGGTATCACACACAAAAGTGGAGAAAATAAGCCAAATCTGACAAATTCCACACAAAACTCCAAATATGGACTGGACAAAATGAATGGCACTGTGATGCTTTAACACCAACTAATATATTAGATAAATAGTTTTGTAGCTTTTCAGAAACCAACAGGACACTATGGAACAGAATGTAAAAAGCAATTAGTCTGAATAAACTGTTAAACTCAACTGATATAGAAAAGAGTTTCAACAAAAAAGGTTACTCTGGTTAGAGCTTGGTTTTATAAAGACAGACTAATATTTTTAGATATGAGATAAGGTGGATAGGTTCTGAGTTCATATTTGGTGCAATTAATATATTCACATTTGGAAAGTTCCTATATGCACATTCGGTTAGATCATATATTTACAATTAGTAAATTCATATATTTACAGAGATAAGTTCATTAAAGGCAACTTGATAGTCCAGGTTCAGGCAGGCATTAATTGATTTTACCGCACTTCATATACACAATAATCATTTCCATTCAGTTCATTTATTTACACTTTAGTAACATTTTCTTTGTTCTTGTATTTACAGCTGTATAGGATCTTAGATGGTTAACTTGATACAATGTTGCAAGTAAGCAGTTATTATATCGTTCTCCAACAGGGGAGTACTTGCGTGCTTAGATGTGAAGCGTCTGAAGTGAGGAGCTGCAGCTGCTAGGGATTCACACCACAACAAGGCTGATGACGTCAGAGTGCTACGGAGTTCAACTTTGTAAGTTATACCTGGATGCTGGGTAGAATAGTATACTCGGAAAAGACAACAGAGTGGTTCAGTTAATAAGTTCAAGTTGGAATTATTCCCACAATGCAGGGAGAGTTTTACAAACAGTCCATATGAGACAAAAGCAAAACTGTAGTTACGGTCTAACAGTTTAGAGAGAATATTGCTCAGGAGTTAGGTGAGTTCAGCTACTACGTTAACTGACTGACACAAATAACTAAGCATTGATTGAGAGGCAATGACATCCTTACATAGGTAGAGGAAGCAGAGGAAGGTGTTCTCTTAAAAGTATAGACATCCATGACAGGCACCCTCAATTTAATATTTGGCAGCACACCCCTTGGAAAAAATAACTGAAATCAATAGCTTCCTGTAACCATCAATGAGTTTCTTACACCTCTCTACTAGAATTTTGGACCACTCTTCTTTCGTTAACTGCTCCAGATCTCTTCGATTTGAAGGGTTCCTTTTTTCAACTGCTGTTTTGAGATCTCTCCACGGTTGCTTTATGGGGTTGAGATCTGGACTCATTACTGGCCAGCTCATTTTCTTAAAACATTTCTGGGTGCTTTTTGATGTGTGCTTTGGGTCATTGTCCTGCTGTAGTGTTCAGATTTCATAATGTCATGCACACAGTCAAGACATCCAGTGCCTGAAGCAACAAAGCAACCCCAAAACATCAGTGAACCTCCACCATGTTTGAATGTAGGGACTGTATTCTTTTCTTTAAAAGCCTCATTTCTTTTTCTGAAAACAGTAGAATGATGGGCTTTATCAAAAAGCTGTAATTTTGTTTTGTCTGTCCACAGCACATTCTTCCTAAAGGTTTTTTGCCTTCCTCAGGTAAGTTTTGGCAAACTTCAATCTAGCTTTTTTATGTTTCTGTGTCAGCAGGGGGCCCTCCTGTGTCTCCTACCATAGCATACCTTTTCATTCAGATGGTGACATATAGTGCGAGCTGACACATTTGTACCCTGTGCCTGAAGGTCAGCTTGATTTGTCTGGAAATTGATTGAGGTTCTTTATCCACCATTTGAACAATCCTTCGTAGCAATCTTTGATCAATGTTTCTCTTTCGTCCACGTCCAAGGAGATTAGCTACAGTGCCATGGGCTGTAAACTTCTTTACAATGTTGCGCACAGTGGACACAGGAACATTAAGATCTCTGGAAATGGACTTGTAACCCTGAGATTGTCCATGCTTTTCCACAATTTTTGTTCTCAAATCCTCAGACAATTCTTTGCTGCTCTTTCTCTTCTCCATGCTCAGTATGGCACACAGAGACACACAATAGAAAGGTTGAGTCCATTTTTCACCATTTTAACGTGTTGCCGGTGTGATTTCTGTATTGTCAACACCTGTTAATTGATACAGGTGAGTTTAATTACAAATTACAGGAGCATCTCAAACTTGGAATGCAATTATTTCTTACAATTTTGAGAAGGTGCCAATAATTTTGTCCAGTCCATTTTTGGAGTTTTGCGTGTAATGTGTCAGATTTGGCTTTTTTTTCTCCACTTTTTTGTGTTTAATAATACAAAACAAAAGAAATAAACATGAGAATGCCTAAATATTTGTAATTGCAACAATTTTCTTGGCGAAATTGTGCATTATCTGACAGAAATGCAGGGGTGCCAAAATTTTGGGCCATGACTATATATATAATATATATATATATATATATATATTTATATATATATATATATATATATATATATATATATATACTTAGTATATCTATCAATATACATTTATATATTGGATTAGGAAGGACTCAAGCGTGTATATGTATGTGTAGATTTGTATGTGTTGAGCATCAATCTCAGCAATCTAAATGGTACATTAGGATTTAGAGCAGTTCCGTCAGCTCTACTTATAGTAAATCTACTCCGTGTTCTTTTTTGTTATAAAATTACTGGAACTTGGGCACAGAAATGCAAAGTATTATTCTACCTTTTTAAAAAGTATTTTGCAAATATTTGTATGTACCACATATATTGTACATATCCTAAATTATTTTATTTTTTATATAATACTGAACTTAACTTGTAGGCTCATTCTTCAGCCTAAGGTTGATAACTTTACTCATAGAATGATTAATCGCTTTAACCCCTTAAGGACCAGTGACATACCCTGTACGTTGTTGGACTTTTTATGGGGATTGTGTTATTAATAGCCAGCGGTGAGACTGCACCATTTCTGGTGACCAGAAGGAAGGGTATAATAGGGCGGTCCTACTGCTATTAGAAACAAGAAAATTCTTAACAACGGTCGATGTACATGGTACATCGTGGTCATTAGGGTTAAAGATTACATAACATATGAAATTATCTATTAGATTTCTAAAATCTTTTGCAGCTAAAAATATGGGTAAAATGTTGTAACAGTGTTTGCATCCAGTATCTGTTTTTTATTATGAATTAAATTAATGTGATACATGAAAAGTCATAATACAGAGAGGGTTTTTTTTTGTTCCCTGTGCTGGATGGTACAAAGTTGGTATGATGTTTCCTTGTATAAGTAATATACGCAGAATCACATAGTTTTAATAAGATATTGTGTATAATGGTACATGTAGTACATTTAATAAAAAACTGTTGAATTTAGAGCCTCACTTTGACCATGTAAGCCAGTAGTCAATGAGATACTTAATAAGCAAAGGGTTAATGCCTTCTATAAATAGTGGTCCATAATCCATATGGCCTGCAGCATCAACTATAGAGACTTCATAATTATATTTTTATAAATTTAAATAAAATGGATGGAAAAACTGCTATAGTTTAAATAGTGTTGTGAGTGTATATTTGGATATCCTTAAAGGGACATAATACTCATATGCTAAATCACTTGAAACTGATGCAGTATAACTGTAAAAAGCTGACAGGAAAATATCACCTGAGCATCTCTATGTAAAAAAGGAAGATATTTTACTTCACAATCTCCTCAGCTTAGCAAAGTAAGTTCTGTGTAAAAAGTTATACTCAGCTGCTCCCAGCTGCAAGTAAAAAAAAAATAAAAAAATGAAGGAATGAACAGCAGCCAATCAGCATCAGCAGTGCTGAGGTCATGAACTCTTTTACAGTGATCTCATGAGATTTGACTTAACTCTCATGAGATTTCATTGTAAACTTCCTTTAAACTGAATAGGGAAATAACATGAGAGTGCACGAGGCTCATCCCCTAAGCTGTCCCTGGACAGACACACTAATATGCTGCTTAGAAATCGTTTACAATGGGATGTGGCTACTGAGGAACTTTTGAGGTAAAATATCTTTCTTTTTTACATAGAGATGTTCAGGTGATATTTTCTAGTCAGCTTTTTACAGCTATGCTGCATCACTTTCAAGTGTTTAAACATTTGGGTATTATGGCCCTTTAAGTATATACACAGAAAACCAACTCATATATAAGTTTAGTGAGATGGTCAGCATTTAGTACATATGGTGCAGACCCATTAAATAATTATCAACAGTAGAACAAGAAGAGGTAGAGGTTTACAATAAAAAAGACTGGGAATTCAGCACTCTTTTTAAATTAGAAAAAATAACAATACAAATAATGTATGAAAAAAGAGGTATTTTTAATTCTCACACTGTGCTAAGCTCAGGCCCATAAAAAGACAGCATCCAATCAGATGGATGTTATAAATACTATGTTAAAATTAGTCTTTGATGGGGTTTTATTGTAAACCTCTACCTCTTCTTGTTCTACTGTTGATATATGTTTTATAAACATGTACAGGACTGTCTAATCTGTTTGTAGAGGAGAACTATGGACCCCTTTTTTGACACTGCCTAACTAGGGCCATTTCAGTGCAGTTTTTCTCATGCAATCGAAAGTTAACATAACTTAAAATGTCTGCAACCTCAGAGTTTGTGAATGTCAGACAGACTGGACTTGTTCATTAGGGTTTACTGACAAGCCCTGCTCGTGTGCAAGCAGGGGGCGGGATTGCACATGCGATTGCAAGTGCAATCTTAAATTACAGCAGCGGATGATGATTCTGAGGTCCCAAATGCATGAGGACAGGTTCTCCCAATGAGAACCTTCTCTGCACAGATCTTGATAAGTAACCTATGTAACCTCTGAAAAATTATATCATGCAAATAAAGAGTGCTATCTATAAATATTAAACCTATTGTTTTTCATAATAACATTAATTTAAAGTTGTTTAAAGGTATTGAAAAAGAAATATATAATTGTTCACTGCTTACTTGCGTAGCAGTTGCTCTATGGTTCTATAGGTGGGTTAAGACACCTTTTTTCAACTCATGAAAAAAATTAAATATGAAAAAACAAAACATAAATACATTTTTAAAATACCATTTTCCAGACAAAGGACATTTTTAAGTTTAAAAAGCCCAGTTAATAATTCTAATTTGTAAATAATTCCATCATACATTACTATTAACGAAAGCACTGGTAATGATGCACACAAAACTTATTTAGATAAATTATTGATACTGGGCGTCAATCATAAATCTTGTGGTATTAAATGGTGAGCTGAAAAACCATAAGTGTGCACATTTTTATAGCAGATTGGAGCCCTTTGATAAATGACACCATTAATTTAATTTTACATCCTCTATACAACAGTTGATGTTACTAATTTATTTGTAGTCAAGCGTTATAATTTAATTTGTGTTTAAATGATAGGATGATATAAAATGAGTTATGAGACCTAATGGACTCTTAAATATTGATCACAACATTTTAATTCTTGCACTATTACAATTAAAATTAGTATTTATTAAAATTGCAAATACTACAGAAAGCTTTATATTAATAAATATATATTTAAATACACACACGCACATATTAGACTTTTCCTTCTGATGTTCTTTATGTAGCCTGCATAATTTTGCATCCTAGTTCTGGCTTCCATTTCTGTACAATTTGTGATATGGCCACTTGTACAATTTGCTTTTTTTTTTCTTTGAAGCCACTCTAATTCATTATAAGAGCTGCAATTTGGATTTATAAAGCTACTCAAATTAAAAATCATATAACTTAAAAATATCCAACAAATTAAACAAATTTTAAGTGACACTAAGAGGCCCATTTATCAAGCTCCGTATGGCGCTTGTGAGTGCGTGTTTCTGGCAAGTCTTCAGACTCACCAAAAACAGCAGTTATGAAGACCGCTGGTCCATAACCCTGTCCGCCTGCTCTGAGCAGGCGGACAGGAATCGCCACAATTCAACCTGATCGAGTATGATCGGGTTGATTGACACCTCCCTGCTAGTGGCTCATTGGCCGCAAGTCTGCAGGGGGTGGCGTTGCACCAGCAGCTCTTGTGAGCTGCTGGTTCAATGCTAAATACGGAGAGCGTATTGCTCTCCGCATTCAGCAAGGTCTTGCGGACCTGATCCACACTGTCGGATCAGGTCCGCAAGACCTTTAATAAATAGGCCTCATAGTGTATCACACAACATCCATCTTGTTTTTTTCTTTAAAATGGTGGACTCATGATATCTATACACATAAAAAGGTGCATATAAATATGGTGAGATGCCTCAGTTTGTCAGCTTAGTCCCTTTTCAATAAAAGCTGCTTTAACGCTACCTGTCTAAAAAACCTTGGAAATCTAGTTAAACATAGAAAACATATTTACAACAGGAGTATCAAGTGTTCTTCAAAGCTTTGTTTTTTCCAGGGATTACCTCTGACCATCATGGAAGCAGACAAGTAAAATATGTTTTTAATTCAACAATGATTTGTTTAAATATAATTTATTTCATGATACCAATTGTGCAATTTATAATTTCATGGGTTTTTTCAGTAATTGTTTTATTTACATAATAAATAGCGTTCCTTACAATCCTAAATAAGCATCACAGTGATCATATTATTTAAGTCTTAGGGTCGGTTTATTAAGCAGCGGATG